>NC_084485.1:117946837-118546837 GCF_030035675.1 Rhineura floridana | reverse complement strand
CAGCCCAAAGTACCATGTGATGGATGCAGTTTCCTCACAGTTGGACCCTCTTTCAGCAAAAGTGAATTAGGCTTCTTATGTGCAGGCAGGGGAGGGCTATTTTTGACCACTGGCACTTTAATAAGTTTATTACTAAGCATCCACCTCCTCAAAACTGAGCTATTAGATAGCACAGTGACAATTGCCCCAGAGCCTGATATATGAAGGTTGCAGTTCTATACCCACTTACGAGGGAGTAAGCCCCACTGAAGTCTGAGTCACAGGTACTTTTGAGTAGACTTGTACAGAACTGCATGGCAAAGCACGCTTGCTAGGGAGAAAGCACTGAATTCAGTGAGTCATACATTTGAATAAACATGCTTAGAATTGCAGTGTCAGTGGCATGTTCAACATGAATAGATATCCAGAAGTATTAGCAAGCAAGTGGCAGGATCGCCCACAAAAGAATGTAATACATATATATGTCAGGCTCTGATCCAGCTGTAGTCATGGGTAACATTAACATATTATTATAAACCATAGTTTATCATGACAGGAATAAGCCCATCTCTCTCTTCCTCCAGCATGGCCGCAAGGAGATCGGAACCTTTTGTTTCTATTTTTGACTAAACACAGTTCAGCTTTATCTGAACCCTAAAGTGTGTTTAACTATGGTTTGTTCAAACAAGCCAGCTTCATAATCCCTGGTCTGAAGTTTGGCTTCTTTCAACCAAACCATGGTTGGTTGAGATTGGCAGAAATGGGAAGCTGCAGTTAATAAAAAATGGGTCTAAGGCTCACCTAGGCTTGCCCTCAACATCTGAATGCTGTCATAGGCAACTAGTCATGATACTTTGTGGCTTCATATGGAGATATATATCCCCATCCACATAAAAAAATCCATCTGTTCATTTCAGTGGGGCCTAGATGAGTATTATGATGTAGATAAGGATATACGTTCAAATGTGCAAGCATATTCACAATTGCTACATACATCCATATGCAGATAACCTTGCTAAATGGAGGTGATTTTGTACTATGGATACTTGTTTTATAGACCTCCAGTTTTATCACCTAAATAATCGTTATTAACTTCAATATAAAAACACATTCCATCTTGTGTAAATATTCCACCACCACTCAATGCTGATAAAGTTTAAGCGCAAATATTCTATTTTCTCTGTAATATGACATATGTTTTGGTAAAAGTAAACCTTGCTGAGTTCAGTGGTTTCTTCCCAAGCAAGCATAAATCAGTCCACAGCTTTAGTTTGGAAAGGTTACAGCTTTTCTTAACTAGGACATTTCTAACAGGACTTTGTCTTACAGTTTGGCAAGTAATATCATCATAATCAATTTATCTGTATACTTCCTTTCCAACAGTGCAAAGCAGTTCACAAAAATATCACTCCCTATCCCTAGGGAACCCTGGATACTGTAGTTTTGTAAGAGAAGTTAGGAGAATCCCTAATATAATTGTCAACATCCTCACCAAACTTCAATTCCCAGGATTCTTGGGGGTAAGCCATTACAATTAAACCAGTATTAATCTAATATATATTTTGTTTGGGGTACATTTGCCCTTGGAGAATCACAAAAAGCATTCAATAGGAAGTTCACAACCTTAATTCTGCTGATTCACTGTGCTGATTCATTCATTGATTTTGTTAACATTCATGATTGCTACTTGCAAACATTTGAGAGCATCCACACATTTGGAAAGAGTTACATACAATCTTTTGTCGGAAGAGAATCTCTAATAGAGGCTCTGACCATGGCTGAAAATCCCATAGACGGAGACGGTGACTCAAAGACATGACATCACTACAGAGAGCTGTATCCTAGCCAAAAATATGATTATAATTAGCTTTTAAAATACAGAATCTTCAAGAGAACAAGGCTTCTACTGCCAACAATAGATGTTCTGTGAGGCTCTTTCTCAATCCACAATCAGAGATGAGGATGCCCCTCTCATCCGTGATGGGCTGCCTTACTGCACTGTCAAAATGAAACCTCAAGAACAGGACAGTCTGACATGCTGGAGCTACAGTTACCCACAACAACTAGGATGAAAAGAAAAAAAGACAGAGGGCACTTACCACCTTAAAGGATTAGACCAGGGATGGGGAACCTGTGGCCCTCCAGATGATGCTTGATTCCAAATCCCATCAGTCTCAGCTAGCATGGCCATTGGTCAGGGATGATGGAGTTAGAGTCCAGCAACATCTGGAGAGCCATAGGTTCCCCAGCCTTGGATTAGCTGGTTCACAAAGCAGAATGGAATGGATTAAGAGTTGCTACAGCAACTGTACATTCATCTACTTACTTACATATGTTACCTGCATTAAACACCTTCAAACATACTGACCCTATTTTTGGACAGCCCCATTTTTTAAAGGCAAACAAACAATTTGACTACCCTGATACAAAATAAGAACTACAGGGACCCATAGAATCAAGGCAAAATAAAAATGAAAACAATGGCAAACACTGGGGTGGGGTGGGGTAAACCAAATAAAATTTATATAAAAATACCTATAAACAACCTAGTCCAAAAATGTCCATACGGAAAACTTTGTGTCCAAGGGAGCATTAAAATAATAAAAAATAGACTTTAAAAGGCATATTCAGGCTAGCTTGTGGTGTACAAGGCATTTGACAGAGATGTGTTTCTGCAAAGCAGGAAAGAGGAACCTGTGGCCCTCCAGATGCTGCTGGACTACATCTCCCATTATCCCTGTCTACTGGCCATGCTGGCTAGGGCTAATGGGAGTTGGCCACAGGGTCCCCACCCCTGCTGTAAAAAAACTAAGAGAACTAAAGTTATTCTGCCTTCATCTGCTCCCTGACATCTAAAGGCAGGGTTTCAAACAAGGTGTCTTCAACCACCAGGCTGCTCTTTTTCAGAGCTCTGCATTCACCAAGTTCAGGGGGGAGAAACTCCAGGTGGTTTCCTTTAATGTCCAAGTAGGACAGCAATACCAGATTCCCAATTTTAGGCGACAGAACGGACAGGTTGTTTTTCCCAATTTTCAGCGTCTTGAGTTTTTTGCAAAAATAGAGCTCATCTGGGATACTTTCCACTTTGTTGCATGTAATTGAAAAATACTGTAAACTTTGTAGCACCCCAATTTCAGGGGGAATGAACCGGATGTCGTTGTAAGACAAGTCTAAGTATCTAATTTTGTTGCATAGGAAGAGGTGGGATGGGAGGACCTCTATCTTGTTGTGACTAAACGAAAGCCTTTCCAGACTAGTGAGCTTCTTTATGTGCTCGGGGATGTAGGTTATACTGTTGTGCCATAGTTTTAGGATTGTAAGTTTTCTAAGGTGTTGAAAGCTAACAATTTCCTCTATTGATTTGAGATTGTTTTCCTTTAAGTCTAATTCCTGGAGGCTGGCAAGACTGAAAACAGCATGGGGAATGCGCTCCAGGTCACAATGCACTAGCTCTAATTCCGTCAAGTTTGTCATTTTCTTCAGGTTGTTGAGCATCACTAGTTTACTGCCATCATTGTGAATGCACATTTTCTGAAGGTGACTTGAAACATCGACCACAGACTGAGGGATTTTGGACAGATTGCTTTTAATGTACAGAACTTTAAGGTTCTTTAGTTCCCGAAAAGACTCCAAAGTTATATTTTTAGAAATATCATGGCTCAAAGAACCAATTAAACTCAGCTCTTCCAAATTCCTGAGTCCATACATCCAAGGTGGCAGTTCTCTGAAGTCATCAAATTTGACATTCAAGACTTTCAGATTTTCTTTCAGAAATGCCAAGGCTGCACTGTGGATCTTTGCAGAGCACTGGTACAATGAGAGCTCCTGAAGATTATCCAATTGTACAATGGTGGCTGGTATCATGACATTATTAATTATTTCTAATTTCAAAGCTTGAAGCTCTGTAATTTCAAAAACTGTGTCGGGAAGTCCAGACAACATAAAGAGCTGTAGCTCCAAACGGTTATGGGAATTCATCTGTAATCTTTGTCTCAGTTTATCCGCAGTCCACTCATTGTTTAGATTCAGCTGTTTCAGTTTGTTTTCACTGACCTCAGAAAGAAACACAGCAAATCTTTTGGAATAAAGAGGGTCATACTGATCTATCATGTGGAGCATAAATGCAAAATCATTTCGGACATCTGGGATATCATCTATCCCAGTCTCTTGCCGGACATACTCAAATGAGTATTCCTTTAGTGAGCGGTAAAACAACCAATACAAAGTGTAAAGGCATGTGAATCCATAGATGCTTACAAAGCACAGGTAGCAGAAGGAAAGTTTAGAAAACAGATGCGCCATAGTGTGATTGCAAGAAAAGTTCTTATAGCCTGTCATGTCCTGTATGTCAACATTGCAGTCTACTGTGAACTGAACCTTTGAAACAAGCGCACTGTTGTATGCAATAATGATAAGAAATTTAATCACTTTCAGCACAGTTTGCCGCACATACATAGCGTAGAGCAGATCACCTTCCTCAACATGCAGACGGAACTTCTTCACCTTCTCAAACAATGCTTTGGCCTGTTCCCCTTCTTTTTTATCCAGAGCTCCTGGTGTCCCCTTATCCACAATGAACTTCTCAGGTATGGATCTCAAAGACTGAGTCTTGACCAAAGTCCCCTCTGTGCTTGGTTGGACAGTGTTTGACCTGCTGATGTTGTTCTTCCGGTTGTCCTTCTCTTCGGAGTCTTCTCCAGAAACTTCAGATAAAGCCCTTGTTGTCCAAGGAGAGTCAAAGCATTTCCCCAGAATGGAGATAAAATGTTCAATTTTTGAGCTCGACCCAGGGAATTTGAACCAGAAGTTGCTACACAGCATGAAGATCAGGGTGTGAATGAGGACAAGGTAAGGGAAGTATTTGGCATACCAGTGCAGGGCACGTTCGTAGCACATTTGATTTATAAAGCTGTACTGCTGGAGATCTAAGTCAGTCTTCAGACCCTTCATTTCAACAGTAGCAGGAGGCGTGGATGGCTTGGGTGGAAGATATGGGGTTGCATTGGAGACTAAATTTGACACATTAGGAAGGTGAGAATTGTTCTCCGAAGGCTGTACTCTTTTGGGAAGGCATATGATCTTATCCTGCATAACCTAAAATGTATGCAAACAAAAAATATTTTAAAACATGTACCATGTTAAAAAAAAAAATCATTTGAGAAAAAGCATATCATGTGCCAAATCTCTAAGAAACATCTTTGTCCACTGACTGCTTAGCTTTGGAATAAGAATCATGACACCTAAAGGGCTACCATAATGTTTTGACCACTGATATCTTTCAAAGACTATCAGTCACTCTTACCTGTTGGTGCTGGAACCAAACAGCCATGGGAATAATAATAATAATAATAATAATAAAATAATAAAATTTTATTTCTAAGTCGCCTATCTGGCCGAATTAATGGCCACTCTAGGCGACGTACAGAAAATTAAAATATAACATATAAATACAAATACAACATCAGACTCTACTTAATCTAAACCCACCCTCATCTTTACAGAATAAAACTAAATTACCCCAAAGTCCCGTAGGCCCGCCTAAACAGCCAGGTTTTCAATTCTCGGCAGAAACCTACCAGGGAGTGGGCATGGCGAAGGTCACATGGCAGAGAGTTCCAGAGGGTGGGGGCCACAATCGAAAATGCCCTCTCTCTGGTCCGCACCAGCCTAGCTGTTTTAACTGGCGGGACCGAGAGAAGGTCTTGTGAGGCTGATCTTGTCAGGCGGCATATTTGATGATGCTGGAGGGGCTCCTTTAGATATGGACACAGAAACTCGCAGTATTGTGATTTTTTATTGCACTTTTAAAAATAATGTATTTCTTTTATCCTGCTCCATCCCAAGGTTTAGAAAAGATTACAGGATCCCTCCCTCCTCTCTTCTCCCTGCAGGTTATATCAGTACCCAAAGCCATGCTGGCTAAGGCTGATGGTAGTCCAAAACACCTGGAGGGCACCAGATTGTTCTATACCAAACGGACAACTTTTAGGAACCATTATAGTCCACCACTACTGTGCTGGTGGTGGAGGTGGTAATTCCCCTCACAGATCTAGAGTTCCCAGAGTTCCCTGGGAAGAGGGATTGACTGTTAAAACATTCTGGGAATTGTAGCTCTGTGAGGGGAGCAGGGGTCTCCTAACAACTCTCAGCACCTATAACAAACTACAGTTCCCAGGATTCTGTGGGGAAAGCCATAACTGCTTAGAGTGGTACAATACTGCTGTAAATGTACAGTGCAGATGGGGCCAGATTGATTGCTCAATACCCTTTCCAGGCTAATAGGGCCAAGACAAACAGACAGCCTTGCCAAGGAAAAAAGGCCACACATGACGGCAAGAAGCCACTTCCCTTCAAAACACAACGGAGCACTCACTCGCCACAGCAGTGCTTATATATGACCAGTTTGTGGCTCAGAAAGGTTTCAGCCCTTAGTACAATTAGTCCAGTGCCATTTCCAAAGAGTGTATAACCCAAAATGTAGCTGTAATGTACAACTGGAGAGTGCTGGAGGCTACCAGAATGCTTTCAGCTCTCAAATGTCTGATAGGGAACCAGACACCTGGCTGGATCTGCCCTCTAAATTAAATATTTAGTATTGCTATCAATAACAATCAGACTGCAGACAGTGGATTGGTCTCAGCTACCGGCACTACTTGAGTGACCGCACGTTTATGCCAGAAGCAGAAACCTCATTTGCTTCTAAGGAAGACACAGCCTGCCATCTAGAAATGGCGTTTGTACAATAGCAATAGGCAGGAATGCAAATATTTGCATTCTCACACTCCATCTCCCTGAGCTGCGCTCATTTTGCACATTCTGCATATGCTTACTTTAGCAGAAAGAACCGGCTGCGTGCTTTTACCCCTCAATAAGATATATTTTCGATATATGCCTGCAAGAAGTTTAGTATTTAATGGTTATAAAAAGGTGTGCTGGGTATGCACTACCAACACAATCTGGAAATGCAAGAAGGAGGAACTGCCAGGGCTGGTGTGCAGAGGCAAGCCTCGAGCTGAGCCAGGGAACAGGCAGGCAGTCAAGCTGTTAGGCCAAAATGGACAAGTGGGGAGTAGGGATGGAAAGATCTGTCAATTTTGGTTTTCATTTTTCCTATCTTAAATTCAGTCCTCCGCCTTTCTGCACCAATTTGAGATATTTTTTTTAAAAAAATCTTCATGAAAATTCTCCAGGTCTGTAATGCAAATTTCTCCTTGTAAACACATTTTTTGTGGGCAGTTTTGACTAATGTATACATACTTGCAAGTCATTTTTCCTCATATAATGCATTTTGGGTAGGTTATTTTCACTCATATATTCATTTGTATGCACACTTTCCCCTAACTTATGCATTTTTATAAACGCTGGTTGGTGAACTAGATTGCAGAATTTGAATAAGTGCGAATTTTGAAGGATGGCTGTGTTTCGATTCTCATATTGCTTCGGAGATTGCGAATTTGTTAGATGCAGCTTGAAATGCGAACTGAATCTAAATTCTTGCCCATTCCTACTGGAGAGCAGCTCAGTTTGTGCCTCAGACACAAGATGTTCAGACTGAGGAGCCAAGCCAGAGCTTTCTAGAACCAGGCGGCCCTTTGTGTCACCTCACACCTGCTAAGATGATAGCTACAATACCATTCTCAGTAGTGGTGCTGAAGCACAGGAGAAAGCAGGCAAGCAAATCCCTCTTCTGTCAAACTTCCACAGTAGAGCAGAGAATAAAGGCCCCATGCCAGATTCCTTAGTTCAGGGGTGGGGTACCTCAGGCCCAAGGGTCTGTCTATGTGGCCCTCAGGCCATGCCCCTCTCCAAGCCACGCCCCTCACTGGCCCTGGCCCATGCCCTCATTGAGTGTTTTTACCTGGCTGGAATATGTCATTAACCTGTGATAATGCCTTCCACTTGCCTGAAGGATGGACAGAGGTATGTGTAGAAACCTCTGACTCTTGCATGGCTGGGATATAGCCTACTGTACCAATCACATACATTGCTCCACCCACTTTTGCCTCTGGTCCATTCCACCACGGGTATGCACAGCCTACCCCCACCCCAGAAGGTTACCCATGAGGGAATGTGGCTCTGGGGCTGAAAAAGGTTCCCCACACCTGCCCTATCTCAAATCTGTTGGCACCTTAAATGGCTAAGTGGTACAGTGGATGGTGCATGCCTCAGTGTTCTTAGCGTGGTTTCCAAACTGGCCTCCCATAGTTTCTCAGTGCCACTATCAAATCCTCCCCAATTTTTCCTCAGCTCATATTAAAGTTTTCCTCCAACCTTCCTCTGCCCTGAGATGCGAAAGCTAAAATACATTTGATTAACAGTATGCAAAAAGTGAATGCGATTGTGATAAGCACACATTGATTGGGAGATGGCTAAAGTAGGAATGTTAGCTAAGTGGAAATGCTCACAGTAGGCCCACAGCCAGGAATATAGGCTTCTAAGAGTCAAGCATTTCAGGCTTGCGCTCACTGTTAACTGCCAGTTCAGGAGAAGACAGATGGGTCCTCTGAAGAGCGTGAGTCGAGGGAGGGAGGGGGAGAATATGAGCAGAATATAGTGCCATATATAGTACTGAGATACTGTTTATAGAACACAAATTAAAAATAATTTGTTCCATCCCAGATTTTTCTGGTTCTCCATTTTTTATCCCACGCAAGCCAATCTTTGTGGGAGGAGACTGAATACGGGGATAATGATACTTCTTCCCCAAGGCATAAGGAAAAGACATCACTACCATTGGTGGGAAAAGGCAAGGGTTTACTATTTAGACTTCTGTGGTATACATACTCAAGAGTACAGTCTCCTGTGCCTCTGTGTGTTCCCATGTGCATGCTCAAGAAGCTGTGGGTTGCATCCACTTAATTTCTACTCAGAGCAGACCCATTAAAATTAATGGGCCTAAGTTGAGAGACATTTGATGGGTCTGCTCTGAATACACAGCCCAATAAGCAGAGCTTGGAAAAGTTACTTTTTTGAACTACAACTCCCAACAGCCCAATCCAGTGGCCATGCTGGCTGGGGCTGATGGGAGTTGTAGTTCAAAAAAGTAACTTTTCCAAGCTCTGCCAATAAGTAATAACCAGATGCAATAGCATGGATGATCTCTACCATTAATGCTTTCTATATGTAAACCTTTTGGTAGCAACACTGCATTAATCTATACATAACACTTCACCAATGCAACCTGTGTGTTAGAATTTACTGATATTTAAGTTTTCCTCTTCAGCCATGAAAAATAACTGTTTCAAATATGTTACTAAAATTAAGCACATTCTTCAAGTTAATTAACTGTAAGACAGCTATGGGCGTTATAGGAATGGATCTGGACTTAGTTATACTTAGAGTAGACCTAACACTGACCCACTGAAATCACTGACACTTAAGTTAGTCATCATGGCTAACTTTAAATCCCATTGATTTCAAGGGGACTATATGAAGTATGACTAAAGCTGCAATCCTGACCTCACTTACCTGGGAGTAAGCCCCACTGGATTCAGTAGGATTTACTTCTAAGTAGACATGGTCAAGACTGTGATATAGGTCCGGATCCGATCCAGAAAATGTTGAGAGATGCAAAAAGAAATATAATCCTCAAAAGTGGTGCATCAAGGAGAATGGATTGGTTTTGTAATACCCAATATGGTTCAACAGAACCTCTCCCAGCAACCTTAGGAACAGCAGTTACAAGTTCTCCTGTTTCAAGATGGGCTTTCTCAGAATTCTAGCACAACAGGAAGTTCCCTGGGTTCCTCTTGTAAACCGTCTGATATTTTTGTAGAGCCCACCCTAAACAAGTCTCGGCAAACTGATGTTGTTTAAACTTTCAGTTAAACCTTGTGGAATTAATATGAATTATTAGTTAACAGGCACCCTTAAAGTTTTCCTTTTTTGGCCTTTAGGGAACATTTATTAAATATGGGGGCATTAAATAAACCAAACACTTTCATGCCATCTCTAAGCAAAATCCAGGGAGAAAAATAATACCAGATATTGCCAAATGGAAAAAAAAGAGAGAGGCAGAAATAGGTGTTTCCCTCACCTTCAAATAATCCAAGCTGCTTAAGCAAGTATCATACAATAAATGGGGGTTGGTGGGTGGGTTTAAAACAGCCTATACTAGGTTTTGTCAACACTTATCGAACATGGAAATTCATCAGGCGAAAAGTGATGATCAGAGCTTGTTCATCGTGTGCATTTTGACTTGATGGGAAAACAACAAATCCTGAGGTCATTCAACTCTCAGGTGCACTGTCAGAACCTTTAAGCAATGAAGTGAGCCCGAAGCTTGCTGGGTTTTTTAAAAGCCCTGTTCATTTTGCATTTGATTCTATTCTAATATAGCCATGTATTCATTTAATGCTATTTCCCCTTCCAAGTCCTTACATGTAGTGCTTTAAAAATGATCGAACTTTATCAGTCTATACCAACACTAAGGTAATAAATGAAAGGCACCTGTTGGTGCAGCAATGTTTGAATGTGAAATAAACAGGGTATAAAACTTAGGTGGCTAATCTGCAGCACACTACAGGTGGAGGAAAAGGGATCCAAAGGCCTGGTTATGGCACAGAGTTGGGCCTTCAGTCCTGTCTGGCTCTCCAGGGCTAGTCTGCTGCTTCCTCCACTCCTCAGTAGAGAAAATGTAAAACCAGGTTTTCAGACGAACCCCTGCAATGTGTTGAAAAAATGTGGTTTATGGCATGCAAAGGCTAACTCCAACCCCAATGGAGCACATTGGAAGGGGCTCTATGCACATACTGATGTACAAATAGAGAACTCCTCCACATTGGGGGAGGGCTGATTGGGCCAGGATCTACCCTTTGCAATACACACATATGCTGTACAAGATGTAGTGTTGGCCACAAACCTGGACGGTTTTAAAAGAGGATTAGACGAATTCACATAGGATAAGGCTGTTTGTAGCTGCTAGCCACAATGGCTATGTCCTCCCTCCACTGATGAAGGCCGTATGCTTCTGAATTGCTGAGAATCACAAGTGAGGAGAGTGCTCTTGTGCACGGGTCATGCATCTGGTTGGCCACTGTGAGAACGGGATCCTGGACTAGATGGGCTTTTGGCTTGATTCAGCAGAGATCTTCTTATATCTTTAGGAACGTAGGAGTCAGACCATTGATTCAGACTACTGGTCCATCTAACTCAGAATTGTGTACACTGACTGACAGCAGTTCTCCAAGGTTTCAAACAGGGGTCTCTCCCAGCCCTACCGGAAGATGGTGGGAACTGAACCTAGGACTTTCTGCATGCAAAGTGTGTGCTCTACCACTGAGCCACATCCCTTCCCCAATGCTGTTATCAATGTATGTTCAGAGCCCCCTCCAACATGCTCCAAGCAGACAGATGTAGGGGGCATGGCTGCCAGGCCTAGTAGCTGGGAGTGGGGTTGGCCCCTTTGCCCCCCTTTCAATGTGTATGGGGGGTATCTGATCTCTTCTGCACGAAAGGAGGAGGGTGCTACTGGCCACAAGAATGTAGGGCACTAGAGTGATACAATGTCATACTTTGGGACTTGTTGGCCACCACTGCTATAAATTGTTCTGCTTAAACATTTATCTCTTGTAAGTTAAGTTTTACTTAAACAGGGATGAAAAAATAAATAAATTCTGACCATCTGCCTGCCACTCTGACCATTTCTGCTGACACTTGGGAACGCTTTCCAGGCCCTATCTTGACAGCATCCGTTTTTAGACTGTTTATTTACCTGCAGCGTGCAACCAAACACACCAATCATCAGCATGGCAACAGAAAGATAGTCTGTAAATACATCCCACCACGGCTTCAGCACCCGGAAGGCTGGCTGCTGCTCAGAGAACTGGCGGAATTCAGTAATAGGAATCATTGTTCTGAAAGACAGTGAAGGGGAGCAGGGTGAAATGGTTAGGGTTTTTAAAACGATTTCATTCAATGTAACTTACAGTGAAACGACGTATTTTCCTCTTCAATGAGTTCATAGCAATTCACACTGATGTGATCACCTGGCCCACGAGGCCTAGAAGCAGGTGCTAGTTATCAAGCCTGAAGGTCCTCGGTAACATTAACACTTCCCCAGTTTCTTCACTGATCTTCCAGGTTGGCCTCTGATTTGCTGGGAATCTCATAAGGTAGGAGTTGGCAATGTGGCGCCCTTCAGATGTTGTTGGACTACAACTCCCATCATTCCTGATCATTGGCCATGCTGAATAAAGAAGGCTGATGGGAGCTGGAATCCAGCGTTGGCTATCCCTGTTATAAGGGGTGCATAAAGTGCTCTTCCAACCTTGGAAAGTCTGTTGATGACTTATACTCATCAAGCCAGGGCCTCATGGTTCATACTGTTCTACTATCAACCTCTTCCTTGCTTGCTCCTTAGAATTCAAACTTTGTTTTCACCTGCCTGACAAGATCTGACCTTACAAGATCTAAACAGGGTGGTTCATGGCAGATGCTCTTGGAGGTCACTGATTCATAGGGTCGCAATAAGTTGTAATCAACAACAATAACAGCCTGACCTTTCTGGGTCATTTAAAAATGAACTGATTATGGACCCCAGCAACTCAGCCCACTGTCAATCCCAACTGGGGAGACTCCTGCCTGTCAGTTCTAACCATTCCCAGAGCCAATTTATGTTGGGGAAGGGCCTTAGGTCAGTGGGAGAAGAGATGCTCTTCATGCAAAAGGTCCCAGGTTCAGCACCTGGCATCTCCAGTTACAGTTGGGAAAGACTCCAATCGGAAACTTTAGAGAGCCGCTGCCAGCCAGGGTAGATAATACTGGACGGGCCAGTTAGCTGACACAGGATAAGGCAGCTTCCTATGTTCCTATGGTACATGAGCAACACATCTGCTACTTTCCTATAGCTTCTTCCCAAACCATCATGGTAGTGTCTAAATACAGTGGACATGCGGACATTCATATACATTAGCTCCAATCTGGTGTTGTGAAGGTAGCCCTAGAAAAGCAGGACATTGGTCAATGCCCTTCCATGCCCCAACAGCTTTTCAGACACCTTTGTATTGCATAATCGGTAGTCCAACCAGGATGCTAAAGGAAAATTACAGAGATCTGTCCTCAGCTTATATATGGACCTTCTTCTTTTTGGCTGCAGTGTTGTATTCATTTGTTTGTGGAAGAATGCATCTTATACTCATATTCATAATTTAAAATGTCTTTCATACTCTGATGATTCCAGGTCTAGCGATGAAATCTAAGCTCCAGATACCATTAGCAGTGATATAAGGCAGATTTGTTTCTGTTTCATAAGTTCATTAGTAACAACGAAAGGATGCTATTTGCAAATACAATGTTAGACAAGCTTGGCAGTTTCAAAGTTTTCAGCTTAGTTTACTGAACATAAGAACAAGAAACATGCTTGGATCACCCTCTAGGCATCAGAAAATTTACCAATGCAAGTATCCTAATATGTATAGGGGGGGAAATGCAGTTCAAAACATCTGGGAAACCCACATCCTTAACTATTAGCTGGCCAAAGACATTATCCTAAAATGCAGGTGCATCAATATCTATTATCATGTGCAAGAATCAGTGCTGAGTGCACATGTAAGCAGAGTGCTGAAAGGTCACAACTGCCCAGCTTCATTACAATGCCATTGTGGAGGCTATCATGAAAAGGACAGTGCAGATCACAGTAGAAAGAGCCACCTAACGCTTTCCAAAGGATAACAATCATATTCCATATCAACATTCAAAAGATCATGAACTGACCTGCATAGAAAATGGAGAAGGATTTTTGGTTGATTTAGCAACCTCTGCCAAATGTTACGGGAAATGTTACCTTTGCTATTGCAGTTCCTGTATTCCTCTGCGAGAACGGAATTAATTCTTTAGAGGATACAGCAGTACAGGCTACACAGACCTAATTGTTCTCAGCAGTTCTGTCTCTTGGAAGATTCTCTTGGAATCCAAGCATCTTGCTACACTGCATCTGTTCTCAGGACTGTGATCTAGTTGTGTGAGCCTTCAACCAGATCACAGAATGGCCATGAATAGTTCGGGTCTTGGGTTGTCCAGGACTTAGATCTATTTCAACCTTATAATTCTATGATATCCATTTTGGATTTCTGAAAAACTCTAGACTTACTTTCAATTTCTTTAAAACAAACAAGTTAGTCCTTATTAAGATAGACATTTCAAAGCAAGCAAACAGGGTCCTTAAAAGTTCCTTTAAAAGTGATGTTTCTGTGTCACAGAAATATGGCCTTGCAGGCCATCTACATCAACTTTAAAGTTCAGAGCTAAAGCATCCCCACCAGATGTTTCAAGACCTTCAGCAAGAGAGAGCCAACCACTATGAAGAGAGCCGTGGATGAATCAGAATTCGCAGCTTTCATTAAAAATAGAGAGGACACTTCTAGCATTTGTAGAACCTGAGATATGAAGCAAAGTGTGCAGGCAGGTAGTCCAGGTCCTCACTCATCTTGTGAGAAACTAGTCTGCTCCCACCTTTCAGTGTTTTTAGCCAGTGAACAAAGTCATAGCAATGACTGATATTTAGGAAAGCAAATCTAGCCAATTATAGAGAAGGCTAGAATGAAACACCCATTATCTAGAAAATGTGATTTTCTTCTAACTTTTTACACATAAATTCTTATTTTATTTATTTTATTATTTATTTTATTCGATTTATATACTGCCCACAGCCCGAAGGCTCTCAGGGTGGTGAACAACATAGGATAAAATACAATAAAATCACAAAACAATAGAGCGTAAATACCAAACAATAAACAACCTAATATACATTAAAAGCTTAAAAATAGATTAAAATGCCTGGGAGAATAAAAAGGTTTTCACCTGGCGCCGAAAAGCTAAAAGTGTAGGTGCCAGGCGAACCTCATCGGGGAGACTGTTCCATAATTCGGGGGCAGCCACTGAAAAGGCCCTAGATCTTGTTACGACCCTCCGAGCTTCTCTGTGAGTCGGAACTCGGAGGAGGGCCTTAGATGTTGAATGTAGTGAACGTAGTGAACGGGTAGGTTCAAATTCTTCTGTTCATGCCAATGCAGATAAAGCCCATCATTTTTAATACCCATATTGCAGGGGGCAGGACTGTGGCTGAGAGTGTGTGGGTTGTGCCAGCCCTGCATAGTAGCAGACTATGGGAGTGTATACATATACATCATACTTTTAAAGCACATCATTCTCCCCAAAGAATCCTGGGCACTGTTGTCAATGTTTTAAACAACCTCATATGTCCTTTTTCTAAATGCAAGCCAGCATTCTTTAAGACAGCAATTGGGAACCTGTGGGCTTCCATATGTTCTTGGACTCTCAACTCCCATCAGCCCCAGCCAGCATGATCAATGGGTCAGGGATGATGGGAGTCCAGTGATATATAGAAAGCCAGACTCCTCTGCTTTAAGGGTACTGCCAAAATGTATGGTCCACCTTTTGGTCTATAGAATAAAGTGGGTGCCCTTTATTTCTAAACACACCAGCTCCTTGGTTCCACTCACATTTAAATTTGAATCCAAAGCCAGTAACAGATGTTAAATCATCACCATTAGAAATGAGCACTTATAAGCTCTGTAGCCACCTCCTAAGTTTTCTGTTCATAATTCATCTATATCAGTAGCATCCTCAGTTGCCAACAGCACAAAAAGTTACAAAACAACTTCTGCAGAATTCCATGCAATGATAGCAAGGAAACAAACAATGCATTCGTCTTTGTCACAATTCTTGTGACCTGCACAAGAAACTTGGTTGGGCTCAGCAAGTTTCTTGGTATGATCCTTCCTGAAAGTTTAAGAAGAGCCCATTTGAGTTAAGCACCCAACTTATTTATTGGTTTAAAGAGGTTATGAATATTTTTCTTTTTCTTTTTTTTTTACAATAATTTTTATTCAAATTTTCATAAAACATACAAAACAAAATCATAAAACATTCAAAGACAAAAAACAAAACAAAACAAAAATGATTAAACAAAAAAATAAAATGTTGACTTCCCATTTGTCACAGATCAAATCAGTTATAGGTCTACAATATATAACAATCCTGTCTCTTAAATTATATTATAAAATCACTTTCCTCCAGTAGTTATCTTAATTAATCATCAAATCTCATAAACATTACTTTATTCTTTCCACAAAAAGTCAAAGAGAGGTTTCAATTCTTTAAGAAATATATCTATCAATTTTTCTCCAAATAAACATGTCGATTAATCCATCTCGTTAATAATAATAATAATCTTATTGTCATAACCATAGTCCAAATAAACATATCGATTAATCCATCTCATCAAAATCTGTTAGGTCCAATAATTTCAATAGCCATTATTCCATTATCCATATTAATTCCATCTTCCATCTTCAATAGTCCTGTTAAGTCCAGTAATTTCAGTGTCCAATCTTCCATTATCAGTATTCCATAATAATCTTGCTGTCATAGCCATAGTCATATAATAAGAGTCTGATGGGAATTTCCTCTATCCCAAATATTTTCTTGCCATCAATTCTGAATAAGTTGCTGAAATATTGTTGTAAAGTCATATCTCTGTTCTTCTTTTTTACAGAATGCACTGGCTCATCTCTTGAGAGTTTTTCCATTGTCACATGGCTGCAGTTAATTCCATAGATTTTCTCTATATCAAGCTCCATCACATCATTCCAGTCCAGAAGATTATCCAAGCCATTGATAACTTTATCTCTAATATCTTCATTAATTTCTTCAGAGATAACGTTAAATTCCAAACAGTAGATTTTATTTCTAATATCCATAAACTCCAGATCTTTTTCCAATTCCACATTTGTTCCAATCTCCAGGGCTTGTATCTTCCCTTTATTTTTTCTTTTCTCATCTCTGATCTCATTCTCCTCTCTCACAGGATCCCCTATTTCTTTAAGCTCCTGCGTCATTTTGCTCAGTTCCATTTTCAGCTCCTTACTGCCCTGTCGCAGGGTTTGTTTCGTTATCTCAATCTCATCCATTATTTTCTGAAACATAATTACTTCCAGATTCTCAGCCACTTTCTTGATTGCCATTTTTAAAACCACGACAACAAAACAAAACAAAAATAAAGAAGAACCACTTCTTATTTCAGCAACAATTGGGTTAATATTCCAGGCTTGATGACATCACAGTATAAACAGAGCAGCCTGCCTTATCTCTCTATGTTCAAGAATACAAAACAAATTTAGTTCCCAGCATCAAAACAGTTAGTGGCGTCGTGAAGAAGCAGATTCGTCAAAATAAAATAGACCAAAAAGAGAATAGTCCCAGACAATATAATGTTCCTCGGAATAGAAATCCCTCTTCTGTTTATATCTTTAGAATGCACTTCCAGGACAGCTTTTTGCAATAGAAACAGAGATAAGCTGTTAATTTCGTGAATAACAGAGAAGAGTTATAGCTCACCCAGAAGTTCTTTAAAGCTGATTCATTTGACAAATCTCTTTTTGCTGCAACAATTTAAACCAAGTAAAAAAAATAATAGAAAGAAGGGTGCTTGCCTGTTAGTCCGTTTTCTCTTTGAAGAAAAGATAAACGTATCGCATTAATCAGATAGAGCTTGTTCGGAAGTCCGTCCGGCATTGCTGGCTGGACTTTTTCTCATAAATTAATGAAATCCAGTCCTCCCAACAAAAACAGGCTTTTGAGGTTGATCTCTACATTTCTCCCTGCCCGGGAGAAATTTCATCAGTCAAAAAAAAAATGTTCTGACTGATTTATATCTGAATAAGCTTCTTCTGCGGTGGGAGCCTGTCTCAAAAGCAGGCACAAGCGAAGTCACCCTTCCCGGAAGTCCAGGTTATGAATATTTTTCAACAGATGGCGCAGTCCACAACTGGGCTATGCACTAGGCCACAGGTAGCCAACCTTATTTTATTTATTTATTTATTGTATTTATATACCGCCCCATAGCAGAAGTTCTCTGGGCGGTTTACAATAACTAAAAACATTAAAAACAAATATACAAATTTAAAAACACATATTTTAAAAACAATTTAAACCAATTTACTATAGATATATGTGTGTGTTTACCACTGATATTCATATTTAGCTTTACAGCAATAATAATCTAGCAATTTATTCAACATATTTTATATAAAATTGCATGTACATTATTATACATTTGCTTAAATATTATAATCATGGTTTTTGAGAGGACTATTATATACACTGAGTTAGCAAATCCATATATTTAATAAAAACACCAGCTAACAGAACCTATTACAGAAAAACAAGGCTTCTACTTTGGGGACCTTGACAGCAAAACCAAAATCCCCGATCAAACTTTTATTGTTGTGTCTCATTAACAATGAAGTCCAGATTCTGTTCAGCACAGAGGCAGCATGCGCCCCTCCCCAACTCCATTTTATGCTATCCACATAAGATGTCCCATTCCTCTGTCACTCCAGAGTCACTTCCTTTGTGTTTGTTCCCTCTTGGTTTTTGCCCTCTTTCCATGGGGTTTCTGAGCAAATATGATAAAATATAATATATTCACTAATAGGCAAAAAACCTTGCGGTTTAAGAATGTACCTATAGCCCACAGCTATTTCTATCAAACTTTAAAAAGCAGGGAAATCGGGCAGCTATAGTGAATGCACCAGGGGAGCAGGGAGACCTGACCTCCCTCTGAGATATTGGACTGCCCTACAAATTGGTCAAAATGCAAACACCATTTGGGTTGGTCTTTCACAGTCCAATCCACTTCCTGTGTAGCTTGGAAGAATTTAGTAACATGTGCCTCTGAGCCACGTATGAAGGAGAGGGCACTGGAAATACGGATAAGCGATATTGGTTTCGGGCTTAGGGGGGCGGGACTAAAAAGGGGGTTGCAAACATGTAGACAGCTGCAGCAAGGGAGAGAGGAGAGGAAGGGATCCATGGAGATCGAGGGGTTAAAGGGCTGCAAACTGTATGATTGTGTACGGCACACTGTACGATCATGCAAGAGAATGCTTTCATCAGCATATGAAGTAATGGGAAACCACTAGTCCTTGCTCCAAAGAAATATAAGCAGGAGATCATGCACACTATGTGCCTTCTTTATTTTCATTCCAGAAGCAACACCCCACCCCTCCCAACTGTTGTTTTGCCACATTGTATCCTGAGCTCTGTCTCCTGGGAGCTGCTTAGAAAGGTGACGCCCTAAACGAGTGAGGGGGGAATGCTTTCCAGACTGAGGGCTGCGTGCCTTGGTGGAAGTGCCTTCTCAGAGGGGAGGGGGCACATTCCAGTGGTGGGCAGGGTCAGAGGCAAAAGTGGGTGGAGCAACAGACATGATTCTTAACTTAACTTCACACTGTAGGCTACACTCCAGCAGTGCCAAAGTCAGAGGTTCCTACATGCACACATATCTCTCTCCATCCTCCAGTCAAGGAAAAGGTATCATCACAGTTCAAGGACACTGCAGGATAGAACCTGGGGGGGGGGCATGGGATGGGGAAGGGCATAACTGCATAGCTGCCCTGGGCTACTACTGGGAGAAAGGGCGGGACAGAAAGCTAATAAATAAATAAAAAATAACCTGGGGAGGGTCCTGAGGGTTAGAGGGGCCTGGGTGGCCACATCCAGCTCGCTGGGCCTGAGGTTCTCCACCCCTTTGCTAATGCCTCCAGGACTGGCTGAGCCAAGGAACAAATGAACCAATGAATTTTCCTGTTTACACATTTCCCCATTTTTGTCTTCCGGACGGGCTCTACGGAATAACGGCCGTTTGCTTTGGTGATGCAAACAGTCGCCTCCTTGCCAACTGCCCTCAACTTGCGTGAATTTACACGAAAAGAACATCGACGCTCTCCCACTTCCCCCCTCCCCGGAGCAAACAGAAGCCCGAGCAAATTGAATGTTTCCTAAATAAATTAAGAGGAAATAAGATAATGAGCCTGAGACAGGAGAGGCTCCTTGGGTGGATGTGAACAAAAGGGGGGAGTGGAGGGGTGCAGGAGAGCAATTCCACTGCTGTCTTTGAATTCTGTGTTTTTCTAATTAGCCTTCATCAGTGGAAATAAAGAAAAGCTGTACGGACAGCAAGGAAGTATTAAAGATTATCGCTCATAGAGAAGAAAGAATACATCAGACTTCAGGAGGTCCAGATGGCCTGCATCCCAGGATATGAAGAAAATTAATTCATTAATCTTCTGCCCACTGGTATCCCAAGGGAATTACACTTGGGTGAGGCCGGAGGATGATAACAGGCTTGGTTACAGATGCTAATGCCAACTCCCTCCAAGTAGGTCAGAATTGGTTTAAGTAGAGAGACAGGTAAGGAATGAGAATGATAGCAGTTCCAAAATACTGGGGACAGAATGAAGCTTGGGATTCAAGCTTTATACAAGTCCAGATCATTTTAGAAGGAGCTGCAAGATTAGCCATTCCTCCAGATATGTTTCGGCAGTGCATTGATAGAGTTGCAAGCTTTTCTTAATGATCAGCAAAGCCATCACCTCTTAAGGGTTTGGCCTGATGCCCAAAATGACTTCAGGACAGCCATTTGGGAGCAGATCTTGGCTCGGTGAAGTATGTGGAAATTTTTGGTCTCGAACGGGATGGGCAGGAGATCAAGCACTACCCAAAGTTATCACTCCATATAATGTGGCAGGTTGTTGTTGTTATGTGCCTTCAAGTCGATTATGACTTATGGCGACCCTATGAATCAGCAACCTCCAAGAGCATCTGTCATGAACCACCCTGCTCAGATCTTGTAAGTTCAGGTCTGTGGCTTCCTTTATGGAATCAATCCATCTCTTGTTTGGCCTTCCTCTTTTTCTACTCCCTTCTGTTTTTCCCAGCGTTATTGTCTTTTCTAGTGGATCCTGTCTTCTCATTATGTGTCCAAAGTATGATAACCTCAGTTTCATCATTTTACTTTCTAGTGACAGTTCTGGTTTAATTTGTTCTAACACCCAATTATTTGTCTTTTTCACAGTCCATGGCATGCGCAAAGCTCTCATCCAGCACCACATTTCAAATGAGCTGATTTTTCTCTTATCCGCCTTTTTCACTGTCCAACTTTCACATCCATACATAGAGATCGGGAATACCATGGTCTGAATGATCCTGACTTTGGTGTTCAGTGATACATCTTCCCATTTGAGGACCTTTTCTAGTTCTCTCAGAGCTGCCCTCCCCAGTCCTAGCCTTCTTCTGATTTCTGGACTATTGTCTCCATTTTGGTTACATGTGGTGGAAGTGAGGCACAATTAAGGCCTAGTTCTTAACTGTAGCAGATGAAATGATAGGTCTATGTCTAGAGCATACCAGAGAGGAAATAGACGCTTAAATTGTGGCAGGGATGGGAAACCTGTGGCCCTCCAGATTTTGTTGGACTACAGTTCCCATCATCCCTGACCAGTGGCAATGCTGGCTGGGGACTGATGGGAACTGGAGTCCAAAAACATATGGAGGGTCACAGATTTCCCCATCCTCACATTATGGAATCCTCTTCCATAATAAGCATTCACACAGGAAATTAGCACATGAGGGAGAATGCTAGGCTAGAATCCTTTCTTTCACCACCTAATTTTATACTTCCATCTTTGGTATGGAGAAGCATTCAGTCATGTCAGCCCCCAGCTGCAGTCCTAAATTATAACACAGGTTTACCATCTTACCTGCTATTTGGAAGAACTGGGCCAAGGACTATTTTTGTCCTGATCCATGGGGTTTGCCTACCACCATGAATAGTTTATGACCCAAACAAGGGAAAATGGCAGTAGTCACAGGAAGGAAGGTAAAGTGAAGCAGGATCAGCACCATGGAGAGGAACTTAGGTGTCGATTTCAGGACCACAGCTCAGGCAGAACATACAATTGTCTCAGTAGTAGAATAATTGGCAGATCTTTATAGCCTGGGTTAGGTACCAGAGGCCTCACCTCTAAATGCTGCATCTGGCCAGTTAACAGGCTAGTGCCTTCCTCAGCAGCCATTGGCTTCTTCTGGGTCCTGGCTGTGGGGATATCTCCTCAGGATCCTCCAGGTCCTCTGTGGACCAGCTACTGGAGAGAAGATGTGGACACTGGTCACTGCAGCCCCATATGGGATGGACCAGAGAGTGGATCCATCTCCTGGAGGTTGCCGTCATTGGACAAGTCTGATTTCAAGGATTCCTAGTCTGCTGCCATAACAATTCTGTGTTTTTGAAAGCCAGCTAATAAATGGCTGCCAACTACTTCCAGGAGAACTATAATGAATGTCTATGTGACTTGTTGTCTATTTATTAACATTTCAGATTGAAAGTATGTCTGCTCAACAATGCATGGAAATTGGAGTCGCTACACAGTCTAAACGAGAATAAAGTGCAGTTGACATTTCTATTGACACAGCATGTATCTGCACCAGCACTGACTTCCCCTTTACTGCTATCTCATGTGCTAGTTCAAAACTTCTATTATCTTTATATTTCAGCAGTTCCAACTTAGGTTGCAATCCTGTCTACATTTACCTGGGAGTCAGTACCATAGAACTCCTTAGGAGTTACTTCTGAGTAGATATGTGTAGAATTGCACTACCAGTTAACACTTTTTCTCTTGCAACTTGTACCATCAGCCAGCAAAAGCCATGTGACTGAATTACAGATTGAAGTACGGTTACAGAAGGAGGTTTCTTCTTTTGTTGAAGCTTTATTTCTTACTCTCGGGTTATGTATCCTTCTTTAGGCTTATTTTTAGCACAAGAAAGGAAGGCGGGATATGAAGGAAATCACACACAGAACAAAGTTTCAAATGCAAAACTCCTTTTAGCTCATCCTATAGCACATTTCTCGGTGGACATCACACCAACTTTTCCAGTTGCTTACAGGCAACGCTGCCATGCCAGCTGCTAATACTATACAACAGGGACCGGGAACCCTATGGCTCTCTGGATGTTGCTGGACTACAACTCCAATCACCTTTGATCACTGGCCATGCTGAGTGGAGTTGATAGTGAAGGAAGTCCAACATCTGGAGAGCCACAGATTCCCCACCCCTGCTATGCAAAGACATCTGAACCAAACAAGTAACTCCACAATGATCCAAGCCAAAATAATCATACTGTGACTTCACAGTACTCCTGCTTTTCAGCCAAGGCAAAAGCAGGTCCCAGTGCAGTCTTAAAACATGCACTGAGTTAATTTTTAATTTATAGTGTCATCTGGAAAAGTCACCAAGAGCGGCACTCAGAGTTGATTCCCATATTAATCTCAGCATTTATCTTCATTAAAGAATTAAGAGTGCATGCATTCTTAATTTATGGACCTGACCTACAGTAAACCTGATGCCTGATAGCCGAGGATTAAAATGTCCCAAATGCACTTAAATTGCTACTATTCAGTGCCCAGTAATTGATTTATATGAAGTCATATAAATCATTGCACTGGACACTTCAGAACTTGTAACAGTTTCCAAGCAATGTTGTAAGATAATTTTAATGGGTTGGAGGGCACTTTTGTCTAACCTATGGTGGGATAAAATAAAGGAAAACAAAGTATGAACATCCTGACATGCTAGGAATTGGCATCTAATCATATCTAGTTGGAAGTAAGTCAAGTTGATTGAATTGGATGTTTGTTCAAGTAAGAGTGTTTAGGATTGCAGTCTATATACCCTATGCACAGGAAACCTAATATTTCCTACAGATTTTGCAGAGTGGTAATTCCAGAGCCTCTGTTCAATGCGCTGGCTCTCCAATTGCTGTATAAATGTCAGAGTACAGGTGGAAGACATGCCATTTTTCAATCCCCCACAGAAAGCTGCCATAATTTCATCAAAAGCAGTCTGCAGCAGCAGTCTACTGATTTAATTGTTTTCACCAATCCTCTAGGCACTTTTGGAACCTGCAGAGAGGGGCAAGCAGATGCTGACGTTTTCCGGTTGCTTGAAATGTTAGCAAGGACTGCACTCGCCAAATCTCAGGAACTCTAAATATGTACTGACATCACTATATTAGCAGAATCCTATTATCAAAGTGTGAATACTCCCAACTTATTCAAATTGAGTATATCTCCCTTCTGAGACTCTGCGGCAGCGAAACAATTGTAAGTGGCATATTAGTGTACCCAGATTTGGGATTATCCATTCCTACAGCTGAAAGTTTGGCCAAAACATTATTAAGAAGTCCAGCCTGTAATCTGTCAAAATCCATCAAGCCAATTGTTTGTCTCAATTAATACAAGAATCCTACCCTAAGATTACTCAGACTGTTGAAAGGAAAGTGGAAAGCGAACTAGAGTATGACGTCCCAGAAAAATGATGGGTGGGCTTAAGACCCACACACTATGAATCAAGGCTTTTAGTCTCATTTCTGTACATGTGCCACCCAAATAACTTACATATCCAAATTGAAAGCTGGAAAAATTCTTTTTGATGTTCTCTAATCACTCAGAAAAAGACTCCCCAAGCATTTACCTGTATTGATTTGCTTCATATGTTGGATAAAATAGCCCAGGTGTGGGGAATTTTTGGCTCTCCAGATATTGCTGAACTACAACTCCCATCATCCCTGGCCACTGGCTATGCTCACTGGGGGCTGTAGTTCAGCAATATCTGGAGGGCAAAAGGTTTCCCACACCTGAAACAGCCCATTGCTTCCGTAAAGACATGCTGCTGGGCTGAGTTTATGGATTGTGCCCTTAACCTTTTCCCCAACAGAGAGAAAAGATATGTGTGTGGGGGGGGAATTCTGAGAAGAAAAACATCTTGTAGGGATAGGGAGTCCCTCCAGTCTCATCAATTCTCCATTTGCAGTCCCCTGTGGCTTTTGGTTTTAAACAGACTTTCCTCTTCTCCCAGGCATTTTAGCATGTGTTTTTAATTTTTTTTAAAAAAAAATTAAATTGTGTTTTTAAATTGTTTTTTGTGTTTTAAAATTTGTATATTTGTTTTTATTGTTTTTAATTGCTGTAAACTGCCCAGAGAGCTTTGGCTATGGGGCGGTATATAAATGTAATAAATAAAGTAAATAAATAAACAAACCATCACATTGTCTGAGGCTAAAGCAGCACATGGGGTCAGGCATGAAGGCCCCAATGCCAGCAGAAAGAGACAACTTGTGCAGGGAGGGACACAACCTCAGGTCAATGCTGAGACAGCAGCAATCATCTATGATGTTGCTTTGGCATTGATCCTTGGGCTGCATGTGACACACTTTGACGTGCAAGCACCTTTGTAAGGGAAGGAACAATGCCCAGGTAGGATGGAATCCCAGTGACACCATAGTTGTTTGACAGGAGGTGAATTTAAAGGCAAATGGGCAGACCAAGATGCCTACATTCCACTTGCAGGGCCAGGTGAGGAACACCAGAAGCTGTCTTGTACCAGGCCAGACCATTGGTCCATCTGGCTCAATACTGTCTGGACACCAAGCAGCAGAGGCTCTCCAGAGTTTCAAATGGGGCCTTTCTCCCAGTCCTAACTGGAGATGCCAGGGATTGAACCTGGGACCTTTTGCATGCAAAGCATCTGATCTGAATTGTGGCCCTAGGTTTTGGCTTTAGCTGCTGCAGCATGGTTTACACTGGCAGCTAAAACTAATGTACCACCAGGTTCAAACATGCCCACAGCACTTTCTATCTTCTTTCGCCTATTGACCTACCACACTTAGCTTTCTGGAACTCCTCAACTTGGCAGAAATGTTATTCTTTCTTGTCTCTTTGGGATTTCTAGTTCCTTCTGTAGTAGTAACAAATAGAACCTCCTACAAATATGATTGGAGAGGTTTGATGTTCCTGGGGAGGAGGGGAGAGATGGATACAGGCCAGAATGAAACACCCTTTGTTAAGTTCTGTGAGGACTTTCTGTTCAGAGTGAGATGGGAAACGCTGACTAATGTATCGCCTCTTAAAAACTCTTGTACTTTTTGCCAACTTGTCTCTTATCTTTGGTGAGTCGCCTTTCGTTTTGTTGATCATAACTAAAAACTTTCACAGTTTTAAAAATATCAACATTACAGGACATGGAATCTAAACTCTGAAATCATACAACTAGCAGGAAGAAACTGGAAACTTCAAAAATGTGTTTAAAGATCAGCTTAATATCGCAAGAGAGCCAGTGTGGTGTAGTGGTTAGAGTGTTGGACTACAACCTGGGAGACCAGGATTCGAATCCCCACACAGCCATGAAGCTCACTGGGTGACCTTGGGCCAGTCACTGCCTCTCAGCCTCAGAGGAAGGCAATAGTAAACCCCCTCTGAATACCGCTTACTACAAAAACCCTATTCATAGGGTTGCCATAAGTTGGGATTGACTTGAAGGCAGTCCGCTTTCATTTCATTAATATCCCAAACTATCCATTTAAAGCCAAAATTCTCATTCTGTAGAATGCCAAAGAAGCACCATTGCTAATCCCATTCTAGCTTTGGGATACTGCAAAGCCTTGCTATACCATCTTACTTAAATGACCCAGTGTGGCATCAAAGCATCCCAGTGCACCCTTCCCCAACCTGGTGCCCTCTAGATGTTGCTGGACCACAACTCCCATCATCCTTTAGTTCATGGAAACTGCAGTCCAAGATCTGGAGGCCACCAGGTTGGGGAAGGTGGCACTGGGGTGTTTCATTGATGTCACATGTTCTTTCCACATTATCTATCTGAGTACTCTTTTAACCAGATAGCAATATTGTTATAATTTGCCCGTTAGTATTTTTCTTTCATGCACAATGCAATGAATTATACCCTACAATTAATTGTAATCATGAACAGAAATCCAGTTAAAAGACCCAAAACAGTTAAGCATTTGGCAATGTTCACTTTATAATGTGGGGTGATCACTTGCATATGAAGCTGCCTTATATTAAGTCAGGCTGTGTATACACCCTACATTTCAAGCACATGGCTTCCCCCCAGTAATCCTGGGAACTGTAGTTTATCTCCCACAGAGCTACAATTTCCAGCACCCTTAATCAATTACAGTTTCCAGAATTCTCTGGAGGAACTCATGTGCTTTAATCATAGTACATACACAACCATCCAGCTCAATATTCTCCACGATGACTGACAATGTTTCTTCAGAGTTTCACACATGCCCTTCCCAGTCCGGCCTGGGAGGTGCTGGGGACTGAATGTGGAACCTTCTGCAAGCAAAGCAGATGAATGACCACTGCTATAGTCCTTGTGCATGATGCTGGTGGTTACAAACAGTGGCCACTTCAAACAATAGAGAGCCAGAGTAATGATCTGAGTGTTGGACTAGTATCCCATTCAAATCCTTACTCAGGGTTTGAAGCTCACTGATTGACCTTGAACTTGTCAAGAATTATCAATACCTCGGCACAGTCATTAACCAAAATGGAGACAATAGTCAAGAAATCAAAAGAAGGCTATTGTTTGTCTTTTTCGCGGCCCATGGTATCCGCAAAGCTCTCCTTCAACACCACATATCAAATGAGTTGATTTTTCTCTTATCCGCCTTTTTCACTGTCCGACTTTCACATCCATACATAGAGATCAGGAATACCATGGTCTGAATGATCCTGACTTTAGTGTTCAGTCTGATACATCTTTGCAGTTCAGGACCTTTTCTAGTTCTCTCAGAGCTGCCCTCCCCAGTCCTAGCCTTCTTCTGATTTCTTGACTATTCTTCATTTTGGTTAATGTCTGTGCCAAGGTACTGATAATCCTTGACAAGTTCAATGTCCTCGTTGTCACTTTTAAAGTTACATAAATCTTCTGTTGTCATTTCTTTAGTCTTCTTGATGTTCAGCTTTAGTCCTGCTTTTGTGCTTTCCTCTTTAACTTTTATCAGCATTCATTTCAAATCATAACTGGTTTCCACCTTGTACCCCTGTGAAAAAAGGTATATAAACAAAGATAGAGAGAGGAGGCTATGGAAGAGAGGACCTACTCTGGGCAAGGTTGCACTCCCCTGGAAGCAGCAGGTCCATAGCTTAGGGGTACTCCTAGATGCAGTGTTGTCACTGACACAGGTGACCTCGGTGGCTAAGAGTGCCTCTTTCCAGCTATGGCTGATTTGTGTCAGTTATGGTCTCTTTTGGAGACAGATGACTTGTCACCATACTCCATGCTCTGGTAACTCCAAGTTGGATGTTGCAACACACTCTACATGGGGATACCCTTGAAGACAACTCAGAAACTCCAACTGGTTCAAGTTTCAGTGGACAAATTACTAGCTGGGGTTCCATTTAGAACTCACATCGCCCATGTTTTAAAACAGCTGTTTACAGGTCCAATTCAAGGTGCTTCACATTAGAATTTAAAGCCCAGAATGACTTAGGCCACAAATATCTGAAAGACCACCTCCTTCTCTGCATACCCTCTGGGGTATCAAGATCAGCAGAGGGGGCCCTCTTTGTAGTTCTGCCACTCTCAGAAACTTGGGTGTGGCAGCCTAGGAGATGGCATTCTCTGTGGCAGCCCCTAAGCTGTGAAATTCCCTCCCCACAGAGGAGCCTCTGGCACCTTCACTATGTAGCTTTTGTCATATGCTGAAGACATATCTCTTTACCCAGGGCTTTGACACCTGAGATGTATATTTTAGGACCTACCCTGCTCTCTGGATGATAATCTGTTTGAACTCTTTTTAATATTGTGTTTTTAAATGGTTGTAACCCATCCTGGGACTTTATGGTGAAGGGTGGGTAAGAAATCTAATAAATAAAAAATATTAATATTAATAACATTGATAATAATAATGAAGGTCTCTAAGAAGGAAAAAAGGGGGGCAGAATATAGTGCTGAGAAAGCAAAAAACAGGACTCTCTACAGCTATTGGCTGAACTATTATGACATCACAGAGTGTTCTGGATGGACAAATCTCACAAAGAACTTACATACTAAAAGCACTATCCAGTTTAAGGAAATGATTTAAATTTCACATGCAGATTCAGCTTCCTGGTGAGGAAAACTAATTAGAGGGAAATCAAGCAGAACTCTGTTTGGGAATGCTCAGTATGTACATTTGAGTTCTGCTGACGGAGCCAAAATTAAACAAATTGGAATGAAACTATTCTGCAAATGGTTGTGGGCTTGCGGTTGTGGGCAAGAGGGCCGACACCCTTCAGAATCTGAACTGGCAGCGAGTTACCAGGAAAGAGACCTTGGGGTTATAGTGGACAGCTTGATGATGTTGCCCTAGTGTGCAGCAGCTGTGAAAAAGGCAAATTCCATGTTAAGGATCATTAGGAAAGAGATTGAAAAGTGTCAGTATCATGATGCCACCAGACAAATCTATGGTGCAACCATACTGGGAATACTATGTGCCGTTCTGGTCACTGCACCTCAAAAAGAATATTGTAAAGCTGGCTCAGAAAATGGCAACCAAAATGATTACGGGAGGAAATCCCCTCTAAAGAAAGGTTGCAACATTAGGAGCTTTTTAGTGTAAAAAAAAAGGCAAGTAAGGGGGGACATGATAGAGGTGTATAAATTATACATGATGTGGAGAAAGTGGATAGAGAGATGTTTCTCTTCCTAATGCTAGAAACCAGGGCCATCCAATGAACCTGAACGTTCAAGAAAAAACATCTTCACACAGCACATCGTTAAATGATGACATTCACTCCCACAAGAGGTAGTGATGGCCATCAACTTGGATGGCTTTAATAGAGGATTAGTCAAATTCATGGAGGATATTGCTATCAATGACTATTAACCATGATGGCTCTGCACTACCTCCATTGTTGGAGGCAGGATGCCTCTGAGTATCAGCTGATGGGGATTGCAACTGGGAAGAGTGGTGTTGCACTCAGACCCAACCATGGGCATCCGGTTGGCCACCGTAAGAACAGGACACTGGACTAGATAGGCCTTTGGCCTGTTCCAGCGGGGCTCTTCTTGCATTTTACGATTCACCTCTCATGCAGAAGGGAAACACAACTTGTAGGGATCTAGTTCTACTTCTCCATGTCTAGGGAAGGGTGTGTGTGAACTGGCCCAAGGACCTCAGAATGGGAAAACCTATTGCCCAGCCCTTCTCATGAAGGTCTGTCAGGAGTTAACAGCCCCCCCCCCCAATCTGGCTGGTGACTGAAACGATCTCCACCCAAGGATGGTGGGTAAAAGTACTAATTACTGATGTCCTGGAAAATCAGATAATTGTCTCCCTCATGAGTCCTGGAAAGATGCCTAATTGGCTCTCCTTCATGGACTGGAGACTCCAAGGCCCCCTCCCTTTCCTGTTGTCAGGGAGTGAAAGTGCCAGGAATGCATGTATGCGTGCATGTGTGGGTGGGAGGGAGTGGGGATCTGACTGTGTGTAACGGGAAGGGAAGTAGATTCAGAACGTCATTGTGTGTGTTGTTGTTTTAAAAAAACGTTTTCTTTTTCTTTTTTTAAATGCCAACAGGGTGCTAAGACAAATCATGAAAAAGGCACTAGGGCTGCGTTCATATCCTGGTTTAACTGGGATGCTGGGACCGTACCATCTTTCTCAAGGCGTACAAGCATATTCAAGCTATTTTAAGAGATCTCATCACAATCCTATAGCACACTGGCCTGGCTTGCACAATCAAATCCAGGCTTAACATGCACAAAGATAATGCCCCGCTCAGGCCGTGAAACTTCAGTGGGTGACCTTGCGCTTGTCATTAACTCTCACCTTAACCTACCTCATAGGGTTCTGTGAGTATAAAATGGAGCGGGGGAAGGAACCATAAATGCCACCTTGTACTCCTTTGAAGAAAGACATATATATATATATATATGTATACGTACCTAGCTTTGAGCTAGGAAAGAAGGACTGGGAAAGGTCTGCGGCTCAGTGGTAGAGCATCTGGTTTGCATGCAGAGCGTCCCAGGTTCAATCCGTAGCATCTCCAGGTAAGGCTGGGAATGGTCCCTGCCTAAAACCCTAGACAGCTGCTGCCGGTCAGTGTAGACAAAAGCAAGATGGACCAATAGTATGACTCCGTATAAGGGAGCTTCCTATGTCCCTATGACTGTTAGAAGCAGGGAAAGCAAACCAAGGGATGAACGGGTGCAGAGAATACGGTGCAGAGAAAGCCAAAGACAGGGTCCCCCACAGATACTGGCTGAGCTGTGATGACATCACAGCATGTTCTTGGTGGACACTTGTGACATCACAGAATGTTGGGAAATTGTCTTGGCTCTAGATAGGGCTGGGAGAGATCCTTGCCTGAGACCCTGGAGAGCCACTGCCAGTCAGTGTAGACAATAATGAGCCAGATGGACCAATAGTGTGACTCGGGATAAGGCAGCTTCCAGAGTTTGTAATGTTCTTATGCATGAGCTTTGCAAGCTCCTATGTAGCGCCTTTGCTCCTGCCTCTTTCCCCCCTTCACACAAACAGGGAAACAAACTAGAAACCTACCATTAACCATAGTTTCTTCTTGTGTGGGAACCAGGAAACTAGAGTTATTGGCTTCCAAACAAGCAATAATTCAGAGGTCAGTTTGAAATGGTGGTTTTCTGGTTTGTTTCCCTGCTGGCACAAAGAAGGGGAAAAGGGGCTGCATACACAAAGCCAGTGGTATAGCTAGGGCTGGACCTCAGGGCCAGAGCCACACAGCTTTGAGGGCCTCCAAAAGAAGAGCAGATAGGGCAGCAGCATCCTTCCTTTCTTCTTACTTTACAAACAAGGATGCTATTATTAGTCTAATAATATTATTATTAGACAATGACACAGATGCTCATTTTGTTATTTTTACTTGTAAAAAATACACTATTCTTTCCTAGGAGAAAATGGTGCTGATTCCCAAGGAAACGTGTTTAACACCAGGACAAAAGAAGCAAACCCAATTTTACTGCTGTAGTTATTATGATTTAAGTGAACGTATAATGATAAACCGCATGTGTTCAGCGTACTTCTTTTAAAATCAGAGTTGGCAAACTCATTTTTGCTTTTTTCTTGCTCTAACAGATCAGAAACACAGAAACAGTTGTAAAGCAAGAAATGACAGTGGAAGGGAGAGAAATGTTAATTGTGTGATTCTCAATTGAAATAATACACATGGACATCTAAAGGGGGCCCCTGTAAAACCATTAAGTTCAGGGTCCAGGGGCCCCTTCAAACATCTTTCTTAATTCACAATCATTATGATTGTTATACGCAATCCCATTTTCAATATCATTTGTGCCTGCAAAAGTTTTGGATACTGCTCCATTTCAGGTCAGTGCATGTCCTGTAACTTCCTTCTGAAATCCTGTAACTTTTTCTACCACAAATGTTCCAGTTTACTTTTTGTCCCACTTTTGTTGTGCTATAGTGCAAGAGTGCTCCTTCAGACAAAAATAACGCAATAACATCGGGAAAGCATTGGCCAGTACAAATCTAAGGGATGATTATTGTGTAAGTTCATGATGCAGAATGCCCCCATAAAAAACACACCAGTCTGGAGGAGCCTTAAGATTACCTAGCTGTACATGACGCTCATGCATTGCCTAGTTGACGAAGCTAGGATTCGATTTCGCAAACTGGGCCAATATCTCAGCCGATAGAGATGAACTTCTAAACTGAGAGTCAGAGAAACACTGGCCTGAGAGTAGTTTTGAACTACTTCTGACTCAGTTCAAAACTGAGTCAGTAATCACAAGCATTATTGCAATCTTTTTTGAGAAAGTTCTAAATTACACAGCCACAATAGTGGCTGTATACTATAGTCAGCATGGATTTTTCGCATTCCACAATGTTAAATTGAAAATATCCCCCATGCCATTCTGTTGCTTCCCATAAGCTCATTTCAAAACAAAACCTTACAAAACTTATTGTCCTGAACTCAGAAACGCTGGCTTAGCAACCCTCTAAATTTTCATGGCGATACACAAAACAGTCAGAGAGAAACAACAGTTCAAAGTGTAAAAAGAGGGAAAAAAACCAGACCCCTTTTGGACTTTTTTCTGTCAGAGTTCTCATAATCTGTTGAAATTCATTAAAAATCAGCTATGTTCACAGAGTACCTGTAATCCTGTTACTGACCTTGCCCCATACTGTGACCTTCATCTTCTGCAGTTCAAAGGTTGAAAAAATGCATGGCTGATTTTTAACTCATTTAAGAAATTTTGCATTGAACTGAATAAGGCCAGGCATGCTCAGTAAGAACCAACTGTTAGTGTTCTAAAAGGCAGACTCACAGCTGCTGGGCTTGGCTAATCAGGGGGCCACACCTACATCACACCTTTATTTCACTTGAGACAGACATGGCTTTCCCCAGAGAATTCTGGGAAGTGGAGCTTGTGAAGGGTGCTGAGGGGAGACTCCTATTCCCCTGACAGAGTTCCTGTGGCCAGAGTGGTTTAACAGTCAGCTGCTCTGACTGAAGCTATGTGAGGGGAACAGGGCATCTCCTAATAATTCTCAGCACCCTTCACAAACTACACTTCCCAGGATTCTTTGGGAGAAGCCATGTCTGTCTAAAGTGAAATAAAGGTCTGGTGTGGATGTGGCCAGGGTCAGCTTTGATTTAAATTTCGGTGGAAGGCTTCATTTGCCTGCTGTAGAATAAAAAGTTGGGGGAAACCCTGAAAATAATGACACTGTTCACATTTTCCTTTTAGAAAGGAAAGGGGCTTCCCTTCTGCCCAGTGCCCAACCATCCAATCTCCTCCCCTCCCCCTCCCTCCCTTCCCCTCCCTGTGGTCAGTTTCACCTATTCTAAGCATGATTGCACGGGAGTAAATCCCACTGAACTCAGTAAGCATGCAAATGATCAAACATGCCCTCCCCTCCTCCTCCCTCCCATCACCTCCCTTTTGCCCCTTCCCTCCCCTTCCTTCACCCCTCCCTCCTCCCCCCTCCCCTTCCTATCCCCTCCTTCCCCTCCCACTACTTCTGCTCTCCTCTCCTTCCTTCCCTCTATTCTCCCCTCGTCCTCCCCCATGGTCAGTTTTGCCTATCCTAGCCATGATTGCACAAGAGTAAATCTCAGTGAACTCAATAAGCATGCAAATGATCAGACCTGCCTTTCCCCTCCTTCCCCTCTCCTCTCCCTTCCTCCTCCCTTCTTCCGCTCCTCTCCTCTTCCCCCCCCGCCCACTCCAGGCTTCCCTCCCTATGGTCAGTTTTACCTATCCTAAGCATGATTGGAAGGTAGTAAATCCCACTGAACTCAATAAACATGCAAATGATCAAACCTACCCTCCTCCTCCCCCTCCTGCCTGCTCCCCTCCCCATCCTCTGTGGTCCGTTTCACCTATCCTAAGCATGATCGCAGGGGAGTAAATCCTACTGAACTCAATAAGCATTCAAATGATCAATCCATTCTCAGCAAACTTGCACAGGATCCCATTTCTTACCTCCTGGACTAAAAAGCAGGGAAATTCACTAATAGGCAAAAAAACTATTTTTTTAAGAATGTACCTATAGCCAACAGATATTTCTATCAAACTTTAAAAGGCGGGGAAATTGGGTAGCTATAATGAACGCACCAGGGGAGCAGGAGACCTGACCTCCTCTCTGAGATATTGTGCTGCCCTACAAATGTGTCAAAATGCAAACATAATTTGGGTTGGTCTTTCACAGTTCAATCCAATTCCTGTGTAGCTTGGAAGAATTTGGTAACATGTGCCTCTGAGCATATGGTGAGTGGTGGTAACACCTGTAAGTAGCCCAAATAACAGAAACAAGACATGCTGTGTTTATCTTGTTTTAGCAGGGAGGAAGCAACAATATTAGAACTGTTGATATAGTTCAGATAGTCACTGATATAGTTCAGATAGTCAAGGTTTTTTTTGCCTATTACTGAATTGACTCATAATATTGGCTGCACCCTATCAGACTGCTGTATCATTTTCAAACTAAATGCACATTTTGTGCACGGGCAGAATCCTGTTTTTAAATTGAAAGCTGCAGAAGAACTTAAAGGAATGATGCTGGGTTGTATGATGCACTCAAGAATTACGAGAGTGGCCAATTCATAGTAATTGCAAACTTCAGCACATCATGACTTGAGAGAGAGGCTTCACTTCCCACACCGTGTACAAACATTATTTCTTTCATCTCACTGTCATCTCTAGTCAAACAGGTGTTCAAGGCTTTTGACACGATACAAAAACCTACCAAACCTGTTTTGCTGGGGGCAAAAGAGGAACGAGTACTCACACCATGAGCAACAATCTCTCTTTCAAAACACTTCCCACTCTTTGAAGAACAATTTATAAATTTGTCTCCAGGGTAGATTAAGGGGCCCTGAGAAAGGCGAGGGAAGAGAACCAAGCTTTAGAAAAGGATTAGGAAAAGTGCCAGATTAAGGTGCAGAAACTGTGATGGATCAGGAAACTTTTAAAAGAGAAGCAGACACAGGAAAAGGAGTTAAAGGAGATGCTTAAGAGATAACGGATACTTTTCTAGACAATCACTATTTTTGAGTGGGACTCAATCACATACCAGCAAATTCAGGCTACACAATTTTAGGTGATTGGGAGCTTCTTTACAACAAATCCACTTCCCCACTTCTTTGCAATAAGGAAAGTGATGGGGAAATGCACTGGAAAGTGTGGGATAACATTTGCTTTAATGCAACATCATCCGATCTGCCCACAAACAAATCAGAATGAATGCCTATAAAACAGCCGACACTTTCTAACCCTCCTGCCGACAAATCAGGCTGGAATGCTCAATAAACGGGCTGTCTGGAGGCATCCAAGGGAAGGCGGGGAAGCTATGGAAACTCCTATGCAATACACTCATAAGGAATGGTTTATAAAAATGCATTGGCTCTCATATTTTAGTGTCAAAACTAAGACTCAATGTATACATTCTGAGCGTGGCTTCCCCACATTTCTCCATGCCTTGCTGTATGGACAAACTACAGCTGGGGAACAAATCACATAGTTCTTTCCCTCTACACATATGGTTCCTCCATACAGATATTAGTGAGTGGCGTAGAGCCAGGCTACAGAACAACACTTCCCATCTTGTCCTAGTAGAGACTCTGGCTTCAGACACTACATTGTCCAACAGTACCTCCTGGACATGTGAGCTGCTTTGCCCACTCGGCTGCTGCGCTGCCGTGATGGAAACAGGCACCAGGGCAGATGAGCAACTGAATGTGCATGCAGAGCTGCTCAAATGTTGTTTGGTACATCAGGGCAGCGGTACAATCACCACATTAGGGGATCTGCAGGTGGTGTATTATTTATTTATTTATTATTTGATTTCCATCCCGCCCTTCCTCCCAGCAGGAGGCCAAGGCGGCAAACAAAAGCACTAAAACCACTTTAAAACATCATAAAAAACAGACCTTAAAATACATTAAAACAAAACAACTTTAAAAACATTTTTTTAAAAGCTTAAAAAACATCTTAAATAAAAAGGGTTAAAAATATTGTTTAGGTTTTAAAACAAACATATTAAAAAGCAATTCCAACACAGACTCAGACTGGGATAGGTCTGAACTTAAAAGGCTTGTTGAAAGAGGAAAGTCTTCAATAGGCACCGAAAAGATAACAGAGATGGCGCCTGCCTAATATTTAAGGGAAGGGAATTCCACAGGGTAGGTCGGTGCTGCCACACTAAAGGTCCATTTCCTATGTTGTGCAGAACGGACCTCCTGATAAGATGGTATCTGCAGGAGGCCCTCACCTGCAGAGCGCAGTGGTGTAATGCCTGGAGCCACTCTCACTAGTAAGAGAGGTAAAAGTGCCTCCCCCTATTATATCACTCTCCGGGATGAGAGGGATCCCATTTCCCTCAACCCCGTCAACCACATTTTCCACTCATAATACAATACTTTCAGAGCTTGGAAAATTTACTTTTTTGAACTACAACTCCCATCAGCCCAATCCAGTGGCCATGCTGGCTGGGGCTTATGGGAGTTGTAGTTCAAAAAAGTAACTTTTCCAAGCTCTGAATACTTTGTAAGGTCAAGTTCTGCAAAACAAAACAAAACACCCGCATTTTTTAAAAGTGTATTAGATATGTTTTGCAAAAAAAAAATAAAAATTCAAGGAATAGGTTTTAAAAATTATCTAATTTCTACCCCACCCTTTCTCCTACAAGAAACTCAGGGTGGCATACATAGGCTCCCACCCCATTTATGCTCACAACAATCCTGTGAGGTAGATTAGACCAACAGCCAGTGAATGGTTCAAGGCCACTGAATGGCTGACGAAGAATTTGTGCCCAGATTTCCCCAGTCTATATCCAGCAGTCTAACCACTGCATCGCGCTAGTTCACATTAACTGACAGCTTAGTGTAATATAATTGCTGACTTTCTCTAATCAAGCAAACTGCACATGCGACTGCTTCATACAGGCATTACTAAGTACTGATGTAGCTCTACGTTTTGGGCAAATATATAAAGTAACATATCTATAAAAGGGTTCATTCTGAGATTCATCAGAAATGTTCATTTAAGATCACACCATGGTGGAGCCAAAGAAAGTCAGAGGAGTGGCTGTTTTCATGATTTGTGGCTTCTTTATATAAAGGATTTATTCTACCTTACTTTTGAATGTCAAACAAGGGGGCTTTTAACAACTTGCAGCATTTCTTAGCAAACAGCAGCCTCAGCACATCTGGATAAGCAGAGCAATACTTTTGGCCCCAAATGAATCCCAGACAGAGTTCAGAGCTTATTAGACAGATGGCAAAACAAATCTACTGTGTATAGAAAAACATCACTTATCTCATTCAGCTCTGCTAAGGAGCCATCCAGTTTCAGTTTTTCATGGAATCCTTTACCGATAATCACATAAGGTTTCCTGGATGTCACTCTGCAGTGCTCCACTTTCTAATGCAGGAACAAGGAACCTGTAAGCCCTCCAAGATGTGGCTAGACTACAACTCTCATTATCCCTGACCACTAACCACATTGGCTGCGGTTGATGGGAGTTGGAGTCCAACAATATCCAAAGGGCCACAGGTTCCCTACCCCAAATATCCTTCCTTTTCCTGCCTTCCTTTCACTTCTACACTGCATTGTTGAATCAGGCCACAAGTTCATCTAGCCCACTTAAGCTATTATGCCACATTACATTTCTGTGCAGAGTAGTTGGAGCTGTTTGACCACCCAAGATCCAAAATCTAAATGGATACACAGAGCTACTAACACAGTTCTCTGAATGGTGGCCTATGATATAGAAATGCACAGCAGGTAGATACACCAACACCCCAGTGTTTAGAACGTGGCACTAGAAAACTCTCAATCTGTTCCAGCTTGAAACATTTTTCTTACTATAAAATCCAGTGCATGCTATCTTGTAAAGTTTACTGAAGCATAGTGGATGCATTCCAAAATAGCCACCATGGTTTGTTTTACTGTTTATGATGGTTTTAGTTTTTTCTCTTTTCTTTAGTTTTAAAACATTAACAAGAAAGGAGGAAGTGGTGGGAACTGAAAGAGAGATGGAAAAAGAAGTTTTGTTTTAGAAGAAAGAAATAGAAAATGATGGAGACTGATGTTTAGCATACTATTTAAAGCAGCATGAAATATCTGATTTAGTTAATTCAGCAAACCCAGGAGAACTTCCTTAAAACGCCACTTAGGCAACTGACGTTTACATCCTTCTCACCCTGAAAAACTGAATCCCTTCTGTGCAGAGTGCCTTTGGTTAGTCTAAATGCCTTTTGTGACCTCTCTTGTCAACTCAAGCATGGATTCATTCCAGGCATCTCTTTGGCTCTAATTCAAACAAAAATAAAAATAAAAATCAGGCAGGCAATCAAGATTGTTTCTACCAGAAGGAGGATGAAAACATTACCAGAAAACCAATTTAATTAAACTGATCTGTTTCTCCAACAAGACAGTTTTAAGATTTATTCTCTATGCTGATTGAAATGCCTTGACTGTGCAACAAGTACTTGAAATGACTGTTGAGAAATTAATATAATACAGTATCTCAATGTGGGTCCAATTTATGGAAGACTGTAGTACAGAAATCCTGATTTCTTTGCTCCAGTCAAAAGTCTGTTTACTCAGAAGCATATCCCATTGATTTCAGTTAGGGTTACCTTAAGTTAAATAATCTTAGGAGCTGTGCAAGCCAACGCATGTCATGTTCGATAAGGTTTACTCCAGGTGTACTCAGGACTGCAGCTGACAGCACAATCTGTGCAGCGCTGCTAGCCACGACCTTAGCGATACCATCCAGGCCGTACAATATTTCTTTGCCACCACTGCCGCCTCCTGATCCTGGTCCTGGTCCCAGCTCTGCTTCGCAGGCTGGCCGGCCATGAACTTCCAGGCGGACCCGTGCGAGGTGCCAGGCAGCAGCAACAGGAGGGCCCGTTGGGCCAGTTGCCGGGCGGCACATCACAGCCGCAGTTCGGCTTCTCTGACTCGGCGGCTACCTGCGTCGAGATTGGGCACTTCGAGTCGGTGCACCCTAACATCTACACCGCAACATCTATGCCATCTACGACCTTATTGAGCGCGTCAACGATCTCACGCTCCAGAGCCGGATTCGCAAGCATGTCATCTCCATCGAGGGCCACAGAAATACAGCTGGAAGAGCTGGATATAAACCACGCAGGAGACAAAGCCGTAACAACTCAAGCCAGAATTCCAACAAGATCAGAAGGATCCAGTATGATTCCTACAGTATGATACCTACTATTGGAAGCTTGTAATTGCTGTTTTTTTTCTTCTTTTAATAATGTTATTTGTTATTTAATTTTGAGAATTGTATTATTGTATTGATGTATTATGTTCTATTGATGTATTGCTATATTCGTGTTTTTTGTAAGCCGCCTTGAGGGCCTTTTGGCCATAAGGCGGGGTATACATTTAATTAATTAAATAAATAAAATATTTACTCATAAGTAAATCCCATTGTGTTCAGTGGGGCTTATTCCCAGGTACGTGTGCATAGGACTGCAGCCTTAATCCTCTGGCATTCTCATGGAGATGACTTCCAAGCAATGTGTTCAGGATCAGGGTTGTAAACCTGGAAGAATGTACGGATTATTCCCAGGAAAGTGAGGAGAGACTGGTCCCTGTTTTCCCATCTTAGAATTAATGTACTCTTGTGGTGGAACAATGTTCTTGCCTTCTGTTATCCCCACCAGAGATTTCGGCAGTAAAACTGCCATGTAGCTAAGCATAAGTTCAGTGAGATTTAAAAAGAGAAATTAAAAAAAATAAAAATAAAATAAAAAAGCTCAAAGAGATTTAAGCTGCCTAACTATGTGCAGGACTGCAGCAGCTCCACTAAACTCACAAAAACAGTGACAAAATGCCCTTCCATAATAATACATTACAAGGAACCGTAACACAAAAGCTAAAGATCAGCTGTAGAAGTAAGCCTATTGGTATATCACTTTGCATGGAAGTAGATAGTTTATACCTATCCATTGAGAGCAAATTTGATTTGCTGTCCGTTCAACAAAATACCCACAATGGTATACTTTGAACTGCAAGTGGGATACTTTGAACTACTATAGAACTACTTAGGGATAATTCAGATGGTCCAAAGCACCCCTATGCAGACTGACCAACTGGGCTAGCTTCAGAGCTGCATGTGTCACTCCAAGCAGGTGAAATGCATTGGTTCAGATGTAACATTCTTGATTCCCCAAACAATGGAGTGGAAGGTTGGGAACATACCAAAGGCTCTTGCAGTTCAGTAACTTCAATCCATTCTGTTTGAGCAAACCATACCTTACCATTACATCTGAACCAGGTTTGCCTACGAGACTATGGTTTCCTTCCAAAGAAAGGATTTGGAGTGGGTCTCAGTCTCCAGTTTGGAGACAAATCGGAGCCTGTACAAATCACATTTTGCACAATTCAAACATATTTTTTATTTAAAACATTTTATACTACTGTTCACCAAATCAGATTTCAGCGTGCTGAATAGCATAAAACAAATGCAAAAAACCCAAACAAAACCCTGAAACAGGGAAACAGCAGATAAAAACAGACAAAAACTTGTTCAATTAAATCAGTCAAAATCTGTAAAAAATGCCTGGGTAAATAACAACAACAACAACAAGGAGGAGGAGGCCTGGCACCTAAATAATAGCAGTGTTGGCATCAAGCAAACCTTTTTGGGAAGGGCATTCCATAACCAGAGTGCTACTGCCAAGAAAGCCCTCTCCCTTTTTGATTATCTCTGTACTTCTGATGGAAAAGGGAAATGGAAAAGGGGCTTCTTCAGAGGAAGGTGTAGAAGGTGCCTGCCTTCTACAGGCAGGTGGATATGCCACCTTCAGTTATTTGCTTCCCAAACCATTTGGGGCTTTAAAGATAAGAACCAGCACTATGAATTGGGCCCAGAAATGAACAGGCAGCCAATGAAGGTCTTTTAAAGTTGGTGAACCAGGAAGTGTCACAGAGCCCAGATGTGCTGAATGGAAAAGATGTCTGCCCACTTCGTATTTCATCATTTAACAGAGAACCAAAGTCTCCCATGAGAACCAGCAGAAATGATTTTGTACACAGTGACCAGTGAAGCAACTTTGGTGTGTATTTGGCTTATCTTAAAGGGTTGTTATAAGTATTATTTTTACTTATTTATTTATTTATTGTATTTGTATACCGCCCCATAGCCAAAGCTCTCTGGGCGGTTTACAGTAACTAAAAACATTAAAAACAAATATACAAGTTTAAAACACATCTTTTAAAAACAATTTAAAACACACTTTAAAAAATTTAAAACAATTTTTAAAAACACATGCTAAAATGCCTGGGAGAAGAGGAAAGTCTTGACCTGGCGCCGAAAAGATAACAGTGATGGTGCCAGGCACACCTCGTCAGGAACATCATTCCATAATTTGGGGGCCACCACTAGATAATGCATGTGAAGTACAATGAACACTTGCAAGTGCTACGCAAATGCTAAGTACTACTCCAGGAAAGAGATCTTTTAATTAAGGATTTACCACCTGCAGAAAAATGGCAATCAATATGAGGGACTATAATATGTCACAGACTCATACAATGACCCTCTATAAAATGTAAATCTGTGAATGAACAAACTGAGAAAATTTGCACTAGATTCTGCTTACAATTCCTTTTTCTTCTGGGATGTAATGCTATCTAAGCTTCTACTCATATGACAGTCTCCAGAGCTGACCAAATCCAGCAAATTTGCATGCATGAGGCAACTTAAAATGGGCATGTTTGTTTTATTTTTAGCCCGCCCTTCTTCAGCTGATCCCACATGAATTATAAGAACAACAATTCATACCAATAACAGCAGATAAAACAATGTAAACTTAGACTCCAGTGTTATAGCAGGTGAATCAAGTGAGGTATCCAGAGCACAGCCTTGTCCTGATTTCTTGGATGAGTTTCAGTTGGTACAGCTTGAGGACGTTGACAAGGTGCTTGGACAGGTTTGTGCAACCACTTCTGTGCTGGATCTTTGCCCTTCTTGGCTAATAAAAGCTAGCAGGGATGAAACAGCCAGCTGGGCCAGGGAAGTGATTAATGCCTCTCTGTGAGAGGGGTTGTCCCTGGCTGCCTGAAAGAGGTGGTAGTGAGACCGTTCCTGAAAAGACCCTCCCTGGACCCAGAAAATCTTAATAACTATAAGCCGGTAGCAAATGTTCCATTCCTGGGCAAGGTCCTTGAATGAGTGGTGGCAGACCAGCTCCAGACCCTCTTGGATGAAACCAATTATCTGGACCCATTTCAGTCAGGTTTCAGGCCTGGTTTTGGCACGGAAACAGCCTTGGTCACCCTGTGTGATGACCTCTGTCGGGAGAGAGACAGGGGGAGTGTGACTCTGTTGATTCTCCTTGATCTCTCAGCGGCTTTCGATACCATCGACCATGGTATCCTTCTGGGAAGACTGGCTTAGTTGGGAGTGGGAGGGACTACATAGCAGTGGTTCTGCCCCTACTTGGTGGGTCGGCTTCAGAAGGTGGTGCTTGGGGAATATTGCTCGGCACCCTGGACTTGCCAGTATGGGGTTCTGTAGGGGTCAGCTCTGTCCCCCATGCTGTTCAACATCTACATGAAACCATTGGGTTTGGTCATCCAGAGCTTTGGAGTGTGTTGCCATCAGTATGCTGATGACATGCAGCTCTATTTCTCCTTTTCATCTTCTTCAGGTGAGGCTGTCAATGTGCTGAACCAGTGCCTGGCTATGACAATGGACTGGATGAGGGCTAATAAACTGAGGCTCAATCCAGACAAGACTGAGATGCTGCTAGTGGGTGGTTCTGACCGGATGGTGGATGTCCAACCTGTCCTGGATGGGGTTGCACTCCCCCTGAAGGAGCAGGTTCGTAGCTCGGGGGTTCTCTTAGAACCATCTCTGTCACTTGAGGCTCAGGTAGTGCCTTTTACCAACTTCAGTTGGTGGCCCAGCTATGCCCCTAGTGTCATGGCCCCGTCAGAGGACTCATCAGACAAGGATGACTCGGGAGTAACAGCAGCAGGCCCAGAAGCAGCAGACCCAGAAGGAGAAACGGAGGAAACTCCTGAGAACCCAGCTCCTTCTCCCCTTCAGCTGCAGAGCACCACAGACACAGCTGAAGCCCTTCAGCCAGACGCAGCCAGTGAACAGGATACTTCCCCCTCACCTGCAGAACGTAGACAACAGAAGGTCAGGCAGAAGAGGGGCAGGCCTGTCCACTTAAGGCCAAAACGCTGATGGCTCACACCTGCTGACAAACCTGCTCCTTAAAAGTCAAATCTTGGCTTCAGCTTGTTGGTGACTACAACGTCAGGCGTGACCACTGTGTGTCTTCCTATCCCCTGAACCTTGACTTGGACTGATCTCTCGGCAAACTAGACCCGGACCTTCACTGATGTCTCTTCTGGATTTCTGGCTTGGCACGTAAGCTTTGAACGGCCTCTGCCCTTATCTTGCTTCCTCCTTGCTAGCCTGGCAGATTTATAGCCAAGCTGCCGGCTGAGGACTTACGGCCTGGCAATTACCAAGGAATCTCCAGTCCTGCCTGTACCCCCACCGACACTGCTGTCTCAGTGAAGAGCTGACACCTATCTGGACAGGGATAACCTAGCTTCAGTTGTCCATGCTCTGGTAATCTCCAATGCGCTCTATGTGGGGCTGCCTTTGAAGATGGTTTGGAAACTGCAGCTTGTGCAAAATGCAGCGGCCAGATTGGTAACAGGGACCAGATGGTGCAAACATATAAAAGCGATTCTGGCCCGCTTGCATTGGCTGCCTGTACGGTTCCAAGCTTGATTCAAGGTGCTGGTTTTAACCTATAAAGGGTTATATGGCTTAGGACCACGGTACCTGATGGAACGCTTCTCCTGACATGAACCCACCCATACACTATGCTCAGCATCAAAGGCCCTCCTCCAGGTGCCTACTCGGAGGGCAGCTGGGAGGGTGGCAATAAGGGATAGGGCCTTCTCAGTGGTGGCCCCCAAATTATGGAATGATTTTCCTGATGAGGTGCGCCTGGCGCCAACACTGTTATCTTTTCGGTGCCAGGTCAAGACTTTCCTCTTCTCCCAGGCATTATAGCATGTGTTTTTAAATTGCTTTTTAAAAATGTGTTTTTAAATTTGTATATTTGTTTTTAATGTTTTTAATTGTTGTAAACTGCCCAGAGAGCTTTGGCTATGGGGCAGTATACAAATGCAATAAATAAATAAATAAATAAATGTGCCATAAAACAGTTACAAAGCCTCTTTCGGCATCAAATTGCAGATGTGGCCAGCATCCCATAAATGCCCAGGTAAACAGCCAGGTCTTTGGCTGGTGCCAACATGCCTAAAGTGTTAGCACCAGGCATGCTCCCAGGATGAAGGCATTCCACAGTCGGGATGGCCAACGCAGAGAAGGCCTGTAAAAGCCTGATGTTACACCTGAGTAAGACTGATGCATCAGAGTTTTCTGACTAAGGAGTACCTTGCAAAAACTGATAGGTTATTCTTTTTGTGTGCCTGAGTGAACACAACAGGTGTGTTTCTTGTCTTCTGACAGGTGGGAGGACACTGAAGGTAGTACAAACATGAAATATACACAATGTTAGACCAGTGGAACAGGCACCAGCAGGAAGATCCAGAGCTCAGTAATAAAACACATGCTTTGGATGCAAAAGGACCCAGGTTCAATCTCTGACATCCTAGGTGGGACTGCAAAAGACCCATCCGAAACTGTGGACAGCCATTGCCATTCAGTGTAAGTCACAGGCAACTCTTGGCCTGGGGGCTACATATGGGCCTCAATATCATTTTATATGGCCCCCAATCTCCCCCTGAAACAGCCCCATTCTTCTCTCCCATCAGAATTCCTCCCTTCCTGTGTACTTCTTTTCCTTTCTTGCCTCTCTCAAGAGGTTCTGCGATCACTTCTACATTTGTGTGCGTGAGTGAGAGTAAAACAAGGTGGTCTTTATTTTAGATTAGTTCATCCTGAACACTTTGGGCCCAGACTCCACTCACTGCCAGCATATAGCCCCCAACACATTACCTGTGCGAGAATGTAGTCCTTGCCAGAAAAACCCAAGGACAGAAAGTACTGGACTAGGACCAATGGTCCAGTTTAGTATAAAGCAGCTTTTTGCGTACCACCTGGATTACAAAAGAAGACGGTGAAATCTAGAACTGCCCAAGAGGCAGCTATGAGATGGCTGTAAATAGATAGACATGCAGGAAGTACCATGCAGAAATAGAAGCATGCATCAACAGTTTAAAAACAACAGGAAAAAGAAGAGAGGAAATGACTCAAAAACCACAGGTGCTTAGCAAAGGGTCTTCATGCCTCACTACAATGGGAAATTGTAGTCATTTTCCCCAATTCCATATAAGCTAGTCTTGGCACCACTAAACACAGCATCACTCTCCAGAATTGGACATGTTGGATATTATTTCGTGTACTATAAGACACGGATAATATATAACCCACGAATGAGCAGTCTATTCTAGGACACAGACCATCTTCACACATCACATTTTGTAGGTGTCAAGAGAAATGGAACGTCTTCCCCGCCCTTCACCATAAGGTTCCAGGACAGGTTGCAACAATGGAATCCTACAACATTAAAACAAAATCGAAACAATATTCATCAAACAACAGAGGTAAGTCCAATAAAAAAAACCCACAAAGATCTTAACCGTCAAAGGCCAGGGTAAAGAGTTGCATCTTCAGCACACAAAGGACGGTATACAAAGAAGATGCTAGCTGCACCACTCTGGGGAGGGAGTTCTACAGTTTAGATGCTGTAAGAGAGGATGCCCAGGGCCACCATCTCCCATACTTCAGAGGGCAATAGAAGTACCAAGAGCACCCCCTTTTCACAAGAAGCACCTCCCAAATGGCATGGCACAACGGCATCACAGTGCTGCATGGGTGGAGCAAGTTGCACATAGCTAACAACCGCAGATGCCACATACAGTCAATGTCACTCTCAAGAAACATATCCTGAAACTACTGAAACCCACAATGGGCAGGTCAGGGATTAGGGAAGGGAAACCTTTTTTACCCTGAGGGCTTTTTTCAATTCTGGACAACTTTCCAGGGTCCACATGCCAGGAGTGGAAGGAGCCAGAGGCAAAAGTGAGCAGAGCAGAGAATGTGAATTTTGCTTTTGTACAGTAAGCTGGTTTCCACACATGCTCGCACACCCCTCTCCATCGTCCATCCAGACAAGGAAGAGGCATCAGAGTTCAAATACACTTTCTAGCCAGTTAAAAACAGTCAGGAGCGAAGCAGGGCCAGTGAGGGGTGTGGCCTGAGGCAAGTTCCAAGGGCCAGATAAGGAAACTTGGAGGGCCACACACCCACCAGAACGGAGGTTCTCCACCCCTGTACTAGGTACTCTACCCCTAGCTATCCATCCTCTTAAGTTTTCTGCCAGCTATCATCCCATTATGAAACCACAGAGTTGGGAGAGGGCCTTGTAGGCCATCTAGCCGAATTTCTAGAATGCTTTACGAGCTGCACTCAGACAGACCCCCACCACCACTTCAGGTGTTTAGGAAAGTCTGGAAGACCTGCTTGTTTCTCTCTTCTTTTTCTTGAGTTGCGTTCTGCCAATGGTCCAACCACCTGCTTGATGCAGGAAATCCAGAGCAAAAGCATCAGCAACTGATGGATATCTAACATCTGCTTGAAGATCTCCACTACCCTCTAGCATCAGAAGAGCCCTCCTGCATCAGACCAAAGCCCAGAATCTTATTCTCACAGTGCCCAATCAGATGTCTATGGAAAGCCCACAAGCAGGACTCGAGCACAATAGCACCCTCTAGGCAATGGGTTCTATAGAGAAAGAGAACAGTCAATTAGGTCCATAGGTATATATTCAAAAAATGGATAGGGCAGTTCTATCTGTACCATTAACAAACATATGCTTTTTCTTACATGGAATAAGCTTGATCTCAAACAAAGTCAAACCTTTAGCACTTATATGGGAGATTCTAAAAAATCCTTAGTTTCCTTTTGAATGGAATTACATGCGATAAAGAGAAGTTGGCAGGCCAAGGTTTCTCATATTACCAAGAATTGGGGGGGGGGGGAGGAAGAACCCATTAGATAGCACAATAAAACATCCTCTTTCTTCTTCTGAGAAAGCAATTTTAAGTAAGAGCTTTGTGCTTCAAGGCTTTTGATCCGCTCAATGTTCCACTTTTCATTATGGCTGAATCTTCTCACTAATTTCAGCAACCACATAAACAAAGCAATCTCTCGCAAGGAGAGGGCAGGCCTCTTTCAGATATTGTAGTATGTAATCAAGACTGCTAAAATCAAGAGTTTCAGGACTGCATATGAAATCTGCAAAGGCAAACTTATACATTCCTACTCAGAAGAAAGATCCATTAAGTTCAACAGGCCTCATTCCGAGGCAAGTGAGTACAGGATTGCAGCATGGAGATAGGGAGTTGGGGGTAAGATAGGACTCCACAACATACATGTCACAGCACAAAATAATAAGCCTCCCAGCCCCACCACAGGGAATTTAGTTTCCTGGGTGTGACCTTGCAAATGTGTCTCCAACAGTTTCTGACCCACAAAAAATAGGGTTGGAGGCCCTCTTGTCCTCATATAACCTTTGTCAGCTGTAACACATCAATGGCCTAAAAGAGAGTGGTGAGAGAGAACCACCACTTTTGCAAAAAGCTCTTTTGCTTGGTCACCTGAGAGAAATTCTTAGCTACTCTAATTGCCTCTAGTCCAGGGATAGGCAAAGAGTAGCCTTCCAGAGGTTGCTGGACTACAGTTCCCATCATCCCTCACCACTGTCCGGGCTGGCTATGGGAGCTGAAATCCAACAATCTTTGGAGGGCCACAGGTTCCTCATCCCCGATTTATAATAATGCAAAACTGAAATCCCATCACAGCTGTATCTTTATTTCAGTGGCCACTCCACCATCCCTTTCTAAGCTGTCGATCTAAATTCCTTAGTCGGGTAGAACTGGCTACTTGTTTTCCTTGGCCTCTGCCTTCCTCCTCCAATGACTGCCTGTAAAAAAAGAGGTAACGCTGCTGAAAAGCGAAGACACCGTCCTGTTTGAAGATCCTGCCTAGGGAATTCAGGGAGGTCCACACTGTCAGTCACTAACACGCAGCAACTTTTCAACACGCTCTCCTTCCGCAAAGGGGGGGGGGAGTCCAGCTAAAGTAAGCCGCGGGGATTTGTTGCTCGAAAACACAAACTTTCCCAGGAAGCAAGCGAGGACGGAACAACGCGCGGCAAGGGAATTGTGCCGAGAACTAACGGCTCGCTCATTGTTTTAGGAGAAGACACCAAAGCCCGCTAACTGGTCTGTGCTCAACGGCCTCCAGAGCGTCTCAACGGGGCGAGCACAATTTTGGCAAAAGCCACTCAAAGGAGCCAAGTCCCTTCCTCCTTAGCAACGGGCAAGCAGCGGCTCTCGCCCATGTACTCAAGAGGGGGGAAAGGGATGCCCACCTCTCAGCCTACGCGAAGGAAATGAACGATCGGGGTGAGCAGGTGGGTGTTAAGACCCCGGATCCTCCTCGAGGCGAGTAGTTAGACTCCGATCCCCCCCCCGGGCTCCCGCTTGCCCATCCTCGCTTGGAGGAGGGTCTCCTCCCCACCTCGTTTCTAGAGGCTCAAGCTCCGGCTGCAGGAGGAGGAACGAGAAGAAGGGCGCTACCGAGTTGCGGCGGGAGTCTGGGCGCGGAAGGGTCGCCAAGTGGCCGGCACAGGCGAGGGCGCTGCACCATCCGCCCCGATCGGCGCTCACCTCGACGGGAAGGAGAGAGCCCACGGTGTGGCGGCGCGATCACCGGCGGCGACAGGGCGCGAAGCTGAGGTTGTCGCCGGCGGCGGCGTCCTCCTCCATAGCAGTGCTCGTCTGTGGCCGATGCTCCCCGCCAAGATACGCGCGGAGAGCGCTGGGGCCGCTGTCCCCTGGTCCCTCCTCCGCTTCCAGCGGCCTCTCTCCTCCCACTGCCGGCGCCGCTGATGCAGCCGGCTGCCACCTCCGGGCCACTCCCCGCTTCGACGCTGGGGCGCACGTGGCTTCCCGAGGCTGGCGCTCGCGGGGGGAGGCGGGCGGGCGGGCTGGCTGAGGTGGCGACCCTTTGCCCGGGTCGAGGGTAGCGGATGAGGAACCTCGTAGCCTTAGCTTCGGAGGCGCATCGCTATAATCCGCGCTCACTTCCTTAGCGCACGGCACGCTTCCTCAGAAGTAAATCTCGCTGGCTTCAGTGGGGCTTACTCCCGAGTAAGTGTGCGAAGGGTTGCCGCCTAACAGTGCGATCCTGACCTGTCTACTCCGAAGAAAGCCCATTAACCAGTTCAGACCTATTTCCCGGCAGGTGGGTGCAGAAGTAAGGCCGCGATTTCTTCATGTAGGCAGCAGCCTTGTACTGAGCTCCAGACCATTTGTCTCTTTACCTCAGTACTGTAAAAAAAGCGCTGTGGTGCAGTCCTGCTGGGACGGTAGGAAGCTGCATTATACCTGGTCGGAGCAGGGGTCCAGCTAGCTCGGTATCGTTCACATTGAGCCTTATCTCAATGTGAAATATTGAGCCTTATCTCAATGTGTTCCTTATCTCGGGAAAGTGTGATTTGTTATTGTATTTTCATTGAAAGTTGTTATTGTCGCTTTTTAATAATGTTATTATCTTGTTATTTAAGTATTTATTACCTTGTTATTTTTAATAATGTTATTACCTTGTTATTTAGTTTTTGTAAATTGTACTGTTTTTATTGATATGTATCTATTTGAGGGCCTTTTGGCCAAAAGGCAGGATAGAAATCAACAACAACAACAATAAGCTGGAGAGGCCAGGATTTGAACCTGGGATCTCCTTATGTTAAGCACACGCTCTACCACGGAGCTGTAGCCTTTTCACTGGGACCAGTGAGATCCACCTTCATGAAATTCATCTTGGAACAATTACACGCTCTGGGTCCAAGCTACCTCACAGAGTTGTTGTGAGGATCAAATGTATGCTGCCCTGAGCTTCTTGGAGGTTAGGTGGGCTATAGGTGTAATAAGATAATGATGCACAGGGGGGTTATTTTGGAACGGTGCTGCACATGCATGCAGGTTTTTTGCAGCGTCCGCATGATGGGCATCAACACCAGCCTGTATCCCTCCCCTTTAATCTGGATGTACCCACTAATACATTTTTAAAAACCCAGTTGTTCACAACCAACTTGCAATATTAAGCCCATCTGGAAGCGCCTTAAATTGCTATTAGTGCTGTAACTTTGGTTAGGACTGAAATTGCAAAGCAGAGTAAGTTTTTCTCCAGCATCGGAACTCTCCTTCATGGATTCTGGCTGTTAAGCAAAGCAAATACAAAGGAGGAGGAGAGGGAGAAAGAATCTTGTGGGCACTTTGCACACACAGCTTATGCCTGATGAGTTTAATGAGTTTAAACTGAATACTCATGGGTTGTTGCATATACTAGTCACGCACGTTCGGAAGGAAGTTTGAGCCCTGCTGTATTCAGTGGGGCTTACTCCTCGCGGGTAAGTGTGTGTTGGATTGCTTCCAACTGCTGGAGGAGCTGACATCTCAACACAAAAGTATATTTGTGATCATTTCAGCATTATCAAATGGCTTTCCAACAGTCTTTTTCAGAGCATGCCTCATAGCAGCTGTGAGTTAGCAGATAAGTGACTTGCTTGTATAATCTTTACGTGAGCAAATAGTTAAAAATTAGTAAGGGGATTTAATAGTATCTGTGGTGCCCTCTGACTTGAACAAAATGTATTCATTTTGAGCTGCATTCACACTGTATGTTCATCCCACTATTCCACTTGAAACAGACATGGCTTCCCCCAAAGAATCCTGGGAAGTGCAGTTTGTGAAGGTTGCTGAGAGTTGTTAGGAGACCCCTGGACCGGGATAGCCTGACCGCTGTTGTCCATGGACTGGTAACCTCCAGCCTGGATTACTGTAATGCACTCTATGTGGGGCTGCCCTTGAGGTTGGTCCGGAAGCTGCATCTGGTGCAAAATGCGGCGGCAAGACTGCTCACTGGGGCAGGGTATCGCCAACATGTCATCCCACTGCTGAAAGAATTGCACTGGCTGCCCATTTGCTACCGGGCCCCGTTCAAGGTTCTAATTCTGGTGTACAAAGCCCTGTACAGCTTGGGACCAAGATACCTGAAAGACGGTCTTACCCCTTATATACCCAGTCAATCACTGCGCTCTGCAGGTGAGGGCCTCCTGCAGATACCATCTTATCAGGAGGTCCGTTCTGCACAACGTAGGAAACGGACCTTTAGTGTGGCGGCACCTACCCTGTGGAATTCCCTCCCCTTAAATATTAGGCAGGTGCCATCTCTGTTATGTTTCCGGCACCTAATTAAGACTTTCCCCTTTCAACATGCCTTTTACGTTGAGACCTATCCTAGTCTGCGTCTGTGTAGGAATTGCTTTTAATATGTGTTTTTAAAAACATTTTTTTCCCAAACAATGTTTTTTTTAACCCTTTTTATTTTAGATGGTTTTAAAAGCTTTTTTAAAGAATGTTTTTAAAGTTGTTTTGTTTTGACTTCCGGGAAGGGTGACTTAGCCTGTGCCTGCTTTTGAGACGGGCTCCTGCCTCAAAAGAAGCTTATTCAGATATATCAGTCAGTTTTTTCTTTTTTTTTTGACTGATTAAACTTCTCCCGGGTAGGGAGAAACGAAGAGATTAACCTCAAAGCCTATTTTTGTTGGGACGACCAGATCTCATTAATTTATGGGACGAGGTCCAGCCGACGAAGGTGGGACGGATTTTCAACAGCAAGCTCTATCTGTTAAAGCGAACGTTCATCTTATCTTCTAAGAGAGAACGCACTAACAGGCAAGCACCCTTCTTTCTATATTTTTCTTTTACTTGACTTAAATTGTTGCTGTTTAAAAGAGATTTGCCAGATTGATCGGTTTTTGACATCTCACTGGGGAGCCATAACTTCTCTCTGCTACGCACTAATTAATAGCTTATCTCTGTTTTTGTTGCAAAAAGCTGTCCTGGATTTGCATTCTAAAGATATACACAGAAGAGGGATTTCTATTCCAGATTTTTATTTTGAAGAATATTATACTGTCTGAGACTACTCTCTTTTTGGTCTATTTTATTTTGACGAATCTGTTTCTTGACGACTGCCATTAATTGTTTCGATCCTGGGAACTGCATTTTGTTTACTTAACTATGGAGAGATAAGGCTGTCTGCTCTGTTTATACTGTGATGTCACCAAGTTTGGAGTATTAACCCAATTGTTGCTGAAATAAGAAGTGGTTTTCCTATATTTTTCTTTTAAAATGGCAATTAAGAAAGTGGCTGAGAATCTGGAAATAACTATGTTTCAGAAAATAATGGATGAGATTGAGATAACGAAACAAAACCTGCGACAGGGTTGTAAGGAGCTGAAAATTGAATTGAGTAAAATGACGCAGGAGATTAAAGATATAGGGGTCCCTGTGAGAGAGGTGACCCTGGAAGGGGTCCCTGTGAGAGAGGAGACCCCGGAGATTGGAACAAACGTGGAACAGGAAAAAGATTTGGAGTCTATGGACTTTAGAAATAAAATCTATTGTTTGGAGACACAGGAGATTAAAGACATAGGGGTCCTTGTGAGAGAGGAGACCCTGGAGACTGGAACAGGGGTCCCTGTGAGAGAGGAGACCCTGGAGACTGGAACAGGGGTCCCTGTGAGAGAGGAGACCCCGGAGATTGGAACAAACGTGGAACAGGAAAAAGATTTGGAGTCTATGGACTTTAGAAATAAAATCTATTGTTTGGAACTCAATGTTATCTCTGAAGAAATTAATGAAGATTCTAGAGATAAAGTTATCAATGGCATGGATAATCTTCTGGACTGGAATGATGTGATGGAGCCCAATATAGAGAAAATTTATGGAATTAACTGCAGCCATGTAACAATGGAAAAACTTTCAAGAGATGACCCAGTGTATTTTGAAAAAAAGAACAGAGATATGATTTTACAGCAGTATTTCAGCAACCTATTCAGAATGGATGGCAAGAAAATATTTGGGATAGAGGTAATTCCCATCAGACTCTTACTATATGACTATGGCTTTGACAGCAAGATTATTATGGAATACTGATAATGGAAGATTGGATACTGAAATTACTGGACTTAACAAGACTACTGAAGATGGAAGATGGAAAATGGAATTAATAGGGATAATAGAACAATGGCTACTGAAATTACTGAACCTAACAGATTCTGATGTGATGGATTAATTGAAATGTTTATTTTGACTATGGTTATGACAATAAGATTATCATAATTAGTAATGAGATGGATTAATCGATATGCTTATCTGGAAAAAAAAAATTGATAGATATATTTCTTAAAGAATTGAAACCTCTCTTTGACTTTTTGTGGAAAGAATAAAGTAATGTTTATGAGATTTGATGATTAAGTAAGATAACTATTGGAGGAAAGTGATTTTATAATATGACTTAAGAGACAGGATTGTTATATATTATAGACTTATAACTGATCTGATCTTTGACAAATGGGAAGTCAATATTTTACTCTTTATTTTTTATTTTTATTTTTATTTTTATTTTTTTTATTTTTTATTTTTTTTTGTTTAACTATTTTTGATTTTGTTTTTTGTCTTTGAATGTTTTATGATTTCGTCTTGTATGTTTTATGAAAATTTGAATAAAAATTATTGAAAAAAAAATAAAGTTGTTTTGTTTTAATGTATTTTAAGGTCTGTTTTTATGATGTTTTAAAGTGTTGTTACTGCTTTTGTTGGCCGCCCTGGGCTCCTGCTGGGAGGAAGGGCGGGATATAAATGAAATAATAAATAAATAAAATAAATAAATACAAAGAGTGGTAGATCAAGAACAAACCTTCGTTACAACTCGTTTGTCTGGAGTGAGACAAACCACGAGCTTGGACTAGGATGCAGCTGGCTCAGCCCCATGTAGCACAGCAGCAATCGGACTGGGGGAGAAGAAGAGCAGCCACGTTCTTTGCTTCAGAAATCTGTCGATTTCATCATCTGTGCAAAGCCATGGGTTGTCTTAGCTGTGGTGTAATGTGCAAACTGGGCCAGTTTATTGAAGATGTAGTTCTTATCACTGCTCTCATTTGAATTTGGAGGGCTTTAAAATAACATGCCACTTTTGGGTACATTAGGACTGGGATGGACCCTCTGGCGCAGAAATGCTCTTGTTCTTGCATGTGATACTTAAGGTTTTTTATTATGTTTATAGCACTTCAAATGGTGCTTCTGAACACCGCATCACCATCACATCAAACGCATAACTGAGACTATCCTAACCAATAAAACTAAACTGTATTGAATAAGGACATTAACTTAAGCATCTTATTGATTGGAGCCTACTTCTCCATAGTATATAAATTCACTTTTTCAAATAGTCCAAATGGCCATTGATGCTAGTTCTCTAGGTCTAGATTGATTTCAGAACTGAATAAATAAAAGCCCAATTTTCCCAAAAGATTTCTGTTGAGATATTTCTTCCTTTCTATAAAAGTTTATAGGTGGTGATCTTATTAACATAACATTGCACATTTTCCTTCTCCATAAACTAACATATGGTAAGATCACTGAGTTGTATCCAACACTAGAGTAGAGCCATTGAAGTTAATAAACATAACTGTCTTAGGGTTATTTATTTCAGTGGGTTTGCTCTGAGTAGGAATAGCATTGGATACAACTGACTCTTTTCAATGTTAATAATTAACATCCTCTGGTTAACACATATGAGATCATCACTATATGTTCTCTTTTTACGTGTCCTTTTATTTCTCCACAAAGCATTATTTGTGGATTTAATTGTATATTATATCCTATTATTTGATAGCTTGTAAAACATCCATCAAGGGACCATCTTCTCTTTTAATGTCGGTAGGTTGTTTTGAAAAATATAGGTAATTTGTAGTAATACTACTGCTAACAATAACAGCTAAAAGAGACATCACTTGCATTGTTGTTGTTTTGAAAATCCAGAACGGTAGTCATGGTAGTCTGTTGCAGCAAAATGCATTGGTGGGTATATATTCAGATGGGTAGAAGGAGGAAAAATAAGAGGGGTTAAGTGCGATGAACTACAGAAATTACAGTGACAATTCAGCCAAGTCACCATTCACAACAGCAGTATTAGACAATAACAAAACCACCCCAACATTACTAAGTAAGTTAATGCCTGCAATGTGACAGGAAGCCTCTGTCCTTATTCACGCCTCAAGTGATGGAATAAATCTCTTGATGAATTTTAATTCAGCAGTTTCACACTGGAATATCCCTTTGAAATTCCTCTGTAACAGAAGGGCAACTTTGTGGCCAGCTGTAGAGTATTTTAGGAGACTGAAATATCATCATGTCAGTGTTCTGGGGAAGGGGGGAGGAATATGTGCAAGCCCTTCCAAAGTTCTGAAAATATGTATAATCTGTGCAAGCCTTTCATTTATAGCCTTCCCATTGCAGCTTCTGTAATTCATCACCCAAAAGATGGTGTTTGTGTTTTGATAAATTGGAAGATTCAGCATTAAACAGAAAAAAGTTAATCCTCATAATTGTAAACAGATCTTAAACTTTGAAATAAGTAATCTCCTTTTAGGGAATAAATTCCATATTTCAAAGTCACATGTAAATATTGCCTTAGGGTTGCATATTTCCTGCAGAGCTTTATGTATTTCCACCATTTTCCAATGTTTCTAGATCATGGCCAAACAATCAATCACCCACAGCCCAACCAAAAAAAATTTTTTTTAGTTGCCAAGGATGTTTGAATGACTTTATGGTATTTTGGGGGTGCTAAATCCAAAAATGACATTAGTTTTGCCAAATTGGCTCTAGTTTTTGAGATAATGGATACCCCTCAAATGACAATTGTACCCCAATACGACCTGTAGCTGCTGACATATGCAGCAGGGTTTGGTCTGTCTTTTTACTCTTGAACATTGTTTTGCAAGTTTATCCATTGCATATAATATATTGATACTTTTTTTTCTTTTTGAAGAGGAATATGAGTTTGTCACAAAGAGGCTGCTTAAACAATCCTAATGCATTCTGCTACATTTGTGGCGAATACACTCTGCAAAAACAAAGAAAAAACATCACTGACTTTGTAAAACAAGCATATCTTGCTTATTTTGGAGTGAAGCTTGGAGATCAAGATAAGTCTTGGGCTCCCCATAAGGTTTGCAAAACCTGTGTAGAGTGCCTATGACAGTGGAAAAATGGAGAAAGGAAACGTTTAAACTTTGGTGTGCCTATGGTGTGGAGAGAGCCGCAAAACCATCACGATGATTGTTATTTTTGTGTTGTGAATGTGAAAGGCTTCAATTGCTACAAGAAACATAAGTGGGAGTATCCTGATTTGGACTCAGCAAGGCGACCTGTGCCACATAGCGAAGATGTTCCCATACCAGTGTTTACCTCACTGACCTTCCATTGTCAGATGTTGAAGAAATGCTGGACGTGGAGTGTAGCATAGGTGGTAGCCCTGGAAGTGGATATGAAGAAAGCTTTTCAACACCTGAGCAGTTCTCCCAAAAAGAACTCAATGATCTGATACGAGACCTCAGTCTGTCAAAGCAAGCATCTGAACTTTTAGCATCCAGGCTAATGGAAAAAACTGTCTACAGCCGGAAGCTAACATAACAGCTTATCGGACAAGAGAGGAGGGACTTCTTCCATACTTCAGCCAAGATGAAGAACTTGTATACTGCAATAACATTCCTGGGCTTCTTCTCCAAATGGGACTACTGGAATATCGACCAGAAGATTGGCGGCTTTTTATAGACAGCTCCACCAGAAGCTTGAAATGTGTTTTATTGCACAATGGTAACCACTATGCATCTCTTCCAATTGCTCACTCAACAAAACTTAAAGAAGAATATGAAAATATCAAAATGGTCTTGCAGAAGCTCTGCTATCATGAGCACCAGTGGTCTATTTGTGTTGATCTAAAGATGGTGAACTTCTTGCTTGGGCAGCAAAGTGGATACACAAAGTACCCTTGTTTCATCTGCTTGTGGGATAATAGGGCAAAGCGAGATCATTGGAAAAAAGTGACATGGCCTTCAAGGGAACACATGACTGTAGGTGCAGCGAACATCATTAACAAGCCATTGGTTGACAGAGAAAAAATCATTCTCCCATCACTCCATATCAAGCTTGGACTGATGAAACAATTTGTTAAGGCCTTGGACAAAGATGGTGATTGCTTCAAATACATTTGTAGATCCTTGGACTGACTATGGAAAAACTAAAAGCAGGAATCTTTGATGGTCTTAAAATTCGTAAACTCATCAATGATTTGAATTTCACTAAATTTATGAATGATGTTGAAGCTTCTGCCTGGTTGCAGTTATGTCTCAGTTGTCAAGAACTTCTTGGGTAACCACAAAGCAGAGAATTATGAAGAATTGGTGCGAACATGCACGCTAACTTTAAACATTTGGGTACTAATATGAGCATAAAGGTACACTATCTCCATAGCCACTTAGACAGATTTCCGGATAATCTTGGTGATTTTAGTGAGGAACAAGGGGAGAGGTTCCATCAGGATATAAAGGTGATGGAGGAAAGGTATCAAGGCAGATGGGACAGACACATGATGGCAGACTACTGCTGGAGCCTCCAACGTGATTGTCCTGATGCCCCACATAAAAGAAAATCGTACACACAGCATTTTTCTATGCATTAATTGTGATTATCTGAATCAGCTTACTTTGTTTTAATGTTATTGTACTGAATACAATGCCATTAGGCATTTCATGTGTTTACTTTTGTATGATTTGAGACATTTTCCATGTCGTTTGTGGGTAGGCTATGCCAGACCATTAAATTTTTTGAATTTGTTATGTTTTTCAATGGGGGCATCCGTTATCTCAAAAATTAGAGCCAATCTAGCAAAACCGATGCCATATTCGGAATCAGCGACACAAAGTTACGCTAAAATTGATCAAACATCATTGGCAATAAAATTAGTGTTGACCTAATCTATACATGTCGCAGATTAATACTAAACTAGGGAAAACATACATTCAGTGACTTGGACCCCTAAGTCATGTTCAATTACTTTTACTCTGCACTTTTATCATTCTATTTTGAGCTCACATCAGAGTTAAAAAATAAAGTCAACATTATTGGTAAATCAAGTCAATCAGATTTATTGGGTTGGATCCAGACTTCCTGTGAGCCAGCCACCATCTTAATTTGCCCAGAGTAAATTGATTGTGTTGATCTGTAGCTGCTGGATATCATTCCTGGATGGCATTGACTAGTGATAAGGGGCTTCTAAGTGCATGAAATAGCTGGATGGGATGGAGACGTGTGTAGTGTATGTGTGTATGAGAGAGGGAGGGAGGGAGGTCATACAGTATTAGATATTGGACAAGATCTTGTTTTATTTGTAAGATGTATACAAGCAGCAGCTTTTGCCTGTAGATTGCAAGTGGGAAGGAGCGCCCAATCCACATATAGCAGGGGTGGGGAACCTTTACCAACCCAAGGGCTGCATTTCCTTGTGGGCAACTTTCGGAGGGCCACATCCCAGTGGTGGGTAGGTCCAGAGGCAAAAGTAGGTGAAGCAATTAATGTAAATTTAACCTTTGGATTGTAGGCTGGTTTCTACACACCCTCCCGCACCTTTTCCATCCAGACAAGCAAGAAGTATTGTCAGAGTTGAAGGACACATTCCAGTCAGGCAAAAACACTCAGGGTGTGAAACAGGGCTCGTGAGGGGCGTGGCCTGGGGAGTGAGGGTGTGGCCTCTGGATATAGCATTGTCCGATTGGCGCCCCTGTTGGAAAAGCCTTGAGGGCATGAACCAGGGTTTCTCTCCTGCCTCTTGAAAGTAGGCCTACCTTTGCATCTATACGTGTAGATTAGCATATGCGCATTTTGTACAAATTTGTACCATGTGCCTGTTCCCTGAATACTTTAAGTACAGTACTTAGGAGTTCCCCTACTGGAAATTTGCCCAGGAGATGGCACTGGCAGCAGCTGAGGGTTGAAGGGGTGGGATCTGGTGAGGGGGATTGCTGCCTCCCACAGGAGCTTCCATTGGATCCAACTCTGGATCCAACCCATTGGTGAGACTATCGATCACAAAAATATAATACATGCATTACATTTATAATTCAAGAAAATGACATTTAAAAGCCAACAGGATTGTTCATTGTAACACTCCACTATATTATCAGATATCTTTTATGATATTTCATCACACATTATTCTTAGATACACAATGCAGTTGCCCCAACACAAAGAAATTCAGCAATGATTACGTCTCATTAAAAATGAGTGGGACAGGTTAGCCTTGGCTGATCTGCAGCATAGATTTCAATGAGACTGACGCAAAACTGTCTTTCTCTGGATATAGCACTGCCCAAAATTTAGTGAAATACATGTGTATATTGCTAAATCCCAGACAAATTCTGTGAACGTCTGAAAAATCAGGGCCAAGGGTTAAGCCTTCCCATGCCATTTCCCTGATCAAAATCATCCACTTACCCACCCAAAACTGCAGTTAGCAGTGCAGGAGTGGGAAAAGATACCTACATTGTATTCTCCCACTATTGGCAGCTACATTGGGGATGGGTGGGTGGAGAATGTCTTGAAGGAAAAGAGTTAACTCCCACTCTCTCTGTTGTAGCCACCATGAAATTTCCCCTCTATATTTGCCTGATTGTCTTTCTCTTGCACACACTCTCACTCTCTCTTTGTGACACACTTAAGACAACAAGGTTATTCTGACTAGCCTTCTGACATGATGCTGTCTCTTCATCCCAACTACATGCCTAAAGCGACTCCTTTGATCTCTCTTGCTGTCCCTACAGCTGTAAAATCAAAGACACTGCATTCATTCGGCTGCTCAGTTAAAGCACCAACAACACACAATTCTTAGGACAAACTGGATAGCTTTAATGATCAAGCCTGGTACACTCGAAGGAACATGAGAGGACCAGTTCAGCCAAAGTTCAAGGAAATGGGAACGTCTTTTTCTTTTTAATCTTCCATGCACAAAGTTCTTTACTGTTGGTCAGGATATTTATAAACCGCTATCTGCTGCCACCCCACATAAGCCCCTGGGCAATATTCTTGCTTTTATGTAGCTGAGCTCAAGCAACCGGGGCCAACGTTAGAGATAGAGAACCTGTGGCCTTCCAGGTGTATTTTGGATTCCAACTCCCATCAGCCCCAGCCAGCACGGCCAATAGTCAGGGATGATGGGAGATGTTATCATTTCGTTTATGAATCGCTTTCTCTGAAGCATATTGCAATTTCACAATATGACAAAATCCTATGTGAAACAATTGCATATATAAACTGTTTCCCTTCCTAATACCTTTTTGCCACTGCTTCCCCTCTCTCCCAGCATCTGTCGCCTGAGGCAGCAGCTAATAGTAGGGCCGGCCCTAGCACCTAGCGACACCAATCCTGACTCCTCCCACAGCTCCACCCTCAACTTTCCTCTGTGATTCTCTTTGGAAGTGCCCTCTGTAAAACAGCTGTACTTCTCTCCAAGAGCTATGCATTGAGAGTGGCCTACATGCCCAGACACCAGTCCTGAGATCATTTGCAATGTTTTGTGTGTATGAGTGCAAAATTCCTTGGACGTAATTGTAGGATGCATGGGGGGGGGGAGAAGAGAATATAAACTTTAATATGAAATAAATCTTTATTAAATTACCCCCGGGCTCTTTTTCATCTATATTCATAGCAACTACACCAACTAACCTGCATCAGTAATTCAAGAACTTGGACACAGTTCTCAATAGCAACTTTTATCATTTAAAGTAAATTTTGGAAACACCACTCCTCCCCCTTCTCCAGTTCTCATGCCATTTAAAACCAGTTGGATTTCACATTAAGCAAGACAATGTTTGTAAACCACCAAGAGTTTTTAGCTTGCTTACGCATATAGGGGAACAGCAGTTAACCAGACATCTGGTGGAATCATCATCCAGAAAGCTGAAGCAGGCTTTAAAAAATGAGAGACCTGCTTTGAGATTGTGTGGTTTCTTTCTAAAGCCCCAGCAATATGCTTGGCAGTGTCCATATATGCACAACATTCAAATAAGATACAGATAGAAAGATAGGTTAGGGCAGGGATGGGGAACCTGTGGCCTTTCAGGTGTTGCTGGAGTGGATCTCCCATCATCCCTGAATGTTGGCTATGTTGACTTGGGCTGATGGGAGCTGGAGTCCAGCAACATCTGGAAGGCACCACCAGGGGCTGTATTCTACCAATGCGTCCTATCAACTCAAGGATCACCACTAGTGCAATAGGACTCCCCCCCCCCACATGGCCCGTGACCTCCCCAAATCTGCTCCCAAGGATTGGGGAACTCCTAGAACATTTTTAGGGAGGAGAGGGGGAAAGTCCTGTTACACTAGTGATAATCCTTGCGCTGACAGGACCCTGACTTAGGCCACATCGCAATCCAATACACACTTACCTGGCAGTAAGTCCCATTGAACCCAATGGAACTTACTTCTGAGTGGACATGTATTGGATTGCACTGCCAGTGCTGTGTTGAATGTAACCTCAGGTCACCTTTCCCGGGCTAGATTTTCCATGTGGAAAGCTTTTGATATAGATGACCATTCAGTAATGTAACCATCTACTTACCACCTGCATTTCAAACTGGCACAGTCCAAAAGGATTGCACTGCATGCTTTTGTTAAATGTAAACTCGCTGTTAGCAGCTTGCATATATATATATATTTGAAAGCAGACCCTGTGCTGCTGCTGCTATTGATGCATATATGTTTGTATGTCACTATATAAAGGAAAGAAAACATGCAGTGTTGTATTGTACTGTGTTTGGACTGCAGCAATATTAACAAGAATGTGAAACCGGAATTGTTTTCACAGAGTTTCCAGAATTTCAGCTAGACTATAGCCAAACATCTCATTTCTTTTCTGATTTCTTTCTGATACTTGAGTGGAAAGATAGTACAGTTTACTCATGGTTTGACCTAACCCATTGCATTAAAGGCCCTGAGAAAATCATAACAGACATGACCTATGGAAACCAGAACCATTGGTGGTTTAAATTTAGAAGGATGAGATAATTCTTTCTTCAAATGTCATTAAATGTGATACATTTCCAGGAAAAGGCTACATTTTGCAAAAGAAAGCTCATCAGGGACGGAGAATCTTAGCATTATTTAGCATATTCATTATTTCATTCTACTGTTCCTGTGCACGCTTCCCTGTTTGAGTAAGCCCCATTGAATACATTGGAACTTGCTTCTGAGTAAACATGCATAAGATTGCACTATAAATATCTTTACAGGTTGTGTAAATAATAAACATCTTTTACATTCATGTACATACAGTATTTCTTCATATTATGTCTTGATATGTATCTGACTTTACACTATGGTTGTACATTATTATTTCCTCTACATTTTAAGAGTGCCCTTATTGCTTGAGGTGGTCATGGTCCCCTTTGTTGTTTTCATCCTGAGAGGCAGTTTAGCTGAGAAATGGTGAGTAGCCCATGGTCACCAAGTAAACTTTAATTTAATTAATTAATTAAAATGATTTATATGCAGGCAAAATTTATGAAGTAATGCAGACCCACATAATACATTTAAAGTGCATGACATCCCCCAAAGAATCCTGGGAAGTGTAGTTTCCCCCTCATAGTTATAGTTCTCACTACCCTTAACAAACAACAGTTCCCATGATTCTGTGGTGGAACTCATGTGCTTCAAATGTCTGTTGAATGTGCCTTATATGGTGTGGATCTACCATAGGTATACTGTGCATTTGTTAGTGAATTGAAAAGAACCATTTTAAAAGATACTTTTTTAATCAGCGGAAGGACTATAGCTCAGTGGTAGGGCATATGCTTTGCATGCAAAGGTCCAAAATTCAGTGTTTGGAAAAGACAGATTTCTTTGTTCCTAAAAAAAGGAAAGAGACCCAAGGGCCACAGTGACTCTGAAATTTATTTATGTATTTTACTTATAACATTTATATACCACCTTATTGTAAAAAAAAACTCAAAGCAGTTTACAGAAGGATTTAAAGCAATAAAAATATTGGCAAAAATGGTTTAAAACAGGTATTTAAAAACATTCAAAATAATAAAACCAACAATGAGTTAAAACAGATAAAAAGCATAATAGCTTTTACATGCCTGGGTAGGCTTGCCTAAACAAAAAAATGCTTTTAGCAGGTGCCAATTTTCCTGGGCTGTTGAAGAGGGCAATGTTTTGAAAACCTTCCCAATATGAAGCTTTAATCCAATACTCACATTTCTGGGAGTAAAGCTGCAATGCTAATCCCACATATCTGGAGTAAACCCCATTGAATTCAATAGGACTTACTTTTGAGTAGACATGGTTAGGATTGTGCTGTAAATTAATGGGACTTTTGAGTGAACATAGCAAAGGATTGTGTAATGGAGAATTTTTTTATATCTACATAAACATAGATATTAGAAGGTATATGCTTAACACTATAAAACAATCACAAGGAATAAAGCAACATGCCCACAGGTCTGTGAGACCCTTAAGATTCAGTGTTCACCATCTTCAGAGGGGCAAGTGAAGTTCAGTCTGAACTCCTGTAATGAAGCAAATAGGCCTCTGTGTGATTAACTTTTGATTAATGAGTATATTGTTTATGAGCAAGTAGGCAAGTAGTAAAGATTTAACAAGTGCTAGCTGTGCCGGCTAGGCTTGTTCCAATGATAAAGATGGAAGGTTATAGTTAGCATATGAAAAAATGAAATGGACTGCCTTCAAGTCGATCCCGATTTATGGTGACCCTACGAATAGGGTTTTCATGATAAGCGGTATTCAGAGGGGGTTTACCATTGCCTCCCTCTGAGGCTGAGAGAGAGTGACTGGCCCAAGGTCACCCAGTGAGCTTGATGGCTGTGTGTGTATTTGAACCCTGGTCTCCCAGGTCATAGTCCAACACTCTAACCACTATGCCACCCTGGTTCTCTAGTTAGCATATGAGGAATTCATATATATTCCTATTTTTATACATTTCCAATATAGCTATATATATAAGTTAGAAGAGATCTTCTAGGAACTATAGGAATTAGGAAAATCATAAAGAAGCAACAGGTATGTTCTGCCTCGAATTTCAACAACCCTGACTTGAGCAGTCACAGGTCCGTATATGATTAACATTTGATGAATGGTCATATTGCTTAAGGGCATAGCTATGTAGGTTTCTATAACAACAAATGAACTTGGCAAGCCTGACCAATCGGGAGCAATGGTAGTGTTATGGGCTGGGTATGCATGGCAAAGCAATGTCAATATTATAAGGTCGTATTTCGGCGTAATAGGTCCCAAAACATCAGTCAAGGGGGACAGCAGAATAGTAGTAATATTAGTCAAGTAGACAGAACAAAAGTACAAAGAAGAGGCTTGCTTATGATGCATGGTGACCTGAACACGTGTTCTTGTAACTAGATATTGGAATTACCTAATATCTGATTGGGCTAGAAATTAATGTATACAGTGTAACAGCTGTGTAATACTAATGTGTAGCTTTCTGATTGGTGTATGTTATTGCCTTTGCCCCAGACCTGTATAAAAGATCCATGCAGGCAATGCCAAGTTGCAGTCCTCACCAGGCACTCTGGGGGGGACTGACCCTGCATACACTTGTAAAGAATAAAGGCGTATCTTTTTTAAGCAAGACTGTGTCTTCAGTTTCTTCAAGGACCCCCAGTCCAAGAGCCCAAACTTCCCGTCATGTATTTGTGTTGTAAATCTTTCTCTCCCCCTCCAATCCTGTTTTTAAAGCAATTAGGCAGGGCTTACATAGGTATCACTGCTTTTATTATGTAGGGCGCTAATACTGATTTTATTTTATTTTTAAAGAAGTTCTGCAATGACCAACTGGTTTTGACAATAAACTATTATATGGAGCTTATGTATTTTTACGAGAGCCAGTGTGGTGTAGTGGTTAAGGTGTTGGACTACAAGCTGGGAGACCAGGGTTCAAATCCCCACATAGCCATGAAGCTCACTGGTTGACCTTGGGCCAGTCACTGCCTCTCAGCCCCATGAAAACCCTATTCATAGGGTTGCCATAAGTTGGAATCGACTTGAAGGCAGTACATTTACATTTATGTATTTTTACATCACCAGTGCATGTGTGTATATGGAGTCTTCCCAACAACCCTGTGAGGTAGGGCTGCTGATTGGAAACCAAGGCAGCTAACAACAAGAAATAAATCCCTTTAAAATCCAATAATCATAAAAAGTATAAACAGTTGCAAAACAGCTTAAAATGGCATGATTCTGTATTTTGCATTGGGTGAGTTTCCTTATCACTTGAGGCTGCAGTTCTGTGCATGCTTCTCTGTTTGACTAAGTCCCATTGAATATATTGGGACTTGCTTCTGAGTAAACAATCATAGGATTGCACTACAAGTATCTTTACAGGTTGTGTAAATAATAAACATCTTTGACAGTCATGCTTATATAAATATTTTCTTCATACTATGTCCCAATAAGTATTTCATTTCACACTATGGTTGTACATTATTATTTTTACATTTTAAGTGTGCCCTTCTTCCTTTGGTGGTCATGGTTCCCCTCTGTTTTCATCCTGAGGTGCAGATTAGGCTGAGAGATGGTGAGTAGCTCATGATCACTCAGTAAATTTATAGCTCATTTCCATTTTAAAAAAATAATTAAAATGATTTACGTGCAAGCAAAGTTTGTTAAGTAGATCCACACAATACATTTAAAGCACATCCAACTTGCATTTAAAGAGCATGACTTCCCCTAAAGAATCATGGGAAGTGCAGTTTCCCCCTCACAATTATTGTTCCCACTACCCTTAACAAACTAGAGTTCCCATGATTCTGTGGTGTGATTCATGTTCTTCAAATGTGTGTTTAATGTGCTTTAAATGAATGAGGTGGATCTGCCCTAGGTATGATGTGCATTCATTAGTGAATTGAAAATAACAATTTTAAAATATACTTTTTTAAACAGGGAAAGGGCTGTAGCTCAATGATTGGGCATATGCTTTGCATGCAAAAGTCCAAAATTCAATTTCTGGAAAATACTATTGCCTGGAATCCTGGAGAGCCCATGCTAGTCCATGTGATCAGTACTACTGAGCTAGATGGTATCAAATGGCCTGAGTTGGTATAAGATAGATAAAGAGACCCAAAGGTCACAGTGACTCTGAAATTTATTTATGTATTTTATTTACAACATTTATATACCACTTTATTGTAAAACATCTCAGAGCGGTTTAGAGAAGGAATTAAAATAATAAAATTATTGGCAAAAACTGTTAAAGATGGGTATTTAAAAACATTCAAAATAATAAAACCGACAATGAGTGAAAAACAGATTAAAAACACAATAGTTTCTACTTGCCTGGGTAGGCTTGCCTAAACAATAATATTTTTAGCAAGTGCTGAAAAGAGTACAATGAAGGTGTCTGCCTAATGTTAATAGGCAGGGAGTTCCAAACCATAGGTGCAGCCACACTAAAGGACTGATTTTTTACAAGAGCAGAACAAGTACTATGTGGCACCTGTAACATGGAAAGCACACCTTGAACTTGGCCTGGTAGCAAATCGTCAACCAGTACAGACGTATTATGTGCTGGTAGGGTCTCACTCATGTCAGCAATTGTGCCACAGCATTCTGCACTAATTGCAGGGGGTTGCCAACCCTGCTTGGATATGGATATCTCTGCAGAGGATCCCTAGTCAAGCTTTACCAACAGCACAATCCAAACCATATCGACTCAGAAGTAAGTCCTATTGAGTTCTATGGGGCTTAATAAGTGTGTTTAGAATTGCAGCCTTCAGAGGCATCCATCTTTACTTCTGAGTGGTCCTCTCTAACATCTCCACAACACTAGGCTCCTTTCATTCTACAACGGCTTTCTGGTGACTGGGCTTGCCAGAAGCAAGACCCTGTGACATCACTATGACCTGCCCCCATGACATCAATAGGGCCCGCCCCTGAAATCTCAGGGTTTGGGATGCTTCTGACCTGGCAACCCTACCTGTCAGACAAATTTGATTCTCCTTGATAAAAGTCCTAGAAGGATACGCGAATATAAATTTCAGGTCCAAAATTGATATGTTTACAGAAAAGTTACGTCAGGGCCATTGGAATCCAACAAATCAGTCAAAAACATTTCCCCATCTAGTCATGGAATCATGGTATGGAATTTGTGGGTATGGCAAACACATATTTGGCTGCATTCAACTAAATAATTGCCCTAGCGCAAGGATTAGTGGTAGTGCAACAGGACTTCTGCCTCTCCCCACTCTGTTCCCAAATCTGCTCTGGAGGGTCAGTTGACCTGCCCCCTGAACAAATTTAAGGAGTGGCTGCGGGGGAGGGGAGAGAATGTGCCATTATGCAAGAAAAAATCCTTGTAATGATGGAATGATTTGCTTAGTAATACAACCAAATATGGTTTAATTGCATGACTATGGTGACAATTCCCCTATGGTTTGAGCAATCTGTTCTGCACATATTTATACATTTTCCTTGTGATTAGATTCTGTTTTAGGGTTACTGTCAGGCCCAGGATGCGACTCAGGAACCAGACCAGAGGTTGTAGTTAATTCGTGTTTTATTAGAGTAATGTCCAAACAAAGACTGCGCTTTCTCATGAAGCAATACAGGGATACAGGTCCTGCGACATTGGGAGAAAGTTGACAGAACAAGGGACTGCTTCCTGCCTGTTCTTTAAGAAGGGGCTAAACGGGCGCGCAATCTTTCGCTCCTCCTTAACTCCCCCTCAGGTACTGCCTGCCTTCTCCCCCTTCTCTCCTGTCTTTTCAACCGTCTGCGTGTGCATGGTGAGGGGGGAGGCATCACCTCCTCCTCTTCTGGAGTGTCCGATTCCACTATGGGTGATAAAGAAGGAGCTGAGGGTAAACCATCTCTCCACCTTTCTGCTGTGATCAGCCCTCCCTCTTGCTCTGAGCTGCGGAGAAGGGAGGGCCTGGGAATGTCTGGGGGGATTCTAAAACTTCAAGGCTCTCATGCTCCCCGTTGCTAGGCGACCCTATCTCTGGCATGTCCTCTGTTTCGGCTTTGCTCCACAGAGGGTAAGTTCCTCCCTCCTCCCTCTGCCAGCCATCTGAATCTTCTTCCAACCCCCCAGGAGCCCAGCTCATCCTCCCGACACCATCCCCCTTCTCAAGCTGTGCCCCCCTCCCCCTGTCTGGCTTGGGGTGGTGAGGAAAACGTTGATGGAAAAGTTTTACTAACTCTGGAGCATGCACATCATCTGCATTTTCCCATGATCTGTCAGCCACTCCATAGCCCTTCCAGTGAATCAAATACTGCAGCTTGTGGCGTCTGATCCTGGAATCCAAGATTTCCTCAACTTCAAACTCAAGCTGCTCATTTATCAGGAGTGGGGACCCAGGAGGCTCCTCCGGCCACAGCTCACTGGGAGGGGCAGCTTTCGTCAAGAGGGATCGATGAAACACAGGATGTATTTTAAACGTGTCAGGTAGCTTCAGCCGGTACGCCACGGGATTAATTTGAGTTTCTATTTCAAAAGGACCCACCCTTTTCTCTTGTAATTTTCTACATTTGCCCGGCATCTGGAGGAAACGGGTGGACAGCCATACCTGGTCTCCTGGTTGAAGGGGGGGGGCTCCTTCCTGTGCAGGTCAGCAACTCGCTTGTACTCTGTTTTGGCTTCATTTAACTGCTGTTTCAGTGTTTGTTGCGCCGCTTGCAATTCTTTTAGGAAGTCCTCAGCTGCCGGTACCAGCATTCCTTCTGAGCTGCTTGGAAAGACTTTAGGATGGAATCCATAATTCGCGAAGAATGGGGTTTGTTGAGTGCTGGAGTGTAGAGAATTGTTGTAGGCGAACTCTGCAAAATGCAAATATGATACCCAGTCAGTCTGTTGATAGGACACATAACTTCGTAAATATCTTTCCAAAACGGTGTTCAAGCGTTCCGTTTGCCCATCTGTCTGGGGGTGATGGGCGGAGGAGAGTTTTAATTCCGTCTGCAACTGTTTCCACATTGCTCTCCAAAATTTGGCTGTGAACTGAGTTCCTCGGTCTGAGACTACACTGTTTGGCAACCCATGCAGTCGGTAGACTTCTTTGATGAATAACTTGGCCGTTTCCTTAGCCTCTAAGGCCCCTGCACAAGGGAGGAAATGCACCATTTTGGTGAGTAGATCTACCACGACTAAAACGGCTGTCATTCCTTGGGATTTGGGTAGATCAGTTATAAAATCCATGGAGAGATCCTTCCAGGGTTCATGTGGGACAGGTAGCGGTTGTAACAGTCCTGCTGGTTTTCCTGTTTGTGTTTTTGTCCGCAGACAGACAGAGCAGGACTTTACATAGCTTTCAATATCCCTACGCATTTTAGGCCACCAAAGTCCTTGGCCACGTTGTGAATGGTCTTGTAAATCCCAAAGTGTCCCGCTGTGATGGAATCATGGCACTGGCGTAGGATTCTGAGCCTTAATTCTCCTTCTGGCACATATCTGGCTGTTTTGAACCATAATAGTCCATTCCTCCAGTGAAAGGTTACTTCTGAGTCTTGACTTTGTCCCGTCTCCTGCTGATATTTTAGTACGTTCTTGTTGTGCCTTTTTGAGTTCCTCTTCCCATGAAGACTGGCATGATCCCAGCATTAATTTCTCTGGCGGGATCACGTACTGAGGCTGGTCCTCGGATTCACTTTCTTTGTACTGTGGCTGTCTGGATAAGGCATCAGCTCTCTGGTTTTTGGCTTGGGCTTGGTAAGTGATCTTGAAGTTAAACCTGGTGAAGAACTGGGACCATCTTATTTGTCTCTGGTTCAGCTTTCTGGCAGTTTGGAGGCTTTCCAGGTTCTTGTGGTCGGAGCGCACTTCGATCTGATGAGGGGCCCCCTCTAGGTATTGTCTCCAGTTTTCAAAAGAGTCCTTGATGGCCAGCAGCTCCTTCTCCCAAACTGTGTAATTCTTCTCTGCAGGCTTTAACTTCCGAGAGAAGTACGCACAGGGGTGCAGCTCCTTTCCTTCTTGGTCTAATTGCAGAAGGACCCCCCCGATAGCAAAATCTGAAGCATCTGCTTCCACGATGAAAGGGCGGGTCGGGTCAGCAAAGTGCAGAATGGGCTCGGAAGCGAACCTTCTCTTCAGCTCCTCAAAGGCCTGGGTGGCATTCTCTGTCCATTGAAACTTCTTCTTTCCCCTTAAGCAGTCAGTCAGAGGAGCTGTCAATTTGGAAAACCCTGGAATGAACTTTCTGTAATAATTGGCAAACCCCAAAAACCGTTGTACATCCTTTTTGGTGACAGGTTGACCCCAGTCCAATATACAGCTTACTTTCCCTGGGTCCATCTCCACGCCTTCCGCTGAGATTCGATATCCAAGGAAGTCTAGAGACTTGTGGTCAAATCCACATTTCTCTAATTTAGCATACAGGTGATTTTCTCTCAGTCTCTGCAACACCGTCTTCACATGCTGGTCGTGGTCTTCCTGGTTCTTTGAGAACACCAGGATATCATCTAAGTAACAGATTACATATGTGTCCAACAAGTCTCTAAACACGTCGTTCATGAATTTTTGAAAAATTCCTGGCCTTCCACAAAGTCCGAACGGCATGACCAGGTATTCATACTGTCCGTAAGCAGTCAAGAACCCTGTTTTCCATTCATCTCCCTGCTTCATCCTGATCAGATTGTACGCTCCTCTCAAATCCAACTTCGTGAAGATTTTTGCAGAGCGCAGTCGGTCCAACAACTCTGAGATCAGGGGCAGCGGGTAGCTGTTGGGAATGGTGATCTGGTTCAATGTGCGATAGTCGTTACAGGGTCTGAGTTCCCCCCCTTCTTTTTCACAAACAATAGTGGCGCTCCAGCAGGGGATTGTGAGGGGCGTATGAATCCTCGTCTCAGGTTTTTATCCAGGAATTCCTTCAGGGCCTCCCTTTCAATCTCTGTGAGAGAGTAGATTCTCCCTGATGGAATGCTGGCTCCTGGCACTAGATCAATCGCACAGTCGTAAGGGCGGTGGGGGGGTAAAGTCTCTGCCTCCTTTTCATCAAACACATCTTTGAATTCTTCATACTTTGGCGGCAGGGTCACTTGCTCGATCTCTTGCACTGCCCCCGCTAAGGTGTTCTTGATTCCTTCAGGTTGACAGTTCTCCTGGCAATACTGTGAGGTGAACCACACCACCGCCTCCTTCCAACTTATTGTGGGATCATGCTTTGCTAGCCAGGGCATTCCCAGAATCACCTCAAAGTTCGAGAGATCTGACACGTATAGCGAAATGAACTCTTCGTGCCCGGGGATTTGAAGTTTCACTTCCTCCGTGGCTTGTGTCACCCCTCCTGACTTCAGGGGTCTCCCATCGATAGTCTCCACAGCTAGGGGAGCGTTCAGTTTCCACCGGGAAATTCCATGACGCTTGACTAACTTTGCATCAATAAAATTTGTGGAGGCTCCACTGTCAATTAAGGCAGTGGAATTAAACACCACTCCTCTGGAAGTTGTAATCCGAATAGGCAAGACCAACACCCCCTTTGAGGGAGGTTGGATCGTTGGGGGGCCTTTATACAACGCTGCCCCCAGTCCACCGGCCTGCACGTGGACTGGGTGTTCTAGTTTCCTGACGGCTCAGCTTTCCCCCCTTTTAGTCCACAGTCTCTGGCCACATGGCCCGGCTTTGAACAATAAAAGCATAAACGTTCTCGGCGGCGTCTTTCCTTTTCTTCTTCTGACAGTCTTGGCCTAGCCCCTCCCTGTCCCTCAGCTGCATTACCTGCCATTTCTGCAGAGGGAAGGGTCTTGCTGCGAGATGCCGAGGCTGAGTATCTCGGGACCTCCTGCTTCCTTTCCAGGCGCCTTCCTTCCATCCGGTGATCTATCTGTAGGCATAGCCGGATGAACCCTGGTAGGTCATCGGGGGGGGGAGGTCCTGGCCAACTCATCCAGGATTTCAGCATTTAATCCACTCCGGTACATAAACATCAGGGCGGCGTCATTGTAACCAGTTTCCTGGGACAGAATTTTAAAAGCGTTAGTGTACTCGGAAACAGTCCCTTTAGCTTGCTTCAGAGCGCCTAGTTGCCGCGCTACTGTTTCAGCTCTTTGCGGGTCTTGGAACATCTCGGTCATCTCCTGTATAAATCCTCTGTACCTTCTTAAGACAGTATCTTTTCTCACGAGATACGGAGTCACCCATTTTGCAGCTTCTCCCTCCAGGAGGCTAATCACAAAGGCCACTTTAGCCCCATCATCTGGAAACTCCATGTGCCTGACATCCAGATATAACTCACATTGAGCCACGAAAGTTGCCAACTGATCACTTTGTCCCGCGTATTTTGGGGGCAATCCAATGGGAACCTTTACTGCGGCAGCTGGAGGGGCTGTTTGCATCTGGTCTATCGTGGCCTTCAAGGTTTGATTATCCGTCTTCAGCGCCTTGACTGCTGCTAGCAGGGCTTGGACATCCGTCTGCAATTCAGCTACCTTAGTCCTCAAGAGTTTCACTTCTTCCGTCTCAGAAGTGGGGTTCGTCCCCCCCACTGCTCCCTTTGACATCTTGTCCCAGTCAAGTGAAGAGAGCGTTGAGGGTGATTTAGGTGGCTCTGTCAAGCTGTCAGGCCCAGGATGCGACTCAGGAACCAGACCAGAGGTTGTAGTTAATTCGTGTTTTATTAGAGTAATGTCCAAACAAAGACTGCGCTTTCTCATGAAGCAATACAGGGATACAGGTCCTGCGACATTGGGAGAAAGTTGACAGAGCAAGGGACTGCTTCCCGCCTGTTCTTTAAGAAGGGGCTAAACGGGCGCGCAATCTTTCGCTCCTCCTTAACTCCCCCTCAGGTACTGCCCGCCTTCCCCCCCTTCTCTCCTGTCTTTTCAACCGTCTGCGTGTGCGTGGTGAGGGGGGAGGCATCACCTCCTCCTCTTCTGGAGTGTCCGATTCCACTAGGGTGATAAAGAAGGAGCTGAGGGTAAACCATCTCTCCGCCTTTCTGCTGTGATCAGCCCTCCCTCTTGCTCTGAGCTGCGGAGAAGGGAGGGCCTGGGAATGTCTGGGGGGGATTCTAAAACTTTAAGGCTCTCAGGCTCCCCGTTGCTAGGCGACCCTATCTCTGGCATGTCCTCTGTTTCGGCTTCGCTCCACAGAGGGTAAGTTCCTCCCTCCTCCCTCTGCCAGCCATCTGAATCTTCTTCCAACCCCCCAGGAGCCCAGCTCATCCTCCCGACAGTTACCAATCTGTAACATGGGGCAATTAGTCTAAATTTTTAATCTCTTAATAACATGCTCCATGTATGAATAGAGAGTAGATATGACTTGACATGACATCCCCAGTTGGGCTCATCTTCTTGAACAATCTCCCTAGCATGCACTTTGTACTTTCTCTGCACGTGTGACATAGCTATAGGCTGGATCGTGTAAAGTTAATCTGTGCTGGTCTGATTTACTATGTGGATGGTATCACTGGAGAGCAAGGGAACTTTTGAAAATATGTAAGACACTTTCTGTAGACAATGTCAGTGCTGGCCCAACACTGGTCTGAAGCAGAGCCCAAAGGCACCAGCCCTGCTAGTGTTACCTTAAAAAAAAATTGGAAGCAATTCCTACCTCCACCTAGCCCTCCCCTTCCTCCAGTGGTGCTGCCTGAAGCAGGTTGCTTCATCCTGCTGTGTGGCAGGACTAGTCCTAAACTGCAGTGCTGGGGAACTGGGTTGCTTTAGCACTGGGCCACAACTGCTCAAGCCTATCCAGCCCCACCTAGCTGCCCAAATGTCGTCTTTCAAGTCAGTAGTCCTAGCTGGGGGCAAAGCTAGCAGCAGGTTTTGTGAAGTGGTGAACCAAGCAAAGGACGAGGTAAGGGAAGCGTACTGAACAAAGGCCAGCATGCCCTCCCCAAGAGAATAATTTCCAGGGAACTTCATATAGGTGAAATACAAGGAAGAGGAAAGCCAGAGGGAATTGGGGGGGGGTGTGGTCAGGCAGAATGGAGTGTGGATGGGTGTGAAACAGGAAGGGGACGTTGCTTTCTAGAGTCAGATCATTGGTCTATCTAGCTCAGTATTGTCTACTACACTGATTGGCAGTGGCTTTCTAGGGTTTCAGATGCAGGGCATTCTCCGCCCTACCTGGAGATGCCAGGGATTGATAAGGGGTGGAATGCTGGATTTCATATGTGCTTTCTGACTTGTTGGAAGCATCCATATTTTCTCAGCTCACATACTTTTTAGGGATAGTCAGATACATGGGAGGGGTGTTTTGAGTCTGAACAGGTTCTTGGTAGAAAGGGTGAAGACACAGAAGGACCCTTTTGCTAATTTGTGGGCTTACATTTGTTTTAACAGATTATTCGGTATATATTAGTGGAACGAATATGTAGCAGCGGCCAGAGCTTGGAAAAGTTACTTTTTTGAACTACAACTCCCATCAGCCCCAGCCAGCATGGCCACTGGATTGGGCTGATGAGAGTTATAGTTCAAAAAGTAACTTTTCCAAGCTCTGAGCAGCACTAGAAATCCACTCTCTCCCATTCCTATTAATAGGGGTGGGCAGTGCTAAAAGACCATATTTTGTTAGGTTGATTGTTTAGCTAACAGACAAAGATGATCAGCTGACATTTCTTCAGCTGGAAATTGCACCAAGAAATTGAGGTGAAGACCTCTTCCCAACTTTTGGAAAGTAATATTTAATCATCTACCATAGACCATTGTTGATCATCCTGGACCCTAGCTAAGTGGCAGAGCATTTGACTCGCGTGCAGAAGGTCCCAGGTTTAATTCCCAGCATCTCCACGTAGGGCTGTGAGAGATCCCAGTCTGAAATCCTGCAGAACCTCTGCCTGTCATTGTAGACAATAGTGAGCTGGACAATGGACTAATGGTCTCACAGTATAAGGGAGCTTCCTATGTTCACAGAGCTACTGCAAGATCAAAAGATCTCAATAAACAAAGGAGAGGGTAGAACTATGCATTGAGCAGGGGGTTCCTGCACTGAGCAGGGGGCTGGACTTGATGGCCTTATAGGCCCCTTCCAATTCTACTATTCTATGATTCTATGTTTTGGGAGTAGTATATAAGGCTGCTAGTTACCAACACTTTTGTCAAGCCTGAAATCAGTAGTGATGGTTCAACATACGGAACAAAGTAATGCTACACAAAGCCTTGAAGGGTGAAAAGGAAACTTGCTATGAATGGAAATAGAAGCAGAGGTTTTTTTAAGCCAACAGAAGTTCTTTAATAAATAACTAGTTATATCAAATCCCTTGCTTAAATAGTGATTCATTAAAGTATTTTTCTTTATGTTCTTGAATTATCCAAGGCCTACAAATCAACACAAGGACACTAGCAACAAAATCAAACTCTGTAAAAAAACTTTTTTGAATTGAGATTATTTTACAGAGATAAATTTAATTTTTCATTATCGCGAGTGATGAAGTTGGCTGACGTATAGGAGTATAACACAAGTGGATCGATTCATATTCATCTAAAAGTATACACTTGTAAAATACTATATCATTTTAGCAGAAAGGACCTTGAAGTGAGAATGCAGTCTTTGTTGCCACCAATATGCACAAAAAGTCAATGTTTACAAAGCAAATGTATTCCTTTAGACCCTTGAGCACAGAAGCATAATTTTCACAAATTCTGCTGTTGTGTCAATAGATGGAGCCAGAGTGCAACACAGATTTTTGTTTAAATCCTTAAATACTGTAAATAACTATGGCTTGAAGCAAGGATTAGGAACTGGTTATCAGTAAAGTTCATATTTTCATTTCGATTTAGAGGTTCTCTTTATTTGCAAGATTTCTTGCTGCTCAGTGTAACATTTACAATGCCCCCCCTTCCTACTGTAAAATGTTCAATGAATTTTTTTAACAGGATGATTTTAACAACACCATTGTGAATATAGTGAGTAAAGTTTTAAAGTCCAGAAGTATACCTTTGAATTCTATACAATGACCTAGTTTGCATGTAATGCTAAATCAAACCATGGCTCAACACAAATGAGCAAGTTTCCATAGCACAATCTCTGCGCCCATACTACTTGATGCTAAGCCAAGATTTGGCTTAGTGTTACATTGGAGCCTAGGTTTGTTTGTCATGCATGCTCCACAAGAGGTTTGTTCTTGGTTTGTCCTAATGTTATATGCAAACACAGGGCTATAGAATACATGTTGTCCAGAGACAATATTTGCTCTTACTTGTGTGAATCCTTTCCACAAGTCTTTTAAGAAACTATACTAATATCTAGAACACTGTGAACACCTTGGAAAAAAATATTATCAGGGTAGGAGGGTGGGTGGGAAGAGAAATAAAAATGAAGGGTGGCAAGGGGTTGTAAAAGTGTAAACAGGGCTACAGTACAGAATAAGGGATCTACTTTGTTACTAAGGGCCTGTCCATACGACTGTATAATATGCAGTGTTACAGCTTTGTGTCCTCATTAATTCACCATCGTCCATATGAAGTTGCAAGCTAGCATGGATTTTCACGTTCACAAATCTGCATTATAAATACCACTAAAAACCTGATATGCTTTATTGATAATCAATCGCATTAACATCTGTGTGCTCAGATGTAATGCTGCGCACTTTCTTGCAATAGGTGGTCCATGACGTTTCTCTGTCATATGCCAAGCCCCATCTCCTTCCTACCCAATAGCACATCCACAAACCTGTACATGCATGGGAATTTTAAAAAAGATAAGACATTTCTGCACTGTTCTGAAAAAGCATACCAAAAGCAAACAACTGCTATGGACCAATCACTGAAAAGGGGTGATCTTAGGGGAGTGGCCAACGCTAAAGCAATTTAGACAAAAAAAGCCCACGTGTATGGATGCTTGATAATCTGGTTTTCACGATAATCTGACCACAAACAGGACATGTATGGATCTCGAGGCTACCAACCAAGTATGGAAAGCGTGGATTTTTGCCATTAGGTATGGATGGGCCCTAAGAAAGTAAGTGTAAGTCCTTCTGGATCAAACCAAAGGCCAATCCAATCCAGCATCCTATTCTTACAGCGGCCAAGCAAACAGATGCCTATGGAAAGGCTGCAAAACAGGACATGAGTGCAAAAACACCCTTCTCACTTGGGATTCATATCAACTGGCATTCAGAGGCATACTTGCCTCAGATTATTAGAGCTAGGGAGTGTTTTCATTTATGTGATACAAGCTTTCCTCAAAATACTAAAAAATAAAAAGGTTTGTCCATGCTGATGGCATCTTGCCTGGGTTTTCCTTTCTAAGGGCATGAAGATTATACTATGTTATCCTAATCAGCTCTAGTTATATTTTGCCAAGCACAACAGCTTCAGTCACAACTTGGATTTCTAGTCCACATAACTCTAAATAAACGTGGGAGTGGTAACCGTTGTGCCTTTTAATAGTGTATGATATTATAGAACACATTAAAATTTCCTTTCCCGCTTAGCTTCCACTCGAGCAACCCAAACCATGGCAGGGTAGAAAAGGCTGTCAATACTTCTGCAGAGAGAACTGAAGAGGAAGGAGAGTTTTAATGTATGCCTGTACCAGGAATTTAACACTTTACAACCTTGAACTTATTGGGAAGAGCTGGTGCAGTCCACAATACAATCTCGATAAGAGCTTCTGGGGTTAGTCCTCCATTAAAGAACATTCAGGGGATACAATATGCTCTTGCACATCTGGCAGGAGCAAGACCATTTTGTTCTCCCCCTCCTTCTCCTCATATAGGCTGTGGAAGTTTTGTCCCCATTTTCCCACTGACTCACTTCTTTCAGAGAACATACATAGGCAGCAAATACATGCCAAATATTGATCTTTGGGGGGTAGAGATAACCCCCCTCCCCAAATTCAGAAGTAGTTATCTGCCAGCCCCTGGCCATTTTTTAATATTATTATGGAGCAACTTTGTTGTAGTTTATTGAAGAGCACATTCTTGGTAGCTGCTGAATATTACAATAGAGCACAGGGGAGCAAGGCAACCAGGCTTATTAGGTCCCATTCACCAAGTGCCTTATGATAGTTAAAGCCACCATGCAAAATTAACTTTAATGCAAAGTTGGGCCAGACTGCTGACAATTTGTCTGGTAGATTTATTTAATATGCTTTTGATGCTGAAGATGTTAAGACATTACACAGAGCTGGCTTTATATATTTTCTTTAAAAAATATCTAAAAACCTGGTAAAACTTTTCTTTAAATGTACACTGTTACACAAAGGCAGTATACTGCTACACAATGTTCTTCTGTTGCAATTGTGTTACACCTCTACATTCTGCATTAAGATGAATCTTCCAAGTAATCAGAGCCTCAATTGCTATGTCAAGTAACCAAATATTTTTCCTTCCTTTGGCTAGTAGTTGCCAAAGCTGTTGGGTAGTAGCTATATTGGTTTTGTTTTCATATGTAAAGTAGAAAAAGTGGCTCATGCATGATAAACTACACTTTTCTGAATATTTAATACTTTTACAAAGGAGAACATTTTTGAAAATTATATCAGACTGGTGTTTAGAAGGCTATTAATAGCTTCTAATATTTCAATTCCTTCATATTGGAGAAGAATAAGCATACAACTCAGCCAGCACTTAAGGTCTTATTGTTGAGTAGAACATATGTATAATTTCTCCTTCTAAAAGGCACATAATAAAAATGCTTACCTTTGGCTGAGTGGTGCGTATAATTTAATGTTAACCTTCAAGGCTTAACCAGACCCTGACCCATTTTCAACAAGGAAAAAATTAAGCTGACACAAAAATAGGATTGAACATAGACAATTTAATAGAATTTTATTCAAATATTTTTTCAACAGAAGTTGCCAATATATGCAAGACCATATTTAAACACTCCTTCCCCCATGTCCAAAGTCAGTAACAAAACAGTACTGAAACAAATTGAAAAGCCATTGTGTGATATATACAAATATGGGTTGTGATTAACATAGCTTGTCCTATAATTATGAAGGTGGATTTAGCAACTGACTTGCTGAAATTATCTTTATTTCAATGCAATATGCTGAGTATGAAGTTGGGAAACAAAAGTTTTCAAAAATACTTGTAGTTCAACTCTGCCATCTAAAGGATGTCAGGATACAGAAAGGAAGCCACTGTGGCATGCATTAAGGTAAGAATTGCCAGCCTTTCATCTTCTTGCTTTTGTTAAGAATGTTTGCAGTACGATTTAAACATCGGTTTGATTAATGTCCCACTTTAAAGGAGAAAATTCTTATACTCAAGTTATTTAATTCAGAGTTAGGCCATGATCAGGCAAATTATCATGTACTCATACCTGTGTGTTATAGCCATATGCTATAGAGATCATCTTTGCAAATGTTATTCACACTTTCAGCCCTTTCCTGTTCCCACAGATCCTTGAGGAATGCAGCACAGAAGCCTTTGTTGTTGTTGTCACTATGTATTGCAAAATGTTAGAATAGGGGTACCAATATGGTGCCCCCCAGATGATTTGGACTACAAGTCCCATCAGTACCAGTCAACTTAGTCAATGGTCAGGGATGATGGAAGTCTACAACATCTGGAGGGCACCATGTTGGCTATCCCTATGCTAGGGCATAAAAATCTGAGTGGGGGGAATGTTCAAGAAATCAAAGCTATTCCTATATCAATGCACTACTACTACTAAAAAAAATGAACCAACACATGATATAGTTAAAATGAAGAGTGCCAGATGCATATGGCTGAGATTATTCTTAAAAATGCCCAGTTGGATTTTGTTTTTTCATTTTAAAGACCTGCTTTTAAAACAAAAGTCAACAAAAAAATAAAGGTGTCCATCAATTTCTGAAACACAATTAAGGTTAAAACTGTGTGTGTGTGTGTGAGTGAGTGATAACTATTCACACAGTTCTGACTACAGTGATTTAAACTGTTTTGATGTGGTGCCATTTAACACCAAGATTAATGCCATCCATTTATGAGATGACTGTTCACAGGCAAACATCAGAAACTGAGCAGGGCAAGAACAAAGCTAGAAAGAAGTAAAAGATAAAAGGAGAGGCAAGCTTGAGTACACTGTAGCTGATTTTGTTATGGGTAAAAGAGGTAATGTGAGGGCTAAGAAGCTAATCATGTCAATGACCTTTTCCTAGTATAAACTCATCAAGAGCAGCAACACAGTTGACTGCCATGTTATTCCAGATCTGCATCTTTTACATGACATGAAAGAAGCCTCATCTAGGGTGAATTCTGACACACACACTGTCCTATCTCAGTGTAGTCCTATGTATTAAGCATATGAGTGTTCCGTTATATAACACAACTTGCTTGATTTGAATAATAGGAAACCAAACAGAAGGATATTGCTTGGCATGTTGATGTGTAAAATACCCCACCTTGGAAAAAAAAACCCTGGGAGACTGGGATCTGTACCAGATCCATGAAAAATACAGAACTTCTTTTTTGTTCCCTGAGAGCTATTTAAAAAGGTCTTTGGAATGTAATAATTGAGATAGATAGATGTTAACATAGTAAGATAATGTTCGAGAGATTAACTTAGTTTTGTTTAGTTATTTAGTTTTTCTGAGATAAAGTGAGCTATTTTTAAAGAAACAAAGTAAAAAAATAAATAAAAAATAGTTACAAAAGCACACCTTTCTGATGTCACTCAACCTCACAAAATCGGCATACGGAACACTACATCACATGGAAATATAAGGTATGCTTTCTCTGAATGCATGCTAATAAGTTTACATTTTATAATCAGGGGAGGCAAACAAAGAAAGATGTCTCAGAACAGCACTGAAGTAGATATAATACATAAATAGAATTGTAGCTAGACTTAGTCATGCTTAGAGTAGATTGACTGAAACCAGTGAGACAAATTAGTCATGACTAACTTGTCATGATTGACTTAAGTCTTATTTATTCTATGGGGCTGCTTTAAGCATAAGTCTGAATCCAACCTACTATATTTGCACATAATCTTTCATCTGCTGTAGGAACTTACATAAAGACTGGTATAATATGAACACTCCTCAAATTACAGCAGTTTTCCTAACATGTGCTACTGAATAAGGAGCAAGCTTAAAGGGTTATCCATCTCTTAGCTTTAAAAATGTTTTTGGTAAGAAAAATTCTCTACATAATCCATAAGTACTTAAAAACAGCAGTGTTCTTATTTGCTTAGAACTTAAAGTACATCTTTGACATCTCCCTCCAGTAGTACATCAGAACTCCAACTGGGAGGTGCAAGAAAATACTGAAACACTAAAAAATAGCCATGTACTGAAAAAGACCTTCCACATGACATGCTAAAGTTCTATAGCTGCCCTAAGGTTAGAGGCCAGTGCTAGAAAATTATATTTGTGTAGGCAAGCACATGCCTACTAATCATAACACAAAATAGGTGACATCTATCGTGCTAAAAATGACTATTTGCCTAGTTGTCCAAGATTCAATTCCACCTTTAAAAAAAGGCCCAGCTGGATTCCTCTATGCTCACAGATGGGATGGCATCTGACTAAGTCATATTGAAAGTAGACCCACTGTAATGAATGGACTTAAGTTATTAGTGCATTGAGTGGCACTACCCTGAGTATAATGTGGTCAGATATCATCCATAGTTTATTCCATTATCACTACTTTAGAGCAATGTAAAATAACATGGAATCCAAACAGAATGAAGTGAAGTGGGATATTCTGGACACAGTTTACAGTTTAGGAACTCTTCTTCAGTGAAATTTCAATAAGCTTGTGTTGAAGAAATTCCTGAGGAATTGTTCCATATCACTTGTAAATAGAAGTGAAGATCATCTGTTGCAGAACTCTCTGAAAACTTCCTCAGTGCAATAAAGAGTGGTGTTTTATATAGGATAGCCTTCACGAACAGCCTCTCTTCCACCACCATCCAGCAAGGGTGAACATGTGTGAAAAGTTATGTGCAAGATTTGATGGTGTGTGCCAACCACTGCAACAGGAACCCTCTTCCTCCCTGGTTCTGCAGTCTCCCACACTCCCCCAATTTGCTCTGGAGGGTCTCCCACCCCTTCAAAGCAGATTTTGGGGACAATTGAGGGGCTGCAGAGTGGAAGGAATGCTAAGCCCTGTTTGCACAAGCAGGATCACACAATTGGATATTATGCTGTTTGTTGGCCTTTACAGAAAATTATTTGAGAATTATTCCAAGAAAAAATTATGGAAAAATGACCCTTGTTAGACTCAGACAAACTATATATTTTTCTTTCCCAGTCACTCAAAACCATGAATATACGATTAATTTCTGCTCATCGATTTAAATTTCAAGTTATTCACGATAATATAATATATAATTGACAAGACTTAAATGTGAATTTCTTATCAATAGAGACTTAGGCCAAGAGCTGCAGACTTAAGAAAAAGCCACAAAATTCTTGCATTTCACTTTTCGCCATGTATACTTTCCTTTAAAGCTATTATGTAAAATGCTCAAGAGGGTTTTGTTCCTGTACACAGAGCATCTCAGACTTTGTCCAAGCACATCTGCATATGTTCTGTTACCCGAAGTGGGAGGGTTTTTAACAAGTGTTCTTCTACGATTAGGCAACTCCGCTTCAGAGAATTACATTCCTCCAGCTCAGCAGGAAGAGACTCTAGATAGTTTCCTTTAAGCTCCAGTTGAACAAGGTTTGAGAGTTCACCAACTCGAGGGGACAAATGCATCAGACTGTTATGTCCCAGAAGGAGATATTGCAGCTTTCTGCACTGAAATAATTCATCTGGAAGTGCCTCAATCTAAAAGAAAAAAAAGATATTATATTGTATGGTCATTAATTTATAATCAAGCAATTCATGTATTCCTAAATCATGCTGATATATCTAGGATACACACAAACAAAACATTCAGTGAGGGTTCTCTCTGTTTCTCCACCCCAAAATAAGTCTTTTGTAAATATAGATGGCTGAGAAAATGCGTATTGCATTGTGGGATTCCCAGCTACACAACAGTTTATTAACAGCTTGTGGCTGATTCACATGACCTATTTTATGGCATGTTTCCAAACAGAAGAATGACATGCAATGAACCAGTGATCTGAACAGTCTGCTACAGTCAGAAGAAACAATCCTTCAAGGGGGTACATCACCAGTCAAATGACCTACCCCTTTAACACTTAAATTTGAAACAGGCTAATTAAGGTGGATGGGGTGCAGGAAGAAGAGACAAATAGGTTTGAAAATCAGTGATATGTTAAGAGATGGAAAAATTAAGCTGGTTGCTACTGTTCTAGCTGAAATAAAAAAACTCATCAGAAAACCAGAGTTTTGTATAGGATTTCTTGTATGTGGTATGAAGATTTAAATCACTGCATGAGTAAGGGCGCAATCCAACTCACCATTCCACCGGGCTGGGGTCAGTTGGATGCTGGGGAGCACCGGCTGCACCGTGCTCCGCCAACAGCAGCTCCCCGCCGCAGTGGAGATGTGGCTCTGCCAGGAGCCTGCCGAGTCCACTGGGGATTGCCAGCCTGGTGGACAGAGGGCTGGCAGGACAAGATGGAGCTGCAGGTGGGGGGGGGGACTTATGTGAGATCCTCCTCACATTCAGATCCTCCCCTGGGTCCTGATCTCCTTTCAAACTCTGGCAGGGACAGGGGAAAAAATCCCATTGTGGCCTATGGGGAGCGCTCGGAGGCCTATTTGTCACAGCCGGTGCTTCCTGGCTGGCTCATGCACGCGGCTCCCGAGCAGGAGGACGATCCCGCTGAGCTTTCCACAGATGACTCCTCCACTGGCCCCGGCACTTGGATTGCTCTGCCCCTCAAAGGTGAAAAATCATTTCACCACCCCAATACTGAAGATTTTTCTTACCAGAGCAACAACAGAACTTAAGCTCACAGGTACAACAGGACTTAAAAAAAAAACACTGCTTTCTTGCTTTATAAGCAGCCCATGTTTCAAGGTGCACTTAGATCAGATTTTAATGCTGCATTTTATATTTTCAAGAGGAAAAGTGGCCATTGCTTCTTTGTGCCAGTATCTTTGGTGCACCTGCAGTTGACACGAATAAAACTAAAAACTAATCTGAAATAATATCCTGATTCAGTATCTTAAGACTGACATACAGGGATCTCAAACATGGCAGCTGTGGGCATAGATGTGCCTATAGGTTCACCTCCCTCCACTGACATTAAGCTTGAAAGAACACATTCTCTTGTGGCCAATATAATAGGTTGAAATGTGTGCTTGGTTGAAGTGTGTGGTGCCCACAACAGTTTTTCTGGTTGATAAATGTGTCTATGGGTTCAGAAAAGCTTGGTGACCCCTGCTGTAACCCAATGCAGGACAAAGCTTCTATCATGCCTTTTTTGTCTTGATCTTTCTCTCTCGTTTTTATTTTTTGTTTCACATCAGGTTTGAGGAAAAATTCTGTGAAATTCAAAAGCTCCCTCACAGTTTTAAGATTTTGGGGTGGTCCTAATTTTTATTTGCTCACAATATCACATTAATATATTAATAATGGTTTTGTTAAATTCTCCAAATCCACAACAGGCCAAAATGGAGGCTTACATTTTTGTTTTGCCTATGGTAGTATGTGGCTTCTCAGTTTAAAGTAGGAAACAATAAAACAGTTTGCTCTAGTTTCTGAAAAGTTAATCGCAGGAATGTAACAAAATGCTGAGCAAGTGCCAGTCTTTTACACAAGACTTTGATCCATATGTTTTTATGTCTACTGTAGCATCAATCGTGTTTCAGTTTACATCACTCATCATGTACATGATGCCCCTTGAATCAAAATCTGAATACAACTCACTAGACACAAATCAATCAGTAAGCCTGAATGAAGTCTTCTCAGTTGAAATTTGTTTACAAAACTGTCATAACAGACCTCAGGCAAGGAAGAGAAAATAAGAGTAGGCAAGGGTGTGGAAAGACTAGCTTTCTAAAGTTCACTTTACACAAATACTCAGCTTCTACTTACATGATTCTTCGTTACAGCAAAGTACTGCAGATTTGTTAAATACCGGATTTCATGAGGAATAGATGTCAGCTTGTTATAACTAAGGTCCAAATAATGTAGCTTTATGCAAAGAAAGAGCTGTGGTGGGATTTTTTTGATGTTATTATGATTTAAATAGAGCTGCTCCAGATTTGCTAAGGTTCCAATCTGCACTGGGATGTAAGAAATTGTGTTGTGCCACAGTTTCAGGCAAGAAAGGTTTTCAAGGTGTTGAAAACTAATTATTTCTTCTACCGTTCGGATATTATTTTCTTTTAAGTCTATTTCATGCAAATAATTCAGGCTAAAGATAGAATGTGGAATCCGCTCTAAGTCACAGCTGATCAATTCCAAAGTTCTCAGGTTAAGTAATTTCTTCAAGTTGGTCAACACTAGCAGTTTTTTCCCTTCATTGTCAATAGATAATTTCTGTAGTGAAGGCAACTGGTCTGTAACCACCTGAGGTATGCGGGAAAGGCTATTCTTTAAGTGAATTGTTTTCAGATTCACAAGATCCTGAAAACCCTCATTGTAGAGGCCATTCTGGTGTTCTAGCACATAACATCCAGTCAAATACAATTCCTGCAGGTTTCTTAGATAGAAGATCCAGCGTGGAATCTTTCCCAGATCAGCCGACTTTAGACGTAGGATTTTTAAATTCTCTTCTAAGAAGTGCAGTGCTGGGAATTCTATGGTTAATGATGAATGATAAACATTCAGTTCCTTGAGAATGGGTAGCTGGTTTACAGATGCAGGAAGTTTAACCTCAGGAATAAGTTCTAGGGTTAGAACTTCTATCTCTGTGAGTTCAAAGACATCATCTGGAAGACCACTAAGCATAAAAAGGTGAAGTTCCATCTTGTCCTGACAATTTCGTACCAGCTTGCTTTTCAATCTCTCTAGAGACCATTCGTTATTTAGACTGATCTGCTTCAATTTATTTTCACTCACCTCAGAGAGGAATATTGAGAACCGTTTTGAATACAAAGGATCATACTGGTCTGCTAAGTGAAGAATAAAGGCAAAGTCATTTTTTACATCAGGAATATCACTGTAATTACTTTGCTCCCTCAGCTTCTCAAAAGAATATTGTTTAAGTGAACTTCTCAGCATCCATAACAAACTGTAAGTGCATGTCAGGCCATACAAGATCACTAGAACAACATAAAATGAAGCTAGCACTTTAAAAATCTCTGCTAATGAATAAACACACTGGTATCTCTTGTAGCCAGTAAAGACTTGAATATCAACAACACAGTCAATTTCTAGTGTAATAAAGGTTAAATAATAGGGAACATAAATCATTATTAATGTAAATACAATGACCTTGATCACAATCTGTTGTAGGTACACGCGATAAATGACATCCTTCTGTTCAACATGCACCCTGAATCTTTTCACTTTTTCAAATATTGATTTTGCTTGCTCCCCTTCTTTTCTGTCTAGCACATTTGAAGGGCTCTCTCTTCCAGCTGTTTCCAGTCCAGTTTGCGAGTAGGACACAGATTGTCGCTTGTTCTCCAATTCTGCTATGTTGCTTGGAGAAGAAAGAAAGGTTTTAGATTTGGAGAATGGCAGAGGCCTCACAGACTGTTCAGCAACTGTTTCCGACAGGGCACGTGTTGTCCAGGGAGAATCAAAACATTTGTGTAGTATGGCTACAAAGTGTTCCAGCCTTGAACTTGTGCTGGGATAGTAAAGCCAAAAGTTACTGCAAGCAGCAAAAATGAAAGTATGAAGAAGCACTAAGTATGGGAAAAATTTGGCAAACCAGTGAAGCTCTCTCTCGTAACACACAGCATCAATATAAGAATACTGCTGTCGATGAAGATAATTCTGGATTCTAAGAGGGAGAATTAGTGGTGCTGCAGAGCTGGAGGATACATTAAGGTTGTTTTTAACCAGATCCCAAGGCACTGCACAATGATTGTCAAACTCAAGCTTGCAAGGAAGACAACATAACAATCTAGTTTGAGTGAGCTGGAGAGCTCCAGCAAGGACAGCAACAAGCAGCATTATCATGGTGAGGTAATAGCAGAAGACATCCCACCACGGTTTCAGGATGTGGTATGTTGACTGGGCATCTGCTAAACATCTGAGTTCAGTTAAGGTAATCATAACTTGCTTATGGAACAATGGCAACTGGAAAATAAAAACAGAACAGAGAAATTCTTAGCTGAGCACTCTAAATTAGCAGATGATCAGAAGGTAACATTTGTATTTCGTTAATGAAAATAACAAAACCTTTCTTAAGGCTTCAAACATAATACAAATCTCTGAAATATTATTGTTGCATCTATTATTTTATACATAGAGAGTCATGTGGTGTGTACCAGCAATAGGATTCAATAGACACTGAAGATTTTCACCAAAGTTAAAGTGAACACATAATAAATTAAGCAGTAGAAAAGCAAATACGACAAATCATATTTATCTTATATGGTGTCAGTCCACACACTATGCTAGTTACTCTTAACTGCATGGAAAGGGACCTGCCAAGACCCCTTCTTTGAATAGCTCCCCCATCTCCCATTTCCACTTGGAGAGAATGTCAGAAGTTATTTCCATTGGATAAATTAAACTGCTGTCACCAAAAGAAAGTGAGAAGCTCTACAGCATAAATCTGTACATGAGTATAGAAAGGGCTCTCAAATTACTGTCATTTGTCTACTTCCCTGCTGACTTTTGGTGTTGCACATCTGAAGAGATGCTTTTGTCCACTGAATATCAGTTATATATGGCAATAACCATTATGTTTTGTATGTAAGTGTGCTTATAACAATTTCCAGATCCCTTAAATTCCAACTTCGTTATCAGAGTTCTACTATAAACATGTATCTTACATACTGAGTATGATAATTTTCACTTACTTTACTAATCAAATGGGATAAGACACAGAACCACCATCTTCAATCAGGTGGTCGGCATCTTTTAAAATTTCTTAGGCATGCCATCTTCAAAATTGTCTTCATCCTGGCACAAAGACATAAAGATTCAAACTGAGGCTGCATATATTTCAAAAGTGAGAAACATTACCTATTAGAATTTCAGTGATGTGTGGCACAGTTTCTTAGCAAGCCGTCCATGTCTATAAAATGGATGTTTTCATGAAATTCATTACTAACACAATTAAAAGATACAGTACCAGTTAAATTGAGCAGTTTCTGAAGTTAAAAAAAATAAATTACAAGCTAGTGTAACAATCATGCTCAAATAATCCCTCCCCACCAATTTTATTTGTAGAAGGATGGAGGAAGAATTAAACAGCAAGCACACATATTCATTTATATTAGAGCATCAGAAAAGTTTCCAGTTCAACATTTCTGGAAATTTTATTTTAGATTTTATTCTAATTCTGTTTACCTTGATGTTACCCTGATATTTTATTCTCTTGGTGTAGACACACTCATATGTTTAGCTAAAGGCAGGAGAAGACTCAGTTCACATTTAAATCTATCAAACAGGCACTTCCCAAAATAGTATGAGACCCAAAACACAGACATTCTTTGAAATTTACACTTATCCAAATTTTGAAATGTAGTTCTCCAACCAAGGTTTACAAAAATGCATATTTTAGGGGAAAGTGGGCATAAAAAGGAATATATTAGTGAAAGTAACATACAAAATCATTATATTAGGAGAAATTGCTTACAAAAGTATGTACATTAATCAAAACTGCATACAAAAATGTATTAGAAATTTGCATTACAATGCTGAAGAATTTTCATGGATTTTAAAAAAAAATAACAGCAAATTGCTGCAAAAATGTTGAGAACTGAATTTAAGAACGGAAAAGTGAGAAACTGAGAGAACTGAAATTGACAGATCCTTCCATCCCTAGTCGACTCTAATTTTAGCTGCAAACACAGAAAAAGGTAGAGATTTTGGCTTGTGGAGTAGTTGGACTTTTCTTCTCATCTTCAAATGAACAAAAATCTTCTAAAACGTACATAATTAAATTCTGACAGACTTCTCTCAGTTAAGAGGTCACAGATGAAAAGGTCTTTGTTCTTTGAGCTGCTAGTGGTTTCCCTTTCCCCACATTACTACCAGCTTTCTAAAAGCTTACCAAATCTACAAATCCTCTTTGTGCTAGAGTGAATCAAGGGAAAAGCTGGAGAGAAATCACATTATTCAGCAACATCCACAAACTGTACTATAGCCAAGAAACAAGAGATCACATAGTGCTACTGCAAAGGCACAGCCTGTGTCTCCAGTCTATCTCCATTCATCTTTACTTTTCCTAGAGAAGTATCTTGTCAGCGGCATCACTAGTCAGGTGCGGGGAGTGCGGACCGCACCAGGGTGACACCATGAGAGGGGGGTGTCACCCAGAGTAGGGTTGCCATATTGCCCGGTTAGCCGGGTTTTACCCGGATTCTTTGCATGCCACCCGGTGCCCATTTAGCCCCTTAGCTGGCCCAGATTCTCAGCTTTAATTTTTTAAAAAAATTAAGTTTCTAGGTGGTCCGGTTCTCAAGATATACATAAAAACGTCAGCCCCCCGTTAAATCTTTTTTTATTTTCTTTCTGAGCCCAGGACTGGGTCTTTCATGATGCCCGGTGGGGGGGGGGGAAAGCAGGAGAGTAGTCGATAAGACAGATATCCTGGCATTGGTAATCTAATTAGCAAGGTATGTGTGGCGTTGTTGCACACTTCCAGGCCCAGTTTCATTTTGAGTATGGAGGTGGAACCTGTGTAGATGTGGTTGATCAAAGGGAGAAGAAATTTTGAGTTACGCAAAGCTCTGCTTTTATAAAACCTAAAAAACATACATATAGGCAGAAAGAAATTTGTTACATAAACCCAAGACTTTGAATGTCTGAGTGCCTGCACCAGTGGAATACTGGAGGAACTTGTAAAACTTGCTGCAACAGTATTTAGAACTGAGCATGTGGTGTGAAAGACTCCTTTTCCTAACATTTTGGCTTGTTTTTCTCCACCCACCACATCTCTGAAATATATCGTATATGTAATGGTTAACTGTACTGCTGCCCTGACTTACTTTATGTTTGTTGCTATTTTGTGTTTTTATTATGTTTTTATATTGATTGTGCATTTTTATTGTTTTTATTATATTTGTAAGCTATGCTGAGCTCTGTTTTTAACAGCAGAAGGGCAGGATATAAATCCTCTTAATCAATCAATCAACATTCCATAGTGCTGGAAACTAGAGTCTAGGCATTTAAGGCTGAAAATGTTAAGTTTTTTTTAAAAAAGATTTCTGACATCTTTCCCCAGTTTTTGGTGCTAATTCCTAGGCACAAAAACAAAACAACTGGACAATCCAAATATTAATATGCAAATAATATGCAAATAATATGCATAATATGCAAATTAGCCTGCTGGATTTGTGGAACTGGAATATGGCAACCCTAACCCAGAGCCGCCCCGCCCCTAGGCACCCTAGGTCTAGTATGGGAGGAGGTCATGGGGGTGACACCATGAGTTACCGCACTGGGTGACACCAACCCTAGTGACACCACTGTATCTTGTTGTCTTGGGCTTTTCCTCTGCTATACCTCAATGGAAGAGAGTGGAAGACTGCAGAACTCTAGATGTTCATAGACATAACAAGTTGTTTATTGATGACAAGAAAAAGAGTCCCACCTGCCCCCCCCCCCCACTGCCACAACATGAATTCAGCAGCTTAGGATAGAGTTCCTATGTAATAATGACCCAAAATGCTACAGCTCACATTCTCCTCTTCTTTCTCATAAATCAATCTCTTTAGTATAGGGTCTCCTGGGAGACACCCCCCCCCATTTTATTCACCAAGATAGCATTTACAAGGTGGGAATCCCTTCCCACAAACACAACCATTTAATTATACTGGAACATTAAGATTATTGACAAAAGCTTAAATCTTCTGTATTTTAACTGGCTTTTACTTCAGAACAGATATTTGCTCGTTTTGCCGCTCCAGATGTGTTAAAACATTATTCACTTATTTCCCCCCGGTTTAGAAAGTCCAAATATGCTCTTATTAAAGCGACCTCAGAATGTAATATAAAAGATATTTGCCTAGATGATCCAGTGAACACCATGTTATTTAATTTAACACATTTAGACCAAGTTGTCCATCTGCCAGCCTGATCCAATGAAGTCCATACTAAAATGTGTTCCCTTGATGGAAATTATTAGAATGCAGGTGACCCCCATCCCCAAATATCAAAAATAATCTAGTGGATTTAAGTGAGATCACTCTGGAGCGAATGGCTTGTGGATGGCAGTTTTGGGATACAAGTCAAATATACTTTTCAAGGACTTGAGCACTTTTCTTCTTTGAACAATACTTCCCTCTCCCAATGCTATAGCACAAAACTAGCTTCAAAAGCATGCAGACTTGATGGCCAAATAGAGCTAGTCACATGGTTCTGTTGACTGGGTCCAGATCTTGCTACAAGATCAATGCTATTTTATAAATGAATGTCATCTTGAACATTTTGGTTCAAGAAATGTAAACCTTCTGGTTTTGTTCAGCTCTAGAGTTTTATCTAATGCTAAATGAATAATCAAATTTAATGCAATTTAACATGCAATGTGTCTGATACCTCAGATCTACTTCTAAGCAGCTTTCAGCCCAGAAAGCCATAAAAGCTTTTCAAAGTATTCTAATTCAATTGTCATCATATACTAAAATTAGGGTTTGGAGTACCTAAGATGATCCCAGCCTAGTTATACTAGGTTTTTTTGACAATCCTTTGGCTGCAATTCTACCCACTTATCCGGGAGTAAGCCCCATTGAATTCAACAGGACTTACATGCATAGGACTGCACTGTTAGTCTCCAAGATTCACTTCAAAAAACCAGCATGAATGCTACTCTTTATGCCACCTTATTTATGTAACCTGAGAATCCACAAAAACACTGCAGCTGTAGCATAACACAAGCTGCTTTTATGCACTATTACAAATAGAAATTGTGTCAGTACTTTTTTCAAGCAGAGGCTCTCTAGATGTTAAGGTCACAATAAACTATTTAGAAGCACTTGCACATATTTATAATTTGTTTCTATCCTTTTCTTTCCCCAAAACCTACAATGGGAAAGTTTATGGAACGCAAGTTTGAACAGATCTCTAATGCCAGCATTGCTGTTCAATTTCAGCAATCAGATTAACCTATCCATTCACAGGGTAGAGACACACTGACTGTTCTGCCGGTTCCAGTGTGTCTCCTCTCTTTTCTGAAAATGGGGGCACACAATGCTAGTCACACCCTGCCCCTTTTTACTGTAAAACCTGGTGTAATCAGCTTGAGTGCATTTAAAAAAAATGCTTCGAAGAGATTTCAAAACTGATCAGTGAAATCCAGGTATGGACAATAGAAACGCTTTGCTGTAGGCAACTAGTGTTCACAGTCATAGATACTTCTAGTCCACATCTTGTCAAGCATTTAGAGGATCCTTTAATTCTATAGATCCTCGCTACCCCACCATCCCCAGCTCATACTTCTTTTTAATCAATCACTTTCAAAAGGCACCATTCTACCTTTCTAGATTGCAGAGTGACCATTCTTTGTTAAGCTCACTGCATGCTAGCAGTTTAAATAGGCAGAAAGAAATTTGTTACATAAACCTAAGACTTTTACCCCAGAATCAAGAGGTCGGTGCCAAAATAAGCCAGAACACATTTTTCCCTATCCAAGTATGGGAAGCATCAATTTGATCACCAATACTTTTGTGGGGAGGGGTGGGGAGGAAGGGAAGCCTGGCAATATTTAAATTACAAACTGGCCCCAGTTCATGGTTTTCTCCAATTCATTCCCTTCTTAATCCAGGGATGCAGTCATAGTTTTAATCCAGTTCTGGTGGTGGGAATGGACTAGATGAGGATGAACAAACTTAAACTTAATCCAGACAAGGCAGAGGCACTCCTGATCAGTATGACAGCAGACCTGGAAATTCAACTTGTTTGGGACGGGATTGTGCTTGTTAAACACTCAGGTTCACAGTTTCAGTGTGCTTCTGGATCTAACCTCAAGCTTGGACATTCATGTGGGATGGGTGACCAGAAGGGACTTGAGGATTATGTGTCAGCTATGTCCTTTCTTTGGAGTGTCATATCTGGCATTTGAGCTACTGCAATTCACTCTACAAGAGCTTCCTCTGAAAATTGTTTAAAAACTTCAGCTGGTTGAAAATGCTGCAGCCAGACTGCAAACAAAGCCCGTTACTGAGAGCATAGCTTTACTGGCTCAGTTAATTTCTGGGCTTTACGATGTTTAGAGGGGGAGCTTCTCTTTCCCACAAGCATCTGAGGCACTTGAGAGGGCATACTCAGTGGCGTAACCCAGGCTGGAATTCTCTCCTTATGGAAGCCAGTCTAGCCCTTTCACTAATGACCTTCCATCAACAAGCAGATACCTTTTTATTTTGATAGCCTACCGCCTGATGAGTTGAGTAGTTTTCTGTAGCCTTGTGGCACTTTTCACTGGCTATTGTTGTGGTTAAGGTGTTGGACTACAACCTGGGAGACCAGGGTTCAAATCCCCACATAACCATGAAGCTCACTGGGTGACCTTAGGCCAGTCGCTGCCTCTCAGCCTCATGAAAACCCTATTCATAGCGTTGCCATAAGTCGGAATCGACTTGAAGGCAGTACATTGTTCTATTGCACTGGCCTGGTTGTATTCCCACCAGGAGAGGGAGCAGCAGCTATATACCACTCCATCATTCCTAGATACTGCTGTAGCTGAGAGCTCCCCCCCCCCCGAGAACTCCAACTACCAAGTGCCATCTCTGAGTCCACCATGGGAAGCAGAAGAAGCCCTTCCATTGTGCTTACCTTTGGTCTAGCCCCTTGACCTGCTGGTGCCTGAATTAACTTTTTACCTCCTCTCTACCAATCCTTTTCCTTTTTGTACCTTGCCTTTTATGTTGTAAGCCCAAGAAAGAGACTGTAGCATTTCTGATCATTGTGAGCAGCTCTAGGAGCCTTTTTCATCTAAAGTGCAGAGTAAAAATCCTTGTAAGAAAGTGATTAAAATATGTGCTCTTTCATAATTTTGTGCTATTTTTATTTTACTATTACTACTTGTGTTGTGTATTTTAAAATTGTTGTAGGCCACCTTGGGTAATAACAAGGAAATACAGCATAGAAGTTTAATGTAAATGTAATCTGTGACTTTCAGAAACACCAATAAGAATCTAAGTTTAGTCTTATTCTGTCTATCTAAAAACAAAGCAAAAAAGCACGTGCATTTTGTGACCAGAATCCTAGGATGATCAACAACCTATTACTTTGTCAGAGAGGTGCTAAGCAACAAGAAAATCAGAGCTGTGCACACATGCCTGTGTTCGTGTTTAGTGACCAATGTTCAATCAGATAAGAAATAAAATTAGATTTGCTTCCTTAATTTATTGCATTGTTTTATTGAACATTTATATACTGCTCAATTGTAAGAAAGCTCTAAGTGGTGTACAAGAAACATTAAAATGATCAATAAAAAATTAAGAACATTTTTTAAAAAATGATTAAAAACAACAGCAGACTAAAAAGATATTAAGACATGAGAATCTACAGTATATGTCTGGATAGGCTTGCCTAAACAGAAATGTTTTAAGCAGGCGCCCAAAACAATAAAAATACAGCCTGATGTTCATAGACAGGGAGTTCCAAAGTGTAGGTGCTGCCAAGCTAAAATAATGACTTCTTATACATGCGGAACAAGAATTATGTGGCAGCAGTAACAGTGTCAGTTTTGCAGATCAAAGCAGTTAAGTGGGCATATATGAGATAAAGTGGCCCTGCAAGTAAACTGATCTCAAGCTGTTAAGAGCTTTAAATACCAACAGTAACACCTGAACTTGGCCCAGTAACAAACTGGCAACCAGGACAGATCTTTGAGCAGAGATGTTATATGCTAATAGGGTCTCACTCCTGTCAGCAACTTTGTTGCAGCATTCTCCACTAAGTGCAATTTCTGGGTCAACTCAAGGAAAGCCCCACATAGAAAGTGTTAACAGTAGTTTTGAGGTTACCAATGCCTGAACTACTGTGGTCAAGCTCTCCCGTTCAGGAATGGTCATAGCTGTCACCAGGGCCGGCATTTGCAAACGCAGGGCCTAACTGGGAGAGCATGGTTGTGGGTGGCATCCTGGAGATCGATGCCGTTGACGGAGAGGATGGCGTCACCCAGGTGGAGGGCGCTGCAGCATTCGGCCGCCAGCCCTGGGAAGATGAGATGAGGATGGATATGTGGTTCTTGCGGCCGTCCTTGATGCTGATGCCCAGCCCACCCGCCTCCGCCTTCACCACCTGCATGCAGTGCACCCCACTCGGAGGGGAGCCCAGGGAGCATGACGAGCTGCTGCCACCGTGCACTGCTGGCGGAGGGGAGAAGGGCCGCTCGGGAGAAGGCAGGTGGCTGGCCACCACCAAGGGGGGCATCTCCCGGGCGGCACTGTACTCTGGAGGTGGCAGTGCTTCCCCACTCTGTGCTGTTGGGTAGTCCGTTGATGGGTTTCTGCATCGCCCTGGCTGGCTCCAGGCATGCTGGGGACCTTGGGCATCAGCTTGCCCTGGGCCCCGGCATGTGCGTGTGCGCCCCCTACCTGTCTCCTATCTTTTACCATTGCCATTAACAAAGATGGCGGCCACGGTTTCCCTAAGGGGATGAAGCCTCTGCCGCCACCTTTGTTGATGGCACACGTGTGTGCTACACGCACGCATCTCTGCCATCAACTAAGATGGCAGCAGGGGCTTCAGTACCTTAGGGAAACCACGGCCACCACCTTCATTAAGGGCAATACTAAAAGGCAGGAGACAGGTAGGTGGGGCGAGGGAATGGTGGGCAGGCGGAAGCTCTTGCCCTGCGATCCGCGGCTGCTGCTGCAGGTCATGAGGGGGGAGCGTAGGGGCCACTGAGGGCCCCCCTGTAGCTTCAGGGGCCACCCTTTAGAACTGGCCCTGCACATCAGAGCTAAGCGCCAGCGCCTCCCTGCTCAGCTCGGCGCAATTCCCCCACGTGCATGGGGCCCCCACTAAGCATGGGACCTGATTGATCCAATTGGTATTTTGCCGGCCCTGGCTGTCATACCAAGTGCAGCTGATAAAAGGCACTTCTAGCCACTAAGGCTATCTGAGCCTCCAGTGACAAAGCTGGATCCAGGAGCACCTGCTCCTTCATAGGGAGTACAACCCCACCCAGGGTAGGCAATTGACCAAGTTCTCAGACATAGGAACCAGGATTCAAGCTTAGCTTGTTTTTCTTCATCCATCTCGCCACTGCATTGAGGCACCAATCCAGAGCCTGGATGGCCTCTCCCAATTAAGATGCTGCCACCCTGGTCTCCTGCTGGGAGACAGGGCGGGATATAAATTTAATAAATATGGAGGAATAAAGCTGAGTGTCATCCTCATACCAATGGCACCTTGCCCCAAACTCCTAATGACCATTCCCAGTGGCTTCATAAAGATGTCAAATAGCATTGGGGATAATAGTGCCCTGCAGCACCCCACAGAATAACTGCTAGAGGGGCAAAAAGCACTCTCCCTGTGCTAGTCTCTGGATTTAGTCCTGTAAGTAGGACCAGAACCACTGTAAAATAGTGTCCCCAATTTGCATTCCATATAGCCAATCCAGGAGGATACCGTAGTCAATGGTATCAAAAGTGGCAGAGAGATCGAGAAGCGGGAACGAGGTCACACTTCCCCTGTCCTGCTCTCTCTAAGGGTCGTCTGACAGGGCAATCAAGGATGACTTCCACGGCCAGGTGTGAACCCAGATTGGAACAGAGCCAAATAATCCTTGTCATCCAAGAACACCCGCAGTTGCCCCACCACTACTCTCTCCACCACCTTCCCCAATAAAGGGGTATTTGTGACTGGCCAATAGTTATTCCAACGTAAAGGGTCCAGGGCTGGTTTCTTTAGGGTCAGGGGTCAAGAGGACACTTGGTTGCACATGCAGCTGCCAGCACCTTGTCCACATAAGTTGACTGCATAAGCTGAAACTGATCCCACAACACTTCACTGACTCCGGCATATGAAACTGCAACAGCAGAGTCAAGGTCACTCTGAAGTTGAGCGACTTTATCTTCAAAGTGTCTATCTAGTTGGTCACAACAGGTCCTTGAATACCCCAGATGCCCCTCCGCCACAGTGGGATTCAGTAACCTTCAGACTGTTCAAAATAATTCTGCCAGATGGCTATGGGAGGATGCAATGCAAGCTGTGAAACAAGCCTTCTTCACAGCCCACAATGCCACATGGTAGGCACAGCTGTGTGCACTAACCAGTGTTCTGTCAGCTTTGGAGCAAGACTTGCACCACTTGTGCTCTAGTCTTTGTTTGGCTTGCTTCATAGCCTGAAGCTTCCCAGAATGCCAAGGAGCCACTCAGGCTCCAACACTAGAGAGGACGCTCGGGAGCAACTGCGTCAACCACCTGTCTCGCCATTCCATAGCAAAACCAGGGCTTTGATAGGTTTGTCAGGTTTCTCAGCTGGAAAATGCCCCACAACATTCAGGAACACATCAGGTTCCATCAATTTCTGAGGGTGGGCCATCTGAATGGCCCCATTGCCCTTACCAGGGAAAATTGCCACTACCAGCCCAAACTTCACCAGGTTTGAAGGATGTTGTAAGTCTAAAGTTTCCAGAAGTAACAGTGCTAAGACATGATGTCTAACATAAAGCAGTTTTTCACACCCGATTAGTGGGGAAAGCTAAGTTGTATCCTTAGCAATATTCACACTAAACCTGATTCATCAAATAGATCAATATTATGTCCCTAAATAATGGATCTGAGTAGCTGCCATTCAATAACCCTCTGTGTGAGAGAGACAATAGGTACAGCCTATGATGAATTTAAAAATACAAAGGTAATATTGGGACAGCTCAACACCGTAAAGGGGTTGCTTTTGTTGCTCCCTCCCCTCCCCCACAACCATAGTAACCAGTAAAAAAAAGTACAAAGCGATTTTGACATGACCAGAAGACAGGTACTAGAATATGGGAATCTGGGGTTTTGCAGTCAGCCAGTAACAAGATTGTTAACACTTGTCCCAGTCCCAAGTCCAGACTGGCTGAACCAGCTTACACTAATACTGCTGCCTTTTGGTAAGATTTCAAAGTTTAGGATTGCTCAAGAAGATGAAACTTGTGTTCCAAAATGCATTGAACTACAACTAATCGGACTAGTCGGCATTTTTAAGAACAAGTTTCTCCTTTTCGATTCTTTTATGATAGTGGCAAACAAATGACATGATTTGAAGTTGGCTTGTGAATCTCAGCTTGCATGAACTGTGGTTTATTATTATGTCTGAACTCTTTATTCTACCTTAATCCTATGTTCAGTTCTCTTGAGGCAAGACGAAAGTGATCCAGAGTTTCCATGAACTGGAGCTGGCAGGTGTGTATGTGTGTCTATGGATTCCTGTATTTTGGCTGCTGAATCACATGGCCCAGAGTGCTACAATATGGTACTCCATGCTATGGCAGACATCAAGTACAGGTTTGTTTATTTAAAAGCACTTCTAAATTTCTTACTGTTTCTTTGCTGTATACTGTCCAAAAGGCCAAAAGTAACAGTATTAAAAAAACAGAAATTCAGTAATAACAGGGTCCAGTGTTATGCGCCAGGGAAAGCCCGGACAAAAATCTAAATTTTTACAAGGCATCTGAAGCAGCCAATGGATGATACCTCAACTCCCAAAGGGGAGGGAATTTCAGAATGCAGGAGCAATGGTAGAAGGTGCCCATAGTCAGATCATCACTCTGTGATATTCTGTAAGGTACAATGTCACGAGTAAAATTTCCCAAGGTGATTTAAGTGATCTCACAGATCTACACAAGGGCATGTGATCTTTCACATAACCTGCTCCCTAATTGTTCATGTCTTTCTATGTTAGCAACAAGACTTTGAACATAGCCCAGTAGTTAATGTGCAGATTCATGAATGTGTACACTGGTGTGTCCAAGTGAAGCCATGACAGGGCCATCTTCTGAATTTCTCATCTGACTATTGAACTAGCAGTGGGTACCTTCTTTTTAGGGCCTCCAGTGCTGGTCTATGATGTTCCAGTGCTTTTGCCTTACAGACAACGAATGGTACTGTACCGGGCTCCAAGGATAGAAATAGATTTTCTATCTCAGCAGGGTCAGGCTGCCTGTGGACAGTACTTTGGGACAGCTCAAGTTGTAGTGGTGATTCCTATATACTTTACTGCGCATTGAGGAAGGCTTAGTTTCTGATGCAATTGTGACAACTTGCATTCCTGTACAACATCTGTAATATGAGTAGTATGTTCTCCTAGATCAGCCTTTCCCAACTAGTGGGCAACCAGATGTTGTTGGACCACAATTCCCATCTTTCCTGACCATTGGCAATGCTGACTGAGGCTGATGGGAGTTGTGGTCCAACAACATCTGGTGGCCCACTAGTTGGGAAAGTCTGTCCTAGAGCAACACCCTGACCTCCCCAGGGTGAGGAGAATGTGGTGCATGTACCAGGTAAGCATACAGATCAGCCGCTTTGCCCAAGGAACCTTTGGTCTGAAGAAGCCAATCAAGCCATTTGGAACAATTACCCCCTCATTATCCATGACTGCTCCTGTTAAAACCACCATAACCACTCAACATAAATGTTTGTACTACACTCCTCCATGCTATTATAGCCTAACAAAAGGTTATTGCTTTCACCTGTTGTTCCCCTTGCTAACACAGTAAATGTCTTAATGAACTAAAACTTGTCTCTCTATTGAGCAAGAGAAAAATCTAAGGGAATTAAAGTGATGGACTGGACCTAAGGAAGTTAGGTGACAATTTCAATTGTGTTCAGGTATGCTATAGTGGCTGGAGTTTGCAAATATAAGCATGTCCACAGAAAAGGTTCAAATTATGATAAACTGTTTTCTCTGAACAAGAGGTATTTTGACCTGTCAACAACCCTACCGGAGCTCAGCAGAAAAAGAATTAGAACTTTTGTTGCACACAGACTTGATAAAGAATGCACTGTGTTGAAATGGATTTTAACCAGTGCTCCATTGTGATTTCAGGACGCTGATACATGTATATGACTCACTTTTATATGGTATTGACTTTTGTTAGTGGTTGAATTATGTTGTGGGAAGCCTCAATGTGTTTAAGAATTGCTTCTAATTAAGATAAGACTTCTCTTCAAACATCTTCCCTTTTACTCTGTTTACATCAGTAGCTTTGTAACTACTGTTCTAAATATAAAACCACTTCCTGCAGTGTAAATTAAGGGTAGCTCATATTCCTGTTCATCCCTTGAGCCCTGCCTGGAGGGCATATAGCAAAAAGCTACATTCTGTTAATTAAAAAACCATAAAGGGTGCAATTATATAATATTTCAACCTTTAGAAATCCATAAGGCAACTAAAAGGAGCAGTTAAAGCTACTGGGAATATTTGTGTTCCTAAAAAGAGTAATTAAGAACTTACTTTCTAAGCTTTCTAAATTTGGAACTCTGCAGTAGCAATATCATGCTCATTCTCTTGAGTGTTCTTCAACAGCTTCAATATTTAGAAAGTAGAAATCTCACCCAGCCTTATAGCAAGCATTAGCTGATCCATGCCTGGGTCTTCATCAATTATTATTATTATTATTATTATTATTATTATTATTATTATTAGACTTATATCCTGCCCCTCTTCCCAGCAGGAGTCCAGGGCGGCAAACAAAAGCACTAAAAACATTATAACATCATAAAAACAAACTTTAAAACACATTAAAACAAAACATCTTCAAAATCGTTACTTTAAAAAATCAGTAACATATATCACAAGGCCAGAACACCTTGGCCATATTTTTATACCTGCTACAGAAATCAGTAGTGTTGTACAAGTACATCTGGTTTTGAGAATCCCGTTCCGCGCCCAGTACATGCTGGGCAAAGTGGCGAGTTCACGGCCGCAGCCGAAGCCCAGGCCACCATCGTGGGGGATGTGTGTGTGCATGCAGTGCGCTAGCGCACCTGTGTGACACACAATAGGAGGTGGGGCTGCCTATAAACCTCAGTCCAGAGACCCATTTAACCTGTGATATTCTGAGTAAACATACTTAGGATTCTGCTGTATGGGTGCAATCATGTGCACCCTTCCGTGGGGAAGAAGTAACAATACACTCGGTGGGATTTTCTCATAAGTAAGTACGCATAGAATTGGTCCAAGTCTTTTTCTCTGAGTAAATTATTTAAACATAATGGAATTCTTTTCAGTGATCATGTACAGGCTGCACATTGCTTGCATTTTCTCTTTAGCTAGTTTGCAAACTAGCTAAACCTCTGCTCTCACAATGCCCCCCCATAGTGCCCAATGTGGCAGTGGGCGGCGTCTACCTGATTCATCATCAGTCATACAAGTGGGGTCAGTCAGTAATGGCTTCATACCAGATAGACTATGCACAGTGCACTACACTGCATTCAATATGGTGCGCGCCTGTGGCAGAGGTGCCTTATGGGCAAGGGTGGCAGCTAATCTGCCTGCATTGCTGGATGTTGAGTTTTGCCTTTTAGGTCCACTATGCAGCAGAGCATTACCTATGGGCTGCTGTATTCTTGTATGGGGCACTTCAGCTCCTTCTTGGAAGGGACAGTCAGGAGACGAGAGGGCTCAGAAGCAGTGGGGCACTATGTTCATGATTTACTGTTCATGGGTAGGGCAGACTTTGGGTGCATGTTAGCACCTGATGGCACCGTTTATGGCGTGGCTATGAACTGGGGGGTTCCTTAGGCAGCTGGGAAAATGGAGGATCCTGCCCTAGGGTTCACCTTCCAGGGTATTAAGATTGTCTTTTGGACCCAGGGCTGCAGTATGCCCGAGAAAAGGGCTTGAACCATTGCAGATCAAGATCCTGGAGTTTTCAGGGGCTGGGAAAGTGTTTGCTTTCTGCCCTTCAGGTGTTGGGGGCCTTCGACGGTGGGGTTTACGGTGCCATAACAGGGATGTCACAGCCTTACCACAGCTTCAGGGTTTGTTTTGTTTTTTGGCTGCCTTATGCGCCAACCTGAGGCGTGCCCCCCCCTTTCCGACAGTGTGTCAATTTTAGTTAGAGGAGGGAACGACTCTGGGAGAACTGCTAGTCCCATACCACACACTGGGAGATAGGGGAGGGGAGTCAGATATGGCCATATGCCTATCTGTTGCCCCAGCATGCTCACCAGCTATCAGAGGGCAGGAGGGGATTTCTGGGAGTTAGGGGCCGGCAGGGGCTATGCAAAGTGTGGCCTATTCCTATGAATCACGCGCAGGAATTCATCATGGATGGTAGGAGTAAAGCCCGTCCATCAGTGTGTTGCAAGGTAGGCTGGCAGGGGGCCTTTGGGACCACTCAGATGGCTTGGGATATGTCATGTGCTGGCCGGCTGGCCCATGCACATCACCGTACCCCTTATCCTCATCCTCCGTGTTCACCTGACCCACCAGGGATTGTTGTTCAGGGAGGTGCCCTGTGACCAGCAGTTGCGGGCAGCGGCCCTCACACTTAATTTTGGAGCCTTCTGGATGGAGGGCGGGAGTGTTTGGGTCGAGGTCAGACTTTCCTACGAGCCATCCCGCTGTCCGAAGTTTGTTTCCAGGCAGACCAGGGGCACAAGAGGCACACCATTATTTTATCCTGCCCCGGGACTGGACACTTGTCCCGTGAGGGCATCATAGTGTTTTTTGGCCTGTAGCTACAGGCCCGGTTGCCTGATACTCAGGGGGAGGGATCTTCCCTCATAAAGTTTCGGCCTAGCGTCGCAGAGCCTGGGAGCAGACACATGGGGTTTTGGGGGACATGCTCCTATGGAATTGGGGCTGCATACCCGGCAGGGGAATTGCCTACCTGGGCAATTGGTTTGGTATATGCAGGTGTAGGCCGTCGGAAGGTGGAATTATGGGGCACCTGGAGTGCATTCACCCCTGGGCCGAGTCTGAAGGTCCAGGACCCAACTGTTCATGATTGTTTCTGTTTTGGCAGGTTGCTGGACGGGGATGGAGCAGATGCGCAGCCTACTCTGCAGCCATGGCATGATCTTATAGGCTGGCCTTGGGGGCGCAAATGCACATTGGTTCACGGCTGGGCCTCTGATGGTGGGCCACGGATTGGTGGCTGGGTCAACAGAGTATGCACTGGGATGGTCTCCTACCCATGTTGTTCCAGCAGGGCTGTGTGCGGAAGGTCCCGCAGGTGGTGGTCATTCCCCTGGGTGGGAATGACCTTGGTTACTCAAGGGCAAGGCCCTCAGTGGCAGGCATGTGAGGACATGCGGTTGAGGCCATGATAGCCTCTGGTTGTCTGCCGTGGTCAGACATGGAGGGCAAGGCCCTCAGTGACAGGCATGTGAGGACATGCAGTTGAGGCTACGATAGCCTCTGGTCATCTGCTGGAGGGCAAGGCCCTCAGTGGCAGGGACGTGAGGACATGCAGTTTGTGAGGCAACGATGGCATCTTCTTGATGGACCTGCAGAGGGGTCTGCACAAGATTCTTATCGGGTGTGGGGTAAAGGGAGACTAAGCAGAGGCTTGTCCCCCTTTTGTGGCAAGGAAGTGCGGGGGAAAGGTTAAAAGGGAAAGGGCAGCTAGGTGACACCTTTAGGCACCTTTGGGGGTGATTGGCGGTCCAGGGGCCTGCAGCTCAGGGCTATACGGCCCGGGGGCAGAACACGGGCTGCCTTTGGGGCCAACGTGCCTCATCCGCTTGGAGTTTCAGGGCTCCGGGGGGCGGTGATGCAGGTTGGACCCCCTACACATCTTCAGGGTGTGGCCTGAGCTGGGGTCTGGCACAGGGCAGCCCCGGGCTCAGGCAAGGGTTTGGTTGCCCTATGGCTGCAAGCAGGCTTTGCCTGGATCATCAGAATGCTCCCGCACTTGATTTCCCTCTGCAGGTTCATTATTATAATTGATTCCGTTTAATAAAGTGGCCCATGGTTTAACCCAATGAATGGTGTTTGTGTTTTATTTTGGCAATAGGCCGCAATCCCATTCAGCGCCCGGTACATGTCGGGCAAAGGGGCAAGTTTGCGGCCGCAGCCGAAGCCCAGGCCGCCATCATGGGGGATGTGTGTGTGCACGCAGCATGCTAGCGCGCCTGCGTGACACGCAATAGGAGGCAGGGCTGCTGAAGGCCACTCCGCCAGCCTCCTGCCCTCCTTTGAATTTTGGCAGCGCCCGCCCGACCCTCCCTCTGCTGCAGTGTGATTCATTTGGTCGCTACGGGGCCGACTAGGAATTTTTGGCCTGCCTGCCTCGCTTTGCTGGCAGGTTTCTTTTGCCTACTCCACACTGTAGTTGGGGGGAAGGGCCAAGGGTTAGCACGGGTGCCTTTGGGGTTAATAGGCTGATTGGTCTGTTTTGGCTTAACATGTTAATGGTCACTTGTCAAGGAAGTGCGGGGGAAAGGTTAAAAGGGAAAGGGCAGCTAGGTGACACCTTTAGGCACCTTTGGGTTGTGATTGGCGGTCCAGGGGCCTGCAGCTCAGGGCTATACGGCCCGGGGGCAGAACACGGGCTGCCTTTGGGGCCAACATGCCTCATCCGCTCGGAGTTTCAGGGCTCCGGGGGGTGGTGATGCAGGTTGGACCCCCTACACATCTTCAGGGTGTGGCCTGAGCTGAGGTCTGGCACAGGGCAGCCCCGGGCTCAGGCAAGGGTTTGGTTGCCCTATGGCTGCAAGCAGGCTTTGCCTGGATCATCAGAATGCTCCCGCACTTGATTTCCCCTCTGCAGGTTCATTATTATAATTGATTCCGTTTAATAAAGTGGCCCATGATTTAACCCAATGAATGGTGTTTGTGTTTTATTTTGGCAATAGGCCGCAATATGAATACAGGGAACTGATAGTGACATGTGGCTTTCTGTGCCAGGAACATCAAATCAAAAATGACCTGGAGATGTGTTTGAACCGGAGTGTACAGAATTTTCAGCCTAACAGAATGCTTAGTATGCTTACCATCTTAAAAAAATTGCCATAAGGTCACTAGCTACAAACTTTTAAAACCCTAAATGAAAATGTGTTGAAAATAAGCAATTTTCCAGTCACGTTTGTATGGTAGTGTTGTGATTCCCATTCCTAAGCTGTCCAGTAACAAATCTCTAACTAGAACCTGGGCTTGTTCAGTATTAAATCAAGAGCTGCTTCCTATCTCTTGTCAACTCCATGGCTAACTGTTCCAAGGCATAGTAATCGGCCATATCTAGAAATGTTGTCTTTGTAAAGACTAACATAATTATTAAAATATAATTATTAAAACAACTCTTTATCTTAAACAATGGCAAAGAGATATAAGCTTTAGATTCTGAGAAGATGACAGAAGTTTTTAAAATGAAAACATGCTGTTACCTGTTAAAGGCTAGTCAGTTGTAATCTCTTCTACAGCTTGACAGTACCTGCAGAGACATTGCTGAACTAGTTAGTGCAAATTTACAATACAGAATTACAGACCACTGTTAATAATAGTCACATAACCTCAAATCCCCTAATTATAATAAGGTTCCTCAAGTGTCTGCTCTGACATTTGTTGTCAAATAATTAAACCTAAGGAACCGCCTAGTGGCATGCCCTATACACAACATTTATGTGTTTCCAAATGGAAGGGATTGTCCTACTTCAGAATAAGGCACAACACACATTAGCAAAATTTTTTACTTATATCTACAGTAATTCCAAGGAAGTTAAACATTTAAATACTAGAAATGTGGAAGGATGTTTTCAGCTGGAGAGATTTCACAATACTAGACATTTAAAATCTTTTACATTTGTTTAATAACTATAGTTAACAAAATACAACAGTGATCCAAGTTATAGGAAAATCACTATTTATACAAAGAACTTCCATTCACGGTGACTTTCAGGGCAAATCCTGGACGTTCTGAAAACATCAGTATACTAACTGTACAAAGAAGATATATGAAGCCATTACTGTTTACAAGGCGTCACATCCAGCTTTCCTTACTAATGAAGGCAAATCAATTTCTTGTACTTTGCTACTGAATATACATGGCAGAAAATGCATTGCATCTCCCTCAATATTTCAGATAATATGGAATGTAGGAATATTACAAAGATATCTATTTTCTCTACTAGTCAATATGTTTTGTTCAATGCAAGACTGAAGGATTTCTTTTTGTTTTATGTTATTGCCTTAAATTGTTTTGTAAGCAATCATAGTAGGCAAATAACAAATTCACTACTAGGTGAAAAAACCTTGCGGTTTAAGAACATATCTATAGCTAACAGATATTTCTATCAAACTTTAAAAAGCAGGGAAATTGGGCAGCTGTAGTGAATGCACCGGGGAGCAGGAGAACTTACCTCCACTCTGAGATATTGTACTGCCCTACAAATTTGTCAAAATGCAAACACCATTCCTCTTCCTGTGTAGCTTGGAAGAATTTGGTAACATGTGCCTCTGAGCATATGGTGATCTCCATCTCCAAAGACCTGCCATCTCCAAAGATGGAGAATTATATTTTTGTATGTTTGTTGGTGCTCTTACTTTGTTTCTTTTCTGTGGTACTACTGTTTCTACAGAGAATCTAACCTAGAAAATTATATTTCTCTCATTATTCATCCTAGAAATCTGTGTCAAATTTATTTTTATGAATGTCAAAGGCTTTTTATTGGTTAAAGTCATATGATAGTGAAGACAGCCGTTTGTGTTTCCAACTGGAGGTTATGCTCTATTTCTACTTTAGGCATATTAACAGTTGAATCTGCAGTTTGATGTAAAATCAGACTGATTACAATATGTCGCTACTGAAGCAATGACTCTAGCTGTTGGAAGAAACAAACTTGGCCTGCCCAAGATGTATGTTTTCAGCTATGCTTAAACTACTCCACTTAAGGAAAGGTGGGCATGGTCAATTCAAAACATAGAACACACCTAGATTTTTTCCTAGAATATATTTCACCTTCCACTGCTTTATCTTGTGCAAACTGAGACACTCCTCATGTCCATTGGAAACTATTCTGCAGAAAAGTGAGTGCTATTTTGGAGTTTTTTTAGTGTGTATTATGCAAAGCGCTGTTGTGCTTCACATATTCACAGAAACAGAAGCAAAAGAAAATGACTTACTATAGGAAACTTCACTAAAATTGCAAAGTATATCAAACATATTTAAAGTGACTATCTGAACTATATCAACTGCATCTTAATATTGTTGCTTCCTCCCTGCTAAAACAAGATCAGCACAGCACATGTCTTCTTTCTATTATTTGGGCTGATTGCAGGTGTTTCCACCACTCACCATATGCTCAGAGGCACATTACCAAATTCTTCCAGGCTACACAGGAAGCATATTGGACTGTGAAAGACCAACCCAAATGGTGTTTGCATTTTGACAAATTTGTAGGGCAGTATAATATCTCAGAGAGGAGGTCAGGTCTCCTGCTCCCCTGGTGTATTCACTATAGATGTCCAATTTCCTTGCTTTTAAAGTTTGACAGAAATACCTGTTAGCTATAGGTAAATTCTTAAACGGCAAGGGTTTTTTGCCTAGTAGTGAATTTATCTGCTTTTTAATCCAGGAGATAAGAAATGGGATCCTGTGCAAGTTTGCTGAGAATGGATTGATCATTTGCATGCTTATTGAGTTCAGTGGGATTTACTCCCCTGCAAACATGCTTATGATAGCTAAAACTGACCACAGGGGATGGGGAAGGGAGGAGGGGGATGGGGAGGGGAGGAGAGGGAGAAGGAGGACAGGTTTGATCATTTGCATGTTTACTGAGTTCAGTGAGATTTACTCCCATGCAATCATGCTCCGGGAAAACTGACCATGGGGAGGGAGGCTTGGAATGGGCAGGGGTGGAGGAAGAAGGTAGAGGGGAGGAGAGGAAGAAGGGAGGAGGAAGGGAGAAGAGAGGAAAAAGAGGGAAAAGGCAGGTCTGATCATTTGCATGCTTATTGAGTTCAGTGGGATTTACTCCCATGCAACCATGACCAGGATAGGTAAAACTGACCATGGGCGGGGGAGAGGGGGGGAGAGGAAGGGGCGGGGGAGAGGGGGGGAGAGGAAGGGGCGGGGGAGAGGGGGGGAGAGGAAGGGGCGGGGGAGAGGGGGGGAGAGGAAGGGGCGGGGGAGAGGGGGGGAGAGGAAGGGGCGGGGGAGAGGGGGGGAGAGGAAGGGGCGGGGGAGAGGGGGGGAGAGGAAGGGGCGGGGGAGAGGGGGGGAGAGGAAGGGGCGGGGGAGAGGAGGGGAGAGGAAGGGGCGGGGGAGAGGAGGGGAGAGGAAGGGGCGGGGGAGAGGAGGGGAGAGGAAGGGGCGGGGGAGAGGAGGGGAGAGGAAGGGGCGGGGGAGAGGAGAGAGGAAGGGGCGGGGGAGAGGAGAGAGGAAGGGGCGGGGGAGAGGAGAGAGGAAGGGGCGGGGGAGAGGGGAGAGGAAGGGGCGGGGGAGAGGGGAGAGGAAGGGGCGGGGGAGAGGGGAGAGGAAGGGGCGGGGGAGAGGGGAGAGGAAGGGGCGGGGGAGAGGGGAGAGGAAGGGGCGGGGGAGAGGGGAGAGGAAGGGGCGGGGGAGAGGGGAGAGGAAGGGGCGGGGGAGAGGGGAGAGGAAGGGGCGGGGGAGAGGGGAGAGGAAGGGGCGGGGGAGAGGGGAGAGGAAGGGGCGGGGGAGAGGGGAGAGGAAGGGGCGGGGGAGAGGGGAGAGGAAGGGGCGGGGGAGAGGGGAGAGGAAGGGGCGGGGGAGAGGGGAGAGGAAGGGGCGGGGGAGAGGGGAGAGGAAGGGGCGGGGGAGAGGGGAGAGGAAGGGGCGGGGGAGAGGGGAGAGGAAGGGGCGGGGGAGAGGGGAGAGGAAGGGGCGGGGGAGAGGGGAGAGGAAGGGGCGGGGGAGAGGGGAGAGGAAGGGGCGGGGGAGAGGGGAGAGGAAGGGGCGGGGGAGAGGGGAGAGGAAGGGGCGGGGGAGAGGGGAGAGGAAGGGGCGGGGGAGAGGGGAGAGGAAGGGGCGGGGGAGAGGGGAGAGGAAGGGGCGGGGGAGAGGGGAGAGGAAGGGGCGGGGGAGAGGGGAGAGGAAGGGGCGGGGGAGAGGGGAGAGGAAGGGGCGGGGGAGAGGGGAGAGGAAGGGGCGGGGGAGAGGGGAGAGGAAGGGGCGGGGGAGAGGGGCAAAAGGGAGGTGATGGGAGGGAGGAGGAGGGAAGGGCACTTTTGATCATTTGCATGCTTATTGAGTTCCATGGCATTTACTCCTGTGCAATCATGCTTAGGATAGGTGAAACTGACCACAGGGAGGGGAAGGGAGGGAGGGGGAGGAGATTGGATGGTGGGCACTGGGCAGAGGGGAAGCCCCTTTCCTTTCTAAAAGGAAAACATTGTGAGCAGTATCATTCTTTTGCAGGGTTCCCCCAATTGTTTATTCTACAGCAGGCACACGTAGGCACATCACGGCACTGTACATATTCACATTTACCAATAAACTACACAGTTCTACATTCCCTTCCTCTGTGGAAACAGCCACATCTTTCACACTGCTTGTGGTCTTGTCATAGAAAAACTATAGTAGTGGTATTATTAGGGCACAGACTAATTATTCGAAGTGCCTGACATAGCAAATTCCATGTATAAAGAAGCTTGCTTATTATACCTACAAGATAAAAATTGGTGATCACTTGCAGCAGATACTAAAAATACTAAAAACCTATCATTTGTACCCAGTTTATTGTGAGTTATCTGATCCAAGATGAAATACCAGGTCAGTTACAAGCATTAAGAACTTGAAGAAAGTTGTATCTACATGACATGAATTTTATTTCTATAGGACATGGATGCTGTAGCATCAGGCTTTATTGGAAACTGAATGTGTGTGTTAGGTCTTACACTGCCCATTTCCTATAAAATAATAAAAGCATAAATGTCTCCATTATTAGATGGACATTGGTGTTAGAATGTTATGAAGGTATTTGTTATCTGATTAGATATTCCAAATTTGAGGAAAACCTTCTGAAAGTGTTTAGATGGGAATGACAAATCTAATTAAAATAGATGCCTTCTAGACCTTCTATATTGTACAGATACTTATACTAGGAGCTCCTAATCCATAGTATTAGCAATGAACCTTTATGTAAAAAATGCATGTTTAAAAATCTGCTTGAAGGATAAAACGAACTGCACATTTAAGAACCTTTTTCTAGACCTGGAATCCATATTCTACAAAATGAACAAAAATAGCAAGAGCAACAGCTTCCATAACTTTCCTTAATGCTGAAAGATATAGCCAGAAAAAAAGCATCTTTGCTACACAACACAGTTTTTCAACAATAGAATTTAGCAATCAATATAGAATTGGATATGAATGTACACTACAGAAGCAGGCAGAAGTAAAAGTAGGGTGTGGTCCATCAGTGGATCATTGGCTTCTTTCTGATGAACTGCTTAAGACAAATCAGTCATGCCTTAAGGCAGTGGCAGGGAATTTCTGGCCTACAAAACCATTTCAACCAAATCACCCCACCTTCCATAAATGTAGAGATAAGGCTGGGCTGAGAGGCAGGCTTGCAGGCCCCAGCAATTAACTGATCAGTTTTGTACAATTAAAAACATCAGTAGGTCATAGGGATTTTGATTAGAACAATAGTCCATGTAAAACTGTTCAGCCTAGCCCTAATATGCAACATAAAATAATGCTGTTTCAATCTGGAATGGCAAATGCTGCTTCAACAGAAAATTAGTACAGTACATTCAGAATTGATACTGAAGGGTGTAATTTTCCTTCAATACAAATTTAATAAGTTAAATGAAGCTGAACTACTCTAAATAACCCTTCAATTAGCCCTGTACAGGCGGATGCAGGTAGATTTTTCAGGTATACAAGGCATTTTTATCTGGTCAGGCATTTAGCAATGAGAACGAGCAGACATTTCTTTACTTTTACAGACAAATTTCCACTGTTATTTATATATTGATTCTTCAGACATTAATCTCTACCATTCTGATAACAAGAAGAACAGAGCACAGTTGCTCAGGAGCCTTGTAATAGCAGCAAATGGTGTAAAAATATTTCACTTTCAGCTACTAACTCCAAATTGCAGATTATAGTTGTATATGTATTGGACTTTGAAAATCAGCCAGGAGTCACTCCCAGAAAATCTAGTTGTGAGTGATTTCATAAAAATGTCCACTACACTATAACCTTTAACGGTAAATATCTCAAGAACTACTCGATCACTTTTTATGTGAAGGTAACTGCATTTTCTAAGACAAATGTTAGAATTATGCATATGCATTACACTTATTAGTTTATTTGGATAACATAAAATATAATTATCGTGGGGGGGTTAAATACAGAAAAACTATTACAGATACAAGTATAAAGCATTGAACATTTATTACTGAATTCTGTAGCTATTTATAGCAGTATCACATGTCAGTATGACAATTAATGGCTGAGATATGCACCATTTTGCAAGGGCATTTGTATGGTCATGATATTTTCTGATAGTTCAGTGATAACTATTCCTTGAGCAATGGCCTTCATAGGCACATGGAAGCATACAATGGAATCCACTCTTAACACAGTGACATATAGTGCATCTTTCCTTACAGTTGCAGGTCACTAATTCATGACATCATGTGCTTACATCTGTGTCATCCAGTTAGGTTTATATGTTAAGTCATCACTTTTTCCCCATGCCCAGCTGCATGGATCCTGCACCTGAGGATCCAGATGTTACAATGAAAAATTGATCTTTTTAAGTGCTAAAACAATGCATTTGTTGTTGGTGGGCCATTTTCTATGGTTCAGTTCATCTGTGTAAAAAGGTTTCTTCTAGCCTCATTTATATTTTCTGCAGCTCTAATAACATGGTATATTGTCACCACAAATTACTGAAGTCTCCTGGCTGATTTTCAAAGTACAATACATATACAACTATAATCTGCAACTTGTAGCTGGTAGCTGGAAGTGAAATGTTTTTATGCGAACAGTGTGCACTATAATTTCCTTTGCCTGGGAAAAGATTTATTAAACCTTTAAACTGCTTTTCTATGAAAATACCCCAAGCAGTGTAAATCTTCATGCCATAGAAAGGCAGGTGCAGGGAGCAGCTTTGCTTTGAGTCATATAAATAACCAAACTAGTCATTAACTGGTGGCTTCCAGGGTTGAACAGAACCTCCTTTCAACCTTGCTCTGAAAAGAAGAGCACCAATGGTTATTCTCATTCTTAAAGCAGGGTTGAGAGTGGGTGATGCTCAGTCTTGGAAAGTTGGATTCCAGTTAAGAGCCTCATTCATACAAAGCACATTCTTCACTGCAAAACTGGGTGTACTGCAATTCTAGCTACAAATCAGAAACTTGTTTACTCAACATTCATAGCTATGTTCCAGCTTTGTACCTAAATATTGTCTCATAATCACGTAGCACTACTGTTAGTCCTTATTGCAAGGACCAGCAAAAAAACAACAACTAGCACATATAAAGATGATATATAATATGCTGAAGCCTCTTCATCACCCAATCCATATGAACTTTCCATGGTGTTCTAACTGTAATGAAGAATAAACTCCATACAGAACAAACTGTTCAATCTGTTTAAGCAGTTTCAAAAGAGCAGATCTTAACCAAAGAGTACAGAAGACCAAAGACTTCTCATGGTTTTTCAGCTTACACAACTCTGGATAAGTGCAAGTAGTGCCCTGTGAAAGTACCAGCTGCTCATAACAAATTCAAAGTATCATTAGCTGAACAAATTATACCCTCACTGCCCTCCCCCCCAAACACAACCACCATTACCAAAATCAAACCAAGAACTATGCATAGTTGTAGGGTATTTGTGAACAAGTTTTCAGCAGACTGAAATGCAACTCAAAGTCTTGATGCTTAATCATTGTAATTTATTAAGAAGTTATTCAACAACTTTCACATTTGGCATATGTTACATACATTTGCAAAATTCCTGAAAACTTTTCAGGTAAAAAGTGAAATTTACATTATTTTAGTTTTGAATAATATTTTTGAATTAAGTCTGAAACATTTCACTGTAGAAATCAAGTATTTTGCAAGTACTGGAGAAAACCTTATTTTTAAAAAAGTGGTCATAGTGCCCACCAACTCAACAAAATGTACTATTTCTTAGCACTCATCCAAATATTTTAAGTCAATAAGGTAGATCCAGAGTTGCTGTTCTGCTTGTAGAAGGGACTGCAATCTAGTAGAGGTTCCCACACGAAGAAGTGAAGAGAAGAGATTCTTGCCAATACCCTTTCCCTCTGTACCGCTTCTCACATTATTTTAGAGGGTCTCCCAACCCTCTGGGGAAATTTTTGCTAAAGTGTGAAACAAGTATTTATTTTCATTTACATACACATCTAAAAATGTTCACCTTTCAACCAAGACATTTTATTTTACAAGGCAACCTCTGACATCACAACCAAGTACTATAACAGGAGAAACCAAGAGTAAATACACAGTAGCAAAACCTACCCAATATAACAAGCAATGTATTTTGTCTAAGTGCTTAATGAGACAGGTGATAGCTGTTACCTTTAACTAGAGTCTTCAAGACAGCTCATCTTACCCGATACACATTAATACCATGCAAATATCATATTCTCAACAAACTACATAAACTACTGAGTCAAGCTGGGTAAGAAAAAAAAGGAGTTAAGCTACAGAAGTTGTTAGGCCATAATTTATCTCCCTTGCCAATACTTATATTCTCCCTGGGATATATCAACATCATATCCAAGCAAAGGAGTTACCACAAATATACTACCGGTTCTATAGCCTTCAATACTATAGACAAGCATATTTTTCAACCAGTGCCTTGCCAAAGAAGTCCAAAGTTACATCTAGTCTGACACAGCTCACCTGGACTTCCAACTGAAACGTGACATTGGTTTCTCAGCTGCAACAACCTTAATGCCATCACTTAAAAAGTATAATTTAGTACTTCAGCAAAGGAAATGATATGTGGAGTTTTAGCATAACACCATAGAAAGAATATTACCAATGGAAATAGCTAGTTGCTTAGTAGCATGCAAGGGCTCCAAAATTTCCACGGTTTATCCATTCTTATAGGGAATGGTAGTGTTGCTGTATGTGTTTGTGTTGCCAAATTTCCTTTAAAGCAGCACACAGCAGCAGACATTAACAGCGGATGTTGAAATGCGAGTGTGGCAGCGTGTGTGTGCGTTTACCTACGAAAGCAGGCTTTTACCCTGCATCAGCATCACTGAGACTGGAGACTTAGTAAAATAAGAAAAGCTACTTTATTTATAGAAATACATAGTAGATAGAAAGGCATACCTAGTTCTAACTAACTAAGTTGGAGGCGTAACACCCAGGTGTAGGAGTTAGCCCCATGGCTAGGAGATAGAGTAGAGACAAAGGATATCTCCTCTCTCCCGGACAGTCAGAGAAGAACGAAGTGGAAAGGGCAGAAGGAGGAGGGGCAGGTAAGCTTCCCTAAAGATGTAACAGTCTAGCAACAGAAGGAAGTCAGAGCATCACAGGTAAAGGTAAACAAGCCTATCCATCTGGAGGATTCTAGCTCTATCTCCCTTCTGGAGCACAAACAAAAGAACAAAACAGGAGTTGCTCTTGCCCCACTTCCAACAGGTAGAAGGGTTTATGCATCATGTTCTAAGCAGTTTTTTAAAAAACATTTTTATAAACTAACACTCTCCAACTTGGCATGTCTAGATTGCTTCTGAAAACTGTCAGACATGTGGTTGCAGGCCTTGCCCTGCCTTAGTATCTCTTCTTCAAACTGTTAGCCAAGGGATATTTTCTGAGAAGAGCAGTGAGTGTACTCTTCATCATTTTTTAAAAGTCAAGGTGATAAGTCAAGGTAAATCAAATTTGGTGCCAAGAAATTGTCAGTATTGTGACATTATATATTACACAATAAAGCAAATGCATGTACTTGCTTATTCCATGCAACTGATTTACCTTTGCTAGTCAAAACAAGGGGCAAGGCGCTATCCAGGGTAATGAAATCCCACTCTCAGGACTGCTGGAAACCATTGTGCAAATGCAACCTTCAGCACTATGAATAGAAGGGCAACCAGATGCCTTAGATGACAGAGTTCTCATTGCTTCAATAGCTATATACAGGGGAAATTCATTCACATACTTGCTAAGATTCCTTCTAAAATGCCTTCTACATAAGCACTAGAGGCACATCTTCAACTGAATAGCTAAACTAGTCTCAGCAACAATTACCAAAATTGTTCATAATGATCACTTGCTAGTTAAAATCAATTTCAACTTAGCACTTGCCTGTGAAAAACTTGTTGACATATATATGCCCAGCATGTAAACTTTCCTGAGCCGATTATTACTCTCTCAATAGCACAGCACAAATGGGAGAACCGCTCCCCACAAAGACCATAAACGGAGAAAGTACAAAACATCACTCAACACTGTTATGCAAGTACACATTTTCTTAAGTCTTCCTTTGAGTGAAAGTTAAATGTTAGATTATCCTACATTAAAATTTCCATAAAACAATTTACAGAAGTGTTTATCCAAAAGACTGAAAACTGATGTTGCAACAAAGTAGTTTTCTGTGCCTGAAAACAAATACCTCTGAATGTAGTGAAATGTATGTTGAAACCACTTTCTCAACAGTTTAGAAAGTACCTTCACTTTATTTTTACAAATCAAGCCCATCACTTCAAACCTCAGTCTTCTTAAGCAATGAACTGGTATATTTTGAATGGGTTAGGAACAAATAATAGCTCTTCTTCTCCTTTCCTAGCTGGTTTACTTTCACCCAGGTCTCTGCAATCTCCAGGGAAATTCCTTGAGCCTGAAATGTTCTGTTACTTTTGGGACATTAGTTTTGGTTACCTCGCATGGGTTCAAGTTCAAGGATGTTATTAAGCTGTTTTTCTCTCTACCGTCTTTGAGCTTCCCTGATGTTAGCTGAAAATATAGTTTACCATGTGCTTCTTGCTGTAAAAATATGCCTTTAGGCAGAGACTGTGGATGCAACTTTGTGTGGGATAGCTGTACATGTGCACTGATGCATACCTGGCTCTTGAAATCTTTGGGCTAGAGCAAGCCATTGGTTGTGTTCCCAGAGTCTACATTTCAGTGGGCACAGTGTTGGGCATTGGCATGTCCCACACCACCCTATCTGATTTCAAGGTATGAAGCAACCCTTATATATGCTTTCTGCTATGCTGGAAGTGTCAGGAACAGAAAGTACAGACGAGGGTTAGTTGCTGTCTCTCCAAGTAGAAGGCATGTCGGCCAGATTCTTGAAACACTATTTTTAAAAGTTGAAATGTAATCCCAGAAAGAGACTTTTCTATAAATTCTGAATCTGTCATTTGGGTATCATTTAATGATAATGAAATCTAACTTAGATTATGCTTTTATCCTTAAATGACACCAGAATCTTAGATTACTTATTTTGATCTTTCTGTTAGGAATCCAGTATGTATCTAAATAAAATTTCCAACTGAAGCACACATGAGCTTCAAAGAAATCTGAATCCAGGGCCAAATCTGAGTTTGGTGACCAGATATTCAAAGTGAACTGACCCCATATCTAATGTGTAGATGCCTCTTGATAGCTAGTGCTTGATAGCTAGTGCAGAGAGGCTGATAGAACTGAGGAACTTGGACTTTCTTGCAGAGACTATTTAAAATGCTTTTATCCTGTCTTTCGACAAAATATGCTCAAGCATGTTACAACCGAAACATCTTAAATCCAATCAATAAACTAATGCATTCAAATCAACAAAATAAAGAACTGGTAGCAGTTACAAAACTTAAGTCATTAACTACAGTAAACGTTCAAGGAAATCAAAGTCTTTTACTGCAGATAATTAATGTCTCTTTAGTCTCAGATAAATGGGCTGAGAGTACAATAAAATCTATTGTGTGCTTCCACCTTTTTGGTGTCAAATAAACCTGTTTCCTAAATCAAACAAACATGTTTGATGGGTAAAGCTCACAAGTCAATTAGCTGCTTCCTTACAAAAAAACACTGTTTCAAGAAGGCTAGCTTGTAACTTGAGATAATATGGCATTAATTGCTAGTTTGGAAAGCTGTGTTCCCAAAGTGAGAGCCAGGAGGTGATTAGAGTGCAATTTTTGTGCTGCTTCATAAAACCACACTAAAAACCACACAGCTGCCCTGGGCTCCTACTGGGAGGAAGGGCGGGCTATAAATTTAATAAATAAATAATATAACACTGGTGCCATCTCAATGAATGTCTTTCCTATTGAACTCATTTGCAGGGTAATATATCTGCTTTCAAAAAAACTGGATTATTCTGCATTTTATCATGCCTGATATGGATCCACAAAGTACAGCTGATATGGCTAATCTTAGAGTTCACTAGTAAAGTCAAAAGTGTCTATTTAAACCTGTCAAAAGAAGATAAAAAGGAATAAAATTACCTAAATCATCCAGTAATTGAGTAGAAGCCTCTGGGCATGTTAAATAAGATAAAGACATGCACATCCTATACATGTTAAGAAGGAATTAATGCGCATCAAAGCTGAACTGCTAAATTGGTTAAGCTTGAATCCTCCCTTTTATCTGTATCAAAAACTTCAAAATCTCTGCCACAGGTAGATCCTTGCTTCTACTGTGTGGTTAGCAAATATAACATGATAGAATTATTTGTCATCATCATCCTGCTCTTTTATTAAGTGTACGCAGAGCAACATACAACATTGCTATAAGCCAAACAATGCAATCATTCCAAGTACAGCTAACACACCACAAAGTAAAAGCAGGTTGGAATATGTGATACATAAACATGTGACAGCAATCTGTCAAGGTGTTATAAATCAGGAGGGCATTTCAGAGTTCATGCACCACCACAAAAAGTTCCTGTCTCTTGGGCTCAATCAATAAAACTCCCAGGATGGAACTGAGAGCAAGGCCTCTAATGTTATTCTTAATTTCACTACTACTTTTTTATTTTTGATAACATGCTACTACACTTGGAAGTTAGTTGCCTAGCAGTGTCTCAATGACATTTTCCATATTTATATGGGTTTACTTACTACAGGAAAAGCTTTGGTACAAGTTGTATATTTCAAGGACCCCACTTTCATCTCACAAACTTATACTGCAATCCAGGGCACACTTAACTGGGCGTAAGCCACTCAGCAGAGTAGGACCTATGAATATATAAAGCATTGTGCTGCACCTCTTTTTTTCAGTGACAACTCTTTGATGTTACACAAAAAACCCACCTATAATATTAAAAGATATAAAGAAAAAAACCCAAATACTCAAGAAAAAAACCCCTTAATACTCAAGATCGCCTATTTTTCTTACAAGACAGTGGGTAAGTTAAGTGAAATTGAGCCTCTTGTAAAAATGTCACTGGTCATATTAAAACAAGGCTGCGATGTAATCTTTTCATTGGTAAAATCATATCTTTTAATGTTGATCAGCATTCTAAATCAGGTAATGCTTTCAGGGTAACACAGACCACTGAACTCCTCCTTTCTCAAAGTCTCATTTTCTGCACTATAATAGCTTTGCATGGAAAACAAGCATGCTGGGTGGTATCCAATTTAGTGCTATGTGAACATTTCATCAGCATGAGGATTTCTGCTTGCGCAACTCAATGTTCTTCCCCTCTTCATACCCCTTAAATTGTCCAAAAGGTCCCCCAACCCTCCAAAGGAGATTTGGGGAGGTTGTGGGGTGCACACAGGGGGATCCTACTGCACAAGCAGAAATCCTTGCACTGACGGGATGTGTTAACTGAATACTGCCTGTTGTATGTTGATTGGTTACCTTCTATTATGTCATTGCAGTAACTCAGGTCTGCAAATTACATTCTTGTAGTGTTATGCCAGTCCAATTATTTTCATATGAAAGTCTAAGCACTTATTTGTTGGCATAGGAAGTCCTAGATTGACACAAAAATAAACAAAATCTGTAATATGCATTTCATAATTATGCTGAGACTGAAAACTACTAGGGAAGGCTTTGTAAAGTTTAAATCAAATTGACATACTTGGGAACATTTGTCTAGTGGCCGCATAGAAAGAGTGGCTGAGAGAAACTGATATTCATGATAAAATGTTAAGTGTCTTGTTTAAATATTAATTACCGTGACCTTGACTCTAGTTCAGCAAAACTCTAAGAATGTGCCTGTATTGTGCTTGCAGTTCAGAACAATAACTTTAGCAATGAACTCTTTTGATACCTGTGTTGCGAAATATAGGCTATTGGGTGGGGGGAAGAGTTAACACTGCAGACTTTAGCAATAACTTATCCACAACATTTCCAATGTCTGTGCGTCTTTACTCTATGACCACCAGGCACACACATGGTGACACAGCAGATGCCCAATCAACCCTTTTCTCCTAGAAGTCCTTCCCCTGTGTTCTTAGTCAGCTGTAACTGGCTGTGGCCACTCAGAAATGAAGCTGGAACAACAAAGAGCCTTGACTAACAGATCTATTACTACATAAGCTGTAGTGGCTGATGATAACTGGAGCTGGTGCAGCAAAAAGCAGGGAGACCAACAGTAGGTGGGGCCAGAGCCAATAACAGCTAGAGCTAATTAGTTCTACTTTTTGCCCCCATCTTCCTCCCTGCTGAATTCTACAAATGGCAACACTGAGACTAAGGAGGAGAAAGCAGACAGTCAGGGCAAGTGGACTTGGAAGAACCAAGATTAAGATTGTTAGGGCACTGCCCCATTTGTTCTAATGGATCAGCCTCCACCGTGCATAAGCTTTCACTTCATTAGATGTATTATAATAAGTGAAGCGGACCCCGACATAAGCTTATGCCACAATAAAAACTTTAGTCTTTAACAAATTACAAGACCTTCCGGCTTCTGCTGCAACAGACCAAGCCAACCACCCTTTCCCCTTCAGTAGGGAAGAAAAGGCACTAAGCACATGCCCCGTGGCACTCCTTTGCTCTTAATTTTTAGATGACATCTAATGAAGTGACAGGAATGAGGTCTGGCACAGACAAGTTAGAGAGAAAGAAAAAGAAACTGATAGCCAGAGCCAGGAGTCAGGAAGACAGTTGAAGTGAACAGGTAAATGTTCACTCCATTCCTACCTTCTCCTCAAACCCCTCCAAGAGGAAGGCCACTGAAACCAGGTGACGGGTGCCCTTTGCCAATCTCCCACCTGAAGGAATGGGCGGGAAGACAGGTTCCTAACGGCCAGCCCCCGCCCACGAGGTCAGCCTTGACAGGTGCTCCCTCTCGCCATTTCTTTCTCGCCGATTCTCTATCTCGCTCACCTGAACCAGCCGCTGCCTCCGCCTTCTCCGTGAACCAGCCAGCCAGCCTACCTGCCTGCCCACCCGGTGTGTGCGCTTGGCCGCTGGGTTCACCAGAGCACCGGGGCACCGGGCGGGCGGGAGAAGAAAGAGGAGCAGCTCCCAGAGACAAAATAAATAAGAAGGGGGCGGCTCGCGCACCGGCTTCAACCAGCACTTCTCCGGCTGAGGCTCCGCCCAGCTCCTTTGTTACGTCACTGGACGTGTCTGCCAATAGGGGTCCAGCTAGCAAAACCGCTGACTTGGGCGAGGAGGGCAGAGCAAGGGGGAAGGGAGCGCAAAAAAAGGGGGGGAAAGCAGGGAAGGCGGAGGGGAGTGAGTGAGAGAAGGGGGGGGAGCAAGACAAAAGAAGCCGTGGAGTCATCTCCCACCCCGGGAGACCGCCTGATTTCCGCCTCAGAAAAAAATGTGGAGGATGGGCGCACGTGGAGTATCCTCAAACGACCCCAGCGAGCGCCTCATGGCTCCATTTTACGTAAATTCACTCGGAGGAAAGCCCATTCCCAAGTAAATGTGCGTTGGGTTGCAGCCTTAAAAGCACACACCGATCACATTCGTTTGAGATAGCGCAGAGAGTTTGGAGATGCTTTCCAAAGAAGCCTCCCTTTCACAGCCCAGGGCCTTGCTAACACTTCCTTCTTCCTCGTCGTTGCCACAATTCCTCAAGGGTATATTGAAATATTGAGGAAATACCCTCTGGTTAAACGACATTTAGAGGGAGCTCGGCTATCACGCCGCTGTTGACTGTGTGCCCTCCAGCGTTTAATATGCAGAGAAGTTTAGTAGGTTTCAAGCAGAAAACCTGTTTTGAGGGCCAAGATGTAACCCTAGATAGGGAACCTGTGGCCCCCCAGATACTGCTGGACTACAATTCCTATCCCAGGCCACTTGCCACACTGTGAGGCTGATGGGAGGTGGAATCTAGCAAAGTATTGGGAGGGTCACATGTTCCCAATCCCTGGCTTGGACCCTTAGATGAATGTCACTATTTCTATGTTAAGGGTGTGTGATATAGTACAGTATGTGGTATGTTGCCCCCAGAGGTTTGGTCAAGAGGCTATGCAGCCCTTGATCTAAAACGGTTGCCCACTCTTGAGGGTAATATTAATAAAAATGCGGGTGTCAGTATTTGCAGAATGAGTTTGCTTCACTGTGAGTAATCAGACTACCCATTCCAGATCTGAGTATTGCACAAAAAGCATCTGTAGCTGTGTTGGTTCATAAGAAAGAGAACACCAAAAATCCTCAGTTGGACAATACTTTATTAGGAGCAACAAAAATGTCACAACATAGAAAGCAAGCGTTGGAGTTCTCCAGAAATCTTCATAGAGCTAGATGAAAAATAAAACATGTGCAGAGAGGATGAAAAAATACTGGTCTGATGTTGTAGCCACAAACTTGGCGTTAGGTCACAGTGGATTGAGGGTAAGAGAAGATGACAGAAGTGCAGAGCAATCCTGTGTCTGCTCTAAAGTAAGATCTATTAAATTAAGTGAGGTTTACTCTCACCTGAGGTAAGTGTGTATAGTAGGATTATGGTCTTAAACGGATTAGGCTCAGTCAGGTGCTGGGAAGGTTTTAGGTTGTACCAAGGATTGCTGGGACAAAGGAACATCCCCCATTTACTTATCAGGATGTGTCCCTAGCCTTAAGCTACATAGACAGGTTCCTTGTAGGGTAGAGAACTTCAACTGATGCAAAATGCTGCCACTCAATTGCTGGCCCTAAACAGGTTGAGATCTGCATACTTTAAGTACTACCTTCTTCTACATGTCCCTCTATACATGCTCTGGTCATCATCTGAAGCACTGTATTTTAATTGTTGCTTTTTATGTGAACTGCCTTGTGAAGAATTTTATTCTTGAAAGGTGGTATAGAAAGGTATGAAATAAATGCTCCAGGTACCACTGTCAAATGAGATATGGCAGGCAGCTAGTAGGAGGAGCAAGGCTCTTTTGGTAGTTGCACCCACTTTGTGGAATGCCCTCCTGAGGATGGTTCATCAGGTCCCAACATGTTAGTCCATGATTGATGCTTTTTTGCTTTGTGATATTTGATTTTTTTTTTTGTCAGTGTGGTGTAGTGGTTAAGGTGTTGGATTACGACCTGGGAGACCAGGGTTTGAATCCACACACAGCCATTAAGCTCACTGGGTGACCTTGGGCCAGTCACTGCCTCTTAGCCTCAGAGGGAGGCAATGGTAAACCCCCTCTGAATACTGCTTACCATGAAAACCCTATTCATAGGGTCGCCCATAAGTCAGAATCGACTTGAAGGCAGTCCATTTCATTTTTCGATACAATTAATAAAGTAATGAACACTGTCTGTCCTCTTCTGCATTTCATTTCCCTTCGACTTCACAGTTTACAATCTCCCCCCCCATATATACCTGTAACCAAACATACCATATATACCTGTAGATATACTTGTAACTCAGGATAAAACTTCACTTGATGAAATGGACTGTAGTCCATGAAAGCTTATGCCATAATAAAGCTGTTTGTCTTTAAGCTGCCACAAGACTACAGTTGTTTTTTCCAGCCTGTGTTGTGGGAGGATGTGGACAAGTTTACTGGAGCTGTGAGATCTATTGCCTGCCTGTTAGACCCTTGCACATCAATGCTAGTGAAATCAGTGAGAACTGGGCTGGGTATATGTGCACTGAAGGACATTAAAGCCTCAGTGAGGAAGGTGTAATCCCTGCATACCTGAAGGAGCAGTGATGAGACCACTACTGAAGAAGCCAAATTTAGACCTGACAACTATGGATAACTACAGCCTGGTCTCGAAAGTGTCTTTTTTGTGCAGGTGGTGGCCTCTCAGCTCCAGTTGGTTTTGGATTATGTTAGTTATTTTGATCTATTCCAGTCTAGTTTCAGGAGCAGTTTTGGGACAGAAAAAGCCTTGGTCACCCTAGTGGATGACTTACACTGGAGAATGCAGGGGTGGGGGCAGTGCTATCTTGTTAAGTTCTCCTGGATCTCTCAGTAGCTTTTGATGCCATCACCTATTGTATTCCACTGGATTTTTTGTCCAGTTGCGTTTAGGAAGCTCATTTTTTTGATGGCTCTTGTCCTTCCTGGACCAGTGTTCCCAGAAGATGATGCTGTGGGACTTTTGTTCCACCCCATGGCTATTAGCTTATGGGGTAAACACATGAAAAAGGGGGAGGTTTGGGCTACAGTGTCATCAGTATATCTCACTTTTCCATCTTCTAAACCCAGGGAGGCTGTAGAAATCCTAAACTGGTGCTTGGTGGTGGTTTTGGGATGGATAAGGGCAAACAAACTGAAGTTAAATCCAGGTAAGATGCATCTTAAGATCAACAGTGGAGAGACAGTTGGGAGAGGGTGGCTAAGCTCCCATCCTACTGGTGAGCTAGCGGGATGCTATTTTCTGCCTCCGGTTCCTTTTTCTCCCACTGCAAGAAAAAAACAGGTGATGAGGGAGCTAGGCAGAGTTGCACAAAAGGAAGGCACTCAAATTACTGCCTTTCCTAAGCATGAGCAGACTATATCTCAACTGGAATCTCTCCTATTAAGTGTGCTGCAAACTTCTTCCTTGACTGGAGAAGATGCAGGTATGTTAAAAGCCTTGCTGGGTGATTAGCAACTGGGAGCCTGCTTTTCTGTTGTGTAAAGTGTGCAGTTTGAAAGTAATCCCTCCACCCCCAAAATCTTGTTTAACCGGCTCATTAACAGTTTATAGACTGCTGAGATCCCTAACTACAATTCCTGTTTTCAAAAACAAGCCTTAACTGGCTTATACCTGGAATCACAAAACAAAACAAAAACCATACCAAACGTTTTAATTAAGCAGGGAAGGCTGACCTATTTTGTGCTCTAAATTGCAACCACACTTTATAGGGAATTTTTGCAGGGCCTGGATTTGCTCCTGCTGCTTCCTGCATCCAGTTGCTTCCTTATACACAGAAATATGTACCAAGCCTACTGCACCAATATGACATCACAATTCATGTTGATGTGCTGGGACTGTGCCAACTGATCTGAGAATAGTAAAATAATACCTTATTAAAACCAACCAAAATCCACTTAGTAACAGTCATCAGAATTCTGGTGTTTGAATTCAGCAGAATTCTTCTTCAGGATGGATGTTAAGGGGGTGGGGTGGGGTGGGGTGGGAAAGCTTCCCCAAAAAGGGGTGGGGGAGAAAAAGATCTTGCTGTGCCTTATGGAAGCCCCAGTCTACAGTTTGCAATGGTCTCCAAAGAGGATGGAGGAGACATTTTGCAGGCTAAGATTGCAATCCTAAGCACCTTTACCTAGGAGTAAGGTCCATGTCCAATCAAAGGACTTGCTTATGCATAAACATGCATAGAATGGCAAATGCAATTCAATATAAACAAGTGTAAAATTATGCATATTGGAGCAAAAAATCTGAATTTCACATATACGCTCATGGGGTCTGAACTGGCGGTGACTGACCAGGAGAGAGACCTCGGGGTTGTAGTGGACAGCACGATGAAAATGTCGACCCAGTGTGCGGCAGCTGTGAAAAAGGCAAATTCCATGCTAGCGATAATTAGGAAAGGTATTGAAAATAAAACAGCCGATATCATAATGCCATTGTATAAATCTATGGTGCGGCCACATTTGGAATACTGTGTACAGTTCTGGTCGCCTCATCTCAAAAAGGATATTATAGTTGGAAAAGGTTCAGAAGAGGGCAACCAGAATGATCAAGGGGATGGAGCGACTCCCTTACGAGGAAAGGTTGCAGCATTTGGGGCTTTTTAGTTTAGAGAAAAGGCGGGTCAGAGGAGACATGATAGAAGTGTATAAAATTATGCATGGCATTGAGAAAATGGATAGAGAAAAGTTCTTCTCCCTCTCTCATAATACTAGAACTCGTGGACAATCAAAGAAGCTGAATGTTGGAAGATTCAGGACAGACAAAAGGAAGTACTTCTTTACTCAGCGCATAGTTAAACTATGGAATTTGCTCCTACAAGATGCAGTAATGGCCACCAGCTTGGATGGCTTTAAAAGAAGATTAGACAAATTCATGGAGGACAGGGCTATCAATGGCTACTAGCCGTGATGGCTGTGCTCTGCCACCCTAGTCAGAGGCAGCATGCTTCTGAAAACGAGTTGCCGGAAGCCTCAGGAGGGGAGAGTGTTCTTGCACTCGGGTCCTGCTTGCGGGCTTCCCCCAGGCACCTGGTTGGCCACTGTGAGAACAGGATGCTGGACTAGATGGGCCACTGGCCTGATCCAGTAGGCTCTTCTTATGTTCTTAGGATTGGACTATAAAATCTCTCATCACCCCTAACCATTGGCCACGATAAATGGGGTTGGTGGAAGTTGGAGTTCAGCAATGTCTGGTGTATGTGTGTTATATGCCTTCAAGTCAATTACGACTTATGGTGACCCTATGAATCAGCGACCTCCAGTAGCATCTGTTGTAAACCACCCTGTTCAGATCTTGTAAGTTCAGGTCTGTGGCTTCCTTTATAGAATCAATCCATCTCATTTGGTCTTCCTCTTTTTCTATTCCCTTCTGTTTTTCCCAGCATTATTGTCTTTTCTAGTGAATCATGTCTTCTCATGATGTGTCCAAAGTATGATAATCTTAGTTGCATCATTTTAGCTTCTAGTGACAGTTCTGGTTTAATTTGTTCTAACACCCAATTATTTGTCTTTTTCACAGTCAATGGTATCCGCAAAGCTCTCCTCCAACCCCACATTTCAAATGAGTTGATTTTTCTCTTATCTGCTTTCTTCACTGTCCAACTTTCACATCCATACATAGAGATTGGGAATACCATGGTCTGAATGATCCTGACTTTAGTGTTCAGTGATACATCTTTGCATTTGAGGACCTTTTCTAGTTCTCTCATAGCTGCCCTCGCCAGTCCTAGCCTTCTTCTGATTTTTTTACTATTGCCTCCATTTTGGTTAATGACTGCATCATCATCATCACTGGCGATCACTCGTGGCCGAGTAAGATTGTCTTCCAAGATAAGGTCTTTAACAGTGGGTCCGTGAGTGACTGTGGAGGCCAATTCTGGATCCACAAAGCCTCCCACAGTGAGGGCATAGGTTTCCAGATGGAAGATGGTTGCAATGAGGATTTGTTTGATGTGCCTTCTGCTTAGCTTGTTTGTCCCGTTCGCCCTGTATTTGTGCTTCTTCAAAGTCCACAGCACCTTTGATAATAGACAACCTCCATTTTTTTCCCATCCTTAAATTGGGAGTAAAGTAGCTGCTTTAGAAGATGGTGATTAGGCATTCAAATAACATGGCCGGTCGAGCGAAGCTGATGTTGCACCAAGGTATTGATAAGGCATGACAAGTTCAATGTCCTCATTATCACCTTTGAAGTTACATACATCTTCTGTTGTCATTACTTTAGTCTTCTTGATGTTCAGCTGTAGTCCTGTTTTTCTGCTTTCCTCTTTAACTTTTATCAGCATTTGTTTCAGATCATTACTGGTTTCTGCTAGTAGTATGGTATCGTCTGCATATCTTAAATTATTGATATTTCTCCCTCCAATTTTCACACCTCCTTCATCTTGGTCCAATCCCGCTTATATATTCTGCATATAGATTAAACAAATAGGGTGATAAAATACAATCCTGTCTCACACCCTTTCCGATGGGGAACCAGTCAGTTTCTCCATATTTTGTCCTTACAGTAGCCTCTTGTGCAGAGTATAGGTTGCGCATCAGGACAATCAGATGCTGTGGCACCCCCATTTCTTTTAAAGCATTCCATAGTTTTTCATGATCTACACAGTCAAAGGCTTTGCTGTAGTCTATAAAGCACAGGGCGATTTTCTTCTGAAATTCCTTGGTCTGTTCCATTATCCAACATATGCTTGCGATATGATCTCTGGTGCCTCTTCCCTTTCTAAATCCAGCTTGGACATCTGGCATTTCTCGCTCCATATACGGTAAGAGCCTTTGTTGTAGAATCTTGAGCATTACTTTACTTGCATGGGATATTAAGGCAGTAGTTCGATAATTACTGCATTTCCTGGGATCCCCTTTGGAATTGGGATGTATATTGAATGCTTCCAGTCTGTGGGCCATTGTTTAGTTTTCCATGTTTCTTGACAATTTTTTGTCAAAATTTGAACAGATTTCATCTTCGTAACTTGTAGCAGCTCAATTGGTATGCCATCTATTTCTGGTGATTTGTTTCTTCCAAGTATTTTAAGTGCAGTCAGGGCTGGCCCCAGACATGCCGGGGCCCTTGGGCACCAGCTTGCTCTGGGCCCTAGCACACATGTGCACACACACACATGCACGTGTGTGCGCACCCAGGGCCAGCCCCACACATGCTGGAGCCCTTGGGCAAAAGCCTGCCCCAGGCCCCAGTGCTCCCCTTCTGCGACTTGCGCACGGCGACACCTTCAGGACTCCGCCATTCCCTTCCTTAACTTACCTTGTTCTGCGGTTGTGCACGCAGTGGTGCCCTTAAGAAAGATGGAGGCTGAGGTTTCCCTAAGGAGCTGAAGCCTCTGCCGCCATCTTGGTTCATGGCATGGATGCGAGCGCACAGCATGCATGCGTGCCGTCAGCCAAGATGGCGGCAGAGGCTTCAGCCTCTTAGGAAAACCTGCCGCCATCTTTCTTAAGGGCAAGGCTGCGTGCGCAACCGCAGAACAAGGTAAGTTAAGGAAGGGAATGGCGGAGCCCCGAAGCTCTCGCCCTGCGATCCACAGCAGCGATCCTGCTGCGAATCACGGAAGGGGAGTAGAGGGCCTCCCTAGGGGCTCCTGTAGCCTCAGGGGCCCTCAGGCCAGTGCTCCCCTGGCCCTCCCTTGGAACCGGGCCTGAGAGCAGCTTTCACCTCATATTCACCTCCACCCGTCATCTTGGTTGATGGCATGCATGCATGCTACATGTGCGCATCCCTGCCATCAGCCAAGATGGTGGAAGGGGAATCAGCCCCTTAGGGAAACCTCGGCCACCACCTTGGTTGATGTCAGGCTTGTGCCCTCAGTGCAACCAGCATTTACATCAAGGGAGAGGTAGGTGGGGCATGCAGGCAGGTATTGTGGGCCTGCGCAGCAGTAGGGGGAGTGTCTGGGAGCTCCCTCTCACGATTTGCAGCAGAGTTAGGAGCCAACGCTGCTGCAGATCGCAGAAGGGAGTGCTACCCACCCACCCTAAGGTGGGGCCCTTCAGGGGACCCAGGGGCCCTTGGCCAGGGCCTGAACTGGCCACCCTCTGGGGCCAGCCCTGTACTCAGTGCTAAAGTGTGCAGAAATATGTGATTAGTTGTTGCATGCTTATATTTAGAATCTGTTTACCTTACAATTGTCATAGTGGTGCATGCTCCCCATTTCTCCAAGTGGCAAGAAGCTCTAGACAGGGAGCAGATCTTTATTAAAAGGCAGAGGAGGGTTTTAGTATCAGTGAACAAGCAGCAGCAAGAAGCAATTAGATTACAAAACCCAAATCTTTACAAAGATTTATGACATGCTGCCCTCTGCTGGTCAATTTGGAGAGGTGACTTGAATAACAAATACTTTCTTAAATGGACTGCCTTCAAGTTGATTCCGACTTATATGGCAACCTTATGAATAGGGTTTTCATGGTAAGCAGTATTCAAAGGTGGTTTACCAATGCCTTCCTCTGAGGATGAGAGGCAGTGACTGACCCAAGGTCACCCAGTGCAGGGATGAGACTGTGCTGGGACCATCAAGGGGCAAGCTTTTCCACCTGCCTTGCCCCACGCCTCTGCCTGGACCTTATCAGGAGGAGCTGCAGGCTGAGAGGTGCTGCTGCAGGGGTGAAACTGTGCTGGGACCATCAAGGGGCAAGTTTTCCACCTGCTTTGCCCCCCACCCTGGCTCTTAGTGACATTTTTCTAGGGACTGCCCTTTACCAGGAAAATGAATGCTTTTGGTTTGCTGTTCTTGTTTTTTAGAAATGTTAGCATTTTGTTAGTTTGATTCTTTTTGGTAAATTGTATTGTTTTTATTTGTATTTTTATTTGTGTGTAAGCCGCCTTGGGGGCCTATTTGGCTGAAAGGCGGCCTAGAAATAAAACATAACATGAGCTTCATGGCTGTGTGAGGATTCGAACCCTGGTCTCCCAGGTCACAGTCCAACACTCAAACCACTATGCCACACTGGCTCTCTGCTTTCTTAAAGTGTGCAAAAAAAGTTATGTAAAATGAGAGGTGGGGAACCTTTGGTCCTTTGGACGTTGCTGGGCTACAGTTCCCATCATCCATGACCATTGGCCATGGTGGCTGGGGCTGGTGGGAATAGAAGTCTATCAACATGTGGAGGGCCATTGATTCCCCACTTCTGTGATAGATCAATGTATGAAGCTACCTGGGTTGCCATATTCCAGTTCCACAAATCCGGGCAGGTTAATTTGCATATTATGCAAATTATTTGCATATTATGCAAATATTTGCATATTAATATTTGGATTGTCCAGTTGTTTTGTTTTTGTGCCTAGGAATTACCACCAAAAACTGGGGAAAGATGTGAGAAATCTTTTTTTTTAAAGCAACATTTTCAGCCTTAAATGCCTAGACTCTAGTTTCCAACACTATGGAGTATTTATTGATTGATTAAGAGAATTTACATCCTGCCCTTTTGCTGTTAAAAACAGAGCTCAGCACAGCTTACAAATATAATAAAAACAATAAAAATACACAATCAATATAAAAACATAATAAAAACATAAAATAGCAACAAACATAAAGTAAGTCAGGGCAGCAGCACGGTTAACCATAACATATACAATATATTTCAGAGATGTGGTGGGTGGAGAAAAACAAGCCAAAATGTTAGGAAAAGGAGTCTTTCACACCACATGCTCGGTTCTAAATACAGTTGCAGCAAGTTTTACAAGTTCCTCCAGTATTCCACTGGTGCAGGCACTCAGACATTCAAAGTATCTGTATGTTTCTTAGGTTTTATAAAAGCAGAGCTTTGCTTAACTCAAAATTTCTCAACCACATCTACACAGGTTCCACCTCCATACTCAAAATGAAACTGGGCCTGGAAGTGTGCAACAACCCCACACATACCTTGCTAATTAGATTACCAATGCCAGGATGTCTGTCTTATCGACTACTCTCCTGCTCCCCCACACACACCGGGCATCATGAAAGACCCAGTACTGGGCTCAGAAAGAAAATAAATATCTGGTCCTCTTCAAAGTATTGATAAGCCTCTTGTTTTAATTGAAATAATAATTATAAATTCTTGTTCTTATCACTAATGGGAGTTAATTATCTTGCATATGCTGCTGTTGCTTCTATGGCTGTAACCGAGTGTTAAAGATAAGTGAAATGCAAATAGGAAAAAAAAACACAGAAGGCAGTAACACTTCCTAAATGTAATACCATACCAACCACAACAAGATTCCTATGAGTAAGACAAAAAACTAAGCATCTCACAACCAGTCAGGATTCCTAACCAAAAACCAAAAATATGATAAATGAAGAAATATGTATATAAGCATGACTATCAAATATATTTATTATTTACACAAACTGTAAAGATATTTATAGTGCAATCCTAAGTTTATTTATTCAGAAGCAAGTCCCAGCGTATTCAGTGGGGCTTACTCAAACAGGACAAAACTGCAACCTCAAGTGATAAGCAACTTCATTCACACAACCCAAAATTCCAAATCATGCTACTTTATGCTGTTTTGCAACTGTTTATACTTGTTTTATGGTCATTGGATTTTAAATGGCTTTATTTCTTGTTGTGAGCTGCATTGGTTTCCAACCCTACCTCACAGGGGTGTTGGAAACACTCCATACACACACACGCACACACAGCAGATGTATAAATACATACAGCCCATATAATAGTTTATTGTCAAACCAGTTGGTCATTGCAGAAAAATCAGTATTAGTTTTAAAAATTTCCTACAGAATAAAAACTGTAATACCTAAGTAAGCCCTGCCTACTTGCTTTAAAATTGGACTGGAGACAGAAAGAGTTTGAACACAAACATAATTCTTTTTTACATTCACTCCAAAGTCCCATTGATTTTCAGCACATTCATAACCATGTCTACTCAAAGTAAGTCCTATTGAATTAAATGGGATTTACTTTGGGCATATGGGATTAGCATTGCTTTTACAAAAAGCAAGTATTGGGAAGGTTTTCAAAACACTGCCCAAGCTCTAACTCCTGCACACAAGAGGAAAAACACTGAAATGTATATACTTACCCAATTTATGAGATTTTCAGATAAATGGGGGTGGGTGGGTGAAACCACCATTTTGTTTTCTAGACACCAGGTCAATGAAACTGAAACACAATCCCTGATTGGCTGGAATGCTGAACGGGCGGGGTTAAAGCTACAAAGTGCTATAGTACAGTACTGTTTAAAGAAAGATTTAACAGTCGAGGGGGGTGGCTGACGTTTTTATGTATATCTCGAGAACCGGACCACCTAGAAACTTAATTTTTTTTTTAAATTAAAGCTGAGAATCTGGGCCACGTAAGGGGCTAGCCGGGCGCCAGGTGGCATGCATAGAATCCGGGTAAAACCCGGCTGGCTATCTGGGCAATATGGCAACCCTACCTAAGAAGGAGTTTGATTCTGATTGATGTTCCATATTCTAGCCCAGTATTGACATGACTTATGGTGGCTCCCCATGGTTTCACATGGAGTCTTCTCTAATCCTGAAGTCTAACCAGAGGTGTAGTCATCCAGGGTCTCAGGGTGGGGAGAGCGGGCTTAGATCCCTTACTTTTTTGGGAGCCAGGTTCCAGCAAAGCCTCTGTCTCCAGTGTTTCATGAGCCAAACAGCATGAAGGGTATGTGTTAGTCACTGAGAAGAGTCTTCTAAAGCAGTATTCAAACCAGGCCAGATTATAGTATAATATGAGAAGGCTGTATAATTTTAGAAGGGGGGCTGTGACTATTATGAAGAGACCCTGCACTTCTCAATTTGGCACTACACTTCTAAGCCCAACATCTTTCTTTAATTGGAGATGCTAGGGATGGAACCTCTGCACCCAAGGCATGTGCTCTACCACTTGGTTGCCAACCCTGCTTGAATGTGGATATCTCTGCAAAGGATCCCTAGTCAAGCTTTACCAACAGCACAATCCAAACCATATTGACACAGAAGTAAGTCCTGGTGAATTCTATGGGGCTTAGTCCCTTCATAAGTGTGTTTCGAATTGCATTCATTAGGGGCATCCATCTTTACTCCTGAGTGCTCCCATCTAACATCTCCGCAACACTAAGCTCCCTTCTTCCTACAGTGGCCTTCTAGTGACTGGCCTGGCCTGAGGGTACTTAAACCCTTCTTGCCAGAAGCAAGTAGGCTAGATTAAATGTTCCCTACCCAGGCTCCCTAAGCAGGTAAGAAGAAATGATTTTGCCAGTTCAGCTGGACCTGGAAACACCCTCATTTAGCTAAGATTTCTATCTTAATTTCCAATCAGACAAATGTTTTTGTTTGAATTGTATACTCCAAGCAACTGTGGTTGATGCTTAATGTATTGGCAACCTTACTTCCAGTCTATTTGCATTCCTTGTCAAAAGTTTGTGTTCTTTTTTGTTCTCATTTGGGCAAGACTTTGACAAGGAAGCTTTCTTGCCTCTAATAGCTTCTTTGACTCTGCTCATTGACCATGCTGACCATTGACTCATGATCTTATTGATGCCTTTCCTCATCTGCAATATACATTCTAGCTGAGCTTCCATTATTGTGGTTTTGAATAACTCCCAAGCATTATGGAGAGATTTCTCTCTGGGCTTTTCATTTTTTTCTCCCTCTTCTTTTACCAATACCCTAATTTCCCCTCTTTTCAAGTCAAATGTGACTGTGTTGGACTTTCTTGGCAATTGTTCTCTTACCATATATATTGAATTTGATAGCATTGTGGTCACGGTTTCCAGTCGGTTCAACAAAACTTACATTGTGCACCAGGTTCTGGGAACCACTTAGGATTAAGTCCAGGATTATCTCCCCTCTGGTCAGTTCCGTGACCAATTGTTCTAGGAAAGAGTCATTAATGGTATCTAGAAATTGCCACTTTGTCATTACCTGAACACGCAGTGTATATGAGGATACCTGAATACAACATTTCCACCTTTGGATGCCTCCTTGATTTCATTCAAGATCACCTTGGGCATTTTGATCAAAGGGGTGATAATAAGTTCCCTAGAACTAAATTAGTCTTGGGGCCGGTATTGCCCTCCCCCAAAATGATTAATTTGTTAATCTTCCTAAGTGATACATGACCCATCAGCAATGCCCTTCTGCATTTTACATAGAACAAACAAATTAGTATCTGTACAATAGAATAAATGGACACAAATCTGCTGTCTGAAAGGGTTGTATGCAGAAACTAGTGGTAGAATATTTCATCCTCCCAGGACAGTCTGTTGTTGATGTGAAAATGGCCATTTTTGGACACAAAAGTTTCATAGAGAAATTCCAGAACGAAACAATTAAAAATTACCATGAAGTTCAGTTATATCACTTCAGCCTTGAATCATAATAATGGTTTTATATCCAATACAGGGATTAATTAATTTAGGATGTCTGTGTAATCATCAATTACTGCTATTGGGAACAACCACGTTACTTATTTTTGCATACATTTAAGCTTTAATGTAATTGTCACAGGCTGTATTGCTGCATTTCCACCTGACCTCATTACTTTACTGTTGTTGTTTTACATCAATATGTAAAACTCAGTGCCAATTAAGAACAGCACTTCATGCATTTGATGACGTGGACTCTAGTCCATAAAAGCTCATGTCATAATACATTTGTTAGCCTTTTAGATGCCCACAAATGTCATTTTTAGGATTAGGTAGGTTTCCTGAGACTGACTAGCACAGAACATTTGCATTGGCTAGTTCACTTGGCAGGGCTCCCCAGAGTGAGGAGAAATACCAGGGGCAGTCTTACTGTGAAGTAAGGTGAACCAAGCAGCATGTTCTCTGTGGATCAGTTGGATTGGGTTGAATTTTGGGGAAAAGAGGCTCTAGTCTTGAGCAGGTGGCAGAGACATTATTTTGGCTTTTCACTTTGGAATGTTAAAATTGTCTACGAACGGGACAGGAAAACAGCAGTACACATACTGTGCAACATACCTTCCATTTCTAATTGATAGTGATGAAAGTTCATGTCCTCAGTGTCCTCAGTCAAGCTCATTTTCTAACTAAGGAATGTCCCAAAGCCCTATCACAGTAAAAAAAACCCTCCTTTTTCTAGAGCAAAGGGAAGCTTTGGAGGAGCCAAGAAAAAGCACAACTCATTGGTCTTCTTGCTTGAGCTTCTGCATGTTGCCATTCTTTTACTTAGGAGTTCCAACAAAGCGAGCATAGGATTTTAACCTTGTTCAACTACTCGTTAGCAGGCCGTATTCTGTCTCCTACACTCCTCCTTGGCAGAGATGGCACATCTTGTGGGAAACTGTAGTGTGAAGCTGCTAGGGGCCAGTTGATACATTCCCTAGACTTGAGTGGAAACTTTTTTCCCTGGAGGGTGTTACTTCAGCCGGTAGGCAGAATGTTGCATGTTTGATGAAATTTCTGGCTCATAGAAAAACATGTAAGGAAATGGCTAGAATTGAACCTTTTTCATATGCTCAGTGATTATTATTAGTGTTTAAAGGTGGTGGGGCGTATGCCACATCCTGAAATGGTTTGGTCAGGGGAGTGGGTGGGGAGACCGCAAAACATTAGACGCTAAACAGCAAAATAACCAACGGGTATAGCAAAAAAAGGAAACACAAACAGTAAAACATCATAAAAACATAATAAAACAGACCTATTCAAAATGCTGGTTGTGAACAAATGAACAGCAGGTAAGCTAGAAACGCCTGACGGGGGGGGGAGGGTTTCGGCATACGCTGAACGTCTATAATAGTAGGAACCTGTCCTATTTCAAGAGAAAAGGACTTTCTTTACTGTTTAGGGAATGTACAGAGCAGCTGAGTGAATGTATAAATTGTTACTAAGGCTGCAATCCAATACATGTCTACTCAGAAGTAAGCTCCGTTGGGTTCAATGGGCCTTACTCCCAGGTAAGTGTGTATTGCTTGCAGCCTAAAGCTGCAAGGTGGAGATACAGAACAGGAGGCGCGCGGAGTGCGAAACGAGTAAGCGCTTTCCCTTGGCTGCAGGGACTCGACCGTCGCGAAGCCCTAAATGGCACTAGGAACGAGAAAGAGCCAAGCCGGTCAGATTCTCACCACGGCTTGGTTAGCCACTCCCCTGCTACTTCGTCTTCCCCTCCTTTCGGCTGGAAACTACACGCCATATCCGGCAAAAGCGAGGTAAGCTGTTTGAGTTCCTGCTTTTTGCGCCTGGGTACAGAAAAGGAAACCGTGCTCGAGCTGCCCTTTTTGAATGCCCCCTCAATTGCCTCGGTGGTTCCCGCTCGTCCTTCGTTTTCTCCCGCTAAAACGGCTTTCAGTCTCTTCACAGATTCAGAGATTAGTGAAGAGCGGGAGAAAATGGCCTCGGAGGAGCCTCTTGGAAGCATACACATGAACCTTTCGAGGGAGAGGATGACAGGCACAGAGGGGGAACCAGCCCCATACCGAGAGGGGAGGATGACAAAGGGGAAGGTGAAAGCCTCTCCCGTTTTGGGAGTGCGGAGGACTAGGAGAGGGTAGTAGTAATAATAATAATGTTATTAATAAATTATTATTTTATTATTCTTACAATTAAGTCTCTTCAATCTCCAGGCAGGGAGTGTCGGTAATGGTTCGTTTGGGTCAGTTGCTTTAATGCCAGAACTCTGCCTTGGAGTTAAAACAATGTTAAATTAAACTACATTTAAAATTATTTTTAAAACAAATATGTCTCTGAGCTTGTGTGGGATACATTCTGCTCGTTGCAGAAGTATTACAAATGCCCCGACTCCCAAGCAGTAGTGTAGTGGTAGTGTCAAATTTAGAAGTGGAGGGTCCCTTCATGATAGTCATAGTCACCTCCTCTCCCACCTTTTTTTTTTTTTTGCTAGGTTGAGACGGAGACCCTTGTTAATGCAGATATCCGTAGGAGCCAATAAGCATGAAAAGGGAGAGTGTTAGCCTCTGAGAACAGTCTTCTCGGTGGCTATCTCACTTCCTTTCACTCTGATTGGCTCCAAATCAGCAGGAAAGAACAAGGTAGCATATTAGAAGACTCTTCTCAGTGGCTAACACATGCTGATTGGCTCATAGGATGCTGGAGACATAGGGACCCTGTGGAATTCTGCTTCCAAAAAAGTAAGGGGTATAAGACCTCCCGAGTCCCTGGACGACTACACCTCTGGTCCCAAACCACCTGAGATTTTACAGGTTAACCTGGTGCCCACTGCTGCAATATTTTAAGGCTCGAGGCTACTTGTATTTAATTTTTGGACAGCAATGTTTGCCAGGGTACCTTATCTTTATCCACTTACTGAATGCCTACTCAGAATCGCATCAAGTGACGAAAGGATTTTAGGAATCGAGATAACTTGGGCTGCTTCCAGCCTTGCTGTTTTGTGCTGAGATTCAGTTGCATGCTGGCAAATTCAGCTTTTGCAATTAAAGGCTGTGAACATACTAGTTGCCTACAGTAAAGAGTTTCCATTAGCTACATATGGAAGGGGAATGGGTTGATCTGCCAATCAGTTGCAAAATCTCTTTGAAGCTGAATTTTAAAAAAATACACTCAAGCTGCTCCAACCAGGTTTTACAGTAAAAGGGGGCGGGTTTGACTAGCATAATGTGTCCCCGTTTTCAGAAGAGAGAGGTGGAGACACACTGGAACCGGCAGAACAGTAAATGAGTTTCTACCCAAAGTGAGTTTGGTTCTCCGTCCAACAAAACACTTCCTTAAAAACTTTTTGCAATAAGGAACAGAATGGAAAAATGCACTAGAAAGTGTGATAATAACAATTGCTTGAGGAGACATTGCGTAACCTTCCTGCACACAAATCGGAATGAGTGGCCAGTAAACAGTCGACATCATATAACCATCCCACAAACAAAATTGTGCAATCAGGTGAGGATCAATGCTTAGTAAATATGTTGTCTGAATGTAGAAACACACTTACTGTTCTGCCGATTCCAGCGCATGTCCACCTTTCTCTTCTGAAAACGGGCATACTCTGCTAGTCAAACCCTGCCACCTTTTACTGTAAAACCTGATGAGATCAGCTTCAATAAGTTTTTTAAAAAATTCGCTTCAAGGAGATTTCACAACTGATCGGTAGATCAACCTATTTCCCCTCCAGGTGTGGTAAATGGCAATGCTTTGCTGTAGGTGACCAGTTTCACCGCCTTAAAATGACTTAGATGATCGGTGTATCCTAAATGTACCAAGTGCTTTTATTTTGGGTTGGACTGTCATAATGCAACACCCCTCAGTTCTCTGGGTGATGAATTTTACCTTCATCAGTATTGCAGAATGTGTATATCATCCCAAAGAAACAGTTTAGGATGAAGCTTCAGGGTCAAATAACACAAATTAGGCCAAGCAGGGGTGGGGAATTTCCGCCTTCCGGATTTTGTTGGATTCTAGTTTCCATCAACCCGTGTCAGCATGGCCAGTGGTCAGAGATGATGGGAGCTGTAGACCCACAACTTCTGGAGGGTTGTAGTGCTTTTTTGTGATAGTACTCACTGGTACAGAGTAATGTTGCCTCTCTCTTTTGCTGGCTATGGCAACCATTTTGGATTGGCACCCATAGCACTTTTATAAAGTTAGAAGTACCAGCATCTCATTTTTTACCAAAACAACAACAAAACAAACCACTGGTCATAGTTCTGCTGGCAGTAGCCTGTGGAAAGTCTTGTGGGGTGCTGGTGGCTTTGGATTCACAAGATCCAAAACCTAGCAGGGGCTTAATTTTGGGGTCCTTGACTGCACCAGTTCAAAGCTGGAGATGCACATGCCTTCCACCCTAGCTATTGCAAGCAGCAGAGCTTTAGATGTGGATCCATCATTCTGCCTTGCTATGCTGCTCTAGTATTAGGCTTGCTCTGAATAAACATGCATACTGCTGACTGGTTTCTATAATCAAAGAATCGTAACGATTTATACTTAGAGTCTTGATTGAGCCAGTTTCAGGGATCAGGTAGTTACTAGGCCTAAAATAGGAGTGAAAGTCCTTAGCTCACAATATCTAGTCCTAATATAAGCACATGGGCTGTTGTACTGTATGATCACTGATGACAACGTTTCCCCCCACAGTTTTTTCTTTAGGAAGAAAAGCAGCCTGAAAGCTCACCTTCCTAAGTATATGAGGGCCTTACAATCAGTTTTAAAAGATTATGTTTGCATTAAATTCTGATGTAATGTTAAACGAAGTTATCTTAAAAAGAGAAACTGTAGCAGAGGCTTGTAATAAGAACAATCTGATTGAATAATCTCCTTTTATCAAGCCTGATATCTTTCCATATTATTTACAGCTTTCTTGCATCTCACAGAAAGGGCTTAAGCAGCACTGTATATTCTGCAGTGTTGTGATCATCCTTGTAAGCACAAAAATGGGATGCATAATTCAACATCCTGAGAGTATCATGTTTAATTTTTTTCTTTAAAGTAAGTTTCTAGCCCTTAGTCCTGAAGATAGGCTTGAAAATGCGTGGGCTCTGAGAAATCTCCAAAGCCAAGGTATGTGTGCTGGGGATGAGGATTTTCTGTAGTCAGGAAGCAAGGATTTTGTCTTTCCATAGTACTTACTCCATGAATAGTAGAAATAATGTCAGTAGTTTTCAAACTGGCTCCTTGGCTCCATTTGAAGGGTTCTTCCATGAGGAAAGGTGGACAAATTTCCTGAAAAACAGTTTGATCATCACCATGGATCTCACCTTCCAATTTGTAGTCATAATTAGTAGAAACCAGGGCTGTGGAGTCGGAGTCGGAAGCAATTTTGGGTGGAGTCGGAGTCGGTAGAAATGTACCGACTCCGACTTCAAAATAAATTTTGATTGACAAATTTTTTAAACTATAAATTCAAAATGTCAAAGAAGCTTCCCATGAAGTCAGCTGTAGTTGAGCATTTCACCATAACTCAAGATGGGAAACATTTTGTGTGTCAGTGTATGACACAGGACCCAGGTGAAGACAAATGCTGTGATGCCAAGATCAGCGCATATTCAGGCAGCGATAAAAATGCTCCTATGAGAGCTTCCAATTTAAAAAGACGTTTACAGCCCTTTCCAGGGCTGTGCAGTTGGAAGCAATTTTGGGTGGAGTCGGAGTCGGACAGTAGAAAAATAGAGGAGTCGGAGTTGAAAGTTTGGCGTACCGACTCCACAGCCCTGATAGAAACTGAGGAATTGTACTTTCCTTTGGTGGAATGATGAAGTAATTGGAGAAGTTGCTGCAGTTGAATTTCTCCTTACTTATGCAACCTCAAATTTGAGGTACTTGTGCAGAATACCTTAACATACATTTCAGGATAAAAACTACTATTTGTAGGCTCACTATCAGTTTTATGTTAATCAAACCTGAATATTTTCCCCATCTTATGCCCAAACAAAAAGGAAATTTGTGACTCCTGTAAGTAAGCAGTCTTGAATAATCTATCTGAGTAATTTTCATTCTGAATTTTTCATACTGATGTTCAAGAAAATAATAACCTTTTATGACCTCAATACAGTAAGGCCAAATTCACATGTAACCGGAAGCCATGGTTTCCTACAGAAAGCCTTCATTCTTGCATCCTTTCCCTTCCCCTCTCCTCCACTTTTGCATACCAGTGGAGGAGATTGTAAGCTGCTTGTGTGCTTTCCGTAGACATCTATTTGGCTACTGTGAGAATAGGATGCTATATAGGAGAATAAGATCCTTTGAACCTGATCCGGTAGAGCTCATCTTGTGTTCTTAAAGCCTCTATTTTCTGTTATAAACTAACCACAGTTCCCTGAGTTTGAATGTCAAGGAATACTGGTTAGTTTTAAACAAAGCAGAAGCTTTTGATTACCTTCCCTGGTCCATGAAAGAGGAAAAGAGGTGAGGTGGAGACTCCACTATCCTGAGACTCACCATGTCTTGTTAAAGCCTGCTCACATAATGGGAATGCCCATTATGCTTGAACCTGATAAATGTGCTGAAAATGTTCTTCGCAATGAAGTGATAAGAAGTCTGGATTTCTTTTCTGCAGACTATTACATCTTAGTGCAACATGTTGAATGCAATTTATTGTGTGCTTGTTGCACTTTTTCTGTGTTGTACAGTTTGCACTATTGGTTACTAATCTTTGGCTCTGACCGTATATATAATGCTACCTTGTAATTCTGAGGTTTATTTGGAAACCAACTTTTTGTGCCATTTCTATGTCACTTTATAAGGTTGGTGTTTGTTTTTTCTAGGTGATTTATACTAAATTTAGGCTGACTTTACATTTGTTTTTACTTGAAATTCCTCGCTGACTGAGAAACCATTCTTTTAGAGATGTGTTTCTTTAAAAATTCAGAGTGCAGATACATGCCAATTGTTTTGGCCATGTATCTGTAGCCAAGTATAACATGAAAGGGGCTATTAGTACAAGAAAGAACTGGTGGTTGTGTTTTTGCATGGGGAAAGCAAACTGTAATTAGTATGATCATGGACTTAACTCTCACTATTGTTATAAGTGGCACCTATGAAGATCCATTGAACCAAACAATAGAATAGATGTCATCAGCTGTAGAATTGTCTACCAATTATCAGGCAGTTATATCTTTTTGAACTATCAAAAGCTAAAAAGTTTTGGAACCGTTACTAACAGTGATTGCTGTATTAAAATTGCTAGGTACAGAACATAGGAGCAGTTGTGCACGATCAGAGACATCAATCTAGTGCAGCATTCTGCCACTAGAAATGGCCAGCTAAATACTTTGGGAAAGTTTGATGTAACATCTACACCCAGTTGCTTACCTCAAACTTTCAGGCTTTCTGGTTCGTCATGTCTATCAATAGTTAATAGCCATAGCTTTCATGAATTTGTCTAACCCTTTAAAACCATCTAAGATTCTGGTGATATAGTTTTGAATTATTGAACCACTGTCATACCCTCTGTGCTGGCATCTCCACCCCCACCCCCCAGCTAAAAATGTTAACAAGGTTTAGCCTGTCCTTGCAGGGGAGTACTCCGATTGTATGACCTTTTCCCTGTGCTTTCTCCAGTTCTAGGATATCCTTTGGAGAGTGGGTGTATCCTGTATTATAAAACTGGCAGCAGAATCATAGCTTTATATAGGGACATTAATGAAACTTGTCATTTTATGTTTAGTCCCCCTCTTCATCATTCCTAACTTCAAATCCACTTTATTCACTGCTGCAGTACACTGAGCTGGCATTTTCAATGAGCTAGCCCCATTTAACCCAAGATCTCTTTCCTGTGTAGTGGTAGCAACTCAGATGTTATCAAGCTTATATGGTTCAGATTGTTGTTTTTTAGGTTGCAATCTGCTATATTTAAAAATCTCATTGTTCATTTGGTTACCCATTCACTCAGTTTGGTGGGATCTCTTTTGATCTCTTCACCATCTGCCTAGCATTTCATAATCCTGAATAATCTTGCATTGTCTGCAAATTTCAGTACCTTGCTGTCATTCCATGACTTCTACATCACTTCACAATATTACAAGTATCTCTAAGATGAGAAGATTTTTTTTTCAAGGCAGCTCTTTAAATTGTGGTCATAAGCACTCTGGTGTCATATTAGGCCATCGCTTTGATCTTACTGCTCTTTCATAGTTATGAGTTTTACTAGTTTGCATTGCATGAGCAGGTTATTTCTATTTCTCTGACTCGGGAGTGCTTAGTAACTTTGCCTCTCTTGAATTCTATTCCTTTTTCTTGTTTCTTGTATTAATTTGAACCGACCCATTTGTTTTACTGTCTGCTGGCTCATCGCTGAGTGTAATCCAAGGTTAATTATGTGTATATAGTACTCATTTCAGGGTATATTGAAGAATAGTTATACAATTATTGTCTGGTATTTGGTACTATTGTCTGTGTGTACTTCTTTCATGTCCTTATAAATGTATTGTTATGCAGGCATGTTCTTTGCTCAGCAATGCTTCTGCTACCTTGGCATTAGAACATCACTACTGAAGATTACTTACCCTTTGAGATACTTCAGGTTTTCATCTTCTGCAGTATGTATTCCATGTCTTGATAGCTTATGTGATTATATGTGCATCTTACTATATTTATTTAGGGGTCCCTCATGGCAATGATCCTGAATCTGGATATCTTGGTTTTGTTTAAGGTGTTTGCTTCACTCTTTAGCATTATGAAGCACTTGAAAACTAATTCATCTACTGCACTGAGCAAATGTCTGTGCAATAAGAGTTTTTTTATGCTTGCTTCTGTTCTTATTGCAGTCATTCAAGCTGAGTTGTATAACAGCGTCAACTGAATATAGTTGGTGTTGACCAGAAGTTTAAATAATGACTGTTTTTTGTAGTAGGCCAGTATGGCTATCTAGCAGAGCTTGGAAAAGTTACTTTTTTGAACTACAACTCCCATCAGCCCCAGCCAGCATGGCCACTGGATTGGGCTGGTGGGAGTTGTAGTTCAAAAAAAGTAACTTTTCCAAGCTCTGCTATCTAGACATGTTAGTCTGTAAAGTGCCACGGGGCTCTTGGTTGATCCAACTCTGACAGATTTAAGTTGGAATCCTGCCTTAATTGGCAAAAATGTTGTCATAGTCTGTGGCCCTCCAGATGCTACTGGACTCCCATCAGCCCTAGTTAGCATGGTCAGTAGTCAGGGATGATGATAACTGTCGTTCAACCATATCTGGAGGGTCACAGCCAACCTGGCAGTAAGCCCCATTGAAATAATGGGATTTACGTTTGAGTATACACATATGGAATTGTACTGTTAATACAGTTTCATAAGGAAGTGTTTGCATGTACCTTTTTAATGCAGTCCTAATTAGTTTTCCCATTGGCCTATATTAACCTCTACATTAATCAGTTCATGCGCAAGATTCATATTCTACAGTTTCTGGAGAGTTAAGGCCTGTTTTTACTTTTACTTTCTACCTGCAGTTTCCATTGGATTACTCTTTCTGACCAGGAATTGCTATCACTACTGAGCATTGTTTATTTATTTTTGAATATATATATACATCTAGGGACATTAATATTTCTTACACTAGAATCAGCTATAAACTTAGTTTTGTGCTTTCAAATGTTTCTAGCTGATCAGTTATCTGCATATTAAAGTGAATGTTAGAAGAATTAGAATACAATAAGCTGTTCAACAGAGCGGATTTGAGTCCTAAAAGATGGCAAAAAAGAGCCTTGGAACAGGATTTTTTTTCTTCCTTTTGTTTCCCTTGCAGCCTGTGCCAGTCAAGCTGCCCCCATCATCTTTATTTATTACATTTATATCCTGCCATTCTCCTAGGAGCTCAAGGTGGTGTACAAAGTTCTCCCCTATCACCACCATTTTATCCTCACAACAAAGCCATGAGGTAAGGTAGGCTGAGAGATATTTACTAGCTCAAAGTCATCTAGTGAGCTTCATGGCTGAGTGGGGAGTTGCACCTGGGTTTCCCCAGTCTTAGGGTCGAGATACACTTACTGTTCTGCCGGTTCCAGTTTTGCAGTTCTCTTTTCTGAAAATTGGGGCACACAACACTAGTCAAAGCCTGCTCCCTTTAACTGTAAACCCTGGTGGAATCAGCTCGAATGTGTTTTTTTAATTAAAATTCAGCTACAAAGAGATTTCACAAATGATTGGCAGATCAACTCATTGCCCCTCCAATTGTGGCCAATGGAAATGCTTGCTCTAGGTAACTAGTGTGTTCATAGCCTTAGTCCAGCACTCTAACTACTACACTGGCTCTCCAGAGTCCCTCTGGACCCCAGTGGCCAATGCAGAGGGCTCTGTCCGCATTTTGCCAGCTTCACTTCTTCCATGCATGTATGGAAGTGGATCAGGATGGTGAAGCAGAGTGCGCTGTTCCTGCTTCATCAGCCCAATCACATACCTAGAGGGAACATTCGTTTGCCTATATGGAATTACTGGTAACCAATGGGTGCTCAATCAGCATCCATAAAAGTGCATCCCAAGCCAGCTGTGCCTCCTGCTGGAGCTCAGAAGGACTCTGGAGAGTCAATATGATGGTTAGAGTGGTTAAATACAAGTCTGATTAAAACTATAGATGAGACCAAGTTGGAGCCTCTTTTCCATCACCATCCCAGCAGCAGCTTCAGAAGCTGTAAAAAAAATCTGAATAAGGCTATGTTGAAGTTAGGCAATGCAGAGGTCCAGAATGTGGAGTTGCTTGGGTTGTCTTTCCAAAGCAAAGCTGCTAAATAAATAAATAAATAAAATTTTGCCTCTGAGAATGGTATGGAGTCCAAGATCTGGAACTGGAGTATGGTCAGTGGTTGAGAAATAGGATGATGGTTATTAGAACAGTGCTTCATTTTATCTGTACTGCAGCTATGTCACTACAAGTTTTTATTAATCTGTGTTATGGATATAGCCTAGCCTTTGCATTTGCTCTGTGAGTTGCTTTGACTTTACAGCTGTCTTTGAAAAGCAAACATAATAATAATAAAACAGAAAAGCAACAAGATGTATAAATCACATTTCCTCAACCCCTATGTTTTCAAACAAGTGCTAAAAGGTTATGCTGTAATGTACATCTATGACACACTATTTCCTGTATTGGATTTGAATAGAAATGATACTAAATTTTGACCATTTTCTTTAGTATCTTTGAATAAATTGACATTTTGTCAAATTTGTATTCTCCAAGATTATTGGTTTAGTTGTACATTGAACTGTGTATGCAGCACCTGTCAGTTCCATGAGCTTTAGAAGGAACTGTGAGTATAAACGTCATGCATTACCGTAGTGTCTACTAATACAATACTTTGTACTTCTAACAAAAATTCTCTGTCTTTGATTCTTATGTGTAGACCATGACCTTCAAGCACAAAAATGCAAAACGAATTGAAGGGCTTGATAGCAATGTATGGTAAGTAATAATTAATGAAAACATCTGTACACTTTGTAGTTCCATTTGTATGCTTTTCATCTACATTACCTGGTGACCAGTGTGTGGGAAAACGTCTTGGGCTGCTTTCAGTCAATGAAGCCCTTGGGTGTGGGCTGCAGTGTTTTGTGTACCTCTCCTCTCTCTCTTCGCCTCTTATGTACAAATTTTCCCCTTTGTTCCTTTTATGGTTAAAAGATCAGACTGGGCCTTTGATTAGCCATAGTACTCATTACTAGTTGTATAGCCTGTGGCTCGTACACACTTACCCATTTGTAGCGCAGAAATGTAGTTTTTCTCAGTATGGAATTATTCATCCTCAACATGCTACTTTCAGTCTAGATTGATTGTAGATCCTGCCATCCAGATGGGTGGCTGTGGTTACTTAATATGTGTTTGAAAACCCTCCCTTTGGTTAGATTATGTGTCTGAAAAATCCACATGTTGTGATCTTGGTATACGCCCACCCACAATGTCATTGGGTAGCTATGGATAACACTGCCTACATTTGTTTTCAAATGGACATACTGCAAAGTAATGCAGACTCACTGTTCCTTCCTTTGGCATATCACTTACAAGTCTCAAATTTTCTTGAAAACCCCAAATGCTGTTGTTGACGCTTCTGGATTTGTGGACAAAGAACTGATTTGTTTTCAATGTGCAAATCAGAATCTGCTTTTTCTTAGCTAATCTTAATAATAATAATAATAATAATTCAAATGAGGTAGAATTGCCTTCAAAAGCCATAAGAGTAAAAACATTGATTTTTCACTAACTTAAGGAAGGGGTCCCTGAAACATCACGTGGCAATTCATACCTCATCATGGTTGAAGATTACCTACAACAGGGCTTTTTGGAAGACTGATACAAATGTTTTATGGATTTTTTCAGTGCTGTCGGAAAGCACTTAACTCCACCAGTTGACCGAGTGTTAATATTTTCTTTTTCAGCCCTTACTAATGTAAGAAATTAAAGTAAAATAGCCTCACCAACTCAACCATTATCACCTTAACTCATGCCTTTCAGTTAATGTTGGCCCCAATTATTTAAACAATGGAAGCTTTAATTAAACCTTGAAGCCCTAGCAGAGATGTATAGTAGACTTACAGACTGCATACACACATTTTGTTCTAGAATCAAAGGAGGCTGAGTTTTTGTTTTTTTCTACCTAGTCTACATGCAATCTAGACCTGTTGCATATTTTTTGCCCCGAAAAGCATTTCTTGACAAACTAAGTAGAAGCTCATTGTAGATTGATTCTCATTTTCTCGATGCAAAACTCTGCAGTAATCTCAGACCAGAATGACAAACTTCTGTTATACTTGTGCAGTTGTTATAATTATGTTTTTTTAATGTTTAAAAATGTGAGGTCAGTTAGACCCCACATACTTTATGTGTAGGCTTTTGCACTTTATGATACATTGTAGAGCATTGTTGACCCTGATGACTTGTGTCACTATATGGTTTAGTGCAGGGGTGGGGAAACTTTTTCAGCCCTAAGGCCACATTCCCTTCCCTTCTAAACAACTGTCAGGGATCCATCTGCTAGTGGTGGGCAGGGCCAGAAGCAAAAGTGGGCAGAGCAATGAATGCTTATTTTACCTTTGTGCAGGAGGTATATTTCCCTCTCTGTCCTCTGAACAAGAAGCGTTATCAGAGTTCAAGGACACATTCTAGCCAGGCGAAAACACTCAAGAAGGAGGGTGGGAAGCAGGCCCAGTGAGGGCTATGGATTGGGGACAAGGGGTGTGACTTGGGCACAATTGCAAGGGCCAGAGAGAGAGGCCTGGAGCTCTGCGTTTTCCCCTTGGCCTGAGGGGCCCATCTATGTTTTAGTGGAAAAGGGAAGGTCTCAGCGAAGGCTTTTTTAAAAAACAAACTTGCAAATGATACTATGTTTAAATAATGAACTGTTTTTATGGCTTTTGGGTGATCCTTTTGACCCAGATAGCAGATTGGTACAATCAGGTTTTTGATTGATGGAGTACTAAAGAAGGCCTTTCTTCTAAATACAAATGGTGGCTTTTTCTTTGTTAAATGCTAAATTACAGTCCACTCCCTTACAAATCTAAAAAAGATACCTATATTGAGATATTAATAATTTATCTTTAAATATAATTGGTTAAAAGTAGATGATCAACAGCAATTTTTAAATTGGTAGAGAGTTGTAATTTATTATTTTTATTTCATCAGCATCAGAGAGGTGAGAGTAGAGAGGGAATGGTGGAGAAAGTGACAAAAGTAGAGAATGGCTGCTTCCAAAACATTAAGGCTAGCTTTTGGTCACATCAGTGAAGCAGGTTCATGAATTGTGTTGTACGGTCCATGACCTGCTGTGAGCATGAATAGAAACTGAGCTCATAGATGTGAATGGGTGTGATGATTGTTGGATTAAACAGTCTTGCTGAGGAAGCAGTTTGGAAAATTCTCAACAATTTAATTAGCCCAGGCCACTTCTGAGACAGTTCATGAACAAACAGGTGTTCCAGTGTTGCACTGCTTTAATGGGCACTTTGGAAAGGGTGTTAAGTTTGTGCTCCAGGATGGGCTAGCATCACTAGTGGGCATTCCAACACCTACTAACGAAGCAAAGTATGGGTATGTTACCTTCCACTTCTCTTCCCTCTGAAGTTAAAAGTAAACATTATAAGAGTTATATGACTACTGCCAAAGCAGCCCTGTGTTGTCCCATCATCACTCCCTCTGTAACATTTAGAATCCAAAATGTGTAGTTGCTGTGTTCTGGGTTCCATCTTCCCTTGCTGTACTTCACTAGCTAATGCTTGCATGGGTGGGTAATCTTGGAGTTGGTTATGTGACATCACATGTTTTGGATTACTAGATGTTATTGGGAGCGGAGGATAAAATGCAGGGCTTTTCATTTTGACAATAGCCATGTAACTCTCGTAACACCTAATTCTAGCCTGGAAGTATGACCTAGACCTAGGCTGATGGAAATCAGGCCTCTGAGATATCTGAATAACTGATATCTGATTGATTGCTCTCTCGGTGGTTACCACAGGGCTATGTGTTCTAGTTTGTGTTTCTGATTTACCATGAATCTGGAGTATCCTTCCTTGTAGATTTGAATGAAATATTGTTGCAATAATTTCTTCCTTTCTTAGGGTGGAGTTTACAAAAGTTGCTGCAGATCTCTCAGTTGTTAATCTGGGACAAGGACTTCCAGATATATCTCCTCCTATCTATGTTAAAGAAGAATTAGCAAAAGCATCCTCTATGGATAGGCTGAACCAGTATACACGGGGTTTTGTGAGTACATTTTAAAATCCTCTGAGAGATTGCTGCTACTGTAATGTAGCAGTCTTGTATCCACTTTCTTACCTTGCCACACATTCAGGTTCTTACTCCACCTCTGACTGAAATTTCTTGACTTTTCGGGCTACTGTGCCCTGTGCAGAGCCTGAGACCCCATATTCTTAACTATATTTTTTACAAAGGCTATACTGTAGTTAGAAGGGTATCCATGAGTAGTAGACTGAGTGAGAAGAGGCAGTGCAACAGAACTCCCATGTTGGAAATTCGTACTATGTGGATTTTACTGTTTTGGATTATTTATTCCTTTCTAAGTGACCCATAAACTGCAGCATAACTGTTTCTGGAATACATTACACCTTCTTAGTCTTATGAATATTTTTGTTTCAAGGTTGTTTAATTTTTTTCTTAAAAGGAACACTGTCATAGATTTTAATCTTATTGACTAACTGTGTGTACAACTGACAGCTTGTGATCTTGCACAAAGACTCCTATTCAGTGGAGTGTTGGCTGTATAGAAGAGATTCCACGTGAGTTGTGCCTTACGTTATTTTTCTTGTTCAGCTTAGCATACCAGATTCTCTCCCAGATGTGGTAACGGCTTCTAATTGTATCTGAATCTTACTCTTAGACATACTATTCTAAAGATGTATAATTTGGCCATTCTCCTGTGCATGGAAAGATGATCTCAGGTGGGTACCTAGCTCCACCTAGTGGTTGAAGGCAGAAAGAGCGCTGTGGCATTTTGCAAGGACTTCCTGCTCTCTGTAGTCCTTTGCCACAGTTCTCTTTCTGCTTTCACCAAGAACAGTTGATTTGGCTCTCTGCTCCTTGGTTCAGGCCTGTATAGTTGTCTTTGTATTGTCTGTCCTACATTGCCTACCTTTCCTTGCCCTTCTTCTTCATTTCTCCCTCTATATTTAAAAACACCAAAAAAACATGTTCCCCCCCCCCGCTTCCTCAGCGGGCCCTGGCACTGGGCCGCTGCTGTGGGAGGTCTACTCAACGGGGGAATCCTCCTTTCCCACCACCTGCAAGCTAGATTCCCCCTCTCCGTGTTACTTGGGCAAGCTTGGTGCAAAGAAACCCCGAGGCTGCTTGGCGCCATTGCAACAGTGGCCCCAACGGCGGCATCCAAACGCCCTCCCTCAGCGGGCTACAGCGTAGGCCACCTCTGGAGGCCCCTCTGATTGGTGCTGGATTCTCTCTCCTGCTGCCGCCGCCACCTTTTTTCTTCCCCCGCCCATTTGCCACTTGGTGTGCAGGAGCCTCCAAGTTTACAAGCCTCACAACAGCGACGCACCAGCAGCCCTAATGACAGTCTTGAAGCCTCCAATCAGCCCTTCCAACTGATGCACCCATGGCCCTTGTGGCGTCCTCCGCAACTGACAGTGGCCTCACTAGGAGCACACCGCTTTTAAGTTCTTTCCTCCCCCATTTACTGACCGCAACCGAGGAGGACTTTGAAGTTCAAGGCAGGGGTCAACATGGTCTTTTCCCTGGGAATCTCTGCTGCATTAACGGCCAGCCGCCTCCCCCATAAGTCCCACGGCTTGATTGTTCCCAATGGGGAAAGCCACTTGCAAATCACTGGTCCCAGCCAAGAGGTCCAAACCACTCCCGCCTTCCCCCAAGTGGGGCTCTGCTCCACCTCCTTTACCAAGATAGGCTTCAGACGCAAGGCAGGAAATGACTTCAGATACGGAGGTAGCTTTAGCCCACTCCTGTACCAGCAGGCACTAGGTGGCTGAGGCAGGTGTATTAGTAGGCAGGGTGGTCTCTGTTGATTTGGGGGATCCTAGCAACCAACAAGAGCTTCACAACTTAAGTGCAGAGGCACTAGTGGACTCACACAGCACTGTCTGTAGGGCGCAAGGGAACTTGGAATCTCTATCAGAGGGGTAAGGTGGCCTACCCCCCAAGTAAATCCTTTAATCCTTTAAACAACATTATCTCTACCAGAACTTCTCCAGAACCCTTTGTGGGCTTCCAGGACACACAAGAGGTGAGGGAGGGAGTGGCACAGCCTCACCCTCATTGTCATCATGCTCAGCCTCTACAGCTGCAATTGACTTCTCAGATGCTTCAGCAACTAAAAGAACAACTGAGGGAATCTCTTCTATCGGACCTGGCCATAGACTTATCCGTCTCCTCAGTGCCTAAGCAACACCCTATGGAGAACAGGGCAGTGGCAGGAGGATCCAACCCAGCCCCATCTAGGGCACATGCGGCTCAGAAACCACACTCATCTTCGAATGTGCAACCTCTACTTACCCACACATCACCAGACGCGTATGCCACTGCCCAGGGCAGACACCCCCACCCTCGGGAGGACTCAATGACTGACCCAGATGACAAGTTAATTGTTCTAGATGTAGAAGAGTGGAACGGGGATTCGGCATCTGAAGAGGTTTCGACCAACAGGATATTCCAGGAAGCTCACTTTCTTCCACTCTTGTGTAAAGCCATGGAAGCTCTTAGTTTAAATTCTGCAGAAGATTCTCCAGCCCCCTCAGCATCTAGAATTTCTGTGGTGTGTCCAGACCTGAAGCCCAAGCCAAGAGTCCTTAAACTCCTGTCATTGCTGCCTAAGGTCACGTCAGAGTTCGACATCCCATTGCAATTTAGTCCATTCCAATTGCAAACAAGTATTATACCCTGGAGCAACACATCATGGATCAGCTGAAAGTCCCCTTGTAGATGCCCCCATAGTGAATCTCCTAAATCTGTCTTTGAACCCCAACAACTTGGATGTTCACCTTAAGGATTCAACTGAACACAAAATGGACTAGGGCCTCAGGAGTGTCCACAAGGCTAGTGCGCTGTCCATCCGGGCAGCGTCTACCTCAGTATTTGCTAGGCCTCCCTTCTCTGGCTGGAAGACCTTTTAGATGGTCCACAGCAGGACCCACCGTGAGTTTGCAAGTCTCTATTCGTGCAGTTTGACTGGCACTGAAGCACTTTGCGGAGTCACACCAGTTGGGGGCGGTGCTTGTTAGGACAGACAATGTGTCAGCCAAAGCACATTAAACTGTCAAGGGGATACACGCTCAGTCCAACTCAAGAAGGAAGCCTCACTTTTGTTCCAGTGGGCAAAGACCCATCTGGACTCCATCATGGCAGAAAACCTGAGGGGGAAGACAGCAGGCAAGCAGACTGGTTGAGTCAGACAAAAAGTGGAAGCTTCACCTGGAGGCTTTTTGGCAGATGATAGCACACTTTGGAAAAGTTGAGGTGGATCTTTTCACCACTCATCTCAACTGCCAGATAAAAAGGTTTTTTGCAAGATTAGCAATGCCGGAGGCCGCTAGGACTACTATATGCCTTCCTGCCACTTCCAATAATCCTCAGGATGCTCGAAAAGATCCGAGCTGAGAGGGCAACAGTTCTGTTGGTGGCTCCATTCTGGCCAAGAAGACCTTGGTTTCCTAAGCTCCTCTATCGGTCAATTCTCCATTGCAGCTTCCCCTCAGGGACAGCTGCTACACCCAGACCCAGGGTGGCTGGCCCTTCATGTCTGGAAATTGCGATGCGATGTCTACTAAGAAAAGGTATTTCTCTTCCAGTAGTGGACACAATGATGGCATCTTGATGTCTATCCACCATAAGGATATACGAGGGTATGTGGAAGGCCTTCTGCACCTGGGCGTGGAAGAAGAACATGGCTCATAGGAAAGTAGGTATCACTGAGATTCTTTCCTTCCTGAAAGAGGGTTTATCATTGGGACTCAGACCTAACACATTGAAGCAACAGGTGTCAGCTGTCTCGGCGATCCTGTCCGGGTTACCAGATAATCCACTGGGATCTCATCCCTTCTTCAAACATTCCCTTCGTGGAGCAACGATGAATGCACCACCTACAGGACATCGTTACCCAACTTGGGACCTACATGAAGTACTAACGGCACTCCAAAAGCCTCCCTTTGAGCCACTTAGTAAAGTCCCTCTTCGTCTACTTACCTTTAAAGTTTTGTTTCTTGTGGCCATCACCTCAGCCCGTTGAGTGTCTGAGATGAATGCCCTTTCTGTTGATAAGCATTACTATGTATTTCATAAAGACAGAGTGGTCCTTTGTACTGTCCCTTCTTTTAATCCCAAAGTACTGTCACTGTCAACAAGTGCTCCCTTCTTTCTGTTCCAACCCATTCCATTCTGCTGAGAAGGCATGGCACTCATTAGATGTGCAGAGAGCACTAAAAGTATATATCTCCAAGACAAAATTTATCCACAAGACAGATAGCTTGTTTGTGTCCTTTCATCCAGTTTTGTTGGGAAATAAGGTGTCCACCAACACTAGGCGTGTATCACACTAGCATATGCCTCCCTGAGACTGACACACCCGGTTGGAACAGTGGCCCACTCCACTAGGGCGGCATCCATGTCAGTAGCATTGTCCCACAATGCTTCTCTCCTAGAAATATGCAGGGCAGCTACATGGGCTACTCTGAATACATTCATCAAACATTACAAAATAAATACTTATGCATCAGCGGAGGTGGCCTTCGGGAGGAGAGCGCTACAGCACATTCTCATGGACCAATAGTGTTCAACAACCCAGCAATATTCCCACCCTACATGGGTCAGCTTTATGTCCCACCTGAGATCATCTTTCCATGCACAGGAGAAGAGACATTTGGTCTTACTGTGAAAGAGTCTTTTCTGTGCATGTCAAAGATGATCTCAGGGCCATTTCCTGGGAGGGCTGGGCTGCCAACTCTTCTTCCACAGTAGGCCTTTAGCAAAGAATGTGTGAGTGCTATTTGTTTTTTCCTCATATTTTTGTTGTTCTTATCATGGCTTTTAACCATATACTTGGTTTGTCATCAAGAGAACTGTGGTAAAGGGCTACAGAGAGCAGGAAGTCCCTACAAAATGCAACAGTGCTCTTTCTGCTTTCAACTGCTAGGTGGGGCTAGCTACCCACCTGAGATCATCTTTGACATGCACAGAGAAGACTGTTTCATGGTAAGACCAAATGTCTCTTCTCTTTTTTGCATCAGCCATAGTACATTTGGCTAATATATGATGCTCTGTTATTTTTCTATTGTTATTAAGTGGCATATAAGTCTGTACTTTTTCTTTGCTTTTACATGCATAGGGACATCCACTGTTGGTGAAAGTCTTGTCCCAAGTATATGGAAAAGTTTGTGGAAAAGAGATTGATCCATACACTGACATCCTAGTGACAGTAGGAGGATATGGATCTCTGTTTAGTGCAATACAGGGACTCATTGAAGTAGAAGATGAAGTAAGTTTTGTGATCCATCCCAAAAGAAAAATAACTGTTAAATTCTCTTTTATTAAAACAAAAAACTTATGTACACATATGCATGCATATGCACATGCACACACACTCTTGGAATTCGATCCATGTTCTGTTAGTAAGTGCTCAAGCCTACAATGAAATCCATTCCCTTAGCAGATGGTTTTATTGAAGCGTAGAGAATTGGCTTTTCTTAGCTTTTGTTGGATAAGAAATCAACTTTGAAGTAGGGCTACCGCCTTTTTTTTTTACCTGCTTGGCTCTATTGCTTTTAAGAGTAGGTTGACACCAGTCTTGTTTTAACGCAACTGTTTACCTGACATGGATTGTCCAGCAATCTTCCATTTAATTTGCAACCTATTGTAAATTATTTTCCTTGGTTGCCCCAGGTAGAGCTAAAAAAACCTTAGGTGCTTGGCATTCAAGCACCGAAAAGGTTGATGTTGAACCCTTAATACTTGAAATATTTTTCCAACTTTGACTCTAGGCGCTTTGTCTCGATTTGCATGATTCTGTCAGTAATGGGCATCTATTTCAGTCTTTTGTAAAATCAAGAACATCGGTCATATTAAGTACTTAGGATAGAGTTGGTTTTAAATCAAAATAAATAACCCATATAATTTGATTGGGGTAAAATTGGTAGTGAAGTGATAGCTAACTTTTGATATTTTTCTTTTTACTTTTGCTTTATGTTTCTCCCTCAGCTCTCCAGTTCTGTTGTCATTATTATAAATCTTCACTTGTTTCTTATGACCCCCAGTACACAAAAGCAGCCATTATCAAGTAGCAGTGGCTGAAGTGTTTAAACGAAAAAAACTCTTAAGTATTTCTGTTATCTAAAATGCTACCTATGTTAGCTGACTCAAGAAGTGTAACTTTTAATGCAATGTATTTTCCTAGATATATAGAATTAGCACTGGTTCTGCTGGTTCTTCCTCTGAAGAAAGGTAGATATCACTTTGTAATTTCTCACTGATATAGCTTACCAATATATTTATTTTAGGTGATAATAATAGAACCCTTCTTTGACTGTTATGAGCCAATGGTGAGGATGGCAGAAGCAAAGCCTGTTTTTATACCCTTGAGATATGTAAGTATGTTGTTATAATCATATTTTTTTAGAGAGAGGAATGTAGAGAAGAGTAGTGTTGCACTTTTTGTTTTTTTCATAATGAAGGTTATTTCTTTCCCATGTTACTCTGCCTTGTGTGTTCAGTGGAATAAAACAGATGCAGTAAACAAATTAATAACAATGAGAATTGAATGCCACCTAAAAGTTTAGAATTAAATTATGGAAGCCTAAATAGGAGATTGAGTTCAGTAATTTAATTTAAGATGGTTAGCTGACTTTGCTATAAATGTTAAAGTCACATTGACATTCAAAAGTTGGGGGCTGGGAGAAGCCAAGTCAATTAATTTATTTATTCAGCTTCAAGGGTCTGTGAGCGTTTTTGTCTGTTATCGTATTTAAAATGGTTTTTAAGACAACAGCTGCAGGTGGTGATTATCAATTTTCTCCGGTTTTTGTATAATACTAGTTTTGGATTCTTATAAGCCCATGGTGATAGGACACATTTTCTTCTTTAACATACTGGCTAATAAATAAGGGACATTTTTGTTAAGTTTCCTACACCAACACATCCTGGTGCCTCTGGCTTCTTTGTCCCGCCTATCAACATACAAATAGATTGGTAAGGGGAGAGATTAAGCATATCAACACTTCTTTGATACCAGAAAGGCTTGGATTCTGAGTTGCTCTTATTCGTGGAAGGGACTCCAATCCATCAGAGGCAACTTTTGGCAGAAGCGAGGAGGGCATTTTTGCCATTCTCCCCAACACCATCTTCCATTCTATACGGAAGGGTCTTCTAATTCTCTGGAGCAGATTTTTGGGTAGTGAAAGGGACTGTTGGGAGAAGGGGGAAATCAGCAAAAAACAAAAACAAAATCATCTTCCCCTTCTGGTGATGGGAGTGTGAACATAGGAAGCTACCTTATACTGAGTCAGAACCTTGGTTTATCCAGCTCTGTATTGTCTATACTGACTAGCAGTGTCTCTCCAGGATTTCAGGCAGGACTCTCTCCCAGCCCTACCTGGAGATGCTAGGGATTGAATCTGGAACCTTCTGCATGCAAAGCAGATACTCCACCATTACGCTAATGCCCTTACAATGAGTTCTGTTCATGAGGATCCAAACTGCTGTGTCTTAACTCTTGGAAGGCTGTACTGGCAGCAAAATTGGCATTGAACTACGGGGTATATGAAATACTTATACCATTGTTTTTCTTTGTGACACTTGCAGAGCAATCCTAACTATAGAAAGCTGGTGTATTTTATGCTATTCCAAACTTCTTTCAGGAAGAATTAGACTTACTCCACCCTTTTTGCCAGCTAACTTCCACTGGGTTGCTAGGTTACATGACTGAGATGAAAGTGATTTGGAATAGGTGTAAGTCTCTCCTTGCCCTGTCCTGCCCTTGACATGTCCCTTTGAGGGGATTTATGCTGGCTTAAGTTCTGCTGGCTGAGTCCTGGTTGAGCAAGAGTGATGGATTTTACTCCAACTGAGCCCTGGCTGAGCTGGGAGAGCCCAAAGTCTGCCAAATCTAAACACTCTCATCCTGGTGGATTGTGGGTTTGGAATGTGTTGTTAGTTCTGTATTTGATTTTGATGGCTAGATCTGTTGGTTCAGGAAAATGGTCACTGGAAAGTCCCAAGTGATAGGAATGGCCATGTTAGCGATCAGAATTTGCGATTTCTGTGCAGTTCACTCATATATTCTGTATAATTGAATAAGTCTTATAATAAGACCACCAGTGGAACATGTTTAAAGAAAGTGTATTGTAACTTAATAAAACATATTTTTCTACAACCCAGAAACCTTCAGCTGGAGATGTTGCATCTAGTGCTGACTGGGTCTTGGATCCCACTGAACTTGCAAGTAAATTTAATTGCAAAACAAAGGCTATTATAGTGAACACCCCTCACAATCCTATAGGAAAGGTGAGACTTTTGTTTTTAAATTTGCCTGCTAAATGTAATAAAAATGTTGGCTTTGAATATACCGTTCAATATGTTGATGCCTTTTCCTTTTTATTTCAGGTCTATACAAAAGAAGAGCTACAGATAATTGCTGATCTCTGTATTAAACATGACACCCTATGCATCAGCGATGAAGTATATGAATGGCTGGTATACACTGGCAATAAACACATAAAAATAGGTATTGAATAGGATGGTAGTCAATGGAAAACCTAATGTACATTTCATTAATAATTGATATGTAGATTCTGCAAACAGAATGTTTCCCTGCTAATATTTATTGCTTTATCATAAATGTTAAACTAAATGCTTCTGAATATACAGTACTGTGCATTTAGCAGCTGAACTAAAGATAGCAAATGTGGTGGTATTAGATCCACATCTGCTCTTTCATAATTACTGATACCTTGAGCATATACTCTGAAGCATTATTTGTTGGTTCGTCCAGACTAACAGAAGAAAAATGACCAAAAATGACCAAGTGCAAAAGATACAACTTCAGGTTCAGAAGATGGTGTTGCCAATCATGGGTACTGAGAATGCTAACAGAAATATCAGTGTAATAAAATAGTATTGTGAAGTTGTTGGATATATTCAGAGTATATCAACAAGGTACCTTTAGCTTGCCTCACTTTAAAGGAACATTTTGAGTCCTGAACATTTTTCCTAGGCAGAGCAATATAAAACATGTAAGCACAAATAATCTCCAAATCCTTCTGTGTGCAAGGACCTCACTGCCAAACAGCCAACACTCTCAGCTTCAGCAGCACTCATTATCTGCATCCACCAGTGGATGGGATGAGGGGTCTGGTTTTCTTTGGCCCCGTTGTACTCCCCAGACATTAGAACTGAACTGAAAAGACCGAGGTGTCTTCTGTTTCTCAGGTGTACTTTGGTGATATAATGGTCCTTCTGGAGACCTCCCTTCCCCTCAGATGACTCCATGGATGTAACTGCCTGATCCATATCTGGAAAGATGCAGCAAGGTTGAAGGCCTCTAGGGTCCATCTCACCGATGGGGTACATTTGACTGGGTGTGTTCCAGGGTCTACCTGCCACCATTCCACTCTGAATGGGTTTACATGCTTTCCATTTCTCACTGGGGGTGTTTATTTTTATTTATTTATTTAAAATATTTCTTTCCTGCCCTTCTACCCTACAATAGGGCACTCAGGGCGGCTACAATAAAATTGCACACATGTATAATAAAATACACAATAAAAACACAAACATTACAGTAAATTAAAATGCATAGAATATAATTAAAATACATAAAATGCATTATGAATACACATACACACACAACAGAGTTACAACAGAGGGCATATTATCCAAGCCAGGAGGAGTTCAGCGAGGCCTTGGACAAAGTCCCATGCATATGCTGTGTGTTTGAAATATTTGGGAATCATGATGTTTATAATTCACTGACTCCTAAATTAGTGATGTGGTATCGTGAAGTCCCATGAAGTCTCCTGGGCTGCTGTTAGAGTCATGAGTATCCCAGCATGCATTAGTACTCTGCAACTATACAGGCTAGATAAGTTTTAAAATATTATGGTGGCAAGTTGCTGCTCCTTTCATATGTATGTAATAGCTCATGTTCCTTGTTGAGTTTAATTTGATCGTTGTAACCCCAGATATCTACATAAATTATTTTGAATTATTAATCAGTCCTCTAAAGTACTTGCTGCCCCTTCAGTTTTTATAATTTGTATTCTCAATAAGTGTCCATTCCCTCTTCAAAATAATTAAGGAAGTTGTTGATCTGCCATGGACCCAGCACTGATCCTTGAAAAATCCAACTGGATGCATTCTTCCCATTTCTACCATGAACCTTTTGACAAGTGTTAGTTTGTAGACTAAAAACCATTTCCATCGATATAATTTTGTATGATTAAAATCAGTTATTTTAGAAAAGCTTGTTATTGGCATTTTGTATACTAGCTATAATTCCAAAGTATAAGACTATATTACCTTGTTAAAATGAATTACTCTTTGTGTTTCTTAATTTGCAGCTCCTATGTTTAACATGTGATTTCATACTTATTGTATTTTTGTACAGTTTTGAATGTTCATTTAAAATCAGTTGTATGTAAATGTTCGTATGTATGAATACTTTATTATTACATTTATATTTTACCTTTCCTCCAAGAAGCTTAAGGTGGTGAATGTGGCTCTCTTCCCTCTCAATTTTATCCTCATAACAACCCTGTGAGGTAGGTTAGGGTGAAAGGCTGTGACTGGCCCAAGGTCACCCAGGAAGATTTATGGCGGAGTAGGGATTTAACACTGGTCTCCTAGGCCCTACTCTAATCACTACATCACACTGGCTGTCTTTGGATGCCCTGATGTATCACTGCCCTCTAACACACTTTGGAGGGAACAAAAATATTTCTTTCCATTGCATATGTGTGTTATCATTTAAGAATAATCCATTCCTGGTGGATTCTAGGCATTTTTATTGCTAGCAGATAATGTGTACAAAAACAAATGTCAGTGATTCAAGATATAGCTATAGTTGTTAGCAAACAGTGTTTGTTTGTTTGTGCACTTTTGAGAAGATCCCAGTGAAACAGTTTTCCAGTCTAATGGTGAAGCCTACAAACCATTAAATTTATATGCTAGTGAGAATTATTTTTATAAACTATTGCAAAACTCTTTTCTCCCAAGAAACCTTATTTTCTCTAGCTTGTATAACATGCACATAAAGATTGTGCAAGAAGAGAACACAAATCCTCTTTCTAGAGGCAGAGATGTTGTATTAGGTTTCATGTATTCCATCAATTGAAGTGACACATCTCTCATGAAAAAGGTGAAATGAATATTACATTAATTTACAGCATCTGGTGATAGATGTCTAATACTTATATAATAGAGGTTGCTAGTGTTAGGTTGCTAGTGATGTATTATAAAATCAGCAGTCTTTGCACTGTCACCTAGGCAGTTTCCTCTAGAATCCTTTGTCATGTCTCTTATCTAGCTTGTGCAAAACAAATGCTCCATGTGACTAATGATTAGAGTTCCATTGACAGATTTAAAGATTGTGTGTTGTATGCAAGGATTCTCCTGGCATCTGTACAAGGATGTGGGGGGAGAGAGAGAGAGAGAGAGAGAGTGTAGCCTTGCTGATAGTTGTTGGTGCTTGATTAGATACAAAAATACATCAATCCTTAATATAATGAATGTGTTAAAAGGCAATGTTTGTTCTTTGTCTCTTTTTCTATGGCATTTACATCACTATGTGACTGTCTCTCCATTGCAGTCATCTAAAATCCAGCATCTAGATTAAAATTAATGGGGCAAGTAATAAAAGGAATGTGGTGCTTGGAGTTTACTACCGACCATCCAATCAAGGAGAAGACGACAATGTAACTTTTGAAAAGCAAATTGCCAATGTTTCGAGGAAGCATGATGTAGTAGTAATGGGGGACTTCAATTATCCCAGTATCTGTTGGAAGACAAATTCTGCCAAACACGGCCCCTCCAAGAAATTTCTGACTTGTGTTGGAGATAGCTTTCTCCTACAGAAAGTGGAAGAAGCAACCAGAGGATCAGCTATCCTGGACTTGGTTCTAACCAATAGAGATGATTTGGTGGATGAAGTGGCAGTTACGGGAACTCTGGGGGAAAGTGACCACACCATACTTGAATTCTTGATTTTAACAGAAGCAAAAGCTGAGAGTAGCCATATGCGCACCCTGGACTTCAGGAAAGCTCATTTTAATAAACTCAGAACAATTGTAAGTACAGTTCCATGGCAAGTGACCCTAATGAGAAAAGGACTTAAAGATGGGTGGGAGTTTCTAAAAAAGGAAATTCTAAAAGTGCAACGGCAAGCAATTCCAACAAGGAAAAAAGGGGGAAAACAATAGAAGAAGCCAATGTGGCTTCACAAAAAACATAGAGATGAGCTGAAAACAAAAAAGGACACATACAGGAAGTGGAAAGAAGGCCAGGCCACAAAGGAAGAGTACAGGCAGGTATCACAGAATTGCAGGGATGACGTCAGGAAGGCGAAAGCTGAGAATGAGCTGAGGTTAGTGAGAGCTGCCGAAAGGAACCAAAAAGCTTTCTTCAGGTACATCCGTAGTAAAAGAGAAAAGAAATGGTGGCACAGCTACTCAATGAGGATGGCAAAATGATAACAGATAACAAAAGGCAGAAGTGCTCAATTCCTACTTTGGCTCAGTCTTCTCCCAAAAAAGGGTCTATGACCCTCCCAGGAAACATGAAGTGGAAGGGGCAGGATTGGAGCTTGAGATTAATAGACAAATGGTGAAGGAATACCTAACCACTTTGAACAAGTTCAAATCAGCAGGGCCGATAAATTGCATCCTAGAGTATTGAAGGAACTGGCTGAAGAACTCTCAGAACTGCTGTCTATTATCTCTGCGAAATCATGGAGGACTGGTGAAGTGCCGAATGACTGGAGGAGAGCTAATGTTGTCCCTATCTTCAAAAAGGGCAAAAAAGAAGAACTGGGGAACTACAGACCAGTCAGCCTAACATCAATCCCTGGAAAAACTCTGGAGCAGATTATAAAGCAGTCAGTCTGTAAGCACCTTGAAAACATTGCAGTGATTACTAGAAGCCAACATGGATTTATGAAGAATAAATCCTGACAAACTAATCTTATCTTGTTTTTTGATCGGGTAACCTCCCTTGTAGACTGTGGGAATGCTGTGGACATAATATATATTGACTTTAGCAATGCTTTTGACAAAGTGCCCCATGATATTCTGATTAGCAAGCTAACTAAATGTGGGCTGGATGGAACAACTATCAGGTGGATCCACAGTTGGCTCCAGAATCATACTCAAAGTGTGCTTATCAATGGTTCCTTCTCAAACAGGGCGGAAGTAACGAGTGGGGTACCACAGGACTTGGTCCTGGGCCCAGTGCTCTTCAACTTTTTTATTAACTACTTGGATGAGGAGGTACAGAGCATGCTTATCAAATTTGCAGATGATACATAATTGGGGGACACAGCTAATACCGTGGAAGACAGAAACAAAATTCAAAGGGACCTTGATAGGCTGGAGCATTGGGCTGAAAACAACAGAATAAAATTCAACAGGGATAAATGCAAGGTTCTACACTTAGGAAGAAGAAACCAGATGCACAGTTCTAAGATGGGGGTTACTTGGCTCAGCAATATGACATGTGAGAAGGATCTTGGAATTGTCGATCACAAGCTGAATATGAGCCAACAGTGCAATGTGGCTGCAAAAAAGGCAAATGCTATATTAGGCTGCATTAACAGACTTATAGTTTCCAAATTGCGTGAAGTATTAGTTCCCCTTTATTCAGCACTGGTTAGGCCTCATCTTGAATACTGCGTCCAGTTCTGGTCTCCACACTCCAAGAAGGATGCAGACAAACTGGAACAGGTTCAGAGGAGGGCAACAAGGATGATCAGGGGACTGGAAACAAAGCCCTATGTGGAGAGACTGAAAGAACTGGGCATGTTTAGCCTGGAGAAGAGAAGACTGAGGGGAGATATGATAGCACTCTTCAAGTACATGAAAGGTTGTCATGCAGAGGAGGGCTGGGATCTCTTCTTGATTGTCCCAGAGTACAGGACACGGAAGGCTCAAATTGTAGGAAGCTAGATTTCAACTGAACATCAGGAAAAAGTTCCTAACTGTTAGAGCCATACAACAATGGAACCAATTACCTGGATAGGTAGTGGACTCTCTGACACTGGAGGCATTCAAGAGGCAGCTGGACAGCCATCTGTTTGGAATGCTTTGATTTGGATTCCTGCATTAAGCAGGGGATTGAACTTGATGGCCTTATAGGCCCCTTACAACTCTACTATTTTATGATTCTGTGAAAAATGAGGTGGTTAGCTATTTGCTCTACAAATGGATAACCTCATTTTGCTTTTTATTTGCTAAATGTAACTGTAGTGATTGCTGGGATTTATCACTGAACTGGGGCCAAAGCTACACATTACACAACATGCTAAGTTCTCTCTTTCTTGTCTGTAACACAAAGCATCATTTACCCTGTACCAGGATGTTGTTATATTGTGTGATTTCTCTCCACTGGTACCCAATGATGTCAAGCGGAGCTGGCAAAATGTATAGAATGTTGATGGCACAGCTTGAATAAATGCTGCTAAACATTATGAGAGTGCCAGGGTTAATGCCATTCCTGTGTCACCTCAACCATGTAGCTCCACCTTAACATGCACTGCTGTGCTCTTATGGGATTTCTTGTGGATTTTGGTTAATACACTTTCATTTGGGAAGAGGGAGAATTTTAGTGTTTCAGTTCAATACCCACAAAGAGTTTATCTGATTAAGCCAATATGATGATTAACGTCTTGACCTCTCTGTCGTAGACATATTCTCATGGACCATGAGATGTCTGAATGTGGGTGTGGCTAAGGGAATAATGTAATCTCAGTAAATATCCATTTAATTTGAACATAATAAAGCAAGCTTCGTACATCTCCAAAATTATACAATCCATTGTGCGATATATTAAAATAATCTATTGTTAGTGAGGTAAAGCTTGTTAATCCTTAGTATGGATTAACTCCTGTTTCTCTTCTTTTTTAAATAGCTACTTTGCCTGGAATGTGGGAAAGAACAGTAACCGTAGGAAGTGCTGGGAAAACGTATAGTGTAACTGGTTGGAAGGTAAGTGAAAACGATAAGAGATCACATGAATGAAGAATCACATGTGTTGAAGTACTGCTAGGATATTATTTTATTTTTCACATTTGTCATGGGGGAGGGTGTCATTTGCAAGCTTGCAAATGCTATACTAAACACTTGCAAATGCTATGTTAAAAATAAAATCCAGACACTAAGGAAATTTTAAATGCAATGCATATGAGAGATTTCACTCAATCATTCGAAATTTTACTGTTTCCACTTTGAACAGTTGGTTAATATTATGAACATTGTAAGCAATAAGATTTCTTAATTTACACATCAGTTGGAGACCTCATGCTTGCTATGTCAGTTCCAATATCAGATGTAGAAGATGGTGGTTGCTGGGGGCAGGTTTCATGTGGGAAAGTAAGGCAGGATTCAAGGAACCATAAGGAGGACTGTGGGGATATCAGAAAAGATTGGGGGACTTCTTAGTACAGGAACATACACACCATAAAGGGTTACATCCAAAAACATAACCTTGCAAAGTCTCATGTTATGCAAATGTACCCTAGGCATGGCTGTGGAGACCTTTTGGAACCAGAGCTACATAAAGGAATGTTTTAAGTTCAATATTGTACATCTTTTGGTAACTTCTGTCTGGTGAAAGCTATAAATCCCATGTACACACACACTCCCACACTTCATGAATGTACCTATGTTGAATTTTCATATTTTTGGAGAGCATAATTTTCATTTTCCTTGGCAGGTATTTTTTAAATGCAGAGCAACCTTTTTAATAGAGAATCACCTGGTTGCATTCGATGACTAATAATCCAAATGAGGCAGAAATATTTTGTTAACTGGAAGAGTGTTCTTTTTCTTTTAGCCTATTGATGGTCTCCTGGTTTAAAATGTGGTAACATCCATGCTTCTCAGCTTTTATAAATGTTAAGTAAACAACCAGATATAACTGTAACAAGTATCTTTTTGTTTAAGCTTGGCTGGTCTGTTGGTCCCCAACATCTGATAAAGCATCTGCAGGTCGTTCACCAAAATTCATTGTATACATGCCCAACTCCATTACAGGTAGGTACCAATGGATATAAAAGTTTTTATAGAGGCTGATACGGTCTGGGAGGCTGGGGCCACTAACCAACCTTACAAATTGGTTAATAACCACTCCTGAAAAAACCTTCCTTGGACCCAGAGGATTTCAGCAGCTACAGACCAGTAGCCAATGTTCCGTTCCTGGGCAAGATCCTGGAACGTGTGGTTGCTGACCAGCTCCAGGCGCTATTGGATGAAACCGATTATCTAGATCCATTTCAATCGGGGTTCAGGCCTGGTTTCGGCACTGAGACTGCCTTGGTCGCCCTGTTTGATGACCTATGTCGGGAGAGAGACAGAGGGAGTGTAACTCTGTTGATTCTCCTTGACCTCTCAGCGGCTTTTGATACCATCGACCATGGTATCCTCTGGAGAGGCTTGCGGAGTTGGGAGTTGGAGGCACGGCTTGGCAATGGTTCCGCTCCTACTTAGCGGGTCGTCTCCAGAAGATAGTGCTTGGGGAACATTGCTCGACACCGTGGGTTCTCCAATGTGGGGTCCCGCAGGGTTCGGCTCTGTCTCCCATGCTTTTTAACATTTATATGAAGCCGCTGGGGGCAGTCATCAGGAGTTTTGGAGTGCGTTGTCATCAGTATGCTGATGACACGCAGCTCTACTTCTCCTTTACATCTTCTTCAGGTGATGCAGTCGACGTGCTGAACCGTTGCCTGGCTGCGACAATGGACTGGATGAGAACTAACAAACTGAGACTCAATCCTGACAAGAGTGAGATGCTGTTGGTGGATGGTTTCTCTGATCGGATGGTGGATATATACCCTGTCCTGGATGGGGTTACACTCCCCCTAAAGGAACAGGTGCGTAGTCTGGGAGTCATCTTAGACTCTTCCCTCACACTTGAGGCTCATGTAGCCTCGGTGGCCCGGAATGCGTTCTACCAACTTCGGTTGGTAGCCCAGCTACGTCCCTATCTGAGTAAGGAGGACCTCACATCAGTGGTACATGCTATGGTAACCTCGCGTCTGGACTACTGCAATGCGCTTTACGTAGGGCTACCTTTGAAGACGATTCGGAAGCTACAGCTAGTGCAAAATGTGGCGGCCAGACTGCTAACAAGAACTAAGCGGTCTGAGCATATAACACCTGTGCTAGCCCGTTTGCACTGGCTTCCAATATGCTTCCGGGCCAGATTCAAAGTGTTGGTACTTACCTATAAAGCCTTATACGGCGCGGGACCACGATATCTGTCGGAACGCCTCTCCCGATATGAACCGGCCCGTACACTACGGTCTACTACGAAGGCCCTCCTCCGGGTTCCGACTCATAGGGAAGCCCGGAGAGTGGTGAGAAGATCTAGGGCCTTCTCAGTGGTGCCCCCCAACTATGGAATGGTCTGTCCGAGGAGGTGCGCCTGGCGCCGACACTATCATCTTTTCGGCGCCAGGTTAAAACCTTTGTCTTCTCTGAGGCATTTTAATTCCTGTTAATTCTAAATTATTATATTTTGATTTTAGACTGTACAGTTTTTTGCACAGTTTTGTATTGTGATATACTGTATTGTGTTATTTTTATTGTATTTTTAATGTTCACCGCCCAGAGAGCTGTTGCTAGTCAGGCGGTATATAAGCTTAATAAAATAATAAATAAAATAAATAAATAAATTGGTTAATAAGGGATGTATCAGTGGGAATAGCAGATGAAATTAACTTTTGAGCATGTGGACCATTTGAATGCCAATCGTTTGGACGTTCTTTTGTTAGCAGAAAAGCCAGAGACACAAGTGATGGGACTTGGGGTGAGAGATTACAGTACATACTACCATATATCTGATGCGTAGTGAAATTCTTACCGCTCGGCAGGATGATACAGACAACTGGCTTATGTCCTGGTTATCTGGGCCCTGTGGAAGGTTACCATTGGCAAATAATCGTCTGTATGCATCCTGAAATAAACTTAAATTTGTCTCTATTGTTTCCATTGTGTTTAGGATTAGGTATAAGCTTCCTAAATATTCGGGATTTACTTTGTGGTAAGAAGGGAAGGACATCTAGTAGATCTTAATTCCCATTTGTGGAATTTTTATAAAAAGGAATGATACATTCGGTATAATGTATAAGTTATCATTAAAGCAATAATTTTGCATATGTTGGTAGAAGGTTAAAAATTCATATATATGTTATTTTATATAAGTTTATTGAATCAAGTAACTGAGCATGAAGGTCTTTGACTTTTTAAAATTTTATACTTGGAAGAAAATGGATGTAGTCTAGTGATAGATGTGTGTCTAGCAATTTTAGAATTATTTTCATTAGCTTTTTCCCCTTGTCTGCTAAACTCAATTGATAATTCACTAATAGGCAAAAAACCTTGCAGTTTAAGAATGTACCTATAGCCCACAGATATTTCTACCAAACTTTAAAAAGCAGGGAAATTGGGCAGCTATCGTGAATGCACCAGGGGAGCAGGAGACCTGAACTCCTCTCTGAGGTATTGGACTGCCCTACAAATTGGTCAAAATGCAAACACCATTTGGGTTGGTCTTTCACAGTCCAATCCACTTCCTGGGTAGCTTGGAAGAATTGGGTAACATGTGCCTCTGAGCATGTGGTGAGTGGTGGCAATACCTGCCATCTCCAAAGATGGAGAATTATATTTGTGTATGTTTGTTGGTGTTCTTACTTTGCTTTTTTCCTGTGTTACTAATGTTTCTACAGAGAATCTAAACTAGAAACTTTTATTTCCCTCACTATTCATCCTAGAAATCTGTGTCAAATTTATTTTTATTAATTTCAACGCCTTTTTATTGGTCAGTGTCATATGATGGTGAAGACAGCCTTTTGTATTTCAAATTGTTGGTTATAGTCTATTGTTATTTTGAGTGCATTAACAGTTGAATCTGAAACTGCAGTTTGATGTAAAATCAGACTGATTCCAATATGTTGCTCCTTCAACAATGACTCTAGCTGTTGGAAAAAAGAGGATGCATGTTTTCAGCCTGCTATGTTCAAACCACTTTATTTAAGGCAAGATGGGCACATAGTACACACCTTGAATTTTGCTAGAATATATTTCACCTCCCACTGTTTATCTTGTGCAAATTGACACACTCCTGAGGTCCACTGGAGACTATTCTGCAGAATAGTGAGTGCTATTATTCCACAATTATGTTTGGAGTTTTTTTAGTGTAAATTTTGCAAAGAGTTGCTGTACTTCACATATTCACAGAAATAGAAACAAAAGAAAATGATTTCCTATAGGAAACTTCACTAAAATGGCAAAGTAAATCAGACATATTCAAAGTGACCATCTGAACTATATCAACTATATTAATAATGTTGCTTCCTCCCTGCTAAAACAAGATCAGCATAGCACATGTCTTCTTTCTATTATTTGGGTTGACTGCAAGTGTTGCCACCACTCACCATATGCTCAGAGGCACATGTTACCAAATTCTTCCAAGCTACACAGGAAGTGGATTGGACTGTGAAAGACCAATCCAAATGGTGTTTGCATTTTGACCAATTTGTAGGGCAGTCCAATATCTCAGAGAGGAGGTCAGGTCTCCTGCTCCCCTGGTGCATTCACTATAGCTGCCCAATTTCCCTGCTTTTTAAAGTTTGATAGAAATATCTGTCAGCTAGAGGTACATTCTTAAACCGCAAGGTTTTTTGCCTATTAGTGAATTTCCCTGCTTTTTAATCTGGGAGGTAAGAAATGGGATCCTGTCCCAAGTTTGCTGAGAATGAATTGATCATTTGCAAGCTTATTGAGTTCAGTGGGATTTACTCCCCTGCAATCATGCTTAGGATAGGTGAAACTGACCACAGGGGATGGGGAGGGGAGGAGGAGGGAGGGGAGTAAAGGCAGAGGGGAGGACTGGGATGGGAGCAGGCAGGAGGGGCAGGGGAGGAGGACAGGTTTGATCATTTGCACGTTTATTGAGTTCAGTGCGATTTACTCCTGTGCAATCATGCTTAGGATAGGTAAAGCTGACTGGGGGGGAGGGAGGGTGGGAGGGGGAGGGCTGGAGTGGGCAGGGGAGGAGGAAGAAGGAAGAGCGGGGAGGAGGAAGGGAGAGGAGTGGGGAAGGAGGGGAAAAGCAGGTCTGATCATTTCCATGCTTATTGAGATCAATGGGATTTACTCCTGTGCAATCATGGTTAGGGTAGGAAAAACTGACCATGGGGGAGGAGGAGGGGGAAGGGGAAGGTGTGTATTGGAGGGGGCAAAGGAAGGGGGAGGGTAGGGTAGGTTTGATATTTTGGATGCTTATAGAGTTCAATGGTATTTACCTCTGTGCAATCATGCTTAAGATAGGTAAAACTGACCATGGGGAGGAGGAGGAAGGGGAAGGAGGGGATTGGAAGGGAAAGGGGAGGGAGGGGCAAAGGAAGGGGAGGGAAGGGGCAAGAGGGAGGGGATAGGAGGGAGAAGGGAGCGTGGGTTTGATCTAGGGTTGCCAGGCTCAGGGCCTGAGAATAATTCTGTATCTTTAAGAGAAGAGAAAATTCAGCCAAGTACAGGTTTTCTTGCAACACCGTAATGGGAAAAACCACAAGGTGAAATTCTCCCTTCCTCCTGCACAACTTTTAAAGATACAGAAGACCTCTTGGAGGCTGGGCCTGGCAACCCTAGTTTGATCATTTGCATACTTTTTGAATTCAATGGGATTTATTTCTGTGCAATCATGTTTGAAAATGGAAATGGACTATCTTCAAGTCGACTGAACTTATAGTCACCCTTTGAATACGGTTTTCATGGTGAACGGTATTCAGAGGGGGTTTACCATTGCCTTCCTCTGAGGCTGAGAGGCAGTGACTGGCCCAAGGTCACCCAGTGAGCTTCATGGCTGTGTGGGGATTTGAACCCTGGTCTCCCAGGTCCTAGTCCAACGCTGCCCTGGTGGAGGGGCAGGGAGGGGGAGGGGAGGAAATTGGGTGGGTGGGCACTGGGCAGAGGGGAAAAGCCTTTCCTTTCCAAAAGGAAAACATTGTGAACAGTATCATTGCTTTTCAGCGTTTCCCTCACCTTTTTATTCTACAGCAGGCACATGAAGCCTCCCACCCAAATTTAAACCAAAGCTGTTCCTGGCCACATCCGCACCAGGCCTTTATTTCACTTTGGACAGTCATGGGTTCTCTCAAAGAATCCTGGGAAGTGTAGTTAGTGAAGGGTGCTGAGAGTTGCTTGGAGACACCCCGTTCCCCTCACAGACCTTCAGAGTGGCTGACTGTTAAACCAGTCTGGCCACTGGAGCTCTGTCACTGGAACAGGAGTCTCCTCTCAGCACCCTTCACAAACCATACTTCCCAGGATTCTCTGAGGGAAGCCATGACTGTCTCATGTGAAATCAAAGTCTGGTGTGGGTGTGACTCCGATTAGGCAAGCCAAGCAGCTGTGAGTCTGGCTTTTAGAACTCTGACATTTGGTTTTTACTGAGCATGCCCTGCGTTATCATAGGGTTCCAGCCAAAATTTCTTAAATTAATTAAAAATCAGCCAGACATTTTTTGAACTTTTAAACTGCCGAAGATGAAGGTCAGAGTATGGGGCAAGGTCAGTAACAGGATTACAGGTACTCTGTGAACATGGCTGATTTTTAATGAATTTCAACAGATTATGAGAACTCTGACAGAAAAAAGTCCAAAAGGGCTCTGGGTTTTTTTCCTCTCTTTTTAGACTTTAAACTCTCTATTCTCTCTGACTGTTTTGTGCATTACCATGAAAATTGAGAGGGTTGTTAAGCAAGCCTTTCTGAGTTCAGGACTATAACCTTTGTAAGGTTTTGTTTTGAAATGAGCTTATGGGAAGCATCAGAATGGCATGGGGGGTATTTACAATTTAACATTGTGGAATGTGAAAAATCCACACTGGCTATAGTATACAGCCACTCTTGTGGCTGTATAATCCTATTTTTACTCTTAATTATTGACTTATAGGATTATTATTTATATATACAGTATATATGTTTGTCTATTTTACTAGGATTATATATTTTACTATTTCTTTGAATATAGCAGTTTTGATAATATGCTTCAGCGTGGATTTTTTTTCTTCTTTCCTGATTTGAATTTTCAGGAGGCTGTGGCACAAGCCTTTTTGATAGACTTGAAACGCATGGATGACCCAGACTGCTACTTCTATTCTCTGCCTAGAGAGCTGGAAAGCAAACGGAGCCGAATGGCTCAGATGCTCCTGGAAGTCGGACTGAAACCTGTTATTCCAGAGGGAGGATACTTCATGATTGTTGATGTGTCCAAATTAAGTTAGTGAAGTTTTAATTCTCTGACAGGAATGGGCATGACCAACAGCACTGAAGCTGGTAAAAATGTACTGTGAGCAGTGGGCTACAGTGTGTCTCTTTATTTTCTGTTTTGAGTAACTGTCGGAAGGCAGAGCTGGGGTCCCAATCCCGGGGAGCTGGATCCCGGAGAGTTGGGAGAAGAGTATTCGGATGGATGGCAGAGGGAAGGGGGAGGAACTTGCCCCCTTTGGAGCGAAGACGAAACAGAGGAACTGCCAGTGATAAGGTCGCTTAGCAACGGGGAGCCTGAGCCCTCCCTGGACATTCTCACGCCTCCCCCTCTTTCAGGCTCAGAGCAAGAGGGGGAAGAGGGAGGGCTGCTCACAGCCGAAAAGCGGGGAAGCAGTTTACCATCAGCCCCTTCCCTATCCCCCATCCTGGAATCGGAAACTTCAGAAGAGGAGGGGGTGATGCTTCCCCCCTCACCGCGCACACGCAGACAGCTGAAAAGACAGGAGAGAAGGGGGGGAAGGCGGGCAGTACCTGAGGGGCAGTTAAGGAGGAGCGAAAGATTGCGTGCCCGTTTGGCCCCTTCTTAAAGAACAGGTGGGAAGCAGTCCCTTGCTCTGTCAACTTTCTCCCAATGCCGCAGGACCTGTATCCCTGTATTGCTTCATGAGAAAACGCAGTCTTTGTTTGGACATTACCCTAATAAAACACGAATTAACTACAATCGTTGGTCTGGTTCCTGAGTCACATCCTGGGCCTGACAGTAACAAGCATTTTCACAAACATAGTAGGTGTCCTACTGCAGTTCTAGCAGAACTAGACAGTACTATAAACTTGTTTTGATTGCTACCATAAATAACAGCTTGGTGTTGTGTTGCCTTTTCTCACTTTGTACTATGAAGTGAAGCCTACTTGTGTGTTTCCCCACCACCAGCAGTCAGTTATGTAGAACATGGGATGGGAAAATACACAGGGTGATGACTTCAGGATGTGAGTAAGTTTTTCATTACGTGTTACAGAGGAAAAGTAGGATGAATTTGATACAGGGCTGCCATTGACAGCATCCCCTTTGTATATCATAACATTTAGCTCTCCCGTTTAGAGTACAGCTTCAGAGCACAAATCCTGGTACTCTGCCGAGCAATCCTGGGGAAAGAGAAGTACAGTGTAGCACAGTGGAACTCACACCGGCTGTACACGTTTCATCTTAGAATGTGGCCCCAGATCCTTTCCATCTACAGTTCTGTAAAAATATCTTCAGAGATGTCCATATTTGATAAAATCATTCTACTGAAAAATTGCAGGTCTTAAGATGCTTCATTTTTTTTTTTTGAGATGTAGATTTGTCTGACATGGAGAAGGATAAACCTTATGATTATAAATTTGTGAAATGGATGATAAAATCTAAGGTAAGGATTTTTTAAAATTTCTCCCTCTTACTCTTTTGCTCAAATTAATGTATTTAATTCTAACACTTTAAGTGAGGTTGCAAAATTGGTGGCCCTGATGTAGAGAATTGTGAACACAATGCAAGGCTGCATACCCATTACTAGGTTTACAGAACAATCCCCTTCCTTACATCTGGGTTGTGGCATTGGGCTAGACACAGCCACTTCTTAAAGATCAATTGTTTTCTTCTCCTTTGAAAGGAGGACAATGGCAAACTCCTAGCGTGACTTTTCTGCAGTCCTCTGGAGCCAAATATAACTCCAGAAAATAACGTTGCAAAATTCCTGCATATAATAATGTGCAATCTGTGTGTAGTTTGATTGCTGCTTCCCAAACTGTGCACACAGTGTGTACATGCAACAACAACAACAAAAATCTGTCAAGAACAGCAAGGTTGGCCAAAGTAAAATGGCTCAGCCTAAAGAGATTGTGAGGAATATTCTGCATAGGTTCCTGGGATGCTCTAAGCTGGGAAAAATCAGGGTGTCGCATATAGTCCCACTGCAGCTCATTAGCTGAGAAGGGAGGTAGCTGAACCTTATCTGTAGTGCCTGGTAGAAAGGTCAGGAGGCCTGAGTAGCTGTAAATTAGTAGGCCTGGCCTTGCCATGAACTTTTGGACTATTCCATCATCGAGGTGTCATGATTGGCTAATTGTCCCTCTCGCTGTTGCTGGGCAAATTCCCATAAAAGTGGGGCTAGCTGTCATCAAATTGTCCCATTCCATCTTGACTTACCTATGTGATGGCTAGTGATATATGGAGCCAAGGAGGGACCAGCTCTTACACTTTTTCTGCTTGGGAGTATTCTAGCTTAGGCTAGGTAAACTTTGTTATTTTGTGTTTGTGTTGAAACTTTCTTACTGTGTTTTGTACATGTGTTGACCATGCCTGACTCTGTTCCAGAGTATTGGGCTTAAAGGAATTTGTATGCTCCTCTTTTATATGCACTTTTATTATATTGAATAAACTACCTCATATTATTTGATGTGTGTTACTTGGGTCTGTGGCTCTGAAACCAGTACTTTGACTATAAAGCTACTGACTACTGGATTGGGTTTGACTGGAGGCTCCAGAGCAGTGAGTGTAAGGTTTGGCTCTTGCTCTTAGGAATCTTTGTCAGTCTAGTTGGTGCTCTGAGTTCCCCTCAACTCAGAATGGGAAATCAAATTAAAGGGGCGGTGGCAGTCTTCCTACCTTATAGGGTTGGTGTTGGGATTAACTCAGCCCTGGTAAGGAGAGGCATGAGGCGTGCCTGGCCCAGGACAATTGCCCTGGTGTTAGGGGGTTGGCTCCTGGGGTGTAAATTTTGACAATACCCACTTGTAAAATCTTCAAACATGATGGCACAGTGATGTGTCTCATCATGATGGAATTTTGTTAACACATGACATAGACTTGATTAAGTTCTTGGGCAGCAGCCTTTAAACTGTCACAAAAATATGGTACTAGAACGTCCAAGTTCTATGATTTCAACTGTTCTAATGTACCTGGTGTGCATGTAATTTGCTTTGTCCTTCTCAGAAACTGTCTGCTATTCCTCTCACTTCATTTTGTGGCCCGGAGACCAAAGAACAGTTTGAGAAATACATACGGTTTTGCTTCATCAAAGTAAGTAGTGCAATCTGTTTATTTAAGATGTTAGCAATACCATTTGTTTCTGTTAGCATTTTGACAACTGATCTCCATTCACTTTTAAACAATCAAAGTAACTTTTTAATATTACTGCTAATAATAATTTTCTAGAGTATGATTTTATTTTTAGTTTTTGCATCCGGGGTGGGCAACCTTTTTCTGTCAAAGAGCGATCTGTAATTTTTGTCCATCTAGAGTAATCTGTTGTGGGCTGGGATGACATCAAAGGTGGATGGGGGCATTCCTTCCTTCCTTCCTTCCTTCTCTCTCTGCCACTCTTCCCCATTTTTCCCCTCCTGCCACCCACATGAAATTAGGCTGAGGGACGCAGATGTTCCGGTCCCCCACGCACCCACAGGATTACTGGTTGCCCTATCAGCCAGCTCTCAGATCTCCGGATGCTGCTTTTAAATGCCAGATAGGTCCATAATAAGACCTCTCTCATCCACGATTTAATCGTGGATGAGGGGGCTGATCTGGCATGTATAACCGAGACCTGGGTGGGTGAACAGGGTGGAGCTAGTCTCTCCCAACTGTGCCCACCTGGGTACTTGGTTCAGCATCAGGGTAGGTCTGAGGGCCAGGGAGGGGGGGTTGCTGTGGTCTATAGGAGTTCCATCTTTCTCTCCAAGCACCCTGTCCATTTAGCTACTGGCCTGGAGTGTTTGCACCTTGTGTTGGGTCAATGGGACAGATTGGGGATTCTGTTGGTGTACCGCCCACCCCGCTGCCCAACTGACTCCCTAACTGAGCTGACAGAGGTGGTCTTGGATGTGCTGTTGAGATCCCCTAGACTTTTAGTGCTGGGGGATGTCAACATCCATGCTGAGGCCACCTTATCTGGGGCGGTTCAGGACTTCATGATCTCCATGACAACCATGGGGCTGTCCCAATACGCCATTGGCCCAACGCATGTGGCAGGGCATACTCGGGACCTGATTTTTGCAACTGGACAGGGTGAAGGTGATCTGAAGGTAGGGAGTCTTATATCAGCCCCTTTGTCATGGTCAGATCACCGCTTGCTGAAGTTTAGACTTACAGTGACTTTCCCCCTCTGCAGGGGTGGGGGACCTATTAAGATGGTCCGCCCTCAGAGACTAATGAATCCGGATGGTTTTCAGAAGGCTCTGGGGAGTTTTCCGGCTGATAAGGCTGGCGCTCCTGTCGAAACCCTGGTCGAACTGTGGCACACTGAAGTGACCCGGGCAGTTGACATGATCGCTCCTGAGTGCTCTCTCCTGGATAAAGCTCATACAGCTGTGTGGTATACTCCGGAGCTGAGAGCGATGAAACAGCATAGGAGACGGCTTGAGTGCAGATGGAGACAAACTCCTGATGGATGCAACTTTGCACTGGTAAGTGCCTATACTCAGTTATATTTAGTGGCAGCGCGGGCAGCAAAAAAACAACATTTTGCTGCCTCTATTCAATCTTCTATCTGCTGGCCGGCGGAGCTTTTTAAGATTGTCCGAGGGCTATTACATTCTGGCCCTAAGGACATGATAGATCCATCTGAAGCCCGTTGTAATGAATTTGCCAGGCACTTCCAGGACAAAATTCTTGCATCCGTCAGGACTTGGACTCCAATGTTATAGCAGTGGATTTAAATGAGGCATCCGGAGCACAGTCTGGTCATGTTTTGTTGGATGAGTTTCAATTGGTACAGCTCGAGGACGTTGACAAGGTGCTTGGACAGGTGCATGTGACCACTTCTATACTGGATCCTCGCCCCTCTTGGCTGATAAAAGCTAGCAGGGTTGGAACCGCCGGCTGGGCCATGGAGGTGATTAATGCCTCATTACGAGAGGGACTGGTCCCTGGTTGCCTGAAGGAGGCGGTGGTGAGACCACTTCTGAAAAAATCTTCCTTGGACCCAGAAATTTTCAACAATTACAGGCCGGTAGCGAACGTTCCATTCCTGGGCAAGGTTCTAGAAAGAGTGGTCGCGGACCAGCTCCAGGCACTCTTGGATGAGACTGATTATCTAGATCCATTTCAATCGGGGTTCAGGCCCGGTTTTGGCACTGAGACGGCCTTGGTCGCCCTGTATGATGACCTCTGTCGGGAGAAAGACAGGGGGAGTGTAACCCTGTTGATTCTCCTTGATCTCTCAGCGGCTTTTGATACCATCGACCATGGTATCCTTCTGGGGAGACTCGCTGATTTGGGAGTTGGAGGTACTGTATGGCAGTGGTTCTGCTCCTATTTAGCGGGTCGTCTCCAGAAGGTAGTGCTGGGGGGGGAGTCTTGCTCGGCACCCTGGGTCCTCCAATACGGAGTTCCACAGGGGTCAGTACTATCCCCCATGCTTTTTAACATCTACATGAAGCTGCTGGGTGCGGTCATCAGGAGTTTTGGAGTGCGTTGCCACCAGTATGCTGATGACACGCAGCTCTACTTCTCCTGTTCATCCTTTTCAGGTGAGGCTGTCAAGGTGCTGAACCGATGCCTGGCTGCAGTAATGGACTGGATGAGAGCGAATAAATTGAAGCTCAATCCAGATAAGACTGAGATGCTGTTAGTGGGTGGTTCCCCTGACCAGCTGGGAGAGGCTCAACCTGCTCTGGACGGGGTGGCACTCCCCCTGAAGGAGCAGGACCGTAGTTTGGGAGTTCTTTTAGAACCATCCCTGTCACTAGAGGCACAAGTAGCCTCGGTGGCACGGAATGCTTTCTATCAGCTTTGGTTGGTGGCCCAACTACGCCCCTATCTGGATAGGGAAAACCTTGCTTCAGTTGTCCATGCACTGGTAACCTCAAAATTGGACTACTGCAATGCACTCTACGTGGGGCTGCCTTTGAAGACAGTTCGGAAGCTGCAGCTCGTGCAAAATGCAGCGGCCAGATTGTTAACAGGGACTCGGAGATGTGAACATATAACTCTGATTCTGGCTCGCTTGCACTGGCTGCCTATATGCTTCCGGGCTCAATTCACAGTGCTGGTTTTGACTTATAAAGCCTTACACGGCTTGGGACCACAATACCTGGTGGAACGCCTCTCCCGATATGAACCTACCCGTACTCTGCGTTCAACATCAAAGGGCCTCCTTCGGGGGCCCACCCAGAGAGAAGCCCAGAAGGTGACAACAAGAAAACGGGCTTTCTCTGTGGTGGCCCCTGAACTATGGAACTCTCTCCCTGATGAGGTACGCCTGGCGCCAACATTGCTGTCCTTCCGGCGCCAGGTAAAACCCTTTTTGTTCTCCCAGGCTTTTTAACAACATTTTAACAACATTTTTAACATCTATTGTAACACCTACATTTGCACTTACGCTCTTAATATTTTAGTAATCTTAATTACTTAACATCTTAATACTTTTAACTGATTTAATACGTTTTAATATTTTTTAGGCTTGTGTTGTAGTTGTTTATATGTTTAATTATGTTCTACTACTTTTGGTATATTGTTTTTAAGTTGTTGATATATGTTTTTACTTGTATATTGGATGTTTTTATGTTGTGCACCGCCCAGAGAGCTACGGCTATTGGGCGGTATAGAAATATAATAAATAAATAAATAAATAAATAGCACTTTTTCTAAATGGTCAAAGCCAGTAATCCTTGTAATAGTCCTAGATCAGTATTATTATGCTTGTTTTGCAGATAGGAGTGCTCTACCTCATGCTCTGAACCATGATACACTGGCTCCCCTGTATTTTTCGGAGGATGTCATAATAAATACATGAAAATACTTGTTTCCTCCACTCCACAGATTGATAACTAGATTGGTTGGGGGTGGGAAAATGCAATACTGCCACAGGAGTGGTGGACCAGGTGTCTCTGCAGTTGCTTTCATCCCTCCCTCTCTATGCATGTTTAGCAGTGTGCTATTAGCTGCTGAGCTGTTCTCTTGCCCATTGAGCTTGTACAGCACAGTGAGACAATTTAAACCAGCCCCAGTGTTGCTCCTGGGAAGAACAGCATGAGAGTTGAACTTGGGGCAAAAGGGTGATGACAAAGTTGGATAACAGCTTAGGGCCTACTTAAGAGCAAAGGCTTGGTTAGGCTGGATATTTCACAAACACATAATTCCTGCCAAAAGTACTTTGGATTCTAATTATAAGGTTGAGCAGCTCCATATGCTTTTACATACCATTGTGGTGTCAAAACATAAATTAACCTGGCATTTTAATTGGTAAGCAAATATGTGGTGTCTGCCAAACTGCCTACAACTTTATGCTGGTGTATCACCTGGAGAAAGACAAAGGTCACATAATTTATTGGGGTTGATTTCAGATATATTAAATTTTAAAACTGTGTTAGGGAGCATATCCTCCTACATGTTCCTTCCCATTTCCTGAGACTGGAAAGACAGGCTTTGCTCCATGTTCCAGTGTTTGGCAGATATAGTTGGTAAAGGGCAAGGGCAGAGTCTTCTCTGTTGTGCACCCACACTGGGGAATTCTTTACCAAGGGAAGCCCAGCTGCCATGTCCCTCACAGTGTTCAGCCAGCAAGTGATGTTTTGCATGTTTTGAAAGGCTTTTGCTGGCCACTAATGCTCATTATCCTGCTGGCTTTACAGTGTTGCTGTGCATGGTGTTATAACTGTTTTACTGTGTGCTACTTCTCTCTCTCTCTGTTTTGACTTGCTGGTTTTTATAATTGAAAGATTTTAGCATTTATACTATGCTGTAGTGTTAGCAGGTATCCATTGCAATGTAACCAAATAGTGTATTCTTTTGATATGTTCTTCCATGGCTGCACCTCAGTCTTTAACTTTTTACACTGTTCTGTATTGACAGAAAGATAGTACCTTGGATGCAGCAGAAGTGATCCTGAAGAACTGGAAGAAACATTGATTTAGAAGTCAATCTGTTCTGTATTTTTTTACAATATTTTGTATGCATAGTAGACTTTGAATCTCACATAAAATGATTGTTTTTTTTAAATTGCATTGTGCTGTGCTGCCATCTCCTGGATATTTAATATTAATGTGATCTAAGGAATTAATTTGGTATTATTCAAACTGCAGTCTTTTCCAAATATTCAATGGAATCCTGCCCCCCATATATTTTTTTACATGCTGAAGTAAAATGCATGTAGGCTGTATCCACTAGGGCCCTATCCAGTAATCTCCTTTATACCTGTACGAGGTATTATTATTATTATTTATTAGACTTTTATACCGCCCGACTAGCAATAGCTCTCTGGGCGGTGAACACAAGAAATACAATAAGATCACATAGTATAATACAACAAAAACATATAAAATAAAATAATCTAAAATCAATCACAGCAGATTTTAAAATTAAGTTAACTTAAATTAATTAAATTATGCATTTATTGTACTTTTGGTTACTTTTTGTCAAATAGTAGCTCTTCTGCATGCCAGGCAAAATACTGTATGAGAAAATTGGCTGTGGATTCCTAGGCCAGGGAATTGCTGTACACGGCTTGGCCAGCCAATGACATAGCATAGTGGCAGAGGAAAGGTAGCATGGGTGGGCATGGGACCTAGGGGCCTGGATCAGGGCAGTCTTCCTGTAGAATACAATTTTTCAACTCATTTTGATGGCATAATCAATTTTATAGTGATCTGCTGTTGCCTAAAAAGAATGAGTTATAGTTCAGCTCCCAGTTTCCTTCACTAGAGCTCTGTAGTAGAATAGTGCTATACAACCTTCAAACAACTTTTTTTAAAAAAAAACTTCAGTAAATAGCGCAGCATATTTTTTAGCAGTTGTATTGCTGATTACTATATTATTTCTAATGCAGTTATATTCCTCATTACTATGTCAGCACGTACACGTGTGCATGCACACACACACAAATGCGCAAAAACTGATAATGCCTTGTAATTGGAATGAATAAGAGGTAAAGTATGCACAATGTCTTTGTGTGATTGTATAGGGAAATGGCTACAGATATGAGAAGTCAAATTGCTTTAGAGTCTGGGTTTGCCATTTTCCCGTGTTGTGTTAGCCATTTGGGTTTTTTTGGTTTTCTGTTTTGCCTAAGCAAGTGAGATGTGCCACCTTGCATAAAGTAGTGTATTGGATATAATTTTGTCCCTTCAAATTTTACAATTTCATTTTACAATAATGATCCTTGGGGATCTGCTAAATAATTATCTGTTACTTTCATGTAATGAGAAATTGATTTGATTTAACAAGTCAATAAAAGTGAAAAATTGCCATACTTGTCTTCATTGATGTTCTAAACATCCAAGGTAGTGTGTGTTCCTTAAACACACCAGAGAAACAGGTTTATAACAATGGTTTCTTCTCCCCCCCCTGCACCTTGCACAACTTTAGAAGAGCTAATAAAGAACATTTGGTAATGAATACCTTCATAAGACTAACTTAACTTAAAACAGGTTTATAGCCTGAATCTGTGCATATTTACTTGGAAGGAGGGCCATTGATTTCAATGAACCTTACTCTAAAGTAACTGTCCATAGGATTGCAGACCTTACAGAGCTAGGTGACGCATATTTACTCAGAAGTAAAGTTGCAATCCAATACACACTTACCCGGGAGTAAGTCCCATTGAATCTAATGGAGCTTATTTCTGAGAAGACAGGTATTGGATTGCAGCCAAAATTTCACTGTAGTCAATGTTGTTTACTCCCAGATAAGTGTGCATTGGATTGCACCTTTGCAGCACAATCCTATATATGTCTTTTAATCCGATACATGTCTGCTTATGTGGGCTTTCTTACAAGTATGAATAGGATTGTAGCCTCAGGGTAGTATTATACTCTGGATAAGATGAACATATGCCATCTACGTGTGTACTCAAACTAAGGGTGCAATCCAACACACACCACTGGACAGTGAGTTCCATAAAAATCAGTGTGACATCTAAGGAAACAAGGACTGGGATGTGAGTTTCTTTGTGTTCAATGAGCCTTGCATATAATTGTAACTCTAAGCACAAAACTGCGACACATCCCTTATTTCAGAATTTGAGAGCTTTATTTCTAAAACTTTGGACTATCAGAAGAAACTAAAATGCTTAAATGGTTTTGTGAGCTATTATGCTGCATCATACCCTTGTTTTAGTTTCATTGTGTGTGTGTGTTTTAACTTGCTTTGGTTTATTCTGCAATTTATTTATTTATTTATTTATTGCATTTGTATACCACCCCATAGCTGAAGCTGTCTGGGCGGTTTACAACAATTAAAAAAATATACAAATTTAAAAACATATTTTTAAAAAAGCAATTTAAAAACACATGCTAAAATGCCTGGGAGAAGAGGAAAGTCTTGACCTGGCGCTGAAAAGACAACAGTGTTGGTGCCAGGCGTACCTTGTCAGAAAGATCATTCCATAATTTGGGAGCCACCACTGAGAAGGCCCTCCCCCTTGTTGCCAGACTCCTAGCTTCCCTCTGAGTAGGCACCCAGAGGAGGGCCTTGGATGTTGAGCATAGTGTACGGGTGGGTTTGTGTCGGGAGAGGCGTTCCATCAGGTATTGTGGTCCTAAGCTGTGTAAGACTTTATATGTTAAAACCAATACCTTGAATCGAGCTCGGAAACATACAGGCAGCCAATGCAAGCGGGCCAGAATCAGTTTTATATGTTCAAACCATCTGGTCCCTGTTACCAATCTGGCCGCTGCATTTTGCACAAGCTGCAGCTTCCGAACTGTCTTCAAAGGCAGCCCCACGTAGAGCGCATTGCAGTAATCTAACTTGGAGGTTACCAGAGCATGGACAACTGAAGCCAGGTAATCCCTGTCCAGATCGGGGTGTAGCTGGGCCACCAACCAAAGTTGGTAGAAGGCACTCCGTGCCACCGAGGCTACCTGAGCCTCAAGTGACAGAGATTTATTTATTTATTATTTATTTAATTTAATTTATATACCGCCCTAAGCCAAAAAGGCTCTCTGGGCGGTGTACATAGAGGATAAACAAGAAAATATATGAATAGAACAAATATAAGAAAATCAAGAAGCAAAACAAACAAGAACCCCCAAGCTACGAACCTGCTCCTTCAGGGGGAGTGCAACCCCATCCAGGACAGGTTGGACTTCCATGATCCGATCAGAAGAATCACCCACTAGCAGCATCTCAGTCTTGTCTGGATTGAGCCTCAGTTTATTAGCCCTCATCCAGTCCATTGTTGCAGCCAGGCACTGGTTCAGCACATTGACAGCCTCACCTGAAAAGATGAAAAGGAGAAATAGAGCTGCGTGTCATCAGTATACTGACGGAACGCACTCCAAAGCTCTGGATTACCGCACCCAACGGTTTCATGTAGATGTTGAACAGCATGGGAGACAGAACTGACCCCTGCGGAACCCCATACTGGAGAGTCCAGGGTGCCAAGCAATGCTCCCCAAGCACCACCTTCTGGAGCCGACCCACCAAGTAGGAGCAGAACCACTGCCATGCAGTCCCTCCCACTCCCAACTCAGCCATTCTTCCCAGAAGGATACCAGGTCGATGGTATCGAAAGCCGCTGAGAGATCAAGGAGAATCAACAGAGTCACACTCCCCCTATCTCTCTCCCGACAAGGTCATCAGACAGGGTGACCAAGGCTGTTTCCATGCCAAAACCAGGCCTGAAACCTGACTGAAATGGATCCAGATAATTAGTCTCATCAAAGAGGGTCTGGAGCTTGCCTGCCATGCTGCTCTGAGAATTTTTATTACAGGGCAGTTAATAAATATTGTAGACAATACAAAATAAAATTGATATCCTTTAACAAAATGACTCTTCTAGCTTTGTTTCCCATTGGAAACCATTTTTACTGGTAATATAAACTGGGCAAACTACTTTTGTAACCTTGCAGAAGATATGATTAACAGTAGGTGAAATAATATTAGATTTCTGTAAAGGATTTTTTGTTTTGTTTTTACAAATCCACAAACAGTGAAAGTTTGTAAATTCAGTTGATTTGACAAGTCAACAAGGAGTTGCTTATGGCAACTTTTCGAGCAGGGAATTTGGTAGAGTTGGAACTGATTAGCAGCACACCTAAAGATTTGATGTATACATTAAGGAATTGCGGTTACTTATATAGTGTTAGCATCTTCAAAACCTTTTTCCAAACCAGATAGTGTTTTCCTAGTACTAGTTGTTGCTCAAATACCATATGGCGGTGGTCCCTAAACCTTTTCCAGTATGGACAACTTGAAAACTACTGTGAGGGCCTTAGTGGACCACTTATTTTTCTGTCTGTGGTAGCAAATGTAATGTGTTCTGCTAAATGCTGTATGATTTTTAATTGTATTTTTATTGCTTCTTTTATTTTTTATACAGAAATGATATAGAATTCAAATTGTAATACAAAATAAGAAAGGAAGCAATCAAATACAATTAAATTAATATAAATATTTAATGCAGATGCTCCATGGATCAAGTGAATGAAGCTCATGGATCACAGTTTGGGAATTCCTGTCATACGGCATTATGTGTGAGGTAACACTGATTGTTGGATGCTTGCTGAAGAATGTATCCAAATTGAGAGGAACTACTATACCCACCACAGCTAACCTACATGCATGCGTGAAAGAGTGTGGATGGGGACAGGCAATATGAAATCCAGCCTTAGGCTGATTTTTGAACACTCAAGGTGTGATAGTGACACAATTAAGGGTTAAATGAGTCCAGGCTACACATGCTTATGAGTGCTTTGTACAGCTTCAGATTGTAGATGCTGGTCACTTTTGAATGGCTCTGTTGCATCATCTCTGCTAAGAAAGCTGACCTAGGCTCTCCCCAGTTGTCATTTAGTGGCAGCCAACCTATGCTTGAACTGTTTCCATCCCAGCTACTGGTTATAATGTTATTGTTCTCAAAAAGTGATACCAGAACCTACTTTTTTCTTCCTTCTACCCCATTAGTTTTCTTGGGAGTCACATGTTTTAGATTGTAAGCCTGAGGGCAGGAACTGCTTCTTCTTTTTTTTTAATGATCTTTGGGAACATTTTTGCCTGGAGTGGGGTTAAATATTTTGGGTGGGGTTTTTTTTTACATACAGGCATTTATTTATTAATCAGGTATATTAAAAAAGTGATACACAGACACACTCTCCTGCAAGAGGAAGTGATTCTACCATACAGCCTCATTCTACTGTGCGTGTTGTCCAAGCCAAAGGCTGAGTTTACTAATTTTGAGGAGGAATGCAGTATATGTGCTGACTATTTCAGCTGTGCTGCAGTACAAGCCCAGCCATATTGGTTGATCAAAAGTTAAAGGCACCTTGCATAGGATTGTTGTTGTTGTTATGTGCCTTCAAGTCGATTACGACTTATGGCGACCCTATGAATCAGCAACCTCCAAGAGCATCTGTCATGAACCACCCTGTTCAGATCTTGTAAGTTCAGGTCTGTGGCTTCCTTTATGGAATCAATCCATCTCTTGTTTGGCCTTCCTCTTTTTCTACTCCCTCCTGTTTTCCCCAGCATTATTGTCTTTTCTAGTGAATCATGTCTTCTCATGATGTGTCCAAAGTATGATAACCTCAGTTTCATCATTTTAGCTTCTAGTGACAGTTCTGATTTAATTTGTTCTAACACCCAATTATTTGTCTTTTTCACAGTTTGTGGTATGCGCAAAGCATTCCTCCAGCAGCACATTTCAAATGAGTTGATTTTTCTCTTATCTGCCTTTTTCACTGTCCAACTTTCACATTCACACATAGAGATTGGGAATACTATGGCCTGAATGATCCTGACTTTGGTGTTCAGTGATACATCATTGCATTTGAGGACCTTTTCTAGTTCTCTCACAGCTGCCCTACCCAGTCCTAGCCTTCTGATTTCTTGACTATTGTCTCCATTTTTGTTAATGTGCCGAGGTATATATAGGATTATATGGCTGTAAACCGGTATTGGAGAGGTTCCCTCCGCCACGGCTTCGTTGCGAAAGCGGGGAAGAGGCAATCGCTTTTTGTCCTGTAAGACTCTCCGTAGCGGAGACCTTGGTAAGTCCCACCTCCCAGCGCGTCAAGCATAAAAGGGAGTCCGCCAGCTCCGTCGAGCGGCCCTGCGCAGGAGAGGAAGGAAGATGGCGTCTACGAGCCGGTCAGTAAGAGAAGCTGTCGGGCGTTCGTATAGATATAAATACGTAGAGAGCGAGAGAACTATGTGTGGTTTTGTTCGACCCCGCGTTCGGGGAGGGAAAGTTGCCTGCGAAGTTATAACCTCGTCACGGTCGCTGCTTGACTTCCTGTTAGGGACTAGGCCCGAGGCGCCTCCTTCCTTGGCCTGGGCCCTGGGCAGCCCAGTCTTCTTACAGGAGCCCCTTCACCAGGCCTAACACCCTGTTTGCTTCAGGTTTTCCTCGTCTCCTCCCTCACCCCCGCTTTAGTTGCAGTGATAGTGGGACCTTCAGTTGTCCTCTTCGCCCGCCCGCCCGCGCTTAGCCGCCATCATTTTCGTGATCCTCGTATGTAAGGGCTTCCTACTCTAGACCACGTACCTCGCTTTCTAGCCCGCAGTTGGGCTTAACGTTGCCGTGGGCGGCAGGGTCGTCGTAAAGCGCTTGCAGCGCTTGGGTAGTTTGAAATATCTACGCTTATTTGCCAACCTCGTTTCCTGCTCTTCTGCCTTTTGGTTCTGATTGCCACGTTAAGAGTTGCAGTATGCTATATTTCAAGCAGTAGATATTCTTCTTTACCCGTGTTGGGAACGATTCATAAAGCCGAGTGGCTGGCAGGGGCATGGGGAAAAGCTCGGTAGCCCTGGGAAAGGAGTGTATGTGGCAGTAAGTGGAGCGGGGGTGGCTAACGTGTCGCTCCGGATGTTGCTGAGTTACAGGTCCCATCATCCCTGAGCACGCTAGCCAAGGATGATGGGAGTTGGAGGCCAACTCCCATCCGGAGGGCCCGAGGGTTTAGGCACTCCTGCAGTAGGAAATGCCTAGGATAGCTAGCTGACCGGGGGGGGGGGACACATTTCTTAGTTTGTAGTTGTGCTTCAACCAGCAGCTTCATCAGCAGAAATCAGGTGACAGCTTTTTACAGGATGGTGGTAAACCTGCTAATGTTTGAATACCAAACTCAAAGTGCAGTTACAGTTGAGGAGCTGACAACTCAGAGTTCCCCTGAAGCCCCTGCTCCAAATATGCATGTGCACATCCTAAACTCTTTTGTGGGTGACTGCACCAGTTGTCTAGGCCTAAATACTGGGCTTGTGTTGAGGAAATTTCTTGTTGGGTGACTGCTCTTCGTCAGAGCTGAGTATTGACAGTCAAACGTATATTCAAACTTTTGCCATAAAAATAGGATTCAAAGTTGCTTGTACAATACATATTTTGGAGACCAATTGTGTTAGCAAAGTTGTTTTGGTTCCTTGCTTCATAGGGTTGCCATAAGTCGTAATCAACTTGAGGGCACATAACAACAGCAATGTATGCCTTTGGGCTCTCTCACTCTTGTAACATCCTGCTGTTTGTATTTTCAGATGACTTGTTAGAAGAGATATTTATACATGATATAATCATGTATTGTAATACTTAGTTTTGTAGTTTGATAAGAATTGGAGGGTTTGGAATTTTCATTATGTTCATTTTTAAATTCATTGTGTTCAGAATGGAGGTCAGTTTAGAAAAAAAATTAATGATCTGATAAACAGAGCTTCTTTCTGTTATGTCACGTAGACGAATTTAGAAGGTGTAAACATAATTCAGACGTTGTTCCTTGGTTTTCTGAGGATTGAATGAATTAAGCTTATGCTTGTTCAATGAACATTGTGTGGTATATCTTTTAAATTTTCTCAGAGTTGCCAGACTCATCAAATATATTTGGAAGGATCTTTCTAGCTGCTTGCAATCCTGTTCTTTGAAAACAAAAGTGCTATTAAGTTGCACACCAATAAAGATTCATTGTTGGGCGACATTCTTGCCCCACTGACTTTCCTCATTATCATGGCCCTGTAGCTGGTGGTTTGTGCAACTGACCTAGATTAGTAATGTGAAACAGATCATTTTTTGTTGTATTCACTTACTAATTTACTCTTAAATGGTATGACCAAATTCTATTTTTCCCTCTAGGAGATTGGTTTGGTTCTATCTTTCTGTGCCTGATCTGCCAGTTTGTTATCTGGGGTGTATGCCATTTGTAATGTTAAAACTTAGAAATGTGCTGACGGTGATATTTTAGTGACAAATTTCAAGGCATTGTGGATGATACCAAAATCTAGATAATCACAAAAGAAAACAAATGTATTCCAAGTTCCGATAACCCACAGTTACAAAAAGCAGGGATGAAGCCAGATTTCCTTTCTCTAGTATGGCTTTACTAAGGCATATAAAAATCAGTGACATTAAAAATATTCTTTCTCTTTTGAACTCATTTGGTTAAAATTAAATCTGAACACAAGCATTTTAAATCTACAGTTATAATCTGTTAACATTGAATCAACAGCCCTCTGTCAATCACATTGAATTAAAAGCTGTTGTTTGTATATAAATATAGATCTTTTTGAGGTCAAGCATTGTAAGTATGGCACAATAGGTTGTATAGTATATTGTTTTTATGGGCTTGATTCTGGGAACCCAGGGGCTGGCAAGCCATCACAGGTACTGAGATCGTCCCCTGCTTCCAGAAGATTTCTTCCCCTGTATCACTCAGATGCTCACTTTGCATACCTGGTAGTCTTTCTACACTCTTACTTTTATGTCCTTTAACTGTTGAACTCTGCAACTTGCTCAGCTCACAAATTACAAATATTTGCATTTTCTTGAATAAAGGAGGACATTTTCATTTGATGAAAATAAGGTGTTCTTTTCTCAATCAATTATCAACTCTTGCTTTGTTCTGGAGAGTTGAGTGTCCTTGGTTACCTCTGTCACATACCCATGTGTAAAGATACTTAGGATACAATGAATAAAAGTTTTAGATTGTTAGCTACTTTGTTTTTCTGAGGTGAGGCTGGAATTGGAGCAAAGCATGACAATTGCAATACAAGGTGCAGAAATTAAACTAGCAATGCTGGAGAGAGAAGTATACCCTGCCATAGATGTATATCTTGAAATAGGATGTAATTAGTTGTAAATGTCATGTTTTACTGATAAGATAAGCAGTTAATATGCATACTTGTTACACTGCTGCTAAAAGAATTGCACCAGCCGCCCATTAGGTGCTGGGCTAAATTCAAGGTTCTGGTTTTGATGTACAAAGCCCTATGCAGCTTGGGACCAGGATACCTCAAAGATTATTCCTTATATACCCAGTTGATCACTGCACTATGCAGGTGAGGGTCTCCTGCAGATACCATCTTATCACGAGGTCCGTTCCATACAAGATAGGAAGCGGACCTATAGTGTTGTGACTGTGACCCTTTGGAATTCCCTCCCCTTAAATATTAGGCGCCATCTCTTGTTATCTTTGGCACCTATTGAAGACCTTCCACTTTCAAGAAGCCTTTTAAGTAGAGACCTTATCCCAGTCTGCATTTGTGTTGGAACTGCTTTTTAAGATTTTTTAAAAGATGTTTTTATGATATTTTATTTTGTGTTTTAAACTCTTTTGTTTTTAAGATGTTTTAGAGTGCTTTTAGCCTCCCTGGCTTCCTTCTGGGAGCAAGGGTGGAATATAAATTTAATAAATAAATAAAATATATAAATAAATTCATTTCAGGAAATATAGGGCAGGTTCAGGAAATTCATCTTTTTTTTTTTTGCATTAGTGCAAGGGGATTTCTGTCCTCTCCTCCCTCTGTGTGTGCCCTGTGCCCTCCCCAAATGTGCTCTGTAAGGTTGGGGGAAAACCCAGAACAGATTTGGGGTGCACACAGAGGGGGAATGCTTGTGTGGATAGAACCTTAACGCTATGTTGAATATAATCATAATAAATTATAGTTCTTATTTTTATCCTTCCCTTCTACTGAATGTGCTAAAATGGTGTGCCATATAGCCATAAAACCATACATAACAAAAATATATTTAGCGAACAATTTCTAAAAGAAAAAAAGAAAGAAAAAAGTAATATCAGCTTAATAGCTGCAAGGCTAACAGGTATTGCACATTAACATTGGCAGTAACTAACTGGCAGGTGTTACTCATTTTTTCAGCAGGCTTTTAACGTGTGTCTGCAATTTCTGGCAAAAGACACATGCAGGTCTGTATGGGAGTAACTTGGTAGAAGTTGTTTAAGGCTTTAAGGCCTAGATGAAGTACTTTTAATTGAGTCTGAAAACAGATTAGGAAGCCAGTGGAGTTGGCATAGGATTGGAGTTAAATGTTCTGACCTGTGAATGTTAGACAGAAGTCTGGCTGCTGCATTTTGGGCCAACTGAAGCTTTCAGATTTTCTTCAAAGACTGCATTACAGTAAGAATCCAGTCTGGAAATAACTGAAGCATGGATGACTGAAGCCAAGTCATTCCACTGTAGAATTTAAAAAGCGTGGAAGGCAAGATAGAATAATGTGGCAATCTAAAGACACTGGGGTAAAGCAGCATTTTCTCAGCACTACTTCCTGGTTCTGTTTTCCAGATAGTCATGTAATGTATCCCAAAAGGTGGCCCATACTGTGGTCAGTGGTATCTATGAGAGACCAGGATAAATTAATAGGGAAGTACTCCCTCTGCTCTTCTTCTGGGACATGGCCTCCACCAGGGTAACCAAAGCAATTATCATTCCAAAACCAGACTGGAATGAATCCAGTTGACCAGTTTCATTTAGAAAACCCTGGAGCTGTGATGGAACCATTGAAGCACCATTGGAAAACTTGACTTTTTCTTGCTGGTTTACATAACTAATTTGAATCAATCCACTCTCAAGCCATGTTTTTGATCCTGTGCTTTTAATAAAATCTATGTCCATTTCACAGAATCGTAGACTTGTAGAGGATTGAGTTGCCATCTGGTATTCCCCCCCCCTCCAAGTGCGGGAAATGCAAAACTAGAGCATCCCCTACATTTAGGTCAGTCAGCTGCCTGTGGGTTGTATCCAGTGTTGTGCCAGAGTAGGTTTTGAGGGTTTGTAAAGGGGGCTGGAGAAGAGTGGGACATTCTGTCATGCAAGTGGACGTCTGTTGCGCAAGCAGAATAGCAGAGTTGGATGCAACCCCATGTTACTTCATCAATAGTGGCAGCATGAAACTTTTTACCAGTTGAAATTCATACAAGAACAGGAAAATTTTCATCACAAAAATATGGAAGCCAGATAATAATTTTTCCTTCTGTTGATAAGTAGTAATGAATATATATATGCAAGTGATAGATTTTGAATTGTTCATAAATGTTAAGTGTTTATCTGGCAGATTGGACAAAACATTTGAAACTTATTTTGAACGTTGAGTGTTTTGTATTTTAAAGAAAGTCAAAAAGATACTGTTGCTATAGGGGTGTATTAGTGAGCCTGAAAGCTTGGTCAAGAGGTAAATGATAGTATAAGGCTGTTGGTCTGAAGCATTTAAGTTAGGTCACCAACCTTTTTGGATCAGTGGGCACATGTTGAATTTTGAGAAGAAGGTGTGGGCACCAATCACAAAATGGTTGTCATGGGGATGTGGCATAACACAAAATGGCTGTTGTGGGGAGCATAGCATAACACAAAATTAGAGAGAGTACACTCATTCCTGCTCCCCACACAGATAACCTTATGCTTACCATGGGAAGTAAGCTAAGTTTTTCTGGCCTTGATTGTGAAGATCACGCAATACTGATTCCTCATCACATACACAATGATGCAGTTGTTGTCTAATAACAGGGAACATTCCTCAGTGCCAGGGAAAATATATAAGGTGGTCAACCACACACTCTCCCGTGCATGCACCCCCTGCATCCATGCACTTATCATTCACATACATCTCTACTGGATCAGTTTCAATTATTGCAGCCTGAGGGGCTGGACAAGCTGTTAGAAGTGCAGCTGACCAGCTGTCTCCTTGACCCTTGTCTATCTGGGCTTGGAGCTAGGTGTAGAGGTTGACTGGGTGGGTCCAGGGAGTGATTAATGCTTCAGTGGAAGAGGGGAAGGTAACAACAGCAACTGCAGCAGCAGCAACACCACCACACGTCTCCCGTACACCACAAATAGATCTTGCCCCCTCTCTCTGCCCGAGTGCATCTCTTCCCCGACACAGACACACATATACCCCCCCAAACATACACATCTCCCTCCGTCAAACACATACATACATATACCACAAACATGTATCTGTCTCACAGACCACGCCCACACATATATACCTCTCCTTCATCCCTTTCTTCACACAGGGCCCACACATATATTTCTTCCTTTGATGGAGGATAAGGCTATCAGTGGCTACTAGCCATGATGGCTATGCTCTGCCTCCATAGTCAGGGGGTACGCTGCTGGAAGCCACAGGAGGGGAAAGTGCTCTTGCACTCGGGTCCTTCTTGAGGGCTTCCAGTGGGCATCTGGCTTGCCATTGTGAGAACAGGATGCTGGACTAGATGGGCCACTGGGCTGATCCAGCAGGGCTCCTATGCTCTTATGTTCTCTCTGCCCAATTGCAGCTCTCTGTCACACACACCGCACACTTGAGCAACCCCCATTTAGAAAAGCCCTCCCTTGGGGTGAAGGAAGTGCCCATTGCCAGCCCCATCTGGCTGACAGACACCAGTGGCCTGAGTGTGTGGAGTATTCCTGCTGTTTCTCCCTGCCCCAGCCAGATCTTTCAAAAGGAAAAGAAAAGCCCCTGAACGGGAAGAAGAAAGTGTGGCCTGAGCATGCAGGAATAGTCCCGCTGCTTCCCTCTTTTTTCTTTAGAGACAAGCCCCTGAACAGAAAGTACTTGCCACCAGCTCCGGCTGGCAGCAGGCAACAGTAGACCTGAGCATGTGGGATATTCCCACTCCTCCCCCCCCCGCACCACTACCATCAGATGTTTTTTTTAAAAAAAGGGCAAGGCCCCTGAAAAGGGCAAAGAAAGTATGGAATGAGTGTGCTGGGATATTTCTGCTGTTTCTCCATCACTTTATCCTGCCAGCAGACCGGTAGAAATATCTGTTGGCTACAGGTACTTTCTTAAACTGCCCTACAAATTTGTCAAAATGCAAAGACAATTTGGGTTGGTCTTTCACAGTCCAATCCACTTCCTGTGTAGCTTGGAAGAATTTGGTAGTATGTGCCTCTGAGCATATGGTGAATGGTGGCAACACCTGCCATCTCCAAAGATGGAGAATTACATTTTTGTATGTTTGTTGGTGTTCTTCTTACTTTGCTTCTTTTCTGTGTTACTACTGTTTCTATAGAGAATCTAACCTAGAAAATTATATTTCTCTCATTATTTATCCTAGAAATCTCTTGTCAAATTTATTTTTATTAATTTAAAAGCCTTTTTATTGGTCAGGGGAATAGGAGTCTCCTCTCAGAACCCTTCAAAAACTACACTTCCCAGGATTCTTTGGCTGTGAAATAAAGGTCTGGCGTGGGTCTAGCCCCCGATTAGCCAAGCCAAGCAGCTGTGACTCTGGCTTTTAGAACACTGACAGTTGGTTCTTACTGAGCATGCCCAATGTTATCATTGAGTTCAATGTAAAATTTCTTAAATTAATTAAAAATCAGCCAGGCATTTTTTTAGCTTTTAAACTGCAGAAGATGAAGGCCAGAGTATGGGGCATGCTCAGTAATAGGATTACAGGCAATCCTATTTTTAATTAATTTCAACAAATTATGAGAACTCTGACAGAAAAAAAAGTCCAAAAAGGTGGCAGACAGGCATGCCAGCATTTATTTCAGCAGGAGAGGTTGGTGCAGGCGGGCTTTTAGAACACTGACAGTTAGTGTCGGGCATGCTCAGTAAGAACCAAATTCATTGGTGATTTCATATCACGTTTTTCGGCTTCTATCAAACAACCAAAGAAGTAGTTGTTTATATAGCTTACATTATAGCAATGTATGTCACATCTTCAATTTCATTTAAGACAAACTCCAAAAGCATTCTAACCTTGTTACAAGAGCACTAGAAATTAGTAAAACTTTCATCATTTCAAACAATTGGATGAATTAGGATAATATTTTCTGCTTGAATAAATACCACCTATCAATTATCTTGTGATTCTCTGGATTTGTTGAAATGGAGTCTAATCGTCTTGTAATAATGTGCCTGTCTTCCCTTTAGTATTTTCCCCTATATCCATGTCTAGTTTTCTCAATGGAATGAAATGTAATGGTAAGTATTCTACACCCATTCTTGTGTGTTAAGTAACATTTATATTTCTGTATGTGCATGCAGATTTTTTTTAATATATAGGACTCACTTGAAGGCAGTGACTTAGTTGGAAATATTTCTCCCATATGCTTTAAATGGTTTTCACTTATTCACAAACTTTTTGTAAACATAGTTTTTAATGTAAATTAATATACCAAACTAAAATGTTCAATTTGTTTTAAGGTTGGATGTGCTGCCAAGAGTGACGTGTCCAAACCATCCAGATTCCGTTTTGGTGGAAGATTACAGAGCTGGAGATATGATCTGCCCAGAATGTGGACTAGTAGTAGGTGAGTAATTTTATAGCTGATTTTTGTTATTCTCAGTCTTCCGTTATTATACTATTAAAATTTGGTGTCTTAGGAGTTTTTCTCTTAAATTCCAAATGATTGATTTAAAAGCTTTATCCATAACTGCACAAAATGTCTTTGAGTAGTCTTAGCCACATAAAAACCAAAAGGTTAGTAGCATACAGATGTTTATGCATTCTGTTATAATAACTGGACCAAAAACACGGCAGACATTCTGAGCTTCACTGTCTTACTCATATGTCAGCTCTTACACATTGACCCAAAAACAGGCTAGCCACAGAAGTTTCCAGCCTGACTTGCTATGAGCATAATCTCTCAGAATCTCTGTAGTTCTGGAATTAGTCAGGTGTTAACTGATTTTTCAGTTGTGCTGTATGTGGTGCTACACAGGTAATGCTTTCTAGGGAAGCTTACTGATGAGTTCTGTGTATATAGATAGTTTCTTGTAAGAGAGACACAGATTTTGTACAATTACCTTCTCACTATCCCTGAGCATTGACTGTGATGGCTGGGGCTGATGGGTCCAATATCATCCGGGGGGCACCATATTGGCTACTTCTGCTCTAGATGGCGTTGAAATCAGGATGCTGTGAACCACCTGGCCATCATCAAATGATAACTATATTTTTGCAGTTGGTAAAGACTTGAATCATCATGAAATCAGTAGAGTGGTCATACTTCAGAGGTACTGCTCTGCCTTCTGACACTTCTTAATGTGTAAAGGAACAGGTTTGCCATTCAGAATGAATTTTACCAACTTGCACAGATTTGGAGTTGTCAAAGACTTCGGATTCTTCTTGGAAATATGGAGAATGGTGAAAGTGGTAAGAGAGCATGAGTTGATATAGTTTTCTACTGGCCAGTGAAATCCCTCTCTAGTTTCTTAATGCTGACTATGCATTCTTCCTCAGGGTTTCCACTTGAAGCAGGAAACTTTCATCAAAATTAAACTACAATAGTAAAAAATAAAACCCTTACTAGTTGTAAGTAGTAAGGTTTTTTAAAAAAAATATCTTGCCCTTCCTCCCAAAGGAGCTCGAGATGGCAAACATTTTTTTTAAAAAAAGTGCAAGTAAAAAGAAATTAAAAATATATTTTAAACATGTAAAAATACTTAAAAACATCCAAAAAGAAGCTCATACTCTCTCACCTAATAAATTCAAGGTTTCCATGAACACAATGTCTTTGATCTACAAACAAGATCTAAAAAAAAATCCTTCTGAGACACAACCACCTCACTAGGGAGGGCATTCCAGAAACAAGGAACCCGCACCAGGAAGGTGCTTTCATGGGTCAATGCCAACCAGGTAGTGGCAGCACCACCAACAGGGCCCTGCCAATCATAGGATCTGAAATGGTTTAATATTGAGGGAGATGCTGTTTTAGGTACTTGGGTCTCAAGCTACTTAGGGTTTTGTATGCTAGTACTAACACCTTGAATTGGGCCCGTTAGCTCACTGACAGCCACTGCAGTATTTTTAGGGCTGGTGGCCATATGGTCTTATCAAACTGCCCCACTTACCAGCCTAGTGGCTGTGTTGTATGCTAGCTGAAGCCTCCGGACCATCTTAAAGAGCAACCACAAATAGAGCACATAACAGTCGTCCAGGCCAGGAGATCACTAGAGCATTGACAGCTGAGGCCAGGCTATCCCAGTCCAGGAATGGTTGTAGCTCTCAATTGTGAGTGGAGTGTGTTGTACTCAGAAACAATTTTAGTCATTGCTATGCTACATTTGCTTGGCTGTAGCTCTGCCTGCTGTACAGTGTTATAAGATGACAACATGGTCATTTTTGCTAACTGATGTTGCTTCATGAGCTTTAGATGATGCAGTTGTGTACATCAATGTAAGCATTGAGTTGATGTTGTAGAGCCTAGGATGATGTGGTCGCTTAGACTGTGGTGCTAGAAGACCTCTGCCTGGTTATAGCATTTAATAATTGCCTGTGTACTCACCTATAAATACTCATGGTTGAATCAAATCTGCATATGGGATGAGGTAGGTGTGTAGACCTACACAGACCTGTTTATGGTATTAAGTGCTGCAGCCTTTCCCAACCAGTGTGCCTCCAGATGTTGTTGGACCACAACTCCCACCAGCCTCAGCCAACATTGCCAATGGCTGAGGCTGATGGGAGTTGTGGTCCAACAACATCTGGAGGCACACCGGTTGGGAAAGGCTAGTGTAGTGCAGGGGTGGGTTATCTATGGCTCTCCAGATGAAGAAGTTAGCCAGTGATCAGAGATGATGGGAATTATAGTTCAACAACATTTGGAGGGGCACAGGTTAGTCACCCCAATATAGTTGATGAGTGTGAGCAGGCAAATCCCTGCTTCAAATCTCATATCTGTAATGAAGTTAGTAGGTGGCTGTAAGCAAGTACTGTTCACCCTGCCTCAGTCCCATCTGTAATAAAGGGATAACACTGGCTAATGTAAGAATTACTGAGAATGTCTGTGAAGTGCTTTGAAGACTCTTCAGCAGGAACAAGCAAAAGGTAGATTGGAATCTACTGGTAGATCTGTATGCTTTGCAGTAGATTGACAAGACGTTTTGACTCACTGTTGCTTAACAGCAGCAGTAGCAATTAAAAGCCTCCCCTCAGCTAGACTGCTCCAGTGAAGAATTTGTTTTTGGGGTGGGGAAGAGGAACCAGGATTGGATTGTTATGTGAAAAGACTGTGAGCTCAGTTCATGTTCTGAAAGCAAGCTCTTAACCTAAGCATATGCTCACAGGCCCCTTATTTCTTCATTTTTTTGTATTTGGGTTAGATCCAGAATTCCCATGAGTGGAACTCTGGTCATGGAACACATCCATTGGAGGAAGCGAGGAAGGTGATTTTTGTTTTCCTCCTTCCTTCTGCAGCCCCCCATTTCTCCTGAAAAGCTGCTTTGGAGCATTTGGAGCACTCTCTGGAACAGCATGGGAGGTGCTATGGGGGGTTGCAGGGAGAATCAGCCAGAATTGATTTCCCCCTTCCACCTGCAAGGCCTTCACTGGATCTCATTCCCTTCTGCAAATGGAAGAATCATCTCTTGAATCACCCTGTGTTTACCCTTGTGAACGACTATTTGTACTTGAATGTAGGAGGAAAAAATGTAGAAGGTACAAGCCTGAATTCTGTTCACCCCTTCTCTAAAGTGCTGTATTAATTAACATCTTGTGAGATTTCTATCAGAACTGACTTAATTTAAAAAGTGTTTATAGCCCTTAGGTAGGGCCTTTTTAAAAAACTTAATGGCAATTATCTGTTTGTACAAGTTGGTTTTTCTAGGACTTGCTCCATGCTTCTCATATTTAAATGTCACTTCCATTTTCAACATCTGTTCAGTTTATTATCAAAATGAGAAAACTGATACTGCCAAACAGAACTTCCGCTTCTAATCCTGGCACAAAATTAATGACTGACGACATATACAGATTTTATCTATGCCTTATTTGGTTTTTTAAAATTATCTTTTTATTGCACTTTTCAGAGAAATAATGCCTCCCAAAATGTTTTCTATCTGATGATAGTAGTAGTAGTAGTAGTAAAGCTGCCAGGCCCTCTCCTCATGCTTACAGACAAACAGGCTTTACACACAAATAAAGGGGAACTAGAGAGAAAAGGTAGAGGATGAAAATCAGAACAATGCCAGGACAAGCTGGTTATAAATAGGCATTTATATCCAGTTGGGGCCAAGACTGCTCTTCCGTTGCTGGTGGCCTTGCTTTCATGTAGGTGCTGCTAGAGATGTGAAGGCCCAGAAAATTTTAGAAAAAAAGAGGTTTCAATTTTTTTTTACCAATCCTTTCGCCCCCCCCCCCCAAAAAAAAAATTGGGGAAATTTTTTGGACTGGGATGTGAAAGGGCATAGAAGCTTGTTTCAATCTGGGCAAACCTTCAGTTTTTAGAAGTCCATGATAAATATGATGACAAATACAAAGAATCAAGAAACTGATGGTGATAGCTCAGAAAATAAGACTGAAGTACTCAGTGAGGCTGCAATCCAATACATGTCTACTCAGAAGTCAGCTCCACTGGGTTCAATGAGATTTACTTCCAGGCAAGTGTATATTGGATTGCAGCCTTAGTTTACTCTCCTCTTTTTCTCAGCTCTTCTTATGGAAATGATATGTCTGCTTGACGTTGTGGAGGATGAGAGGAGACCTAATAATTTCCAGAATAAAAAATATATTTTTTTTACTCTAATGTTGATGGTTTCTCCTGGGTTTTTTGGCCTGCTCCCCATAAACTGGTAGAACAAAATACATGCTAGGTTTCTTTCAGGTCAGTAGCTTGTAGCTCCATTTGAAACATTTTTTTAAAAATTAAAAAGTAAATTAAATTTGTAATTATTGTCTGAATAAACTGTACTTTTAATATACCAAACATGATAATTTAATGGCAAACTCAGTTATACACAATACATTTTATGTTCCTAAGGTAACAAACTGACTTTAGATCTGTAAAAGGTGCTAAAGAAGTACATAGTGAATATTTTTCTGTTTTTCCCAAAACTTCAAGCTTCAATCCTCCCCCCTGTTTTTATCCCATGGCTTCAAAGTTTCCAGAATTGTTACATCTCTAGGTGCTGATTCAGCAGCCCCTCTGGCTGGTGGCTGAGGTGTTTTTGTGTGTGCATACTGAGCTTCCTGCAGATTCTCCTTCTGTGGCCAATGGATAGGGCCAGGTTAGTTTTCCCTTGCCATGATGTTCTTCCTGAGAGATGTTGCCAGTACCCTTAGCCCTCGGGTTCTATTCTTTTTCTAATCCTAGTGTTGAATTCATACCCCAGCCCACAGATCCTCCAGTGCAGCAACCTATTGCTAGCAATTGTCCATGTACTCGCCTATGAAACAGATTATTGGTATTGTGTTTTCTTGAGGGGGTGTGCAGAAGCCAAGGAAATCCAAAAGAGGAGTCAAAGTTCAAACGAAGGAACCCTCTTCTATAAATGTTTTGTAAAAGAAACCTTTGAGATGAAAAACTGGACCATAGGAGGAATGGACAGTTAGAGAAAGAGAACATTTTACAGTTCAACATATGTAAGTTTACTCTTTTATGGTTAGTAAAAGATTATTAAACTTAAAAAACACGCATAACGTGTCTTCGAACGTTTACTTTTGAAGATGAGGTCTGATCATTTCACCAGTCACTAGATGGCAGCACATTACTTAATTAACAACTTGGACAAGTGCTGCTGTTTAATGTTTCTAGAATTTAGTGCTTATGATTAAGGCTTACTACCTGGGAGACCAGGGTTTGAATCCCCACACAGCCATGAAGCTCACTGGGTGACCTTGGGCCAGTCACTGCGTCTCAGCCTCAGAGGAAGGAAATGGTAAACCACCTCTGAATACTGCTTACCATGAAAACCCTATTCATAGGGTCACCATAAGTTGGAATCGACTTGAAGGCAGTCCATTTCCATTTTTCCATAGAATCAAACAAAATGCCAACACAGAATTCCTTAATATAGAATGCTAACTTAATGATGTGCTCTGTCTTGGTACCTGTTTCACTGAATTTGGCAATTGCAGAAATAACTGGCCATCCAGATCTTATTCTGGGTAACATTTTTGTTCAGTGTTAAATTTCTGTTCAGTGATTGTCTGGATTCATGAAAATGTGGTTTGATTTTTCTTTTCTGCTATGCATTCTAATGTGTGGTAAAGGTTGGGAAGCCTTATCAAGTGGTAAAGCTTTCCCACATTTGCTACTTTGTAAGTTTATTCTCTGTATGAGTAATCCAATCCATACAGATGATCTTTAGTGAGTTTCACAGCTAGAGCTGCCTTTTAAGGATCAGTTTATCTTCACTTTTTCCTCTGGTTTCTAGGTTTTAAACTTAAGATTTCTATTCGAAGTACTGTTTAAATTATTGTTTGTATACTCAGTGCAGTGTGTGTGTATTTGCAGTTCTTGTGAGGTTTTCTAAATGTTTACTTAAGTTTGGGCATATTTATATACAAAACCCCTCTATAGATAAAATAAAATTCTTACTAACTTATTTGCAGATTCAGAAAACTGGAATACACTGTGTAGAAACTGAAAGGAAGGTACAGTTGTGTTCTAGCCCATGATGATGAGTTTCTAAATTTAACCTCATTTGACAATGTGTTTGAAGTTTTTTAAATAAGCAACTCTAGTAATTTCTCTGAAGTTATTGCTACCTTTGTGTTGTATGATGAGGGGGTGGGTACTGTATGTGTATGTATGACCTTGGATTTTAATGTTAAGATGGCTTTGAATGCACAGCAGCCTTCCTTTGATAATGCCAGAAATTTTCTCAGAGAGAGAATAATTCCAAAGAGAGAGACGTGTGTTTTGTTCTTTTAAAAAACTCACTGGTATAAATAAACTTTTAAGACTGAGAACAGATTAACCATATACTGTACTTCTCCAAACAAAGAATCCTGAAGTAGTGACAAAACATGACAGCAGTGCACAGAAGGATATGTCTTCATAACAAGAAAATGTTAGTCATTAGGGATGGAGCATCAGCAACCACAGAACAATAGAAAACCAGCCATGATTATCTGTACTGCACTTTAAGCACACACTTGAAAACCGGCACTCCTTCCCACATGTGCTACTTGGTATGCTGTCCTATATTCACCTTGAGTGTATTGAAGACGCAGTATTTGGGCACTACAAGGGAGTAAATAAAAGAGTGACTCAGGGGAAGTAGAATTTTTTTTCTGGAAGACTGCCACCCAATTTTATAAAGTAAATTAAAATCTTGATTTAAAAGTGCCTCTGCCACTTCAACCTGGATGACTCACTGGCATTTCAAGATCAAAATACTCAAAATAGAATGTCTTGGCTATCTTCCAAAATTCTGTGTTTTCCATCCCTATCAATACTACCCAGTCTCTTGCCCAGGCACTTAGTCTTGTGTTCTTTTTTCCTGCAGAATTCATTTATTGCCAGACCCTAACTCCTCTCTCTTAACAGCCAACCACTTGTCTTACTGATCCTTGCCCTTCGTGGCTCCTTGTGAGCTGCAGAGAGAAATTGGGCGAGGGGATCAAAGCGATGGTAAACGCATCCTTAAAAGAGGGTGTGATGCCATCAGCCTTCAAGGAGGCAATTGTAAAGCCCATCTTAAAGAAGCCCTCCTTGGATCCCCAAGTGTTAGATAACTTCCGCCCAATTTCGAATCTACCATTTCTGGGCAAGGTCATTGAGCGAGTGGTGGCCAACCAGTTGTCAGCACACTTGGATGAAACGGATTATTTGGATCCATACCAATCGGGTTTCAGGACTGGTCATGGAACTGAAACAGCCTTGGTCGCTCTGGTTGATGATTTGAGGAGGGCATTAGATAGGGGAGAATCCACCTTTCTTGTCCTCCTCGATCTCTCAGCGGCTTTTGATACTGTCGACCACAATATCCTTCGGCTTCGCCTGGAGGGATTGGGAATTGGAGGCACTGTATTACAGTGGTTCCATTCCTTTCTCTCCGACAGGTACCAACAGGTAGCGTTGGGGGAGGAGGTATCAGACCCTTGGCCTCTCAATTGTGGTGTGCCACAGGGCTCTATCCTCTCTCCCATGCTATTTAACATCTATATGAAGTCGCTGGGAGCAATCGTCAGGAGATTTGGGCTGCAGTGTCATCAATATGCGGATGACACTCAGCTCTATCTCTCGTTTAAATCTTCACCAGAGTTGGCTGTGGAGACCTTGTCCAACTGCCTGGAATCCGTGAGTGGATGGATGGGAAGGAACAAGCTGAAGTTGAACCCTGATAAAACCGAGGTACTGCTTGTGGGGGACAAGAGAAGGTTGGGTGACATTGACCTGAAGTTCAATGGGGTGAGTTTACCCCTAAAGGACCAGGTCCGCAGCCTTGGGGTTGTGCTTGATTCCAGGCTGTCCATGGAGGCTCAGATTTCGGCAGTGAGCCGGGCAGCCTGGTACCAACTACACCTCATACGAAGGCTGCAACCCTACCTTCCTGTTCATCAGCTCCCACTAGTGGTACACGCCCTGATCACCTCTCGTTTGGACTACTGTAATGCGCTCTACGTGGGGTTACCCTTGAAAACGGTCCGGAAATTACAACTGATACAAAATGCGGCGGCTCGACTACTTACGAATAGTCGCCGCCGAGATCACATCACACCAGTGTTGTTCGACCTACACTGGCTTCCAGTTGTTTTCTGAGCCCAATTCAAGGTGTTGGTATTGACCTTTAAATCCCTATATGGTTTTGGCCCAGTTTATCTCACGGAGCGCCTTCAACGCCACCAATTATGCTGCCCGACAAGATCGGCCACACAGGGCCTTCTCTCAATCCCGCCAACAAAAACAGCCAGATTGGCGGGTACAAGAGAGAGGGCATTCTCAGTGGCGGCCCCCACTATTTGGAACTCCCTCCCACAAGATCTCCGGCATGCCTCTTCCCTAAATGTATTTCGGAAAGCCTTAAAGACCTGGCTTTTTCAGCAGGCCTTCGGGGTATCCGGGGAGGGTTAATCGATATAATTGTAATGCCTCCTACCCAGTTTTAATATTGTTGCTGTAGATCTATTGTTTTTATTGTATTACTGTATTTTATTAATTGTATTTTAATAATTTTGTAAGTCGCCTAGAGTGGCCATTGGCCAGATAGGCGACGAAGAAATTAAATTTATTATTATTATCATTATTATTATTATTATTATTATTATTGCCAATATCTGTCATTTCAATCTCTGCTTCTTCTGATGCTTTGTTTCATGTTGTTTTCTTCTTGACTATTGCTATTTCCTATTCTCTGGCCACCTTTAATCACGCTTTGATTTCCTTCCCCCTGTCCAAGGCTCCTGCCTTTCCTTCTGCACCAACACTCTTACACCTCCACTAGCTGTCTCCAGTGAGTGCCCTTCTCCTTGGAACCATTACAGCCTTTTTGTTCTCACTGCCTCTTCATAGCTTTGCTTTTCTGTTCTTCTATCTCATTATATCTAGGCCTGAAACTTAAATATACAGCCATTTCCCTCCCTAACCTTCCTTAAACTAATACTATTTTAAAATACTACTTTAATAGATACCATGCTGCTTGGGGTAATATGTAGTTTATGTGGCATATCTGTCACTATTGGCATCTTAAATCCTAGGCTTTTCTTTAAAGAAATTCCATCAATACAAAAGTAGCAATATTCTAAAGATACCTCAAGAATTTGTTGGCAAAAGGATCAGAAACACAAGAAAGCAAGTGCCAAAAAGGTTGGTCTCTGTTTGATTCTATGTATTCATATATTTTAGTGGTCGACATACATTTCACATTTGGTGTAACAACTCAAAAATCCCGGATTGGATCCTAACCCCACTGTCCTAGAAGTAAGCCCTGTTGATTCACTAGAACGTACTTCTGAGTAGACATGGTGAAGATTGTGCTGTTGTTCACGCTTAAAGTAGACTCATTTCAATGACTAAGATTGGATCCAGCCCTCTTTTCATACTGTGTCTTGTATGTGTCTGCCAACTATTCTTTAGCATCTGCAATGAGGCTTTCATAAGTGTAGTATTCTAATATGCTACTAATATATTGCAAATCATCTTTATTACTAGGTTGCAGTAATTCTGCTGTGGTCTCAACAAGAGAATAAGCTGCATATCTTTTCCTTAGATACCCCCCTCTTTTCTGTACTCTATAACATAGGAGTATCTTTCAGCTTTCTTCTCTAGAGCATCATGAATTTTGACAATATTGCTTCAATAGTTATAACATTACTGCTGATTTGTGAAAACCTTAAGATGAGCAAAGGAATAAAACTGAATAGGTATGAGATGTAAAATATATATCCTTTTAGATCTGAGTGGTTCTGGAAATCTATCTGAAGTGCAGATGTCTGTTTGAGCACAATGAGTGTTCCAAATTGGAGGGCAAGAGAGGCTAGGACGGTGGGATTGGAACTCATGGCTTCCAGCAGGCAATCAGAGGGATGGCAGGTCTAGGCTGAGCCCTAATCTCTTGCCACCTCCCTCCCCAGAATTCTTGGTGGATTTCTGCTGTTGTATTTCCGATACCCACAAGCCAGCATCACCTTTTTAGGCATTGGTTTTCATAGAATAGAATCATAGAGTAGTAGAATTGGAAGGGGTCTATAAGGCCAGCAAGTCCAATCCCCTGCGCAATGCAGGAATCCAAATCAAAGCATTCCTGAGTGATGACTGTCCAGCTACTTCTTGAATGCCTCCAGTGTCGGACAGCCCACTACCTCTCTAGGTAATTGATTCCATTGTCATATGGCTGTAACAGTGAGAAAGTTTTTCCTGATGTCCAGTCGAAATCTGGCTTCCTGCAGCTTGAGCACATTATTCCGTGTCCTGCACTCTGGGATGACCGAGAAGAGATCCCAGCCCTCCTCTATGTGACAACCTTTCATGTACTTGAAGAGTGCTATCATATCTCCCCTCAGTCTTGTCTTCTCCAAGCTAAACATGACAAGTTCTTTCAGTCTCTCCTCATAGGGCTTTGTTTCCAGTCCCTTGATCATCCTTGTTGCCCTCCTTTGAACCTGTTCCAGTTTGTATGCATCCTTCTTGGAGTGTGGAGACCAGAACTGGATGCAGTATTCAAGATGAGGCCTAACCAGTGCTGAATAAAGGGGAACTAATACTTCACGTGATTTGGAAACTATACTTCTGTTAATGCAGCCTAATATAGCATTTGCTTTTTTTGCAGCCACATCACACTGTTGGCTCATATTCAGCTTGTGATCAACAACAATTCCAAGATCCTTCTCACCATCTTATAACTGTGCATTTGGTTTCTTTTTCCTAAGTGTAGAACCTTGCATTTATCCCTGTTGAATTTCATTCTGTTGTTTTCAGCCCAATGCTCCAGCCTATCAAGGTCCCTTTGAATTTTGTTTCTGTCTTCCACGGTATTAGCTATGCCCCCCAATTTTGTATCATCTGCAAATTTGATAAGCATGCTCTGTACCTCCTCATCCAAGTCATTAATAAAAATGTTGAAGAGCTTGGGGCCCAGCACCGAGTCCTGTGGTACCCCACTCGTTACTTCCGCCCAGTTTGAGAAGGAACCATTGATAAGCACTCTTTGAGTACGATTCTGGAACCAACTGTGGATCCACCTGATAGTTGTTCCGTCCAGCCCACATTTAGCTAGCTTGCTAATCAGAATATCATGGGGCACTTTGTCAAAAGCTTTGCTAAAGTCAAGATATATTATCTCCACAGCATTCCCACAGTCTACAAAGGGAGTTACCCAATCAAAAAAATGAGATAAGATTAGTTTGGCAGGATTTGTTCTTCATAAATCTATGTTGGCTCCTAGTAATCACTGCATTGTTTTCAAGGTGCTTATAGAATGACTGCTTTATAATCTGCTCCAGAGTTTTTCCAGGGGCTGATGTTAGGCTGACTGGTCTGTAGTTTCCCGATTCCTTCTTTTTGCCTTTTTTTGAAGATAGGGACAACATTAGCTCTCCTCCAGTCATTCGGCACTTTACTAGTCCTCCATGATTTCGCAAAGATAATAGACAGCGGTTCTGAGAGTTCTTCAGCCAGTTCCTTCAATACTCTAGGATGCAGTTTATCGGGCCCTGCTGATTTGAACATGTTTGAAGTGATTAGGTATTCCTTGACCATTTGTCTATCAATCTCAAGCTCCAATCTTGCCCCTTCTATTTCATGTTTCCCGGGAGGATCACAGATCCTTTTTTGGGAGAAGACTGAGCCAAAGGAGGAATTAAGGACTCCTGCCTTTTCTTTGTTATCTGTTATTTTGCCATCCTCATTGAGTAGCTGTGCCACCATTTCTTTTCTCTGTCTTTTACTGTGGACATACCTGAAGAAAGCTTTTTTGTTGCTTTTAGCATCCCTGGTTATCCTCAGCTCATTCTCAGCTTTAGCCTTCCTGACACCATCCCAGCAATTCCATGACACCTCCCTGTACTCTTCCTTTGTGGCCTGGACTTCTTTCCACTTCCTGTATGTGTCCTTTTTTTGTTTTCAGGTCATCTCTACGCTTTTTGTGAAGCCACATTGGCTTCTTCTGTTGTGTCCCCCCTTTTTTCCTTGTTGGAATTGCTTGCCATTGAGCTTTTAGAATTTCCTTTTTTAGAAACTCCCACCCATCTTTGACTCCTTTTCTCATTAGGATTGCTTGCCATGGAACCGTACTTACAATTGTTCTGAGTTTATTAAAATCAGCTTTCCTGAAGTCCAGGGTGCGCGTATGGCTACTCTCAGCCTTTGCTTCTGTTAAAATCAAGAATTCAAGTATGGTGTGGTCACTTTCCCCCAGAGTTCCCGTATCTGCCACTGCATCCACCAAATCATCTCTATTGGTTAGAACCAAGTCCAGGATAGCTGATCCTCTGGTTGCTTCCTCCACTTTCTGTAGTTGAAAGTTATGTCCAACACAAGTCAGAAATTTCTTGGAGGGGCCGTGTTTGGCGGAATTTGTCTCCCAACAGATATCAGGATAATTGAATTCCCCTATTACTACTACATCATGCCTCCTCGAAACATTGGCAATTTGCTTTTCAAAAGTTACATTCTCAACTTCTCCTTGATTGGGTGGTTGGTAATGTTAAAGACTTGTCCCCCTGGGGTTACTTGTTCTTCGTTCCCCAAGGGGGGTCCTTGCTTCCGAGAACAGTCCCATTTTCCTGGGTCTCTGCTTCTCAGGCAAAACTCTCCCTCTTCCTGGAGTAATTATTCCTAGTAGTGCCACCGCCACCCTTCCTCCCAGTTCCTTTCCCTGAGGGAAGGGACCTCAGAGACCAATGTGAATTCCAAGGGATTAACCCTCCTTAATAAAATGTAATAGGTAACGTCCAGCAGCCAAGGACTAGATTTAGAATCCTTAGCTCCAATCCAATACACACCATTTATACAAAGATAATTTATTTAAGAGTGAATGAGTTGGTATTTACAGTAGAGAGCAGCAGTTTGTTTCCTTCAAGCTGAACACCCTCAGATGGGTTACATCAGGTACATTGGCATGCCAAAGGGGGAGAGGTTCAACACAGACAAAAGGGTAAAATAAAGAACTTACTAAGCTAGGTCCTATACTTACATAGATCAGCCTGGTTCCCGAAAAGGCTTTCTCTGTCATATTTCAGCGAGTCCTGGTAGATGGAAAATAGGGAACTGAACTTGGAAGATTATCCTACCTTTTTTATGGGGTTTAACCATCAACAAGGAGGGGGGAAAGCAAATAGTCATATCCCGCACCTGCAGGGGATCCACTCCTTTGAAGTCTTTGAAGATAAGGGAGCTAGACAGCATCACCCAGGGGTCCTGATCTACAACACCCCCTTTTCCTGACTTTTAATCCCAGGAAGCTGATAAGGGATAACAGCTAGGGATCAGTTGCATCCCCTTGCGAAGCTGCAAATTGCCTGTCTGACACTGAGCTTTGGATCTTCCCCAGTAGGGAATCCTATGGAAGTACAGGCTCCCAGAATTCTCTCTGGCTGACCCATTTCGGCTTGACCAAAGTTAGCTATTCTTGACAGGTAATAGACTCCAAGCACCACATTCCTTTTATTACTTGCCCCATTAATTTTAATCCAGATACTCTCAGTGGAACTACCAAGCTCATCTTCCTGTATTTCTGTGCAGGGATATATATTGTTAACATATAGCGTGACTCCACCTCCCTTTTTATTCCTTATGTTCTTCTTGAACAAGTTATATCCTTCAATTGCTGTATTCCAGTCACGGGAGTCATCCCACTAAGTTTCAGTTATACCTATCAAATCGTAATTGTCCTCCTGCTCAAGTTCATCCTGCTTGTTTCCCATGATCTGCACATTAGTATACAGGCATTGAAGACCATGTGATTTATGGCTTGGCTTTCTTACTACATTTTTCTGAGGACTATCACTGGTCCCTATTACAGCCAATCTCTCTGCTCCCGTTACTGTGCACAAGCCTTCATCAGTCGTTACCACCAAGTTTACATCTCCCTCCCCCTTAAGATTCAGTTTAAAGCCCTCCTGATGAAGTTCTCCATGCTGTGGCCAAACACATTCTTCCCAGTCCTTGTGAGATGCAACCCATCACTTGCCAGCAATCCATCTTCCAGGAAGCATAGCCCGTGGTCCCAGAATCCAAATCTCTGACATCGGCACCACCTTCGTAGCCATTCATTTACATGTAGTATTTTTCTTTCCCTTTCTACTCCTCTTCTAAGTACTGGAAGGATGGATGAAAAAACTATCTGGGTCCCAAAATCGAGTTTCCTTCCCAGAGCTTCAAAGTCTGATGTGATTTCTTCATAGCTCCGTTTGGCAGTATCATTTGTTCCTACATGGATGAGGAGAAGGGGATACCTGTTGGTGGGCTTGATGAGTGATGGCAACCCTTCTGTCACATCTCTAATCCGTTATCCTGGTAGACAGCATACCTGATGAGTCCACAGATCTTCTCTGCATACTTGGCTTTTGATCCCATGCAGTAGGGAGTCTCCCACTACTAATACTCTTCTCTTCTTGTTGTGGGGCAATGTTTCATTGGCCCTGCTTGATTGAGCTTCAGCCTCTTGCTCGTTGTCGCACAGGGTCTTCTGTAATTCTTCCACCACAGGCTGTCCTCCAGTCTCCTCCTCGAGTGGTTGAAAGCGGTTCCATAGTTCCACTGGTGAAGGGTGTCTTCTAGCTCTTCTGCTCCTAACTGTCACCCTTTCCCACGGAGCTTCCTCCACTTCGTTGTTCCTCTCCAAAGCAGTCTCCTCTTCTGCTACCACATGCTGTAGCTCTTCCACCTCAACTTCTCTTTGCTGCTGTTGTTCTAGCATTCTGTCTAAGAACTCTTCATCTTCTCTTATACCTCAGTGTGGCCACCCACCATTCCAGGCCTCTCACTTTTTCTTCCAACAGTGCCACGAGCTTGCACTTGTTGCACTTGTACGCCATGTTGTTTCTCAGGCAAGAAAACAAACATGGCACACACCTTGCAGGTCGCAGCCACTGGAGTATCCTTCCCATTCATACTCTCTTCTATCTTTTGTTTTTCTAACTACTTGTTTTGCAGTGTTTTGAACAGGCCTGAATGATATTTCAAATTTCTACATATCAAGTATGTGAGCCAGTAGGTCAGTCAGTTGATATTTCTACAATCACAAAGATTTTTACAGATTTATTTACTTTTATAAGTTGGGTCTCACATAAATCTATTTAAAGTATACAAATACGAATAATATTAGAAATACCAAACTAAAAGTTGAACATTTGGGTTTCTTCTTGAGAAGTAAAACCCAGGCCTAAATGGATGGTGTAGTTATATGACTTTGAAGTAGTACTTGTATTAGCTTTGGACAAAAAGTTTGGGTGGTATTCCATGTATTCCTGCTCAGAGCAGAACCCCTGAAGTAAATAGACTTGACTAACGTAGGTTCATTAATTACAATGGGTCTACTTTGAGTAGTTGAATAACTGTCTTTTGATTTCTTGGGGTTGTTTCTTGGGAATATTTCATCAGCACAAAGATTTCTTCTTGTGCAACAGGTCTTTCCCCCCATCTACTGCCTCACGTGCCCCCTAAATCTGTTCTGGGGATGCATGGGGAGTGGAGGGGAGGAGTCCAGTTGCATTAGCAGTAATCCTGTGCTAGTGCTATTATATAGTTGAATACCAGCTTTGATTTTTACATGTGATATAAACTTCGGTCAAAATCTACATTATAATTTCTATTTCTTTATTTTAGCCTTCTTTTAATGCATTTATATTGTTGTAATAAAGTGACAGTCAAGCTTCAGCATACTGTGCCATGTCAAACCAATTAAAATGATTTCTTGATATTAGCTAAGTAAAGGAGAGTTGTGCAACTGGTGGCCTATGCATTTAAAGCTGGAAGATCAACCAATTACAAAAGTGAATAGAATGATTTAAGCTTGTACTTTAAGTGTATGAGGAAGTAACTGTGTGTTTTTACCTTGCTGCATAATTCAAGGACCTGATTTCTAGTATGGTGCATTTGAAGTTAGATTTATATTTTCTTATAATAGGACATTTCACTCAATGACCTGATGAACCTCCACACTAAACACATTTTCTGGCATGATCTAGTTAACTTTGTAGGTGATACCCTTATTTAGATAGAATGTATACCTCCTGTTATATTTGTGGGTGGTGTTCAATGAAATAATTGAGGTAGCTCAAGGATTAACACTAGTGGAATGGGATTTCCATGCTTTCCTACCCCCTTGTGCACCCTGTGTCCCCAGATCTGCTTTGGGGGGTTGTGGGAACTCCCAGAACAGATTTAGGCTGGAGGAGAGGGGGGAGAACATTTTGTTGTTGTTGTTATATGCCTTCAAGTCGATTATGACTTATGGTGACCCTGTGACTCTTTTGGATACGCAACGAAAAATCCTGGCATTAACAGAACGTTCACCTTAGCTGTGTGTTGACTACAACCCTATGTTTTTATTTTTTGCTAGAATTGTACAGGACATTATCTTTACTGTGATGATAAAAAACTGAACCAATAGTGTGCTGGCTTAAATATATTTGGCATATTACACTGTATTTGTATTGTTTTCTGTTTAACTTGTTCTGTTGGCATCTCATGGATACGATTTTTTTTGCTAAAGGTGGCAGTGACAAAGCACTCTTGTCATTAAAGCAGGAATGGCGCATAATTCACAAGAGGGCAGATCCCTCTTGTGAGCCATATAGGTCATTCCCACTTGTGTGGAAAAAATATTACATCATTGCTGTGCTCAGTGTTCTATTTATACAACACCAGAATTTCAAGTACATTTTGCTTTTTTTAGATACAGGAAACAGTAACTGGAGTTTGTCTTGAGGTTACTGCTAGGCCTTAGAAGGACAATGCTTAATCAAACATTTACATAGAGGCCAGGAGCCAGAAGAGGAGTGTGCTGTTTCCTAATTTCAGTTTGCAAGGGGACAATAGGACAGTGGAAATAATGGCTTCCTGCCTTTATTGCCACACATGGTATGTTCCCTCCTTAAAAAGATAATCGTCCTTCTTATTGATCTTTTTATAAAAAATATTTTGTTCCACAGACACATAAGAGCAAAGAAAAACATTTCAAATATGCCCCACATTCCTATCCCATTGATCCCCTTTTACAACTCCATATTTGTCATTATGTTCCTGCTACATATTCAAAATAGTTCCCTCTTGAAAAATATGGTCATTTAATTTATGTTCTTAAATACTTATAGCAGTTACTCCTTTGAATCTTTATGCTGAAGCTTAAGTTGAGCACTTCCGTACTAGATTTTACACACTTTGGGGGATGAAATTCTCTCTATGCTAATTGTCTAAATATTCTCATCTGGCTCTAATGTGCAGCTTCTCAAGACAAGGATTGATTGATTGATTGGTTGATTTTATTTATATTCTGTTTTTCCACAGTGAGCTGTGCCCAAAGTAGCTTACAACAAACATTCAAAATATCAAAATATCAAACATTGAGGAAGGGGAAAGAAGTCAGTTTACAAAACAACCAATGCATTCAAAAAGGACAAAAACAAACAATTTAGCAAACATTCAGTATTACAAAAGAAATAATCTAGACTTTAAAACATAAGTACAAAGCAAAAAGGATGGGCTCATTCATAAGAATTGCCACCTTAAGCCATTAGCAGGAGATACTCCTTTGCTACCGTCATATTGCTTAGTATAGTATAGTCAATCTGATACCACAGTGTTCAGAGATTATAAAGTAATATATAGTTCATCTCCCCAAGGACACTAAGAACCAGCATGATTAGTTCTAGTTGTTAATTGTTCCTCCAGAGTCTCATTTTCTAGGGGAAACCCTTTCTGAGTAATAATTTAGAAAATAAGTGCTGCTTCATAAAGCCAGTTGTTTTGGCACACTTACTGTTATGAAATCACAACTGTATCTGGATTCTTTTCTAATGAGTGGTTATTTCCTTTTGCTCCAGTCTTGACAACAAGCCAACAGCTGAATATCTGAGCACATTTCATTAGCAGCAAATCAGTCTTCACAGTTTATGCTAAGTAGATATTTTTGATATACTGGGAATTTGTTGTGCAGCCAGAACATCTTCTCCACTTGGATATACAGTTTCTTGATTTAAATACTTTTTAGGAAGGAAGAATTTTACTTTGAAGCTCAGCTTGACTTGAAGATCTTAAGCTTCGCTTTTAAAATTTCAGAATCTTTATAGTAACAAAATGAGGTATAACCCTATCCACACCAGAAACCTCCTTATATAGCAGAGTACTTAAAAATGGAGTCTTAGCTTAGATGAGTTTTGCTAAGTGAAAAACTGCATTTGAATGGTTCAGAACTTCTAGAAACATCTTCATATGCTGTCAACTGCTTCAAGAATTTAGTTGACAGTTTGTTAAAAGGCAGGCTTAATTTAAATGTATTTTCTCATTAACGAAATCCTGAAATTCATTTTTGAAATATTGAAAGATACATAGGCTAACCTAATAATTTATTAAACAAAGCTACCACTAATTGATAAATAAAAGGCCAATAATTATTTTTTTCATATGACAGCTAGTATATCCCCCCAAAATAAGCAGCACACCCTTTTTCTTTGGGTCACTTTTGGAGGATGATGCCTCAGCTCATACAGCCCTTTCTTTCTTCCCTTTGTCCCAGGCTGCTTTTAAACCATAGTCTCTCATTTTGTCTCGGCTGGGAAACTTTGGGTACTAGATTTGGAACAGCCAGGATTTTAGGCCATAGCTTGAAGCTTTAGCAGAACATCTTTGTTTGTTCTGAAGTTTCTAACCATAGTTAGAAATGGGAGTCTGTGGTGAATACGAGGCTTTATTTGTGGCTTGGTTGAAGGGAGGAGCAAAAAGATTCTAGGCACAGGCAAAAGAGTCATGCATATCTTGGCATAGTGGAGGTATGATTGCTCAAACACTGTCAGTATTTCTCAAGCGTGTTGTTCGTGACTACAGAGAAAAGGTTGAAGATGTGAAGGCAGAAAATCAGACCAATGGATAAACATATGAGGTCCAAATTAATTGTTTTTCAAGGTTCTCACGTTGAGCCATTCCACAAAGTGTTTTGTTTTTCAAGATCTGACACTTCAATTTGTGAGTAAGAATATTGTTACAATACAGAGCAGTATGTTCACTGCTTGTACTTGAGCATCTGCTAGGTTTGTAAAAATGTTATGCCAACTTTATTGGTTCTGTGCAAGTCAAATATGCAAGTTAGCTATAGTGTTACTGGTCATGGTATTTTTGAGGTGTCCCTAAATACTGAATTAAGTTGCCTTCTTTGAGAAGCTGCTAGATATGGTGTCCCAAACACAGGATTTCATATCAGCCTTAATTTGCAAGCTACAGTTGATGTCAGTTTCATGTGTGCATGAAGTTGTATGAGCCTGCTATAATACATAGAGATGTAGCCTCCACATCCCTTGTGTTGCCTCTAGTCTACTGAGCCCAGTAATGAATAACAGAGTAATAAGAAAAAGCAGGCAATAATGTAGGTCTGACTTTAGGCAAAGAGACCTTTGTTCTTTTATCTGGAAGTGCAACAATACTTTGTCTCGGCCAGCTGTGGTGCCTGTACCACAGGCCTGTTGCTCATGTTCTAGCCCAGGGGTAGCCAATATGATGCCCTCCAAATGATGATCTACTCCGACTCCCATCAGCCCTGGATGGTATGGTTTCGGGACAAGGGATGATGGGAGTTGTAGACCAGCAACATTTGGAGGGTGCTCTTGTTCTAGCCAGTCAGATGGTAATCACTTGCTGAAAGCATCTTTTGAGTGAGAGCTGGTTTCACTGTGAACTCTTGGAGGTACTTTTGTTAATTTCCATACGTACTTGTCATCTACAAAGTGTCATCAGGATTGCTAGCCCAGAGATTTGTTCAGACAAATTCTCCTTCACATTTCCTAATGTGTAAATGTTTATATGGTGTCTAAATGTTGGTTGCAGTTCTCAGTGAAATGATTGTGACTGCAGTGGTTTTTAATCCTCTGAGGCTTTTCAAAAAAGAAATTATAATAAAAGCTTTTTGCATATTCAGGTGACAGAGTCATAGATGTAGGGTCAGAATGGCGAACGTTCAGCAATGACAAAGCAACCAAAGACCCTTCTCGAGTTGGAGATACCCAGAATCCTCTCCTGAGTGATGGTGATCTGACTACAATGATTGGCAAGGTAATTTAGAGTTTAAATCGTAAAAGGCATTAATGCACAAAAACATGAAGATTCTACAGAAATTTGAATTTTGCTCTTAAAATGGCAATGCAATGTTGGGCATAAACAAGCTGTGCATAACAGTTGTTTCATGCTAGTAATTCCTTGGTATTCTCTGCTTCTTCAGTATAGTTTCAGGTCTAGGTGACATAATGGATTAGGCTTCCTTGTTAGGATTGTGGGCCTGTACTGGGAAAAAGGGCCTGTTTCTAAATGAGCAAATCAGAATTGTCTCCCTCCCCGGCAAAAAAAGAAAAGGAAAAGACATAGGGTAATACTCTATTCACATGAGAACTTACACATTCTCTACCTTCCTCACTATTCCTTTTTTAACATCGGAAGTACAACTTGCTTTTGCTTTCTCATCTGCTGCCTCTTTAGGATGCCCAAAGGCCCTCTGAACTACTTAAAAACAGATCTGAGCAAATGCGTGCTTGTCATGCATGTTCATACAACTACCAAAAGCTGATGCTTCCCACAACCCCATATGAAATAGTTATCAGTGCTGTGTAGACCCAAGTGCACATCAACTTTATCTTGTCTGAACTTACGAAGTTGTACCAACTGTGAGGGGAAAAGAAAGGGGAAATATTTACCAGGCCTAAGTGTGTTCTATATTGCTGAGATGTTTGTCATTACTATTTTCAGTGTTGGTGACTAGTTTTCCTTTCAGGATCACAAGTTGTTTCCAGGTTCCATAACTGGAAGAAGTGTTATGATCAGAGACAGTATATAAAAATAGCCTAATTGATTATACGTTAGTCTGCATAATGCGTGTGTCATTTTATGTTCATTTTCATTTTTCCCTTAGCTGTCTCGAGCAAGATTCCCTGCCTTTTCATACAAGAATTGATTATTGACCAGGTTGGGAGTGATTTGCTGTTAAAATGCTGTCAGGTTAACTAGTGCTCCTAGATGTCAGAATTTTATGGATGTGCTTCTTCCGTTCAAAGATAGCCTTCAGTGTTTCTATGAGAATGATTTTTCATTCTTGATAAAATGTGGATGCCTTTGCCCAAGGGGATATGGACTGAAGATCGTGACACACACTGGTTAGTCAGTCCTCAGTTGACTGCCTACATGACTATGGTCAATATTCCATGAAGCTAGAAATGCCTCAACCTTTTCAGCTGTATCATAGGATTATCTGATAGGGAAGATGAGCATGGTAGCTATACACAGATTTCATTCTTGTCCAGTGAAGAAAGGCAGTCAAGAAAGGATTAACTCCAGTGTTGTGTCCTGGGTTAAATCTTTTGATATGAGAAGGCGAGGACCATAAATTAGTTCTTGCTTCCTAAAAGGAAAGCAAGACTTTTGCACAGTTTATGTTGCACAAGTAATTTATTCTCTCTTATCCTTGTGTTGGGAAGGTGCTGAAGAAGCCTTACCTCAGGGTAGCCAGCTTGGTAATATGGGCCATGAAGAACATATTGGAAAATGAGTTTTTTAACAGAGCTTCTAATTGCAAGAGTTATGCTTAGCTGGCCAAGCTGACAGTACAGGAAACCTGATAACCATAATCTGCTAAGCAGGGCTGACGTTCCTGCAGACAGAAGGGATCCTAGACAGCAAAGAATGTCACCAGTTTGGCAAGGGGTCAGGGCCCCCCATCTTTTCCCATAGGAGGAGGAAAAGCCCTGATGCCAGGAGCAACAGAATCAAAAGCCCCCATGATAAAGGGCTGCCATCCATCTGTTTTTCACTCTGGCCATATGAGAATTGAAGATGCGTGCCTAGTATCTAGCTGCAGATGCACAAAATCCGGAAACGTTTGGAGAAGGGAGCAGATTGGTTAGGGTGGTATTTTCTCCTCTGCCTGTAGTCTTCTTCTGCTGTGACTTAATGCACCTCTTGTAGGACTCCTGCTTGTTGGGCTGTTTGCCTCTGCTCATGAGATTGCAGTGGATTCAGTAGGGCAATCTTTTCCTCTTTGCACCCTGTTCCTGCTATCTCTGCAAGTGCGCCCTGTCAATCATATTTAGAGTTTGGTTCTGGACTGGAAAGAAAAGTGATGTCCATGATAGTCACAACTGAAAACTCATACATAAAGATAAGTAGCGGAAGCTACTGTTGGAAAATATGGAGTTGACCAGATCTTTGCAAGATTCTGCAGAGCATGTATTTTACATAGTGGACAACAATTGGACAAATAGGCAAAATAGTCTTTATGCTGATATAATAGAGGCAGTCATTTTGTCAACATCCTTCCCTGTGCCCAGTCCACTCCCTCCTTTGTTCCTTCAGGGTCCAGCAGACACAGAGGAAGTTGGGGGCTGAGGGTTTTGTTTTGTTGTGCAGCCTGTCTCCCCCTCCTCCTTCCCCCTTTCCCTTTCTCCCCTCTCTTCCTCTGCAGGCTCACTTGGGGAGAAGAATATGTGAGCCAGAAGTGGGGGGAAAATATTTAAGTATTTGCCCATCATGTCCTCTACTTTCTCCCTGCTTTTTGCAACTTGGCCACAGCATCCCTTGATCATTGTCTCACCTACTTGCTTACTCATCTCTCTTGCATGTGAACTTGGCCACCACTGTGAAGGCAGACAAGTACAAATATCCTGTGTGTGAATTTATTTATGGACATAATGTGTTGAATTGTGTAACTTGGTACTGGATTATTTTTATTAAAATACAGTGTATATTGAAAATTAGAATTATTAGGAAATTAGAAATTAGAAATTAGAGCGGGAGACTGCAGATTCCATTTGTGGAGGACAGAAAACCAGGAATTCAGGGGTATCTGGGAAGAAGAAAGCTAGAACAGAAAGGAATTTCTGAAAGAGGAAATTCCCTCTTCATCCCTATCTGTGCTCCACCCCTTCTGTTGCTGACTCAGAACTTCTATTTAGGTCACTTCCCTCTGCTATTGACCTAACCCCGTGGCCTCAGACAGGAAGGAGAGTAGAACTTCCTACCTTATCTAATCCTTTTTCTTTCCAACATTCTCTCTGCACTCCTACCTTTCCATCTTTTGCACCATCCTGCTATATGTGAGTTGGTGGTAGAATCTATGAATGGTACAGTATTCAGTGCTAGTCCTGTTCAGAGCAGACCCATTGAAAGCTTATGTGCATAGCATGAGTGTTCCTTTTCCAAGGTGCGGAAATGTTTATGTGATGGTAGAAATCTGCTTTATGTATGCTGAAGAGTGAGCTGAAAATTGTTTATGGCAGAGAACTTTGGTCTTGCTTGTCTGAAGTTCTCTCCAAGCAGTCGCTTGCTTGCTTTATTTTGTTTGGTTTCATTTTGCTTTCTTTTAATAAAAAGTGTCTCTAGCAGGTTTTGTTGATTCAGCACAACATGCAGCTCTGTTTCCTTCCACACCTGAGAGTAAGTCTCTTTGATAAGAGCTTACTTCTGAGTAGACATGTATTGGATTGCAGCCTTAGTTGTTGATTATTGGAGGATTCCGGTCTGCTCCGTGCAGGCTTCTCTGAGGTTGTTCTTTTGTGCTTAACCATGTCAGTTGCTGCATTATTTCAGAGTCCCCTAGAGATCTTTTTCATTCATACTTGTTTAATTATTATTTTTTCTCAGTTCACTAATTGTCCCTTTTTAAAAAAAAGTGTGGGTTAAGTTCTGTTTTTTAAGAATTCCACAGATTCCAAAAATAATGTCACATCTCAGTGGGAGTGAGGGGTGGTGGAGCCACTTTGGGCCTCTTGATATCAGATCTGCAGCCCCTTCTTTCCGAGGTGCACAGGAAAGGGGGGGTTCACTTCTTCCTGCGGACTTCTTACCACCAAGACATGAGGGAAATTCACAAGTCCATTTTTTCCTTTTAGAAGCAAATACCCTGCTCAGCACTATAAACACCACTATAGAAACTTTCATTTTTGTTTTTTCATAGCTGCTGCATCTGTGTGTTCATTAAATTAAATTTGAATCAAATTGTGCAGGCTTCTGTGAAACCACTTGCCCACATTGAGTCTCTCCCACCGCCACATCTTTCCCAGCAACCGGAGGAGCAGCAAGGTGCCTTTTCTACTTTCTGTAAAAGCCCAACACAAAGGCAGAGACAAATCTGCCCCTGAAAACTTGCTTGAGGGAAATGGTGTTTCCTTTCCTGCCCTGGGAATTCCACAAAAGGGCCTTGCTGCCATCTGTAAAAGCTCATCACAAGGGTAATGAAAATATCCACCCTTCTCTTGAGTGTCCTACACATTCCATGGGAGTTTAGTCAGTCCCTGGGTGACCACAAATCATGGCTGATGATTAAGTCATGCCAAAAGTTGTGGGCCCCTAAAAATATGTTACTCTTTTGGATTACCCTTTGGTTCTAGCTAAATGTTCAAAATTGTCTGATCCGTTGAATGTTTACATAAATTTATATTTGACTAACATTTACAATATATTTCATTCATTTAGAATTTAGTATCAGTTTTGCAAGACTTAACTTGCTTTTTTTGGCCAAAACTTTTTTTAAAATCCTTGAGTAGTACGTCACTAATATTCGCTAGTCAGCTGACTAAGGGTTGTATCCAGTGTTAGTAATATTCCTAGTAGATCCATTGAAACAAATGGACATGACTAACTTTGGTCTGTTAATTTCAGTGGGTAAATAAAATGTCTAAATAAAATGTAGGTAGATACAACCCCAACCAGTTGCTTTTTTGAGGGGTTAAATAATTAACCCACTTGGAGCTGAGATGCCTGGAGTTACCTTCCAGCTCAGCTTGTTCCTACCTGGAAGTATTGCTGAACCTGCTTGAGGCTCATATGGGACTTCCCATGTGAGCAACCGTGATTTCCCTTCCCCATGAGATGATGAAGTTGGAGAGAGGGTGGCCTTTGAGGCATGATTCAAAGAAGGATGGTTGAATCACACTAAAACTTATGTTACAAATGTACTTTTTATCTAGAGAGTGGAATAGTTCATTATTGTCACGTTAAATTCTGTCTGTAGTCCACATGGAAACAGGAAAAACAGTGATGCCACCTGAAGGCGGTTGCATTGTGTTGTGTTTCTAATCACTTCATTGCTAGGAACTTATAATGGGTTTTCCTTACTGAAGACTGAACCAGCCCTCTCCCCCTCCCCCATTCTTAATATGTATATATAGTGTGAATCTAAGTGATCTCTAATAGTTTGTAAACCCTTCATCTGCAGGGCACAGGTGCAGCCAGTTTTGATGAATTTGGGAATTCAAAGTACCAAAACCGGAGGACTATGAGCAGTTCTGACCGTGCAATGATGAATGCTTTTAAAGAAATCGCTAGCATGGCAGACAGAATCAACCTTCCCCGAAATATAGTTGTAAGTTCATGCCTCTTTCTCTCAAATTGTTCTGGCGTTTACTTAGTTAGCATAATATAATGAGCACATGAATTTTTGATATTATTGCTAATTAAATGGCCTGGAGTTAATTAAATTTTGTCTGCTTGCTTTGAAGGATCGAACAAATAATTTATTCAAGCAAGTATACGAGCAGAAGAGCCTGAAGGGAAGAAGTAACGATGCCATTGCCTCCGCTTGTCTCTACATCGCCTGCAGACAAGAAGGTGTTCCTAGAACATTTAAAGGTAAGCATTCAGTTGCGTGTGCTTCAGCTGCTATTATCCAAAGTAAGTTGGACTTGTGCAAACCACCACCTTGTTCTTCAGTATGCAAGAGCAGTAAAGCAAAGCCTGTAATTCCCAGAAGTGGGCATCGTGTTTTGTATCTTATTCCGCCTTTTTCTGATGTCAGTTTAGGAGTTAAAATGATGATGATGTAAACTGCTCAGGAGGGTGACATTTGGATGATTACTGGCTATATAAAAAAGCTGCTCTGTGACATGGATGAAGAGTACTGAGATAATCATGTGATCAGGACTGTTCAGTACAAGACAACACAATTCTACTGTGAAGAAAAGCTAAAAAAGAATTTGTAGAATAAATGATGCATATACAATTTTCTGGCACTTCCCCTGCTGATTATAAGGCTGTTTTTGAGCAGATGTCTGTTTTGTTTTGGGGTTTGTGCATGTGTGTGCGAGATGGCTGGGTATAGGAATGGGTCATCCTCTTTTCCTGCTGTGTCACTGAGCCCAGTCAAAGAGTGACATTAGCTAGAAACTCGTCTAAGAGCCACATAATTGTTGGCTGTCTGTGTGGTAGCTGTAACTGCACGGAGGAGCAACTGAGTATAACATCTGTGCTGCATGGAAGCCTGCAGTTATCACACACCTCTTTCCCTGATTGTTTTTGGAACAAGTTGCAAGACGTGTGTGAGGGTCAACGCTTTGCATGTGCCATGTCCTTGCAGGACTGCCTCTCCAAACAATTAACAGCTGCCATGCAGAATGTTGATTCTATATGGTTCCCATTCTTTCTACCCAAGATTGAATTGGCCCACAAATTTAAAGTGAGAAAGACAAACAGGTTAGGATTATGTTGAATATAATTAGCATTGTATCCTAATAAACATTAATGATATGATTGAAATGTTTAAACATATGAAGCAAAACAACAGATTGATTCTATTGTGCTCATCGTTCTAGCGAAACTAGCATATTGTGGGGTTTTTATATTCCAACAAAAACAAAAAATATTAGCTAATGCTTAGAGTAAGGGGACTGGAAGGTTCATGAAAGGACAGATGTATGCAAATAAGTGTTTTATTTCCCTGCTGTTCAAAACCTGCAGTCGTTCCCTTTATTGGCAATCTTTACTTTCTTCTTCCCTCCCCCCATGGCTGAGGACTAACTGTGGCTTGCTCTTAAAATATTGTTAATTTCTGCATTCCCTGCACATTGTGCTAAAGCCCTAACTAAATCACTGTACAGTAAGGCCCCTCTTTTCGGCGTTCCCCGCACTCCAGCTGATTGCGCCAGAGGAGGAGAAGATCAGCTGTTGCATGCTAGAGTTGATCTTATCCTCTGGTGTGATCAGCGGGTTAGGTTCTAGACCCCTGCATTACAGCTGATCCGCTTTTTGGTGGTTTTCACTTTCTGGCACGGGTCTGGAACCTAACCTGCCGTATGAGTGGGGCCCTACTGTATTAAATTAAAACCTATGCTGTGGCTCTTAGATCAACAACTGAACCTTGGACTGATGATCATTCCTCAGAACATAATTCCTTAGTGACTTTGAATGGATGTTTTCTCTTAAAAGTGGATACCAGTTTTGCTGGCTACATAGACTGAATTACATACTGTGCTTGTGAAAATTTTTAATTGAAGGTAAAGCTTTAATTGGTGGCAGGGAGAGGGACTGAGAGCATTGTCTATAGTCATTGAAACTTGTTTAATGTAAATATTTTGGGTGGGTTTTTTGTTTTAGAAATATGTGCTGTCTCCAGAATTTCCAAAAAAGAAATAGGGCGGTGTTTTAAGCTAATTTTGAAAGCTTTGGAAACGAGTGTGGATTTGATCACGACTGGCGATTTCATGTCCAGGTTTTGTTCAAACCTGGGTCTTCCTAAGCAAGTCCAGATGGCAGCAACACACATTGCACGTAAAGCTGTGGAATTAGACTTGGTTCCTGGGAGGAGTCCCATCTCGGTTGCAGCTGCAGCTATTTATATGGCATCGCAAGCTTCTGCAGAGAAGAGGACCCAGAAAGGTAACATTTTTTCTCTTAAAGGCTAGCATTGTTCACTTGGAAGTCATTTCTTTGGAAAGAACAGGAGTTGGCATTGATGCAGAAAGCACTATGAAGATCCTGCTTTTGTTGTCTTGGTTTGAAATGTGCAAGTGGTTCAGTAGTTAGCCATGACAAGTTGAATATTTGCCAGGCTCGGGAGGCAGTGTGATGTTGTAGTTAGCATTGAATTGAGGACTGGTGAGAACCAGGTTCAAATCTCCATCCAGCCTTAAAACTTGTGGGTAATGTTGGCCTGGTCACTGTATCTCAAGACTAATCTACCTCACAGGATAAAATGCCTGGGAGTGGGGAAGAGCCCCCTGGAAGAAAGACAGGATATAAATAGTTATGCATGCTGAGTTTTTCTGAAACATTCAGAACATACATGTGGCCATGCAGAGTTAGGAACATATCTTGTTATGTGGTCTAAATTAAATGTAATCTTCTTTAAAGTCTGGTGTTGCCCCCATTAGTAAGGTGTTTGGTTCCATCTAGGAAGGTTGCTCTTAGTACATCATTTATAGATGGTAAGGATGAAAATACACATTGTGGACTGATCCAGTTCTAACCAAGTGGCCAAAGGCCAAAGCTCTTCAGATCCTGGATGTGAAGATCCTTCTTATCTGGGCCTGGAACAACACTGCTAATCAGCCAAAGGGTCTCAAAACAGGCTAACAATAATTGAAGTGCTTTTCTTAAAATCAGTAAGATAACAAAACAGGCATCAAGTCTGTCCATCCAGCAGGTCCAACCAGTCAACCAAAACCCTTCCTGAGCCAGGAATGTTTTGACCTGCTACCTAAATATGCCTGTTGAGTTGGCCACATGAACCTCTTCAGGAAAGCAAGCCACTGCTAAAGGCAGTGGGAACCTAGAGCAAAACCCTGTTTGATGAACTCCAACCCTAGCGGAGGATGGGGGTGGAATGTGCACCTTCAGGTATTCAGGATGCAGCTTGTTTTAAAGACGGAGAACCCCGTTGTTGTACTCCAACTCCCATCAGCTTTAGCCAGCATGGCAAATTATCAGCGATTATGGAATTGTAATCCAATTAAGGCTGGAGGACCGTAGGTTGCCCACCCTTGGTTTAAGGCCTTAAAGGTTAACACCAGCACTTTAAATTGGATCCAGAACTAACTGGTAATGAATGACAGTGGCAAAACACAGTTGCAGCATGAGGTCTGATTGGCTGCCCCAACAAAATAATCTTCTCACTTTTTCTGTTGTGGCACTATATCGCTGCTGGGCAGCTTTGAGATTTCTTGAAAGCAGCCTTTTTAAAGGTGTTGTGTTTTTTTTTTACACTTTCTAAAGCTGAGCACTAGAAACAGTATTGGAGAAGCTATGTGTTGTCTTTTGGAAACACTTCAGCCTTGTAACGATACTTGTCAGTTTAACTTGTCTGTCTCGTGTTTTGTTTCAGAAATTGGAGATATTGCTGGTGTAGCTGATGTTACAATCAGACAGTCATACAGGCTGATTTATCCACGGGCTCCAGATCTTTTCCCAGCAGATTTCAAATTTGACACCCCAGTGGACAAACTGCCACAGCTGTGAATTTCCAAGGCTACTTCTATATCCCTTTTTTTTTTTTTTTACTTAAAAGAGATGCATAAAAGCAGTACTATTGAGCCTTCAAGTTGCGGAACTGATTAAACTATGTGAAGAAGCCTAACTGAGGAGTCAGAGCACACATTCCAGGTGTAAACAAGATAATTTTGTGGCATTTTTATGTATATATTAGTGAAAGTAACTATTTAACAACCATTAATTTCCTATTGTACGTACTTAGATTTCTTTCATAGAGATCTAGAATTTTGGAAAATACTTCAAATTCTAATTCCTGAATAAACTGTTTTCCAAAAACATTTACTGTTCTGCAAGTTTCACTGTGTGTGTCTTTGTTTTTAAATAAATATCAGATTGGAGAACACATTTCTTGAAATTCTTCCATTCCTGTTCAAGCATTTATATTGTTTCCTGACAATTATTATTTTGGTTAAATGCGAGGCATATTTTGGGAAGCTTTAACCCAGAGAGAATGCACAACTGATTTGATTTCTTCTGTTGCTACTTGGACTTATTTATTGACTGTATTGTAACATGTCAACCCTTAGTTTACTTCAGCTTCTGCATTAGTATCTGCACAGGTAAGTAAAGCTGGAATTTAATCAGAATTAAACTAAATCAGAGTCCCAACGCTTGAGAACCTTTTAAGGAACCATTTTCAGATAGCCCATTTTTCATTTGGGTATGTGAAAAAGGAACAAGATTTCAAGCAAAGAATATATCCCCCAATCCCCAGTATAACCATTAAAGGATTGTGTATATATAGTTGTGTGTGTTGTTTTGATGAACTCTGGTACCCAAGCTGAGTTACTTGCACAAATGTTTAAAAACTAGTCTTTTACCCACCCTGAAAGAATTAAAAAAAAGTTCTGAACACATCATTTTTATCTAAAGATCAAAAACAAGATTATAAGATTCAAATCAGTAAATCATGTTTTCATATACAAATTTCACTATTTAAACTTTAATTTGATAGTTAACTGCAAGACAGTTTGTATATGACATTAAAGGCACATTTCAATTTAATGCATAGTGTACCATTCTAAAATAACCTAATTTCTTTACAAAGTGCTTCAGCAGCCACATACAAGTATAGCAAAATATATTTACAATCTAGAGTTTAAAAATCTTAATTTGCCTACATATTTTAAAAAACTAGATAACATTAGTGCTTTCTTTCAGCTTAACTGTGTGAACATACCCTGCCTCTAATTTTTTTTAGAAATTTACTTATGATTACAAAACATTTCTGTACAGGATGTACTTACAAAAAGTTATTTCTGTAGGACTTTAAATTTGAAGCACCCTTTTGGGACCCAGCAGCCTGTAGCTCTAATTTGGGAGTAAAAAGGACTAGCTGACTGTACCTCAGGTGTGTAGTGTTTTAATTATGATATAGCTATTTGAAATGGAAAAGAAATAGCAAATTAGCATCCTGAAAACATGCTAAATGATGCTACTTGCTTTTTTAAATAACAATCTCAGGTTAGACATATTCATGATTTTGGTTTTTCTTTAGTCTCCTGCCATTGCCCCTTGTGGACAGCCTTATACGTACATTATTCTAGTGACGCATTAGACCTTGTATTCTTGTGTGCTTTGCCGTTCAGGCCATGAAGACAACACCTTGGTGTTGCACTGCTCTCACTCAAAGTCAACATGGTTAAATGATTGCTATTTATCTCTTATGGAATGAGGTGCCAGAAAGAGCAGCAAGTCTGTGTGGATTTAAACCTCACACAACATATTTTTGATCTTGGGCTAGCTGGGTATGAGCCTGATGACAAACTAATGTTAATAAGCTAAGGGAAGTGGAATGTTATTTTCCACAAACAGACTTAATATTTGGAAAGAACTACGTAAGTCTGAAAGGAGCACACACAGTATCTGGTCAAAGAAATTTTAGCTTTTCAAGATACAGCATAGTGTTAAGAGGCTTAAAATTTACACGGTTTATCAAAAATATTTATACATTCTCTTAAAACATATTGCTTTAACCCTTATTCTCAGTAACTGCCAATGAAGGTTCTGGAATTCAGTGGCCTTAAAATGTATACAAGTATGTTTTTCCCCGTTAAATCTAGATTGAATAATACATTCACATAGCCACTGGACAATACTAAAGGAAGTGGTAAAGTTAATTTGTATGTTTGAAACAAAAATATACTATAACTTCCAAATATACATGTATACTGCATGTATACATTAAAGATCCTCATTCTTTGAAGATGATATGGCAACACCAAATTAGCAAATGTAAGATGAATGAGATCTCTAGGTACACTGATTTGATAAAATAGTTACTAATGAAGTTACTGTGAGAAAGACAGAATTCAAAAGTACAGAACAATGATTGCATCTGGGGAAATGCATACATTAGAAATATTCCTGGTTAAGACTGAAGAGACATTCTTATTACATTCTTCATATCTGCTGGTTATATCTGAACAGTGTTGAAACAGGTTAAAAGGCAAAAATTGTTTGGCAAGTGACTTTGGTAAACTTTTTAGGACCGGTCCTCTTTTTTTAAAAAGATGGAAGCACTTACACTGTTATCACATAGGTAAGGCTTTTACACATTTCCCCCCTAATAAATACCATAGAAAGTTTACAAAACAAGGTATCAGTTCTTAATCCTCATTATTTTTAGAACTCAAGTCAACAGTGTGCTTAACAGTCTTTAGGTCTACATGTTTTTGGAGATTATAATAATTTTCATTTTTAAGGACAGACCCTTTTGCTTCTTCCAATAAAAGCTGGGCAGATGGTTTATCAGTCTAGCTCAGTATCTGGTTGCTGTCCTGCTTAAGGCAGCTATTTTTGCAATGTTTTCTGCTGCAGAAGAGTAAAGATACAGTACAAGTACAACTGTGCTCATATGAGAGTGGAACACAACCTGTACCCACAAGTTCAGCTTAAAGAGCTGCACAGAATTGCTTTCCAGTGCTCAAGATTTTTTTTAAAAAAAGGTATACAAAAACGAGGCCACACCTCATGTGTATTAAAAACAGTACTTTTGAAAATCTTCATGTGATTTAAAAATCAGAAGCTACAGGCAGCACAGAGACCAATCCAACAGCTGGTATTCTTCTTGGGGGAGGGGGAGAATGCTGTTCTGATGAGCCAGTCTGCTAGGATTTCACAGTGTCTACAGGATTAACACCAATCAGCAATGTAGTCAAAGTCTCTGAACATGTCCTGCTGATCTTCCGAAAGTATCCTAGGCTCCCGGGGTGGAGTGAGAATAGGCGCTTCTGAGGTAAATTCATCATCAAAATTGCTGACATCTTCTCTTCCTCTTATGACTGGTACAAAAGGAGGCTTCAGTTTCTTGGCAAGCAATGCATTCCAAGTGATCAACTGTAAAAGAGAACACCTTGTTAAGTTTCCTGCTTCTGGCTGCTCCTAGATTGCATCCATACTTCAGCTGGCACTCACCCGGAAAAAATGATGCTTTTTGACATCTTCAGCATCTTTCTCACCAGCACCGAGGCGTCGCTCTGGATTTCTTCTCAGAAGCTGAAACAGCATCAAGGACTTAGTCAGTGGCCCACTTGAGAATTAAGTTCCTGTAATGATTTTCTGAACCATGAGTTCTTAGAAAAGAATTATGTAAATATGAAGAATGATTTTTAAAACACATCAGATTCCTAATTAGATTTGTAGGACAGCAAATAGTACTGGAAACTTTAGAAAAGAAAGTGAAATGGTTGCTTTTATTTACATTAGTTAACAAGGATTCACAAATTTAAAATTCCTGCTAGCTTGCTAAAGCTCAATGAATGGTATCTAAGTTATACTCAAGAGCAAGACTGAAACTTGTTTTGTCAAAAGAGAGAGAGAAAACTTCAGTTCTATGTTTTCCATGTGCCAGAATTTAGTTTCTTTATCCAGCCTAACAAACTACTCTCTCCTGCTGCAAATTAAAAGAATTGTTGCTGCTCCTTTGCCTATCTCCGAGGACAATTCCCAAGAACATCTTCAGCTGTTGCTCGCCTGTATACTTACTTCTTATTTAGCAGTGCTTGGTTTCTCAGATGCACCAGTAAAAAATAATCTCGACTCACCAGTAGTACCAGTCCTACTAATGAGTAAAGCTGAGGACTCTAATTTGTGGCCCTCCAGATGCTGATGGACAACATCCACCATCTGTAACCACTAGCAATGGTGACTGGGGCTGATGCGAGTTGTAGTCCAACAAATCTGGAGGACCATAGGTTAGTCAGCCATGGAGTAAAGGCCATACTTGCAGTATTTCTATCCGGCAATCATGGGACGTATTTCAGGAGAGGCCATGAAATTACTAATAACAGCAAGCCATACTTTCATTTGAGACCTAAATAGCTTTTGACATTAAATGAATTTGAGAAATGTAAATCAAAAATAAAAACACAGACTTAAGAACTCTTTGCTCTCCCTTACTCATGTAGTTATGGATTAAACAAATCATTAAGTACACATTAAAGATAATCTCACCCTTCTCATGACTGAGATGGCTTCTGTAGAAAGGAACCGAGGATATCTTACTTCATCATTTACAATACTGTCAAAAACCTCTTCTTCATCATCTCCTGGGAAGGGAGACTGGGGGTTGGGGAGGAATCACGAGTATGAATAATTTCCAGAAACTGAATTTCAATTCATATGTTTTCTTAAACTAATTATTCAAATTTAACCAAATAAGCAGCAAAAAGATAAAGGACTAATTCAAAAGTGTCCTAGGTCCATCAGCTCTTTCCAAATGTATTTTGTGAAGCTTACCTCGCCAACCAGCATTTCATAGATGAGCACACCAAGACCCCACCAATCTACAGCTCTTGTATAGGATGTTTCTGTCAACACTTCTGGAGCAAGGAATTCTGGAGTGCCACAGAATGTACTTGTTCTATCACCAAATCCCATTCCTGCAACAATGACACAAATTTTAAAACTAAACATGACTCTCTTTCACCTCTCCATTTTTAAAGAAATAACTGGTTCTTACACAGCAAGATGATTATAAAAACTATGGAATGATATGAACAATTAATGATGTTGATAACTTCAAAATGCAAAACACTGGCTAATAATGTATAGCCAAGACTTCCCCTATCCATACGTTTTTGCCTATTCTGTCAACCCCATCTAAACTCTGAAAGTTGAATTAGGATGGGCACCTTTTTGTTGCAAAATAGGGCAACTTTTTCCAACACCAAATGTGATGTTCAGCCATTTATTTACAACTGGTTCCATAGCGGTGTTGTTTTAAAACAAAACAAAAGATGAACTTGCAGATATCTGAATTCACTACAACTGCAATCCTATACTCACTTGACAGTAAGTCCTATTGAACTCAACAGGGGCCTACTCCTGGATAGGCATGTGTAGGTTTGCACTGTAAAGCATTTACAGAATATGTGTATTTTCTTATTCAACGCTGTAACATGAGAAAAGTGCTAGACATTTCATTTTCCCTCTAAAATAAGCTAATTATGAAATGTGACTTTCCAGATTTTTTTAAAAAAAGATTCCACTCTTAAGCACAGTGAAAGTGAGGTATTCAGCAACCTTAAAAAACCCCTAACAGCTTAATGCCATTTACATATGCTAGACAGAATTTTTGCCAGTGGCAACAACTTATTTAGAAGGGTGTGATGTGAATTCTATGCCAAATTTTAAAAAGAGCAAAAGCAAGCAGGTATTTAAGAACTTGATTGCCAATAAGGAAGTATGTTGACTACACAAAGGGCATGCATTTTTTCCCCTAGACATTCCTTGTAGTTTCATTTGTAAAACTATTTTGTTTGTAGGTAGAAAGAATCTGAATTTAAAAGTAGTAGGAATAAAACATGTCTATACTTAGTTGTACATCTTCAACTTTCTCTATGGGAAGCAGCACTCATTACATTTTGTACTCTGGTACTAGCACTCAAAACACATGCGCCATCAAGCGTGAAGAACATGCATGTAAAATTTCTTACATTTTTCCATAAAGTATTTGGAAACATGGGTCCAATCCTCCCTAGTACCTGCTTCCAAATGTTTTAAAAAGATGTCCCAGGTTTTCATATGATGGGTTGTGCATTTTCTACACACTTTGAAGTATTCTTAGCTAAGTATAAAACATAGCCACTCTTTGATGTTATAAGACATAGTCTTGGAATAAAGGGAGTGTTACCACTCCTGCAAAGTGGCATGTTTAAGTCAGATTTCCTCCAATAGCCTCCACAGCTGCAGCCCCATGGCCTCACAGTGTGGTCCTCAGAAGTATTTTTTGTAAGGGAGAGGAAAAGAAGGTTGCAAAAGTAAGGAGGGGGAAGTTCCTATCTGAAGTGAAACAACACTTATCATTCTTAAGATCCAAATGTTGCACACGTGGCTGAAACTACCAGAGAAGCCATTATTTTCCTTCTGTCAGGCCACAAATGCATTTGTCACAGACACCCTTGTAACTCCTCCTCTTCCCTGCTCTGGTAATTATCCCTTCCCACCTCCCTGATTCAAATGACATTATGTATGAGAGTAAGACTTCAGCCTATGAAAACTGATGCCACAAAAGTGTTGATTTTTAAGTTAGCATGCCAAGCAACAGCTTCTTCAAAGCATCAGCATTTTTTACTTTTGCAATAAAATTTTGGAAATTACAATAGGTAACTTATAAGCCAATCCTACATGTGTCAACTGAGATGTAAGTTCCACTGAGTTTCAGTGGGACTTACTTCAAGGTAAATGTGCATAGGATTGCAGCCTTAGAGGTAAAAGTTCACATTTTGGAATTTTAACAAAAAGTTCCGAATGTTGCTCTGTGTAGGTGCAGAATTCATAGGTGGGACTGCACATGCCATGGCAAAGGGCCACTCTAAATCAATTAAATCAATCACAGATTTAATGTAGCCTGAATAAATAACTTCAGTCTGAATAAACAGATATTTTGAAAGTGCATATAAATATTATTACAGTATAATGGTGGGATTGTACTACACAGTTGGCTAGTGCAAAAATAAATAAATAGTTGGCTATCAAGTCCAGATATTCCTTTTATCCCACACTGACAAATCAGCAATCAGAATGGAGACGGCTAGAGCTTCCCTTCTGGCTCCTCAATCTTTGCAACATTCACTGAGAATTTAAAAACCTGGCAGGGAGTTGTTTTATGAAAAAAGTCTAACACATACCACTGTTCCCCTCCTACAGCAACGTGTGGGAGAGAGGATGGCTTGACAAAAGTGGGCTGCAAATGCCTGCCATCTCCATAAAAACACTAAGTGCTATTATGTCAATGAGAAACACTTTTTAAAAAGCTTACCTTCTTTGCAGAGACCAAAGTCAGCTATTTTCACAAAACCTTCTGTATCCAGCAACAAGTTATCTAGCTTTAAATCTCTACAAAAAGAAATTAAAAACAACTCATTTTGACCAAAACTAGAGACGAACTATAGAGGAAATGCTAACAGCAAAGATACAGCTCTCAAAATGCTTCTGTTTTTTGAATTTAAGGCATTTAGAAATAACATGTAGGTTTGAGCAAGCATTCAGTGACAAGATTTTCTGCCAGCAAAAAAGTTTTGTATTAATCTGATCATAGTACATAAGGCAATCAAGTGCAAGATAGAGAATGCAAAGCAAAACAGAAATCGAAATATTATACTTACCTATAAACTATTTTGTGCTCATGTAAATACTGCAGTCCGAGAACCACACATGCAGCATAAAATCTGTTTATAAAGAAATGTTGTCAGTTCTTACCTCTTTCATATTTTTTATACTCCTGCAAAGGATAACTGTCAAAAATGACTAGAATAACTTCAGAGCAATGTTTAATACCACAGAAGTATCCTTTGAGATTACCTTATTCTGAATATGGATGTATAAGGTTTTAATTAAAAAAGGGCCACATCTCATCATTATCTTTAATTTCTATCCCGCCCCCCCTCCCAAAAGGAGCCCATGGGACAAAACACTAAAACATCTGAAAATATCTCAAAAAGAAAACATCTTAAAAACATCTTTTTTAAAAAACAACTTTAAATACATCTTAAAAGGCAATTCCAAAACCATCACAGATTTGGATAAGGTCTCTACTCAAAAGGCTTGAAAGAGGAAGGTCTTCAGTAGGCACCAAGAAAATGAGAGAGATGGAGCATATCTAATTTTAAGGGGAGGGAATTCAAACGATTAGGTGCCACAACACTAAAGGTCTGCTTCCTATATTGTGCAGGACAGACCTCCTGATAAGATGGTATCTGCAGGAGGCCCTTACATGCAGAGCACAGTGATCAACTTGGTATATAAGGTATCCTGGTTCCAAGCTCTATATGGTTTTGTACACCAAAACCAGCACTTTGGCCCAGTAGTTAATGGGCAGCCAGTGAAATTCAGCAGCGGGGTAACATGTTGGCAATATCCTACCCCGCTGAGCAGTCGCCCCACTACATTTTGCACCAGCTGTAGCTTCTAGACCACCGAAAGGGCAGCCCCACAAAGAGCACATTACAGTAATCCAGCCTAGAGATTACCAGTGCATGGACAATGTGAGTAGAGTACATACTCTGTATGCAGAAGGCCCCAGGTTCAACATGTGGTTCTCCAGTTCACAAGGATAAGGTAGCAGGTGGTGGGAAAGAAATATCTCTGTCTGAGACCCAGTAGACCATAATGGGTTAAAAAAGGACAAATAGTCTGATCTGCAAGAATATAGGCAGATTCCTGTATTCCTCAAAAACCTCTAATACTGGCATCTCTGTCATGCAGCTCTGCCTGGTAGTCATCAGTGCACAAAAGCACCATGTACTGACACTACTATAGTAGCTTCCTGGATGAAATAGGTGTTAGGATGCTGCCTGTCAATTGAAAGTGCCATTATAGCAAATTATTACTATTTCAGTCAGATAGGGATGCAGGCTTCACAGTGGCATAAGTCCATTATGATGGCATACAAGCTAACTAGCGTTTCCTTTACATCAAGTTCTGTTTCAGAAGGTGGCTTCCCAACAACAGGGAATCAGCATTACATCTCACTAGCCCGGCAGAGTGTTCTCTCACACAGCAAGCATAAAAAACAACCTATTTACATCAAAACCTGAAAATACCCATTTTGTCAATATCAGGACTGAATACTTACACTGCTCTTGGTTCAGAAAAGACATCTGTATGTATATGCATCATGAGGTCTCCACCAGCTGCATACTCCATTACAAAGCACACATGATCTTTGGTTTGGAAACAAGCAAAGAGGTTCACCAGAAAGGGATGCCTTACGCTGTTCACAGTTTCAAAAATTCGCTTTTCACACATGAGGCTGAAAGCAGAAATGTTTTTGAAGAAGTTATAATGTTGCCTAAACTACTTTATCCTGAGTACACAGGTAAGAGCTCAAAGAGATACGTGCAAAGAAGCAAGTTGGAATGCGGTCATTGTAATTACAAGCGTCCATCAGAAGTATAGAACTTACTGCAGTTAATGACTGTGATCCACAGGTAGCAGCACATAGATCATCACGACTTTCTGAGTAATATGGAGTAAATGTCAACTTAGCTGCACTGAGGACTTGCTAGTGTATGATACAAATGTGATAAAATAGTTTTTTTTAAAAAAAGGCACAGCAGCTTAACAATGAATTGCAAACAACTTTTTACACACCTTTGTGCATTCACTAATGCACATATAGAAGGGGAAAAAGGCTGACAGACAGCCATAAAACTCAGTGACAGGCTGGGCACCATTTTTTATTGATCCAAGCACAGCTTACCTTGCATCATCATCCTACACTTACTTGTAATTCAGTTCTATTATACATGCTTCCGAGTTTGTGTGTTTCAGGATCAGGTTTCAAGTTCTGGCAGTTACAGCAGGCCATGATTAAGATCCAAAGAGCTGTACAACTAGTCTCACACGCCAAAGGGGCTTTGAGTCTGAGTTATGGAAACTGCTTTCGGGTTGTATCCAAAAGTATTGCTCAGCTGACAGTAAGGCTTCCATCAACAGAATGGGGAAGCTAGCAACTTACAATGATTACCACTCAGCCTTCACTTAAATCTGTTCCAGAGGATCGAGGGACCCGTCCAGAGGACATTTAGAGAACAGGGAAAATTGCTTCCCTTCCCAATGAATGGAATAGTCAGCTGAGCAGCACAGTTAGATATAACCCTTTGAAACCACAGGGAGTTTCAAAAGCAAACGTGGGATATGGCATAGCAGTCTGCTTTTTGAAGGGGATCAGTTCACATTCTTTTATTTGTTTCTAGTCATCAGATCATCACAAAACAAAAAGTTTAGCAGTATGAAAGTAACACCAATATAAGTTGTATACAATAGTAATATGACTATATACAATATAAACTTAAAATGCCACATTTCCCTGGCAGGTCACAACATGCCCCTTAAAAATAGTCCCTCTTAACAAATATTAAAATGAAATGAGTTTACACAAATCTGAATAAAATTACATGCAAATATCAAAAGGCCTACAGGTACAAAAAAGCCCTTGACCCCGCCCCCCCATTCATAGAAGTGGTCTGGGTCCATAAGTTTAAGGCACATTGAGATTTAATTGAACGTTCTTTCACACTGACCTGTCTACTTCATCACGAGCAACAATATCTCCTTTCTTTAAGGCTTTTATGGCAAACATTTCATTTGTATTTTTATATTCAGCCAACAGGACCTGAAACACAGGACAATATTCAATGAGCATGCTTTCCACTGTGTTTTAAGTTCTAAACTCGTAATTTTTGTGTGTATGTTAAATAACCTGTTTTAAAGCTGCTACAGATCAACAAGCATACTACTGAGCACACAATCCAATACAGCTGCAAAGGAAGTGGGCTAAGGGGGAGGAAGAAAAAAAAAAGATGTGAAAAGAGACAAAACTGTAGTCCTAGCTATCGAACACACCTTTCCAAAGTGTCCTCTACCCAATACAGCACAACATCGGAAGTCTTGTAAACTAAATTGAAATCTCTGCTGTATTCTGAAATACAAAAATTTAAAAAGTAAATGAGAATTTCTACTCAATATTGGGCTGGAATTATATATCATTTTTTAACATAAAAGATGGCTTACCTTCTGTCTTCAGGCTCTCGTATAGTATATTCTATATTAGAGTTTGAAATCTGAGTCTCACAAATAATTTCCGGCTGAAGTTTAGGGACAAAATTATTTCTGTCATTCTCAAAATCAAATGTATCTGCATCCTGTGAAATGTGTAGAAGAAAAAAAATCTGAAGATTTAAAAAAACAAAAGTTGCTAGAAATTGGAGAAGTATGCTCAGTCTAGAAGAGTAATGCTACAAAGTAGGTCTTAAATTTGGGATCATGGAAATCAGAATCTAAGATTGATTAAATGCCTTCTACAAGAGCCCTTGAGAGACAATTTAATAATATTTATTTTGCTAAGCTTCTTTCGTTGATTGCAATAGGCCTTGCGAAGTTTGTACAGAGGAACTTGGTCTAAGAACTGGTTTAGTACAGTCTACAAAGGTTACTAACCTACCAGCAATGTTGTTCACATAAATACAGTGGAAGAAAAAAAAAGACAACCCTTTCTCTGTGTGAAAGCTCACTTGCTTGGTCACCTGGAATCAATTCTTAGCAGCCAAGGACAACCTGCAATGTAGATATTTATAAATCTTGTTTAAGAATGCACTCATCTAGAAGTGCTTGAATAGGACTGTAAGATTCTTTATTAGCAGACAAGACTGCCTCTTTCTTTATTTCAACAACAACCCCAAGGCACTTGGCCAGGGACTTATGTGAAACTTGTTCAAAATGCCCTCTTTACAGAGAGGAAAGAAATGTGAAGGGCAGAACTTCTCAGTACTGGACCAAACAGTATGGATATCCATTTCCCACATATTTTCAGAAGCCTTAAAGTTTTATTGGTTTGGCAGGGTTTTTGGAACCTACAAGGGTTGTTGATAATTAAATAGCTCTTTGGGTAAGTTCAAACTTCAAATACTTCTTTAGATCCAGGTTAAGTATCTACTACCTCAAATGCTAGTATGACGCAAAAGGGTTTGTATTTAAAATGAGAGATAATGACCAGAACACTTTAACTATTATGCAAACTTGGTTGAGAAAACTGGATGTAGAGGCATCAGTGTGAGAATGCTTGGTATTACAAATCATTGCCATCCTGGGCTCCTTCCAGGAGGAAAGGCGGGATATAAATAAACATTTAAAATAAAAAAAAGTTTAACTAATCAAGAACACAATCCTAATGAACACATGCTATCTATAGATAACAGTTCTCACAGACCTAGAAACAATAATTTGTGTTAATGTTTTAAATCTAATTAGAAGTCTTGCCTGAGAGGGTACAGTTGGAGCATTTGGCTCAGGTGAAGGTTCGCTTATTTCTCCAAGAGAAGACGCACGTGGTGGAGTATGTGGGGGTTCAGGTTCAAGCTCAAATACCAATTTGGCTACAGGGGAGTCACTTAAAAGAAAGCAATTCACTTGGTGAGCATGGTGGCAATTTGAGGAAAGGAAAATATGCTAAACAGTAGTTTTCTGTTTTTAAAACCAGAAGCAGGTTTGCTCTAAGAGGAGGAAAAATCTTGTGTTCCTCCTATATTACAGGAGTTTTGCCATAACTTGAATGTGTAACTCTATTTAAGCATCTCAGCCATTTACCTTGTTGGTGATCTTAATTCAGGAATGTGAGTATCAACTACTGGAGCAGGCACAGAAGCTTGAGGGCTGAAGGTGCCAGTATGATTTACTGTAGGAATAGCTCTTCTCACCAGCCTTCCCCAAGTGGCAATATTAATATTCATTTGAGGAGCTCTGAGAAATGTTTTGCCTGTGGACAAAGAAAACAGAGCACAAGTAATCTTTTTACTTATCACCAAAAGCTATAATTAAAAGAGAATTCATATTCATTAGTTTATTTGTGATGAATATACAGAACATGTCAAATTCCATATCTTCCTAACTACTCTTTCTTTATAAACAGATTTCACTAAAGTCCTATCTATGATTTCTAAACAAATATTTTTACATGAAATTTTGATGTTTAGCATCAACTTCCTGTTCAGTTAACTTTCAAGAATACAAGTCTATATTAATGTTATAGTACAGCATTGAATGCAATAAATCCCGTTACCTTGTTGCTTGGAGAAAATTTTCTTTTGTCTTTGAAGTTTTGGTCTTCTTTCAATAACAGGATTAAAAAATGTAACCTGCAATTCAGACAAGATGGATTAAGTTGGAAAACAATGAATCTTGGAAATTATTCACAACCTTTAATAATTTTATAAAAATATTGGCTCTTACCTCTGCAAATAGAGTACCCTGGGGTTCAAGATAGAGACACATTCCATGTCGCTGGTTATCTAAGAAGTCTGCTAATCTCAGAAACTTCACAGCACAGAGAGATCTCCAATCACGCCAATAAACAGAAATTTCTAATTCACGTGACTGAAGGGAGTTAAGGGAGGGAGAAAAACAGTATTAATTTGTGCATCTGCTACAGTCCTAAAGCTAAACTAGGAACATTCCCTCACCCACACTACCCCACCTTGGGAGCTGGTGACTGGCATGGGAAGGAACCATTCCCAGTCCTGCCTGCATGTTTTCCTTATTTCATGTGACTGGATGGCTTGCAGGAAACATATGGACTGGCCAGAAAGATATATCTATTAAAGTATGGGCAAAAACAGGTGAAATGAAGCATTACATAGGAAGCTACTTTATACTATAATAGACCATTAGTCTGTCTAGCTCAGTTTTACCCACACTTGATTGGCAGGGGCTCTCCAGGGCTTCAGACAGGAAACTATTCCAGCCCTACCTCGAGATGCCGGAACTTGAACCTGTGTTCTACCACCATTGAGCCATGGTTTCTCCCCCAAACTGAAACAGTTTTTAGGGTGAATCATGGGATAACAGAAGGATCCTCTTTCTTTTCCATATCTCTCTCTGATAGTTGTTGAGAAGAGCCTTCTGGATCAGGCAAATGGCCCATCTAGTCCAGCATCCTGTTGTCACAGTGGCCAACTAGTTGCTCATGGGAAGCCCAAATGCAGAACCTGAGTACAAGAGCACTCTCCCCTCCTGCAGTTTCCAGCAACTGGTATTTGAAAGCATGCTGTCTTTGCCTATGGAGGCAGAGCATAACCATCATGGTGAATAGCCACTGATAGCCTTTTCCTCCATGAATTTGTCTAATCCTCTTTTAAATCCATCCAAGTTGGTAGCCATCACTGCCTCTTGTGGGAGCGAATTCCAGTTTAATTATGCGCTGTGTGAAGAAGTACTTTCTTTTGTCAGTCCTGAATTTTACAACATTCAGCTTCTTTGGATGTCCACGAGAGAGAGAAAAGCTTTCTACTTTCTCCATGTCTTGTATCACATCACCTCTGACTTGCCTTTTCTCTAAACTAAAAAGCCCTAAACGCTGCAACCTTTTCTCATAGATGAGTTGCTCCATCCCCTTAATCATTTTGGTTGCCCTTTTCTGAACCTCTCCAACTCTACAATATTCTTTTTGAGGAGAGGTGACCAGAATGGTACACAGTATTCCAAATGTGGTAGTACTGTAGATTTTAAGATAAAAACAAACTTTATTCTCAGGAAATTATCTATACTGATGTTTTTACAGAGGCATTTGCAAAGCCCAAGTTCCTTGGCTATTTAAAACAGCTTCTATAAAAACACCCAGATATAGATTCAAAACATTTATTTTAAAGCAATCCGTTTTATGAAAGATGAGTCACAGAATACATACCTTTACAAGGTAAAATACTGCTTTACAGAACCACTTACAGTAACACCCATACAGGCAGAACAAACATCATAAGTAGCTTAATTCTCAAAGGGCCAATGTGGTAAGTTGAAATTGAGGAATTTATGATCTGCAGTCTCAATGTTGGATAAAAGTAAACTACTGTAAAGGCAAAGTTTATCTTACAGACTAAAAATATATATGGCCTGGATTGCAGAGTTGAAGAGAAGAACACTGGCCTCTGTCATTGGTTGGGGACCAAGGATCATTGAGAGGTTGCACCTCCTGCCTCCCAGGAAGAACATGATGCAAAGGGGGAGATGAGCATGTCCCCATCCATCAGCCACAGTAACAACAGCTGCAGCAAGATGGCTTCCGCTCCCTGCCAAAAAGAACACTTGGCTCCAAGTGTCAGTTACGCTGGACAACAGAGCTCAAGGGAAGCACTCTGACCTCTCGCAAAGCTCTGGGGAACTAGGGCCACTAGGAGGCTGCACCACTTGCCTCTCAAGAACATAATGGCATAGTAAAGACCAGCCTGGCCCCACACATCAGCTAAATAAGGAGCAGCTGTTTCAATGTTTGATTTCCTCTTTCCGCATGTGTGAATTGGCTCCAGTACTCAGACCTCCTCCATGTAATGTATTCATTCCAGAAAGTTAAACCCTATTGATACTAATTTTTTTTAGATGCCCAGTTCAGTGTTTAAGTCCCACTAATTACAAAGGAATTTAAAGTACACTTCTGTTGCCCTGAATTGAACCCCACACAATTTAGCTTAAATCTCCTTTCAGAAGAAATAATGAGTTGGAGTATTAACTTCAAAATCAGTTCACATGGTTATAAATAAATACACACACATACACGCTTTATCTTAGAAAATCATATTCTGGAAAAATGTGCCTTATATTTAACTTTAGAATAATTCCTGCTCATTGGCCAAATGTCAGTTTTATTTCATTCTCTCATTCAAAGCAACTGGCACGCTATGAAAACAGCAAATTAGGAGTTTTGGTTTGTTTTAAGAATATTTGTTAGAATAGTTATGAAATTTTATTTTCAAGATCTTAGAGCTTCATCATTTTTCAATTTATTTAATTTCAGGTCTATTTATGAATTTATCTAACAGAAGAAAATGTTTTCTGTCACTGTGTATGTATGTGCAGCCCATTTACACACACATAAAAATCGTAGCAGCATAGACACATTGTAAAGTTTTCAGTGAAGTTCAGTCAAACATGTGATCTGCATTGTCCAACACGTCCAGGACGATCCAAAAATGTCCTTAAAATTGTCCACTTTTTAAATGGCAGTGTTTTAGCATTATTTATTTTTCCTGTTGCTGACTATCTGTTTTTATAGGTTTCAGGAAATGGATTTGTATTTTAAAACTTTGCAAGTTGTTTTGTGCAAGACTTCTTCAAAAAGCAGGTATAAATCTCTTAAATAAAATAAAATAGCTAAATAAACTAGATTTTCAAGTAAATCCTAGCCATCCTATACAATAAGTCTCACTGTGTTCAGTGGAGCTTACTCACAGGTAAACGCACATACGTTTGTGGCTAATCATTATACAGCCACAAGAATGGCTGTATACTATAGTCAGTGTGGATTTTTCACATTCTGCAAAGTTAAATTGAAAATACCCCCATGCCATTCTGATGCTTCCCATAAGCTCATTTGAAAACAAAACCATACAAAACGTATAGTCCTGAACTCAGAAACGCTTGCTTAACAACCCTCTCAATTTTCATGGCAATACACAAACAGTCAGAGAGAATAGAGAGTTCAAAGACTAAAAAGAGAGAGAGAAAACCCAGAGCCCTTTTGGACTTTTTTCTGTCAGAGTTCTCATAATCTGTTGAAATTCATTAAAAAAATCAGCCATGTTCACAGAGGACCTGTAATCCTATTACTGACCTTCCCCCATACTCTGACCTTCATCTTCTGCAGTTTACAAGTTAAAAAAATGCCTGACTGATTTTTAATTAATTTAAGAAATTTTGCATTGAACTCAATGATAGTGTTGGGCATGCTCAGTAAGAACCAACTGTCAGTGTTCTAAAAGCCAGACTCACAGCTGCTGGGCTTGCCTAATCAGGGAGCCACAACCACACCAGACTTTGATTTCACATGAGACAGTCATGGCTTCCCCGAAAGAATCCTGGGAACTGTAGTTTGTGAAGGGTGCTGAGAGGAGACTCCTATTCCACTGACAGAGCTCCAGTGGCCAGACTGGTTTAACAATTAGTCACTCTGATTGAAGGTCTGCGAGGGGAACAGGGCGTCTCCCAGCATCCTTTACCAACTACACTTCCCAGGATTCTTTGAGAGAAGTCATGACTATCCAAAGTGAAATAAAGGCCTGGTGTGGATGTGGCCAGGGACAGCTTTGGTTTAAATTTGGGTGGGAGGCTACATGTCCCTGCTGTAGAATAAAAAGGTGAGGGAAATGCTGAAAAGCAATGATACTCTTCACAATGTTTTCCTTTTGGAAAGGAAAGGGGCTTCCCCTCTTTCCAGTGCCCACCCACCCAATCTCCTACCCTCCCTGTCCCTCCCCCAGGTCAGTGTTGGACTAGGACCTGGGAGAGCAGGGTTCGAATCCCCCATGAAGCTCACTAGGTAACCTTGGGCCAGTCACTGCTCCTCAGCCTCACAGGAAGGCAATGATAAAACCACCGCTGAATATCGTTTACCATGAAAACCCTATTCATAGGGTTGCCATAAGTAGGGATCGACTTGAAGGCAGTCCATTTTCATTTTCAAACATGACTGCACAGAAATAAATCCCATTGAACTCAAAAGTATGCAAATGATCAAACCCACCCTCCCTTCTCTTCCCTCCTATCCCCCCCCGTCAGTTTTACCTATCGTAAGCATGACTGCACGGGAGTAAATCGCACTGAATTCAATAAACATGCAAATACCTGCTCCCATCCCCCTCCTCCCCTCTGCCCTTCCTCCTCCGCTCCCCATCCCCTGTGGTCAGTTTCACCTATCCTAAGCATGATTGCAGGGGACTAAATCTCACTGAACTCAATCAATCCATTCTCAGCAAACTTGCACAGGATCCCATTTCTTACCTCCCAGATTAAAAAGCAGAGAAATTCACTAACAGACAAAAAACTTTGCAGTTTAAGAACGTACCTATAGCCCACAGATATTTCTATCAAACTTTAAAAAGCATGGAAATTGGGCAGCTATAGTGAATGCACCAGGGAAGCTGGAGACCTGACCTCCTCTCTTCCAATTCTTCCAAGCTACACAGCAAGTGGATTGGACTGTGAAAGACCAACCCAAATGGTGTTTGCATTTTGACAAATTTGTAGGGCAGTACAATATCTCAGAGAGGTCTCTGCTCCCCTGATGCATTCACTATAGCTGCCCAATTTCCCTGCTTTTTAAAGTTTGATAGAAATATCAGTGGGCTATAGGTACATTCTTAAACTGCAAGGTTTTTTGCCTATTAGTGAATATAGTGAAAGATGTCACTTTGGACAAGAGCCAAAAATCATCAATACTGCGGGATTTATTACAAAATAATGTGACTTAGAATCCTATAGGTGCTTTTTTACAAGTGGAATGCACTTCTTATGCCAAGCCCTCCCAGTTTTTTGCTAATCCCTCGCCCCCTTGCTGCAGATCTCAGCACGCCATGACACCCTGTTTCAGAGAATCCCCCTGTACTCAGGAGTGGATTTTCAGAGGGCAGAAGATGGAACAGTGAAGTGAGAAAGCATGAACAGAACTTCAGACCCAAGCCAGGATCTCTCTGTATGCATACAGACATATAAAGGTGAAATTACCAAGCTTGCAATCACTGTTAACACAGTAAAGAGGCCCTTACTCTGTCTAGCTCCAGTGTAAATTTCTGATCCCATGACTGATTGGAAATAGGCTTCCAGCTAGTTTGATCAACAACAGTATTGTCCAACTTCAAAACAGCACAGATTTCATCTGTAAGAAAATTACACAAACTCAGCTGAGAACTTCAAGAAGCAAAAAACAAAACAAAACAAATAAAACATGCAAGGACTGGTTATATGACTGGAGTGGAGAAAAACAAACACAGTAAGAGCTGTAAGAAGCTATGACTACTGTTAATTTGAAGATTATTTAAAAATGTTTAATCTCTTTGCTTACTTTAGCTTTGCTTAATAATGGTGGTCACTCCCCCCCCTGAAATTTCTCAGTCCATTTTGAACAGAGCTCGAACTTTCTCTGAAGTTTGGGTCCTGCTAATAATGGACATGGCACTGGTGACAGCCACAGCCCCCAACCCCAGTCTTTCCTACCTAACTTGCCTGGTAGCTGTGATGGAAGGCTAGCTCCGGGGCTTCCAATATGCTCTAGAATGCTTCAGCAGAGTCCTAAGCGGCAGGACCCCTGAGAAAATGTCTCAGGGTTCCCAATCCAATGTACTTTTCAAGCTGCTAAAACTTGATTAAAACTTATGGTCCTATCCTGATACAGAAGACTTGCTCAAGACCTCAGCCTGAATTATCTCCTGTGTTTGAATATACCCATTACAAAAAGTATTACTAATATATAAATTTTACATGTATCTATTTTTACTAAAAGGCTTCAAGAAAACCTTTCCGAAGATAAAAGCAAAACAAAAGTAAAATATACTAAACTGGACAAATCATCTGTTTTCAGAAGGTTCCGGCTACTCCCGCTTTTACTTTTGCTTGTTCGGCTCATGAAAGATGATCTGGCTTCACTTGGACTCCATCCAGGTAGAGTAATGGATGTGGCTTTTGATCGACCAGGGACATTCTCCAAAATATCTTGGCAACCCATAAGTCTAACTTCCAAAGTACCTAAAATGAGATCAGATTGCCACGGTTCATAATTCCTAGCAAAGCACCAACTTCAGCAAATACAAATCAGCAGCACTGATAACTCACAAGCTTTCAGTCTTATGGAGACAGTCTAAAAGCACAAACCTTGATTTGTCTTTAACTAGACACAAATACTATAAATGCAAGAGCTGCTTCATGCATTATCCAAGAAAAATGAATTGTTTTTAAAAAGGTAAGTATACAAGTGGCAGAACCCTGATGCATTGTTGCACACCTCCATAACCTTTACAGCACTGTCCATGCTTTTCAAAACATGCATTTGTTCTCTTACACCAGCCTTCCCCAATCTGGTGCCCCCCAGATGTTGCTGGACTATACCTCCCACAATCCCTGTCCAATGGTTATGCTGGCTTGGACTGAAGGGCTGAGTTGAAGTCCAAAGTATCCGGAGGGCACCACTTTGGGAAATGCTGCCTTACACATTATACTGTTACAAAATACTATTAATTTTGTACAAAAAATGCAAATCAACTGTTACCATTTCAGCTTTACATATTCTAGGTCACACTGCAAAATGTGAATGTATATAGCAAGGGATGGAGTGTGTGCATCTGCCTATGTATAATGAGCTAGTTCTGCTACAAGTTCAGTTTAAAAACTAAAGTCATTTTGGGAAACACAAGCTAACAGCTGTGCTAGTGCTTCTAATTTGGTTGTTTATTAAATAATTTAGTAAACAACATATTAGGAACAGAGTTTTTATTCAACACCTGCTTCAAGTTAGCAAATAAAATCTGCAGGGATGTATTTAAGATCTTCATTAAGCATACGAAATATCTTGGAATTTATTTTCTTTATGAAGTGCTGCAATTACAGACACACACAGATTGTCAAGAGGTACTGCTGGACTATATAGTTTCAACTTTCATAACCCCTCTGCAGACGTTTATTCTTGTGGAATACCAACTCTTAAATTTCTTGTATTTAATTACTTTAATCTAGAAAACCCATTAGCACAAGCAAATGGGAGATGCATTTTTATTCATTGCTGCTATTTGAAATTCTCTCTTCATGTTATTAGCAAAGTCTTAATGCTTTGTAGAAATCTCGCTTTAGGAAAAACTTATTTTCCTCACAACTCAGTTGCATGTGATTATGACTATCTCTAATACCATGTTTGATGGTTGACCTGTGAGAGCCCACAAGACCCATGTCACCTAAAAGTATACTATGAGGAATAATGGTGCAAATGTTTTCTAAGTATTTGTAGAATTAAAAACATTGCATCAAAGGTTCAAAAATGCTTTGTCAGAATCTACCAGTGAATGTGGGACCTTGCAGGTCGCAGCAACTGGCACAAGGGCTGGGGTAGAGTGGAGATGGAATTCTTTATCTGGTTAGACTACGGGACAAGGGATTGTATCCAATGCCTGGCAATGCAAGAGTCTTGTGCTACAGACTTCTGCTTGTGCAACAGAACCCCTGTCCTCTCCTCTTCCCTGCAGGCCCACACATACCCTCAAAATCAGAGGTTTCAGGAACATTCTGGAGCAGAATTTGGGGGTACATGAGGAAAGGAGACAAAGGGGAAGTCCCACTGTGTGAGCAGAAAAGGAAAGGGAAGTCCCTTTCTTAAAGCAGAACACTCCTCGCACAGTACTGAATACAACTATAGAAGTCCCCAATATCAATTAATTTGCCGATTCCCATTATGAAAATATTTTGGATTTGCTGTGTTAGAAAAGCAAGACTCCCCTCTTAAAACCATCTACCACTATCCACACACACCCTATAACCAATGTAGACAAAAGTCAATATACGGAAGTTTAAGGTGTAGTCAGCAACTGAGATACTCCTAATGATTCAATCAGTGCAAGCATAAACAAAAACCAACGTTTCCGGGGGGGGGGGGCACAACAAACCTGTTAAAGCTGCTGGCTTGGATAGAGTACTATACTGATTCTGTGTAGAGATCATGCTTTGCCGTGGACTTAGTGTTGGCGATGAAACAAGTGAAAGCTCTTCTATAATAATACTGCTTTTGGGGTGGTTTTTGGGGAGTTCATTCAATCTTTGTTCTAAGGAGTACTTTAAGAGGTCCAGCTTCTGGCTTGATTCATTAAATCTTGCTTGAGCCTTGTGCATTAAAAAAAGAAAGAAAGCAGCTAAGAAAATCACTGAAATAGAACTTCTTAAATTCAGATTTTATTTATGATGTTAAAATTACCTCGGAGAGGGCTTTTCTGTCAGTAACTTTTCCAGATCCAAGCAACTTCATAACATTTTTTGCCCCTTCTGCTACTGCATATTCTATCCTAAAATGATGCCGCAGTTCCTCCATTCGAAGCTCAAGTGGGCTTATCACAGGCTTTGCTACAGATTAAAAAAAAACACAAATATTTAGAATGCATTCAAGTAAGTTTCAGTATTATTCTTTTTAACATTCAGAAATAGGAAACATACGAACACAGCAATGAGAAAAAAGTAGCTAGGCAGCACAATAATTAAAAATCATAACCTACTTGATTAAAGAAGTGAAATGTTGTGCTCTCAAGTTATAATCTACAAAAGCTCCTCGTTGTGCCAATGTGAGAGCCGATGGCCAAGCTCCAGCAAACCTCAGGAATACCTGGAGTCCTGAGATGAAGTGGTGCTTTTGCCATGCAACAATAGTTAACACTGCGATACGCTGATTAGGTGGTAGCATGGAGTCATGGGACTACTGTTCCTCACTGACGCTGTTGTGACTATATCCACCCTGCTGGTGAATCTCTGAATCCTACATGGGGCAGGCATTGGTTAAACAATCCAGCTTCATAAACCATGCTCTGAAGTCACCTTGTTTTGAAACTGACTATAAACCAAGATCCTAAGCTTGAACACAAGGACAAGTCAAGCCTTGGAGAAACTGAGACAAGACACTGGCAAAGTCTTCTCCAGGCCACACCAGAGGAGAGGGGAGTGTATTGAAGTGTCCAGAACACGGTCTTGTCTTTCATTATTGGATGAGTTTCAGTTGGTGCAGCTTGAGGAAGTGGACAAGGTGCTTGGAATGGTGCGGGCGACCACGTCTGCTCTAGATCCTTGTCCATCTTGGCTGGTCAAGGCTAGCAGGACTGGTACCACCGGCTGGGCCAAGGAAGTGATAAATGCCTCCTTGAGTGAGGGAGTAGTCCCTAGTAGCCTCAAGGAGGCAGTAGTGAGACCTCTTTTGAAGAAACCTTCCTTAGACCCAGATAACTTGAACAATTATAGACCGGTGGCAAATATCCCCTTTTTGGGCAAGGTTCTGGAGCCAATCAGCTCCAGGTGCTCTTGGATGAGACCGATTATCTGGATCCGTTTCAATCCGGTTTTAGGCCTGGTTTTGGCACTGAAACAGCCTTGGTCGCCCTGTACGATGACCTCTGTCGGGAGAGGGACAGAGGGAGTGTGACTCTGTTGATTCTCCTTGATCTCTCAGCGGCGTTTGATACCATCGACCATGGTATCCTTCTGGGGAGACTCGCGGAGTTGGGAGTTGGAGGCACTGCTTGGCAGTGGTTCCGCTCCTACTTGGCGGATCGTTGCCAGAAGGTAGTACTTGGGGAACATTGCTCGACACCTTGGACTCTCCATTGTGGAGTCCCTCAGGGGTCGATTTTGTCCCCCATGCTTTTTAACATCTACATGCAGCCTCTGGGTGCCGTCATCAGGAGTTTTGGAGTGTGTTGCCACCAGTACGCTGATGACACGCAGCTCTATTTCTCCTTTTCATCTTCTACAGGTGAGTCTGTGGATGTGCTGATTCATTGCCTGACCGCGATAATGGACTGGATGAGAGCTAATAAACTGAGACTCAATCCAGACAAGACTGAGACACTGTTGGTGAGTGCCTCCCCTGCCCAGATGGTGGATGTTCACCCTGTTCTAGATGGGGTCACACTCCCCTTGAAGGAACAGGTTCGTAGTCTGGGAGTTCTTTTCGATCCTTCCTTGTCTCTTGAGGCGCAAGTGGCCTCGGTGGCAAGGAATGCGTTCTACCACCTTCGGTTGGTAGCCCAGCTACGCCCCTATCTGGACAGGGATGACCTCGCCTCAGTTGTTCATGCTGTGGTAACTTCTAGGCTGGATTACTGTAATGCGCTCTACATAGGGCTGCCCTTGAAGACAGTTCGGAAGCTTCAGCTAGTGCAAAATGCAGCAGCCAGACTGCTGACGAGGACCAGCCGGTCAGCACATATAACACCTGTTCTGGCCCGTTTGCACTGGCTACCTATTTGTTTCCGAGCCAGATTCAAGGTGCTGGTTTTGACCTATAAAGCCTTACACGGCGTGGGACCGCAATATCTTGTGGAACGCCTCTCCCGCTATGAACCTACCCGGTCACTTCGCTCAGCATCTAAGGCCCTCCTCTGGGTACCAACCCATCGAGAAGCCCGGAGGACAGTTACTCGATCTAGGGCCTTTTCTGTAGTGGCCCCCGAACTGTGGAACAGCTTCCCCGAAGAAGTACGCCTGGTGCCTACGCTTCTATCTTTTCGGCGCCAGGTTAAGACCTGGCTATGCTCCCAGGCATTTTAAGCGTTTATGTTATAATTTAATTTTTTTTTCTTTAGTCGCTGCTTGTGTTTATTGTTTGTTGTCTGATTTTATTGTTGATATTTTGTATTTTAACCTTTTTGTACACCGCCCAGAGAGCCACTCGCTATGGGCGGTCTATAAATGAAACAAACAAAAAACAAACAAAACAAATGAGCCTGAGACTTCACTGAGGCGTGTTCCAGCTTGTGAATGTAGTGCTAAACTGTGGCTAAACATTATGCGCTTATATGTCTTGTTAGTTCTCTCAGTTTATTTCCTTCTCAAGCTCATGCTCACAATTTTCCCAGCCAAGAAGTCAGTGTTGCAACATTTCTCTTAGTGTCTACTGAATTAGAGTGCACAACCCAAATCACTCTTGGGGCCTTCTATATTTTTATTAACTAAGTGGACCACATTGCTATTTTAGCTGAATAAGGCTGCACACCTAACCCCACTTACCTGAGAGTAAACCCCACTGAATTCAAGAGGACTTCCTTCTCAGTAAACATAGATGGGATAGCACCATAAAAACACTGTTACAATCAACTCAGTGTTTGTTCTTTAGTCTATTCCATTAGCCCCCTTTTTATTTTCTGTGCTCTACAGCAGAGTTTCTGCGCCACCATAGGTTTCTTTGAACCCCACTCTGTAGGCCATAATGCATGATACCACCTTTCTGAATGACCACAGGTTAACATAACATCTCAGCAGTTACACAGTCCCACAGATATCTCTGCAGCCCCATAACTAGTTACACTGCATTTTCCCCCTCTCTGCACACCTTAGCACACTCTTTTCCGTGGCCCAGCATAGGTTTCTCCCACCTCCCATTTCTCTTTTATCTATCCATGCATCTATATTTCTTTTCTCCTTCTTTGAATTCTATCCTCTGTCCTCATTGAGAACATACAAGACTGAGGGAGCCTTGAATTCTGGGTGGCTGCAGCAGACAGGATCTGGAGCCCATTCCATTATGGACCCCTGACAAAAGATTTATGAGGGACATAGGCCATGCAGAAAGCCTCTACCAGTGTACCATGCGTGCTTGGTCACATTTTAAATTCATTTACCGTGTATACTGACCCATCCACATACGACAATAGCAGGCCAAAGGCATCATCCAGCCAGGCTATTGATGGCTGGCTTTCTAACCTTACATGTGAATGGACTAATGCTTTTGGTAAGTGCACTTAAAATACAACTAGGTATGTGTGGAAAGCTTACACCTGTGGGACAAGCATCCTGTCTAAAGATGTACAGAAGAAGGCATTCTCCCAAACCCACTTTGATAGAATAGGGCAAGCCAGAAATGTTTCCACAAAGTGGAATTGGATTGCCAGCAATGGGGATTTAGAATTTCTCCCATGGGGACAAAAACAGTCAAAGATACCCATAACTGACTCAACAGGCTTTGAGTCTAGGCCTGCTATAGTCAGCCTTTTAAAAATCTCTCTTTGGACAATCAGCCTTTTAAGAATCTCTTTGCTTGTGCCACATTGTAGTCTAGATATATCCAGATATCTAGGGGAGGGGCCTAGCTAAGCATATCATCTGGTCTTTGTGGTTGGGGGCTTGCATCATATTCTCTGCTTAAAGTTCCATGGTTATTTGAATTGGAAAATAGACAAAATTATATGAACAGGTTAGAGAAAGTTGTTCTCTTGAATGCTTCACCATTATCAAAAGCCAATTCATTCGTCTGGACTGCCTGAAGAATCTGCATCCTTATAACTTCAATTTTTGTCTTGCTGTCCTGAAGCATCTGTTGAGCTGTTGCAAGAAGCTTTCTGTCCTAAAAAGAAAATAAATTAAGATGTCTTAATTCCCAAGGGACATCCAAGTAGCAGCAATTCATTCATGCTATCTTTTATTTATTTATTAATTATTTGATTTATATCCCGCCCTTCCTCCCAGCAGGAGCCCAGGGCAGCAAACAGAAGAGCTAAAAACACTTTAAAACATCATAAAAACAGACCTTAAAATACATTAAAACAAAACAATGTTAAAAACATTTTTTTGAAAAAAGCTTTAAAACGTATTTAAAAAAGGGTTAAAACATTATTAAAAAACATATTAACAAGCAATTTTAACACAGATGCAGAGTGGGATAGGTCTCAACTTAAAAGGCTTGTTGAAAGAGAAAAGTCAGAACAATAATTATGACAAGGGTATTCATAAATCAGTAAAATTTTGTGACTGCTGTGCATACATTTTGATGTTTCCTTCCTCCGTTTTATTTCCCCTCAATTAATTTTTTTATCAATTTGTCAGACCTTTGCATCAAATACTCTACCACTGATTCTGTAAATCTTTCTTCCTACTATATATTCTAACCTATCATGAACACTTCCTGAAGATGGAGTATTAGAAAATAAAAATAAAGAAAAGGAGAACCCAACCATCTAAGAGACAGCATAGAAGCTTTCAATACACAGGACTTCTGTATTGCAAAACCATTCCAAGGTCACACAGAAAGCAAAACAAAGGTGTTGTGCTACTGTATTCTGCAACACACTGCTTATGATCAAAGTGTTGTTGTGCTGATTTTAATGACATGTGGAATGTATAAACTTGTCACTGGAATTCCTGCAAGTCCATGAAATTCTATGGGCATTTCATTTAATGATTCCTGAAATGACATATGTCACAAGATTTGCACCAGAATATCATTTGCATTTGTTTGCAGCAGAGAATGTTGAAGATGTTTCTGCAAATGAAGCATACAAGAAACCTATCCATTCACATATTGATACATCCTTAAAGAGAAAATATGGCTTTTTAATATTTGAAGTAACGGGAAAGAGTTTGGAAGAAACAGCTTCCTTCCATGTTAGAAGTACTGTAGTAACATTAAGAGCAGTAATTTAACATGTATAACTGAAACAGTGCCTGCAAAGTTACAAATTGAGTTTCAAAAAGGTCAGTGAGCCATCAGCAAGCAATTCAAACTGTCAACTCTCAGCCTCTGCAATCCATTCAGTTCCCTTATAGCAATTTAAATTTCTTTTGTTCTTTCTCCACATGCCAACATCCTACTTCCAAATTATGGTTGCTGATGAGCACTATTCCTGGGCCTGGAACAGATGTAGCACTTCGAAGTAAGAGAATGGGATGGGAAAGAGTGATTATAAAAAAAAAAAAGTTATACCATAATCCTAGATGATCTTCAGCTGGCACATCTTCTCAAAATAACAAAGCATAGGCCATTCCAATACAAGAAGACAGACAGAAACAAAAGGTAATGGAGACTATGAACGGGAAGGACACTCCAGTGGTGGTGACCTGCAAGGTATGTGCAATGTTTGTTTTCTTGCCTGAGAAACAACATGGCGTACACATGCAACTAGTGCAAGCTGGTTGCACTGCTGGGAAAAAAAGTGAGAGGCCTGGAGCAGTGAGTGGCCACACTCAAGAGTATAAGAGAAGACAAAGGGTTCTTAGACAGAATGCTGGAACAACAACAGAAAAGAGAAGTATAGGAGGTGAAACACCAACAGCAAGTTGAAGCAGAAGAGGAGACTGTTGAGGAGAGGAAAAACGAACTATAGGAAATTCCAAGGAATAGGGTGAGAGGAGCAGAACAGCTAAAAGACACTAGGTACCGATGGAACTATGGAACCACTTTCAGGCACATGAGGATGAGACGAGGGACAGCCTGCAGAGGAAGAATTACAGGAGATCCTACGTGACAGTGAGCAAAAGGCTGAAGCTCACTGAAGCAAGGTGATGAAACCATGCCCTATAACAAGTAGAGAAGAGGAGTAGGATTAGTGGGAGACTTCCTACTGCATGGGATTGAAACCCAAGCATGCCGAGAAGACCCATGGACTCGCCAGGTATGCTGCCTCCCTGGAGGATGGATCAGAGGTGTGACGGAAGGATTTCCAACACTCATAAAGCCCACTGACACATATCCCTTTCTTCTCATCCATGTGGGAACAAACATGCCAAGCAGAGTGACAAAGAAATCATGTCAGACTTTGAAGCTCCGGGAAGGAAACTCAAGGACTTTGGGGTCCAGATAGTTTTCTCATCCATCCTTCCAGAACTTAAGAGTAGAAAGGGAAAGAAAAACACTCCAGGTGAATGACTGGCTATAAAGATGGTGCCAACACAAGAGGTTTGGATTCCGGGTCCACAGGCTACACTTCCTGGAAGATGGGCTGCTGGCAAGTGATGGGTTGCACCTCACAAGGACTGGGAAGAATGTGTTTGGCCACAGCATGGAGAACTTCATCAGGAGGGTTTTAAACTGAATATTAAGGGGGAGGAAGACATAAACTTGGGAGGTAACGATTGACAAAGGCTTATGTACAGGAAGAGGAACTGACAGAACAGCTCTAATGGCATCCAATAAAAGTCTTCATAAAATGTAGGAAGGAAGCCAGACCATAAATCATATGGTCTTCGATGGCTAGATGCTAATGCCCAGAGTATGGGAAACCAACAGAATGAATTTGAACTCTTAATACAGGATGGTAAATATGACTTGAAAGGTATAACTGAAACTTGGTGGGATGACTTCCATGACTGGAATATAGCAATTGAAAAATATAACTTGTTCAAAAGGAACAGAAGGAATAGAAAAGGAGGCAGAGTCATACTATATGTTAAAAATATATATCCCTGCACAGAAATATAGCAGGATGAGCTTGGCATCCCATTGAGAGCATATGGATTAAAATAAATGGGGCAAGGAATAAAAGGAACATGGTGGCTGGAGTCTACTACCAACCACCCAATCAAGGAGAAGATGAGACTGAATTTTTTGAACAGCAAATTATCACTGTTTAGAGGAGGCATGATGTAGGACTTCAATTACCCCAATATCTGTTGGGAGATAAATTCTGCCAAACATGGCACCTCCAAGAAATTCCTGACTTGTGTTCCTGGTAACTTTCGCCTACAGAAAGTGGAGGAAGGAACTATAGGATCAGCTATCCTGCACTTGATTCTAACCAGTAGAGATGACTTACAGTGCAATCCATGTCTACTCAGAAGTAAGCTCCATTGGATTCAATGGGACTTACTCCCAAGTAAGTCTCTATTGGACTGCAGCCTTAAGTGGATGAAGTGGCAGTTATGGGGACTCTGGGGGAAAGTGACCATGCTATACTTGAGGTCTTGATTTTAAAGGAAGCAAAAGCTGAGAGTATCCATACGTGTACCCTGGATTTTAGGAAAGCTGATTTTAATAAACTCAGAACAATGATAAGTAAGGTCCCATGGCAACAAACCCAAAAAAGGAAAGGGGTCCAAAATGGGTGGGAGTTTCTAAAAAAGGAAATTCCAGCAAACAGTTCCAACAAGGAAAAAAGGTGGAAGTCAGCAGATGTGGGCCCAGAAAAAGCTTAGAGATGACCTGAAAACAAAAAAGGACACATATACGAAGTGGAAGGAAGGCCAGGCCACAAAGGAAGAATACAGACAAGTAGCACAGAATTGCAGGGATGGCATTAGGAAGCCTAAAGCTGAGAATGAGCTGAAGGTAGCGAGGGATGCTCAAAGCAACAAAAACCCTTCTTCAGGTATATGTATAGTAAAAGTGAAAAGAAATTGTAGTTTAGCTACCCAATGAGGATGGCAAAATGACAAAAATAACCAAAAAAAAGGCAGAAGTGCTCCATTCCTACTTTGGCTCAGTCTTCTCCCAAAAGAGGGTCTATGACCCTCCCGGGAAATATGAAGTTGAAGGGGCAGGATTGCAGCTTAAGATTGATAGACAAATGGTCAAGGAATACCTAATTACTTTGAATGAGTTCAAATCTGCAGGGCCTGATGAACTGCATCCTAGAGTAATGAAGGAATTGGCTGAAAAACTCTCAGAACCACTGTTTTATTATCTCTGCAAAATCAAGGAGGATGGGTGAAGTGCCGGATGACTGGAGGAGGGCTAATGTTGTCCCTATCTTCAAAAAGAGCAAAAAGGAAGAAGCTGGGGACTACAGACCAGCCAGTCTGGCACCAATCCCTGGGAAAGTTCTGGAGCAGATTATAAAGCGGTCAATCTGTAAGCACCTTGAAAACAAGGCAGTGATTACTAGAAGACAACATGGATTTGTCAAGAACAAATCCTGCCAGACTAATCTTATCTCATTTTTTCAGGTAACCTCTCTGGTAGACTGTGGGAACATTGTGGACATAATATATCTTGACTTCTGAAAAGCTTCTGGCAAAGTGCCCCATGATATTCTGATTAGCAAGCTAGCTAAATGTGGGCTGGATGGAACAACTATTAGGTGGATCCACAGTTATCCACAGAATTATACCAAGGAGTGCTTATCAAGGGTTTCTTCTCAAACTGGGGGGATGCAACAAGCGTGGTACCGCAGAGTTTGGTCCTGGACTCAGTGCTCTTCAACATTTTTATTAATGACTTGGATGATGAGGTGCAAAAAATGCTTATCAAATTTGCAGATGATAAAAAACTGGGAGGGATAGCTAATACCTCGGAAGACAGAAGCAAAATTCAAAGTGATCTTGTTTGGCTGAAAACAACAGAATGAAATTAACAGGGATAAGTGCAAAGTTCTACATCTAGGAAAAAGAAACCAAATGAATAGCTATAAGATGGGGGATACATGGCTCAGTAACACTACATCTGAGAAGGACCCTGGAATTGTTGATCACAAACTGAATATGAGCCAACAGTGCAATGTGGCTGCAAAAAAGGCAACTGCTATTTTGGGCTACATTAACAGAAGTATAATTTCCAAATTGCATGAAGTACTAGTTCCCCTCTATTCAGCACTGGTTAGGCCTCATCTTGAATACTACATTCAGTTCTGGACACCACACTTCAAGAAGGATGTAGACAAACTGGAACAGGTTCAGAGAAGGGCAAGAAGGATGATCAGGGAACTGGAAACAAAGCCCTATGAGGAGAGACTGAAAGAACTGGGCATGTTTAGCCTAGGGAAGAGAAGACTGAGGGGAGATATGATAGCACTCTTCAAGTACTTGTCACACAGAGGAGGGCTAGGATCATCCTAGAGAGTAGGCCACACAATAATGGTCTCAAGTTACAGGAAAACAGGTTTTAGTTAAACATCAGGAAAAACGTCCTAACTGTTAGAGCAGTACGATAATGGAACCAATTACCTAAGGAGGTAGTGGACTGTCCAACACTGGAGGCATTCAAGAGGCAGCTGGAAAGCCACCTGTCAGGTATGCTTTAACTTGGGATCCCTGCACTGAGCAAGGAATTGGACTTGATGGTCTTATAGCCCCTTCCAACTCTACTATTCTATGATTCTAAGCAGGTACTCCACTAGTGCGAGTGCACCCAAGGTTCCTGCTTTGGTTGACAACAAAATGCACTTAGAAATTATGGGTTGCGTTCAACTAAGTCCTACTCAGAGGAGACTCATGGAAATTAATGAACCTTAGTCTAGTAACTTCAATGGGTCTACTCTGAGTAGGACTAGCACTGATGTTTTACTGTAGTATACAATGGCTTTTCATACAAGGCACTTCATCACACTATCCAAATGTTTAGAACATAGACAGACTCCCGTTTAAAAACAAAAAAATATGATACATGTATGGTATCAAAGGGATCAAACATGATTCACTTCTTAATGGCCTCACTTTCATTTATAGAGGTATGTTATTTGCTTAAGATGCTTTAATTCCTCAACTGGAAAACTTGCTATCTGTATGCAAACTGTAAAGATGGAATATTTAATTAGTCTTTCATAGACTTACCTTTGATGAACCATTTGAATACATATGGATCATATTCTCTGCTCCTTGTTTTACTTTCAATTCTATATCCAACTGTTTTTGTAAAGCCATCAACCTGTTGTTAGTTGGAAAACGAGGGTCACTGTTTGGTGTATCTGGAGTTCTGGGACAATCTGTGAATTACAGACAAATCAATTGCATGCTGACAAGTCAAACAGCCCATTTACTAAACACATCTATACTGTATTAAAATTGTAAAAAGCCAAATTATGAAGATCAATATAAAATTATTTTAGTTAGTCAAATTATGTTTAGCAAGCACACAATAATACTTTTAAGAAATCTTTTATATCTTTGCCCAAGATTATATACTTTATATTCACCACTGCTTGTAGTAACCTTTCAGTTTTTCTCACAAACTGGTGTGCATGTGAAAGTGAGGTGGTGCTTTCTTACAAGGCATAGGCTATCACATTTCCAGTCTTCTTGCAGGTGACTGGAGAGCATAAGTCATTCTACTGGATGATTTTCTACTCTAATAGAACTGACAGTCTAGAAACATTTCCTGGAGAATTGAAGCATTCACTAATAATAGTCCTAAGAGATCTTACGAAATATATTATTTCACAAATATAATATTCCAAATATAATGGAAAGGCATTTCCATAAAAGCTGAGAGTAAGGTCAACTGCAATGAACAATGACTCGGATCTACTCACAGGATTCTCTTACTGGTTAAAAGGCATTTTTTTTAGGATTCTCCCTCCCCTGCAGCCACCCAGAGCTTGGAAAAGTTACTTTTTTGAACTACAACTCCCATCAGCCCCAGCCAACACCATGCTACCTGGGGCTGATGGGAGTTGTAGTTCAAAAAAGTAACTTTTCCAAGCTCTGCCTGTGCCCCTTGAGAACCTACTCTGGATGGCTAAAGGACTCTGCAGAACAGTGTGCGAGTTGGCACTTGCTAAAATTGCTTTCCCCACATCCCCTTCCTGCTGTGGAAACATCTACTAGATCCAAAACTCTTCCAAGAACAGAAAGACCCCTTCCATTTGTGGAAGTGCAACTCTTTATCCAACCCTCTCTCTACAGTATGTTGATTCGGTTAATTTCCTTTACATTCTGCATACATAAGTAAGCACTAATAACTATTAATTGTAGATTACAACGTTTAAAACTTAAGTTATTCATTTCTTATGCCAAGACCGTGAGAGCTAGCATAAGAAAAAAAAATGCAGAATGCAATGTTTAAGTGGCTGTTAGGGAAAAGGAACCAAAGGTTGACATGGGTGAGGCATGCCAATGTACATTTTGAATGTCTAATTAAAAACCTCCACACATTTTTGTTGGTTTGCAATAAGTACCTTAGAAAGTACTCAAAAGTAATCAAAAACAGAACTAGTCGTGGCTTTTATAGTTATAAGCGCACATATTGATTCAGTGAACTGTCTAGTTCCTTTACAAGAGTTTTGGCAACAGTGCTTATTTGATAATATTTACTTATTTACGGATCATAACTAGTTTCCCATTCCAGCAAAATCTCTATCTATTAAATTTGATCATTATGCCCACTACAAGGTACACCTTAAAAAAATTCCACACACCTAGAGATACAATCAACACAGAGAGGAATGCTTTTCTCAAAAAGAAATCAACACTTGTGAGTTTCTACTGCTACAAAAAAATTCTGTTTGGGAACATAATGTCCTTTGAATGAGTATGGCGTACAGTAATTAAATCATTGCTGAACTTTCAGACATACCCTCCATTCAAATATTTAACATCACTATGTCTGCATCTGAAAACACTGTAAATCTGCTTCCAGATCATCTGGTGCAGGGCAGTAGGCACGTGTCACTATAGTTATCTATCCAGAGGAATATTATCCCCATATGTTGCAAGTGAGTAACATGAACAGCTTTGCTGGCTCTGCATGGCAAAGTCTTTTCTCTATAAGCTTATAGAGTATCAAACTTCTGTCCAAGAATCAGTGGTGACATAATTACTTCCCTAATGTCTCCTTTTGTGGCCGGGGCAAGGGGCTAATTCACAGAACTGTCTTTGTGCATTCTGAACTGGTGGCACGCAAAATGGGTCAGTGATCTCCACATTTCTTATACTGAAGCCAAGTGTGTTATCTTTTACAATGGCCCAAAAGGAAGTTGGGAACACACAGGTTAGTTTTTGACTTTTGTTTCCCAGATGGCAGGATGGCATGGTTCAAAGCTTTTCAGTCAGCAGCAAGCACCCTTTCCTAATTAGTTAAGTTTAATCTTATTTATAATTTTCATTGCATTTAGCTGCCTATATGCCACAGAGGCTCCTGTAATACATGCTGCATGCTTGTTGAGCAATTTGAGAACATACTGTCATATCTTGAGAAAAGATCAAGAGGAACAACAGTCTTATTCATAACCTTTTAAAAGTGACTTGTCTCCCCAAATGCTTTTAACTTGAAATCTAAATAATTTTTCTAAATGCTGAATAGCATCTGATGCCAAATACATTTTTTTTAAAAGTCAGGCATTCAAACCTACTAAAAAGCAACTAAAAAAATTAGATACCAGCATTGATTCAGATTTTGCCAATGCTGTTCCCTCCCCCCCCCCAAAAAAAATATTGCTTGCATTTCCACTTCCTAAACCAGTAAGATGTGCCAGGAAAAAAAAGTGTTTTGAAATTATTTTCTTGGCTTGCTTTCCCCTAGCTTTCCCATTTTAATTGTAGGGAAGTAGAGAATAATCTTCATACTCAGAGCAGACCTACTGAAATCAACTTAAGTCCACTGTGTGGTATTCAATGGTCGTTCGACTCAAGAGTAGACCCACTGAAGTTGACAAGACTTAGGTTCATTAATTACAACGGATCTACTCTGACTAGGTCTTAATTAAATACAACCATTGATTTAAATAGGTATACTCCAAGTATGACTTAGATGCAATTTACTAGCCCATACTATTTTGATCTCACATTTGCTGTATCTCCTTTCACCATTCCTTCTGCTTGTCCTCTTCAATATTCTCCCATGTTATTCCTTTCTGGCTTCAGTGTGCACATATACATGTGTGTATAGATATGGCATCATGCAAATATACAGAGAGATAATGGCAGCTGGTGGCTCCATGTCGGTAGGGCAGTGGAATCTGCTCTGGGTTTTAGTCTGAACTTTCAAGGAACTGTCCAAGGTGCCGACCCTATTTTGGGAATAGATTTATCACCTTGGACAGCTCCTTGAAAGTTCAGACTAAAACCTGGAGTGGATTCCACTAACATGGGGCCACCAGCTGCCACTGCAGACATAACTATACTACAACGTAAGAGGTAGTTGACAAAGAATGAAGCAAACTATTTTTCTTTCAGATGCATACTACTGTTATAGTCCCTTCATTGATTCTCAAAAGCAAAAAAGAAATACAAATATATATATATGTTGTTGAATTTAATTTGAAGGTTTAGTTCCAGCATCCAGCACATGTAGACATGCTTCCCAAGAAATATTTATATTTCTTTTTTTGCTTTTGAGAATCAATGAAGGGACTATATATAAAATCTCCAACCCATCTGGAACTATAATCTCCAACCCATCTTCCCAGAAGGAGCCCAGGGCAGCATTTTATGAAATATACTTTCTCTCTCTCCAATATACTTATATTTTACATAAAATAGAGAGCCAACTAAAAAGCCTTAGTTCTAAACACTAACTGTGCAATTGAATACCTATCTACTCAGAAGCATGCTCCACTGGGTTTAGTGGGACTTACTCCCTGATCAGTGTGTACCGGATTGCAGCCCAAGTCATGGGAGATGAAAAGTACACTGAAATTCAACAACATGAAATAAATCTCCACAGAAAACTTGTTGTACCTAATGGCTAATTCAACACTGCCACTTCTGAGCAAACTACCTTATGATAGACATAAATGCCAATCTTTCCTGTAATCTTCCTCTTGAAATAGCTGCTGAAATACTTTCCTATGATACTAGGGCAGGATTGTAGCCAGGGTAAAACTCTTAAAACATGACTATATGCTTTGACAAGTATTTCTAATACAGATTATATTCAGAAGCCTACTAAAAATTGTATTAGTCACATCAAATACTACATTCTGTATAACATTCTGATGTGAGTGCTCATTGAAAGAGATGGAAGCCTGACACTATGATACATGGTGTTAGCAAATTAGGAAAGGGTAAATCTATCACATTATAAAACCGAGACTTTTTTTCAATTTGTTGGTGGTATAAATGAAGGATCAGAAGATAACAGGTTTGTACATTTCTTCATCTTCTAGAGCACTGTAAAAGAACAAGAGTTTCCCAATATCCTTACAAATTACCAATATAAGTACTGGTTTTCTAGTAATCTGTATAGCTGGCCTTGGACAGAGCTGTACTGCTAATCAACTTGAGATGTTCTGAACACCCAGATGCTGCATTAAATTTTGAACCTCCATATTGCCACCTAGACTTTTGTAGCAGGCCATTAAGGCGACACTTAGGCTGCGATCCTAACTATGTCTACTCAATGGGGATTACTCTCATGTAAGTGAGGTTAGGATTTCAGCCTTGGTCCTTGTTTTTCTCACCACAGAATACAACTAATAAACCAAGATGAATTGGTGTAAAGCACAGAATCCATGGGTTGTCTTAGACTAGCAGGGTGTCATTATCTTCCTACCAGCTGTTCCTTAAAACCCACCATAAAAAGTTGGGCAGCCCCCACCAGTAAGCTTTTGACTTGCCCAAGTTTGCTTGCCCCATAAGGTGCATAGTGCTTATTATTAGTTGGCAGTAGAGTTCATGAGTTTCTTAACTAAGAAAAAAGCCTAATGTATCTAGACATGCCTTAAATGGAAAAGGACCTTTAGTGTGGCAGCACCTACCCTGTGGAATTCCCTCCCTTTGAATATTAGGCAGGTGCCATCTCTGCTATCTATTCGGTGCCTTTTGAAGACTTTCCTCTTTCAACAAGCCTTTTAGGTTGAGACCTATCCCAGTCTGCGTCAGAATTGCTTAATATGTTTTTTAATAATGTTTTTAACCCTTTTTTAAAGTTGTGGGTTTTTAAAATGTTTTTAACGCTGTTTTGTTTTAATGTATTTTAAGATCTGTTTTTATGATGTTTTAAAGTGTTTTTAGCACTTTGTTTGCTGCCCTGGGCTCCTGCTGGAAGGAAGGGTGGGATACAAATTAAACAATAAACAAACAAACAAACAAATAAAAGTCCAAAGACTTGCAACTCGACTGATAGTGAGGTTCACAAGCTAAACATAAGAATGACAACGCCATTAGCTGATGCAGTGTTTCTGCACAGGGAAAAGAACAGCATTCTTAAAAGGTAATGGCACAACCATCCCCAGACCCTTATATTGCAGATAAGGAGCTGGCTTTGACACAAAGGAAACAGCCTTTGGAGCTGGATGGGGTGAGGTGGAATGAGCTGGGCAACAGACAACCATCCTCTCATCTCTACTACCTGCATGTGGTTCCATGCCAACACACACCCAGCTCACAATGTGGCTGTTGGGATTGGGGAAGCACCAATCTCACTGCCATGGTGGTGGGGATAGATCCTCTCACGGGACCAAGAACAAAGCCGGGGAGTATGCACAGGCCAAGCATTGTTTATAAAAGCTTGTTGTTGTTATTATGTGCCTTCAAGTCGATTATGACTTATGGCGACCTTATGAATCAGTGACATCCAAGAGCATCTGTCATGAACCACCCTGTTCAGGTCTGTGGTTTCCTTGGAACCACCCACTGCTCTGCCCAATGAAAAGGGACAGCCAGGGATGATAAAGAACAAATCAATGATAGTAGGGAGTGAAAACCACCCCACTTGTGGTCATGGAAAGACATAAAACCTGCTGCAGGATCTCTAGCCCCATGTAAACTAGCGTAGACTGTCATGGTGACAAAACAGGTTGCACCAGCGTAAAACAAGACTGCTACAAAACTGAGCTTTCAGTCTATGCAAGACCACATTTGTTCCTTGCTGAGACTCCATTTCCCTGAGCTGCTCTGTATAAACTGTGTATGATTTTCCTCAAAACACCAGTAAAATTAATGGCTAGAGGGAACATGACCTATATCTTCCCAGAAAAATTAAGCTGTAGCATGTTACCTGCATTATAATAATAATAATAATAATTTTATTTGTGGGTCGCCTATCCGTCCGGGTTAACGGACACTCTAGGCGACGTACAACAATATAAAATACAATACACATATTAAAACAATCATAATCCATCTAAAAACAACCATCAATTAACACTTTAAAACTAATCCACTCTGATCTTATAGGCCTGTCTGAATAGCCAGGTCTTTAAGGCTTGGCGAAAACCTAGCAGGGAGGGGGTAAGTCGCAGATCCAAAGGAAGGGAATTCCAGAGGGTGGGGGCCACAATTGAAAATGCCCTCTCTCTGGTCCGCACCAGCCTAGCTGTTTTAACCGGTGGCACCGAGAGAAGGTCTTGTGAGGCTGATCTCGTCAGGCGGCATAATTGGTGATACTGGAGGCGCTCCTTCAGATAAACTGGGCCGAAACCATATAGGGTTTTAAAGGTCAGCACCAACACCTTGAATTGGGCCCGGTAGACAACTGGTAGCCAGTGAAGATCTATTAACACTGGAGTGATATGATCACGTCGACGGCTGTGCGTAATCAAACGCGCCGCCGCATTCTGAACCAGCTGTAACTTCCGGACCGTTTTCAAGGGTAACCCCACGTAGAGCGCATTACAGTAGTCTAAGCAGGAGGAGACCAGGGCATGTATCACCTGTGGGAGCAGATGAAGAGGAAGGTAGGGTCGCAGCCTCTGTATCAAATGTAATTGATACCAAGCTGCCCGGCTCACTGCCAAAACCTGAGCCTCCATGGACAACTGGGAATCCAAAATGACCCCAAGGCTGCGGACCTGGTCCTTCAGGGGTAGTCTCACCCCATTAAGCACCAGGTCTGTAATTCCCAACCTTCTTTTGTCTCCCACAAACAACACCTCGGTCTTGTCGGGGTTCAGTTTCAGTCTGTTCTCTCCCATCCATCCACTTACAGATTCCAGGCACTTGGACATGGTATCCACAGCCAACTCTGGTGAGGACTTAAATGAGAGGTAGAGCTGAGTGTCATCCGCATATTGGTGACACTGCAGCCCAAAACTCCTGATGATGGCCCCCAGCGGTTTCACATAGATGTTGAATAGCATGGGGGAGAGGATAGAACCCTGTGGTACTCCACAATTAAGAGGCCAAGGGTTTGAAACCTCATCTCCCAATGCCACCCGTTGCTGCCGATTAGAGAGATAGGAACGGAACAACTTTAAGACAGTGCCTTGTATTCCCAATCCCTCTAGGCGATTTAAAAGGACACCGTGGTCAACGGTGTCGAAAGCCGCTGAGAGATCCAGGAGGACGAGGAAGGTATATTCTCCCCTATCCAACGCCCTCCTCATATCATCCACCAGGGCGACCAAGGCTGTTTCAGTTCCATGACCAGTCCTGAAGCCTGATTGGAATGGATCTAAATAATCCGCTTCATCCAAGTGTGTCTGTAATTGTTTAGCCACCACTCGCTTGATCACCTTGCCCAAGAATGGTAAATTAGAGACTGGGCGAAAGTTGTTCAACTCTTGGGGATCCAAGGAGGGTTTTTTTTAAGATGGGCTTAACAGAAATGTGCTTTTTCCTTAGATTTTTTTTAAAAATGTTTATTTTGAATATAACATGCTTTTTAAATTATTCTTGTCTTCTAGCTTACCATGAAAACCCTATTTATAGGGTCACCATAAGTTGGAATCGACTTGAAGGCAGACCATTTCCATTTTTACTTTCTTTATGTGCAACCAAAGGGCTACACTTGAAGGACTAAGGCTTCCTTTTCCTTGGAAAATTGCCAAGGAGTAAAAGGTAAACTCTTTAGTCCTATCCATTTCTCCTTTTCACATACTAAAGTGCAGAAGAAAATGGGAATTGGCACAAGAGAAACTTCCCTTATTTGTTTCACTTAAAATTTCTCAGTCTGAGCAGTGTCTCAAGAAGCATATTTTCTATAACTTGTGGCTACAAATTAATTCTTCTCCATGTTACTGTGCAACACATTAAAGCGTAAGCTGCAGAAGTAATATGAATATGCATAAGACCGTGAGATTCCTAATATTGCTTTTGCATGTTAAACGAAAGAGAAGATGCTTTTTACAGCCCCAAGTAGCTGCAGGTAGAAGTTTGTGAATTCTGATATAATTCTAGTTATTTAAAAAGCAGACCAAAAGTATGTGAAGTACTAACTTCTTCTAGCTCAAATGATGGGGATTGTTTTAAGTATCTCCATTAAAAAAACCACACACATACCTGTAACATCTTCAGGTTCTGTTACAACAATGTGAGCATTTAATTCCTGTAATTTATGATGCAATTCTTCTAGTTTCTTGTTTGATTTTTTCAAAATATTGTCTACATAAGCCAAGTTTTTTTTATCTGTAGTGACCTTCCTGAGGTTTTCTGCTCCTTCTTTGATTTTAAGTTCCTTCCTTATTTCCCGTTTAATTTGGTCCTTTACTTCATCCAACTTCTGTTGTACCATGGTGTCCGAGTAGTCCACTTTTTGTCCAATGCTCACGTTCTCAGAGACAAGGTTATTTCGCACATCTCCCTACAGTGAGAAGAAAAAGCACAAGAGTTCTGATAACTTTGCCGATAACACTCTATAAAACTAATATTCATTTTGAGAGGCCTTTAACTGTCTGTTTGAAAACATTCTGCAGGGGCAATGAGAGTTTTATATGTTGACTGACAACACCTACAAGTAACAGGTTTATGTTTAGCGACACCTTTCCTGTGCCTATTTTTAACACAAATCATTTAAGTTTCATTGGATTTGCGACATATTCACACTCTGTACTGATAAGCCTGAAAACCATGAGCCTAACAGAGCACTTCTATGTGTGTCTCAGAAGTAAGTCTCACTGAATTCAAAGGGATGTACTCCCAGGTAAGCATGCATAGGACTGCAACCTTATATTTGTAATTTTCACTTTTTGGAAAGTGAATCTAGACAGTTATAAATTCAACTAACAATGATGTAGTTCTGCATATTTAGCAGATGTGTCCCAGGATGAAACAAATAGATAATAAATTACAGTAGGGCTCCACTCATATGGCGGGTTACGTTCCAGAACTCCGCCTAAAAGTGGAACTCTTTCATTAAAATGGCACCCGACGCCCGAAAAATGCCGTAAAAGCGGAACAAGCACCGTATGAGTGAGGCCTTACTCTAATTGAAAGCTACCGTATTAGCGGAACGCCGAAAAGTGGGCTGCTGAAAAGCGGCCCCCCGCTGTATTATTCTCTCAGATTTGGATCTGGAACACACAGTAAGGTATGTATGAGGTTTTGACTCAGGACATCCATTCCTGTCAAAACAGGTATTTCAATCATTATGCCATAAGACAATCATATGCACTCACCATCTTATGTTGTTTAGCCATTAACTGTTTTTACAGACCACTTCAGTCAACCCATTTATGTATATCAGAAATCACACCTGGATCATTACATCATCACAAGGATAAGAGAAAATAAAAGCCCCCTATTTTTCCCCAAGACTACTTCCCTCTTTCAACTTGCTTCAACCACGCTGTGAACACAAAACACAAATTATATTTGAGTGTTGAGATGTTAGCCCAGTATTACCAAATGTGTAAACAAGTCCTTAGATGAATGCTGCCATCTCCACAGATGCTACATTCACAGACTCCATGCATTTAACAAAAGTGTTTTCCCCTTACAACTCAAAATGCTTCATACATACACAATCAGCCTTTAAAGAAAAACAACAGTTCAAATCCTAGTTAAGTAACAAGAAAGTCATACTATTAATGAGTGGAAGAGTCTTCTTAGATAAAGATGATCACATGTAATCTTGTCCTATTCTAACTCTTACACTGCAGAGCCTACAAAGCAATTGGTGCCTGGATTACTAGGAAAGTGTTTATGCACATTACATTTGGAGAGGTGCAACTAATCCAAATTTTTGAATGTTTGTCACATTCTGAATACTGCCTATTATAAATTGGTAAAACATATTTCATCCTGGCAGGTGGGGTGAAGAGAGATCTCATATTTTTCAAAGATTATTTGGGGTGGGAATGAGGGGAAAAGATATAAAATGTTGAGGTCCCCAGTCAATAAGGCTAATGGGATTTCTTCCTGTTCTTAATATGCCAATTACTAACATATCAATTTCTTTTTATATCAAATGCTTTATTTCCAAAGTTCAAAACATTTGTTAGCATAACATTTTTCTTAATATCAGATCCAGAGTAAATGAATTTAGGAAACAACTGAAGATGTTAAGGAAAGTTAATTTAATCTTTCAAAGATTAAACAAGTGCTAAATATATGTTTTGCATAGCAATCACAATGTGCACAGCATTATGAAATGACTGAACTGAAGTATTCAGCAGCCAATCCTACAGGAGTATAAAACGTTCACAATGCTTATTCTAAATGCCCTTGAATGGTAAAAAATTACTCAAATTAAACTAGAGAAAATTGTGCATGTTTTATAAAAATGAAGCCATCTAATAACCAAGCAATTGTATCCATAGCCGTTCCTTCCTCCCCTCAGTATAGTTTATAAATAATGCATGAAATCACAAACAGCCAATTGGCAATTTACTATATCGGCTCATTTACCTGAAACAGTTCTCTGTGTCTCCATTGGTTTCAGGTATGCATCCAACAATATTCTAGGAAAATATTTCTTTTCTTTCTTCACAGAAACGCTAAAAGTCTGGTATACCTTGTAAATTGTCAACTTAAGAGTTACACCATACATTACAAGACTAAAGTTCTCATGTAATACACCTACCCTAAAGGAAATTACAAGAATGCAACTTCTTCTTCATCACCATCCATGTCTATTTTAAAGCAACACCTTTGATCAACATACAGAACATGATTGTTTGGAGGAGTATTCTACATATAATCATAACATTATTAAGGTTCTAAAGGAAACTGTAATTAAATACAACAAGGATTACCTTTTCAGTTACACATCAGCTATTCTGACCAAGGAATCCAAACCATGGGTTGAACTTCCAAATGTTCAAGCAAACTGGTTTATAGTTGCTTTTGAACATTTGTTCGCTCTAGCTTGTGGTTTATCTCCAAGTACAGTGGCCTCAAGATACAGAGCAATTATGGTTTTGGCAATTCAGATGGCACCTACTGGTAGCCATCCTATTTTTACCCATCCCTTTATTTTCTTTTTCAAACCGTGATTTGCTAACTTGATTGCAAACCATGGATGCCATTTCAGAAAAAAACACAAGGTTTTGATGTGGCTTGGTACAATGTCTTAATTCAGCAATTCTGCTTGATTAATTTTTATTTCTCTTAAAACACTCAGCACCATCACCCCAAATGCAATGAGTAGATAGAGAGACAGGTCATAGGCCCCAAAATACTGTTCTTCAATCAGCTTGACAAGCATGTTTTCCCTCTCCCAAAGTTCCACTAAGCATTAAGACAATAATTTGCAATGTGTTCATCTTAAGGAATGATCATCATTTTAAAAAATGTCCATAATCAATACTTGGAGACAGAAAAGTAGCTCTTTCTTTTTTTCTGATCATAATCTGCCTAGAGGGAAGAAAATTAGTAGAGTGCATCTCTGCAAATGCCTAAGACAAATCAATACAGCACTGTATAGGTTTGCTAGCCCTGTGAAGCAGAAGCAGGGCTGTGGAGTCGGTCCTCCGACTATTTTTCTACTGTCCGACTCCTTCATAAATGGCAAATGTATAATTTTTCTACTGTCTGACTCCGGCTCTGACTCCTTCATAAATGGCAAATGTATATTAATGTATTAATAATAATAAATTAATAAATATTAAAATATTAATTTTATTTTGAAGTCAAGTCAGTACATTTCTACCAACTCCGACTCCACCCAAAATTGCTTCCGACTCCGACTCCACGACTCCGACTCCACAGCCCTGAGCAGAAGTCATCTTAATGACAGACAAAAATAACAATATTAGCCAATCCTAGCTTCCTGAGAGACTCTGAACTGGACACCAAAAAGTGAAAGCAACGATCCCAACGATGAGACACTGGCTGACATTTCGCTCATGAAACTTTTTTTTTTAATTTACATGCTTGGGTTGTTTGCATAGGTATCTTTGCCCTCAGATAGCATTTGACAACAATTTCACAAATGGTTTTAGAATGCATACTTCACAACACAATTCTTCTGGTTATATGGCAAATGCTATGTTATTTTCTGAAATCAGTGTTTAATTCAGAATAAGTGTGCTCCATATATTCAAAAAGTTAAACATTTGGCAACTTGCTAGAGATCTAGTATTCCGAAGCCCTTCCAAATATTTTATACCTCTTGTACAAGGAGTGTTGGAAGACATCCGCAAACTCGTATTCCTCTGTCAGTTTTTTTTTTTAACCATGGACACAAGACATCTACCAACCAAACTGTTTAGCTTATATACAGTGCAAAATGAATGGGGCAGGGGGATCAAAGTCTGTGGTTTTCCCCTGATGAAGAAAGACTACCATGGAGTTGAAACCACCAGGATTCCAAAACTGCAGCACTAAACTGAACCAATCTCCATTTAAAATAAGAATCTCAAATTTCCACCTGTGAGCAAGACTACATACCCTTGCAGTCCGAGATTGATTCTAGAGAATGCAGCAGACTGACTGCTTTGATAACTATTCTGTCTGTGCTGTTTATCCGATTTATTCATCACAGGCAACAGTCTAGCAGAGAAACTACATGCTTCATGACATCCACTGTGTAAAATGGGAACTATGGAAATTTTAAATTCAGACAAATACTTTAAATTATAAAAGCTATCCACATATGCTTACATTTGCAGAATTCTGACTGCGTAAGCAGTTACTTTACTAGAACCTAGAGCTTGAGAGGTAGGAGCACTGCATGACTAACTATATACGTTCAGCAGGGTTTTAGACTTGAGTTTCTTGAAGAGGTGCCATTCCTTTTTCCACCACATTAAAAACTACTTTCCAAACTCAGGGATAACACAGGTTAGATAGAGGAAGACAGCCTCCTGTTGGAAAACAAATCAAAATTCCTACACCTAGGCAATCATACTGAAGTTTCTCAAATATCTCTCTGGAAGGCAGCCACATTATTTAGGTGGTGTCTCTCCTTAAATGCATTTTTGTAATATACATTATTAAATGTTTAAAAAATTATTACTATGAAATGACAAATGTACAAAAATTCATCATAACATAAAATCATGATAATATCCAACACTACTCCAGGACTTTCCCTTCTTCTCTCCCTTGCAGCTCCCCCACACACACCTAATGCTCTCAAAATCTGTTTTGAATATTCCCTCCAACAGTCCAGAGATTTGGGTGATACCTTGGAGCTACAGAGGAAGTCCCATTGTACAAGTTGGATGACACTGTTAACTGTCACCCATAATTTATAATTGAAATGTACAACAACAATAACATAGGACAAACTTATATAAATGAAAATAATGTCTACAGATGCAATGTATTAATTATCTTTTTATTTCATATTCTAATGATTGATAAACAAAGTCCACTTTTCAATAAACTTATCTGTAAAGTGTCTTTTTGTAAATCTCTTCATCTGAAAAACTGAGTGAATTCTGTTAAGTTTAGAAAACCATGATGTTCTACTGTTTGCAAATATTCCTCAAAAAGAAGTATTGCATCTTACAAGATTTCTGCAGTATAGAATAGTATTTTACCACATACAGTATGCTCTTAAGAAACGTTTTGATTACTTTGAATACTATCTTGATTTTAAACAAAAGTCTTGATTACTTTGGTGCAAAAGTAGATTAGATATTTACCACAGAGGAAGAAGAGAAGGCTATTGGATCAGTTGATTTAGTTTCAAATATATTCGCTATCACCTGCTGCAAAGTCAGTGTAGGCTTACAGGAAGATCCTAAATGCACCTTAAAATGAATTGTGGGTATCATGTTACCTACCCCAGTGCTAGAACTGCAAGGGAATGGAAGGAAATCTATTGAACCTCAAAGAGAAAGCTCAGTTTAGATCATTAAAACTTAGCCAATTCTACATAGGTGTCTATTTACCCTATACTGTCAGAATCTTATAGCTGGGAGTCACCTCTGAATTGCTCTTGTCCAGGAAGCACTGCAAAATGGAAAACTAAACAGTTTCAATCTGATCACTGGGTTGGGCCCAGACTTCATCATGCTCAGAGTAGACTCACTGAAATGAATGGGTCTTAAGTTATAACAAACTTAACTCAATGATTTCAGTAGGTTACTCCAAATATGACTGGCTCACAGTGTGATTTTGTTTTAATAAACTACAGTTAAGAACATAAGGAGACCCTGCTGGATCAGGCCAATGGCCCATCTAGTCCAGCATCCTGTTCTCACAGTGGCCAATCAGATGCCTGTGGGAAGTTCGCAACTGGGACCTGAGTGCATGAGTAATTCTGCAGTTTCTTTTTGTAGTTGGTATTCAGACGTATACTGCCTCTAGCTATTACCCTCCATGAATTTGTCTAATCCTCTTTTAAATCCATCCAAGTTGGTGGCCATCACTGCCTCTTATGGGAGCAAATTCCACAGTTTAACTATGTGCTGTATGAAGCAACACTTTCTTTAGTCTGTCCTGAATCTTCCAACATTCAGCTTCACTGGATGTCCATGAGTTCTAGTGTTATGAGAGAATGAGAAAAAAAATTCCCTATCCACTTTCTCCATGCCATGCATAATTTTATAAACTTCTATCACATTACCTCTTACTCATCTTTTCTCTAAACCAGTGGTTCCCAACCTGGGGGCCGGAACCCCCAGGGGGGCCGTGAAGTAATCCAGAGGGGGCCATGAACAGTAAAGAAATGAATTTATTAATTTTTTTAAAAAAGTCTTCACTCCCTCTACACTGTCTGCTTTCCACTGCCGCTGCAGATGACACCTCCCCCTTGCTCCAAACGAGAGGGGAGGCCTTTTCCTGAAGTGCCAGAGCATCTTTCAGGCGCACTGAGGGCAGGCATCTGCCTATAAAATACATGGCAGATGCCAAAGGAGGCTGAGGGTGGGGCTACCAGGAAGAAGAGGGGATTACTATCACTGATTCCCGTCTCCTTGCACTGCCGCTACTGGCAACGCCCTTACTTAGAATGAGAGGAGAGGGCTTTTTGTGAAGCAAAAAGAAGCAAGCCTGCAAAGAAAGGCTGCTTTCCCCTTCCTTCTTGGCAGCCAGCCTGCCTCCCTGGAGGGAGGGGGTCACAAAACATTTTCAGCTTATAAAGGGGGTCCCATGCTCATAAAGGTTGGGAACCACTGCTCTAAACTAAAAAACCCAAATGCAGAAACTTTCCTCATAGGAGAGTTGCTCCATCCACCTGATCATTCTGGTTGCTTTTCCAAACCTTTTCCGTCTCTACAATATCTTTTTTGAGGTGAGGCAGAACTGTAAATGGTACTTCAAATGCGGCCATTTAAATTAACTATAATTTATCCTTGTCAGATGTAATGACAAATCACATTTAGTTTAAACCCAGAAGCAGATATATTGAATCTCTTCTTCTGGTGTATGCCAGAGGAGGGGGTACCAATTGAGCTCAATGTTTGAGCAAACTCGTGTGCACTGTACTAAATCATGGTTTAGCATTACATCTGACCTGGACCATTGTCCCTTGATTCATGACCAACTACGACATAAAAGGGATAAACATGAGAAAGTGAAGAATCCTTCCAGAATATAGACTACAGTGTCTTGCAAAAGTACTCAGACCCCTGATCAATGCTCTCAGGGTACATTGTAATTTCATTCTGTATGATATTTTATTTTGAAACACTGAAACTCAAAATCAATTACTGTAAGATGACATTGGTTTTATGTTGGGAAATGTTTGTAAGAAACATAAAAAACTGAAACGCGTTGCTTGCATAAGTATTCAACCCACACATTAATTTTTAGTAGAGCCACCTTTCGCCACAATAACAGCTTAAAGTCTTTTGGGGTAGGTATGTACCACCATTCCACACAGTGCTGGAGGGATTTTGGCCCATTCTTCTTGGCAGATTTGCTCCAGGTCGTTGAGGTTGGTTGGACATCACTTGTGAACCACAATTTTCAAAGAGCGCCATAGATTCTCCATGAGATTGAGATCAGGACTTTGACTGGGCCACTGTAGGGCATTCACCTTTTTGTTCTTCAGCCACTCCCATGTTACTTTGGCGTGCTTGGGATCATTGTCCTGCTGAAAAGTGAAGTTCCTCCCAAGCTTCAGTTTCTTAGTGGATTGAAGCAGGTTCACTGCAGTATTTCCCTGTATTTTGCTCCATCCATTCTTTCTTCAATTTTAACAAGATGCCCAGTCCCTGCTGATAAGAAGCATCCTCACAGCATGATGCTGCCATCATCATACTTCACTGTATGGATGGTGCATCTTGAGGCATGGGCAGTGTTAGCTTTGTGCCACACATAGTGCTCTGAGTTTTGGCCAAAAAGCTCTATCTTGGTCTCATCTGACCACAAACCCTTTTCCCACATCACACCTGGGGCACTCTCATGCTTTCTGGCAAACTCCAGACATGCTTTCAGATGGTACTTTTGGAGTAACGGCTTCTTTCTTGCCACCCTCCCATACAGGACAGTGTTATGCAGAGCTCCTGATATGGTTGACTGGTGCACCATTACTCCACTCCCAGCCCCTGAACTCTGTAGCTCCTTCAAAGTGATTGCTGGCTTCTCTGTGGCTTCTCTCACAAGTCTCCTCCTTGTTCGAGTGCTGAGTTTTGAGGGACGGCCTTTTCTTGGCAGTGCCTGGGTGGAGCAATACAGCTTCCACTCCTTGATTATTGATCCAACCATGCTCACTGGGATATCCAAACAGACATTATTTTGTACCCTTTTCCTAATGTATGCATTTGTATTACATTATCTCTCATTTCTGTAGAATGCTCTTTGGTCTTCATTTCCCTTCAGATCCACAGCCTGATCAATGATCTTTCAACAGTGGAGGTGTAACCCTGACAATGTGACAGCAACTTTAATGGTTCACAGGTGGAGGCCAATGGTAAGGTAACTGTGTCCTTGATAGGGCAATTTCTTTCTGTGTAGACTGGGAGCTTCTACAGCACAGGGATTGAATACTTATGCAAGCAACATGTTTCAGGTTTTTTTGTTTCTTACAAACATTTCCCAACATAAAATCAATGTCACCGTACAATTGATTTTGAGTTTCAGTGTTTCAAAATAAAATATCATACAGGACTAAATTACAATGTACCATTTGTCATTCAGTACTATGAGAGCATTGGTCAGAGGTCTGAGTACTTTTGCAAGGCACTTAAATATCTGTGAATGCTTAAGGGAAAAAGATTTCTCATTCATAGAAATGTTCCTCTCTAATATGTCCAAAAACCAGACAAAGCCAAGACAAATAATTTTGAAGTATGGGTCAATATCTGTGAAGACCTCTTCTTATCTTGTATGTCATATACAGAAGTCTTCCTGTAGCAGGAAACTCCTAGTGCACAAGAAAAAGTTCAAATGTATATATGGGGGAAGGACTATTTACAATAGTAGTATGGCTAGTTAAACAAGTTTGTAATGGAAGCATGCATGACTCAAACAGACATTTATGCCACTACATACAGGTACCACAGAAAATCTAAAAAGAGCTCCAGCAGGTTAGAATTCCAGCAGATACCTTAATATCAGAACTGTAAAAGATGGCAGATGGCAAACAGCATGTGTGACAATTACTGCAGCACACCAGGGATATGTACATACTTTGTGTAGGCCAAAGAAAAATAAAGAATTCATTAAAAAAAGGGTCAGGCATGACTTCATTGCTTGGTTCCATATCAGTCAGATGTTTTGTTTGTAGCTAATCACTACTACAATGTAAATCACAAAAACAAGATAACCCAAGAGTAAGTTAGGGCACAATCCTGCTGGTATTTACTCCAGGCTATGCCAGCACAAGTCCTCCACCCGGGTGCAGCTTGGGAAATCTGCCACCATCCAGGCCCAGCAGGGTTCCAGACAGCTCAGTTGAGCCTGGTGCAAGTGAAGCTGGTGGAAGGCCTGAAAAGGGGTGTTCCAGGGGGTGGGGGGGGCAGAACCGAGAAGGACTAATGCTACATCCTGAACATGTTTGGCTCAGTCCTGCAGTCTCCAGTTCCGGCAGACAATATGGCAGGAAAAAGGAAGGCAAAAGTAAACATACATAATGGAAGTCATTATGGTGGCTGTGGCAGCTATCTTGTTGTTTGACTTGTCTGATGAGCTTTTCCTTCCGTTGAGCTCTGCCAGCACAGCCGGCGTGCTCCCCTCCCAGGGGCTCCTGAACGGAGACATGATATGGAGGAACTTTACGCCGCTTTTCCTTGCGCCGGCTCCACTAATGCCAGCCTCCTTTGCGTAGGATTGCTCCCTAAAACATATAAATTTTCAGCAATGCAAGCTGTCAGAACTTAAAACTATTCCCCAAATCATGTAAAAATTCCCCTGGCTATCAACATTCTTTTGGGTCAAAAAAGCAGCTCTGTAACTTTCTTGCTGGTAACTCATGTAAAGCTACCCCGTACATAACAAACTTTTATATACTGGCCAGCACCCATCTAATTTTGAAATCAGCTGATTGATCTTCGAGAAAATTGAAATGAATAGTGAAATCTGTCTTAAGGTGAGTTAAATGAAGGACAATGAAGGATATAATGCACAATATCTTCAATGTGGTCTGATCCACATATAGAAAGACAGACGTTTGTTGACCTAAAAGAATTTACCGGTTCGAGATTCTGTGGGCATAGTTTGAAATCTAAGCCAAGTAAATACATGCCTAATAGAAGAAACGTTAATTCCTGCAGATAAGCAGTCCTTTTATGGTCAGATTTAACTTTAACATACCATACTGAGGACATGGAATTCTTCATATTTTCAAAGTCCATTTTGGCATTTTCAGCAGAATTTACAATGTGGATATTATGGCAAAAAGGGTCCTGAGATGATGTTGCAGAGGAAATTGAGTAACTTGGCATCAAACAATTACAACATTGTGTTAAGCTTTCTCTATTCTGCAGATATAAAAAACACAATTTTGATAAATGTTGGTCTCACATTAGCAAGTTTTTCCAATACAGAATAATTCATTTATGATTGTGTGCTTTTAAAGAAAGGGGACCTACTTCAGTTCTAAGTAATATATTGGTAAGCTATGTGGGACTCCATGCAGCACATGTAGAAACTTATTTTGGATTATATCCAATTTATCCCTATTAGAGCTATTCCAGAGTGTCGCAGCATATAACAAGCAACAAAACTTTTATCAGTTCTATCAAATTATGACCTATAATAAAGTTTCTTTATAGCCCTGATGAAATTTTAACTGCCCCAAAATGAGAATGCCATGGAATATTTTCACAAAAACAAAGCCCTAAGTTCTTAAGTGAATGACACCATTCAATGATATGAACCGTTTGTGCTGCTTATGCCTTCCAGCAAACACCACCACTTTATTATTATTGCAATTAATAGATAAACCTTCTTGCTTGCAAGAAGTTATTAAGTGTATGTTTGAATGGTTTTAATATTGCAAATAGTTTAATTCTATTTAATTTAGACTATTGTATGTTCTTAATTATATGTATTTTTATCTGGAAGCCGCCTTGAGTTCCAGTTTGGAAAATAGGGCGGGGTAAAAATAAAGATAATAAATAAATAATAAAAGTTCAAATTTGGAAAATAATCTTCTCATACCTACTTGGGATAATGACATGAGCCATATCATCTGCTGCCCTGGGTTCCTACTGGGAAGGGTGGGATATGTATCTTGTTTTTCACCCCTTGATATAAATATTGAATCTGAGAACCTGCAAGTCCAGTTCGAATATTAACATCAGTATTAGAATAGAACTGTTGTATAAGAAACTGCAGTTATCCAATGAAGTGACTGCTAGTTTTTTCAATAGTCAGTGTCATTCAATGGGGTCAAAGGCAAATGAGAGAACAAATGCAATACACAGCTTTTTTGGTGGACTGCTAAGATACCGTATATTCCGGCGTATAAGACGACTGGGCGTATAAGACGACCCCCAACTTTTCCAGTTAAAATATAGAGTTTGGGATATACTCGCCATATAAGACTACCCCTGCTTATGACATGCAGGTACTTAGCAGGAAAACTGTCACTTATAAGCATAAGGCTGTTTGTCATCAAACATGTAAACATAAAACAGTGCAAGTGGATTAAACTTTTCCTAATTCACTCTAAAGCTGAAAGGAAGGATAAGACAATAAACCCATGGGAGCTGCCATGCTGTTTGTTTTCTAAGCTGACAACCAAACTGGAACTGATGATGATAGGAGGAAGATAACAAACAATAGAGAGAGAGCAAGTGCCGGGCAAGTCCCTGGCGAGTTAGCAACGCCCATCATAACTGCAAGCTACGGTATTTTTACAGGTTTTGCTGGCGTGACAGTTTCCCTTTAAAAGCCTTCAAAATCCTCCTGTTCGTCATCTGATATCATAAGCACATCAATGACATTTATTTTTATTTATTTATTTAATTACATTTCTAGACCGCCCTATAGCAGAAAGCTCTCAGGGCGGTGTACAACAAATAAAATCACAATTAAAATATGAGCAAGTGTGGAAAAAAAAATATATAGTACAGTTATAAAACATTAATAAAATTGCCATTGAGATTTAAATTAAGATCATATTAAGTTTAAAATGTTAAATTAAAATATTTAAAAATTTACAAAATTTAAAAAGCCTGGGCGAAAAGGTAAGTTTTTACCTGGTGTCGAAAAGATAACAGAGAAGGCGCCAGGCGTATCTCGTCTGGGAGGGCATTCCATAGTTCGGGGGCCACCACCGAGAAGGCCCTAGATCTAGTTGTTGATCTCCAGGCCTCTTTATGGGTTGGGACCCGGAGAAGGGCCTTCGACGTCGAGCGTAGTGAACGGGTAGGTACATAGCGAGAGAGGCGCTCCATCAGGTATTGCGGTCCGATGCCGTTTAGGGCTTTATAGGTAAGAACCAACACTTTGAATCTGGCCCGGAAACATATCGGTAGCCAGTGCAGCTGCGCCAGGACAGGTGTTATATGGTCAAATTTCTTTGTCCCAGTGAGAACTCTGGCCGCAGCATTTTGCACTAGCTGAAGTTTCCGAACCGTCTTCATAGGTAGCCCCACGTAGAGTGCATTACAGTAGTCCAATCTAGAGGTTACCATAGCATGGATAACTGAGGCAAGATGCTCCTTGCTCAAATAGGGTCGTAGTTGGGCTACCAGCCGGAGCTGGTAGAATGCATTCCGTGCCACCGAGGCTACCTGAGCCTCAAGTGACAGGAGCGGATCTAATAAGACCCCCAAACTATGTACCTGTTCCTTTAGGGGGAGTGTAACCCCATCTAGGACAGGTCGAACGTCAACCATCTGGGCAGAGGGTCCTCCCACCAACAGCATCTCAGTCTTGTTAGGATTGAGTTTCAGTTTATTAGCTCTCATCCAGCCCATTATCGCGGCCAGGCAGCGGTCTAGTACATCAACAGCCTCACCAGAGGAAGATGAAAAGGAGTAGTAGAGCTGCGTATCATCAGCATATTGCTGGAAACGCACTCCAAAACTCCTGATGACCTCACCCAGCGGCTTCATATAGATATTAAAAAGCATGGGGGACAGAACTGAACCCTGCGGGACCCCATATTGGAGTACCCAGGGACTCGAGTAATGTTCCCCCAGCATCACCTTCTGGAGACGATTCCCGAGATAGGAGCAGAGCCACTGCCAAGCAGTGCCTCCCACTCCTAAATCCGTAAGTCGCTCCAGAAGGATACCATGGTCGATGGTATCAAACGCCGCTGAGAGATCAAGGAGAACCAACAGAGTTACACTCCCTCTGTCTTTCTCCCGATTCCCGAGATAGGAGCAGAGCCACTGCCAAGCAGTGCCTCCCACTCCTAAATCCGTAAGTCGCTCCAGAAGGATACCATGGTCGATGGTATCAAACGCCGCTGAGAGATCAAGGAGAACCAACAGAGTTACACTCCCTCTGTCTTTCTCCCGACAGAGGTCATCATACAGGGCGACCAAGGCCGTTTCTGTACCAAACCCCGGCCGAAAGCCCGATTGAAATGGGTCTAGATAATCAGTTTCATCCAAGAGAGCCTGGAGTTGGCGAGCGACCACACGCTCTAGAACCTTGCCCAGGAATGGGACATTTGCTACTGGCCTATAGTTGTCCAAATTATCAGGGTCCAAGGAGGATTTTTTTAGGAGCGGTCTCACCACCGCCTGTTTCAGGCAGGGTGGGACCACTCCCTCTCGTAAAGAGGCATTAATCACCTCCTTGGCCCAGCCGGCTGTTCCATTCCTGCTAGCTTTTATTAGCCATGAGGGGCAAGGATCCAGAGCAGAAGTGGTCACCCGCATCTGTCCAAGCACCTTGTCCACATCCTCGAGCTGTACCAACTGAAACTCATCCAATAAAACAGGACAAGACTGTGCTCTGGATACCTCATTAGGATCAACTGCTACAATAATGGAGTCAAGGTCCCGGCGGATGTTCATGATCTTATCACGAAAGTGTCGCGCAAACTCATTACAGCGGGCAATTGATGGTGTTATTGCGTCCTGGGGACCAGAGTGTAAAAGTCCCCGGACAACTTTATAAAGTTCCGCTGGGCGGTTAAGGGATGACTGAATAGAGACAGCAAAGTATTGCTTCTTTGCTGCTCTCACTGCCTTCACATAGAGTTTGGTAGAGAGCTTCACAAGTTCATGATTACAGCCGTCGGGAGTTCGCCTCCATTTGCACTCAAGCCGTCTCCTTTCTTGCTTCATCACTCTTAGCTCCGGAGTAAACCAGGGAGCCAATTGAGCTCTGCAACGGAGAGGGCGCACCGGGGCGATCGTGTCAACTGCCCGGGCCATTTCCGTATTCCACAGCATGGCCAGGGTTTTGACAGGACCATCAATTCTATCAGCCGGAAAATTCCCTAGAGCCATCAGAAAACCCTCAGGATTCATTAGTCTCCGGGGACGGACCATCTTAATTGGTCCTCCACCCTTGCAGAGGGGAGAAAACAGTGTAAGTCTAAACCTTAATAGGCGGTGATCTGACCATGACAAAGGAGTAGATGAAAAATCCCTCACTCTCAGATCACCATCCCCTAATCCAGTGGCAAAAATCAAGTCCAGAGTGTGCCCCAACACATGCGTAGGGCCAGTAACAAATTGAGACAGCCCCATAGCTGTCATGGAGGTCATGAAGTCCTGAGCTGCTCCAGATAAAGCGGCCTCAGCATGAATGTTGAGATCCCCCAATACCAAAAGTTTGGGGGAACGCAACAATAGATCCGAGACCACCTCTGTCAGCTCAGTTAGGGAGGCTGTTGGGCAGCAGGGTGGACGGTACACCAACAGAATTCCCAGTCTGTCTCGCTGACCCAACGTTATGTGCAGACACTCTAGACCATTAGCCATCTGGATAGGGTGCCTAACAAGAGGGATGGAACTTCTATAGACCACAGCGATTCCCCCTCCCCGACCCTCGGATCTACCCAGATGCTGAACCGAATACCCAGGTGGGCACAACTGGGAGAGATTAATACCTCCCAGATCGCTCACCCAGGTCTCGGTAATACATGCCAGATCGGCCGCCTCATCCACAATTAGGTCATGGATGAGGGAGGTTTTATTATTTACCGATCTGGCATTAAAAAGCAGCAATTGGAGATCCGAGGGTTGGCTGATAGAACTACCAGCAATCCTGTGGGTGTGAGGAGGACCGGAACACGTCACAGCCACCAGTTGTCTGGGGCGAGTTCCCCTTAACTGGCATGTCCTACTCACAGCGCCATACCTCCCATACCCCGTCACTACACTAATAGGGGCCCCCTTTGGTCCTCCCTCCCACAACACTGTCCTCTCGCCCAGGCACATAATAAAAATAAAATAAATAATAAAACTCATGGCATATACACACAATCACACACTCACTCATACAACCCACTCATACATTCAGACAACACAGCAGCATCCGAGGAGCTTCAGCAGCCGATAATCTGTAGTAGCTGATGTAATGGGACCCAAGAACGATAGACAGCAATGACCCCCAACCTGGTGATAATGACAGCAGCAACGGTGGCATACACCTCAGAAGAGGCAACAGCAGCACTTCAGTCTCGCATTCCAGGACAGCCCAACGGCAGCAACAGAAACGTCCACGCCCTGATCAGGATCAGGCCTGGGGCCTGGTCCTGCCAGGCAGAAGTCCCTCTGGTGGTGGTCCCACGGCGGCAGCAGCAGCAGCAGCAGAGCAGCAGCCTCTCCTTCCCTTGGGCAATGGTCTCTTCCCCCTGCAGGCCCTGGGTCTCCCAGGCCACCTCAGCCAGCCAGCTTATGTATCCCTCCAAAGAGGGACAGGTGGTAAGAATCAGTCCTGGCTGGCTGGGTACCTGGGGCCTGGTCCTGCCAGGCAGAAGTCCCTCTGGGAAGGGTGGTGGAGGTGGTGGTCCCACAGCGGCGGCGGCAGCAGCAGCAGCAGCAGCAGCAGCAGCAGCAGCAGCAGCAGCAGCAGCAGCAGCAGCAGCAGCAGCAGCAGCAGCAGCAGCAGCAGCAGCAGCAAGAGCAGCAGCAGCAAGAGCAGCAGCAGCAAGAGCAGCAGCAAGAGCAGCAGCAAGAGCAGCAGCAAGAGCAGCAGCAAGAGCAGCAGCAAGAGCAGCAGCAAGAGCAGCAGCAAGAGCAGCAGCAAGAGCAGCAGCAAGAGCAGCAGCAAGAGCAGCAGCAAGAGCAGCAGCAAGAGCAGCAGCCTCTCCTTCCCTTGGGCGATGGACTCTTCCTCCTGCAGGCCCTGGGTCTCCCAGGCCACCTCAGCCAGCCGGCTTATGTATCCCCCAAAGAGGGACAGGTGGTAAGAATCAGTCCTGGCTGGCTGGATACCTGGGGCCTGGTCCTGCCAGGCAGAAGTCCCTCAGGGAAGGGTGGTGGAGATGGTGGTCCCACAGTAGCAGCAGCAGCAGCAGCAGCAGCAGCAGCAGCAGCAGCAGCAGCAGCAGCAGCAGCAGCAGCAGCAGCAGCAGCAGCAGCAGCAGCAGCAGCAGCAGCAGCAGCAGCAGCAGCAGCAGCAGCAGCAGCCTCTCCTTCCCTTGGGGCAATGCTTCCTTTCTCCTGCAGGCCCTGGGTCTCCCAGGCCACCTCAGCCAGCCGGCTTATGTATCCCTCCAAAGAGGAACAGGTGGGTGATGGAGATGGTGGTTCCACAGTAGCAGCAGCAGCACAGCAGCAGCAGCACAGCAGCAGCAGCACAGCAGCAGCACAGCAGCAGCAGCAGCAGCACAGCAGCACAGCAGCAGCAGCACAGCAGCAGCAGCACAGCAGCACAGCAGCAGCAGCAGCAGCAGCAGCAGCAGCAGCAGCAGCAGCAGCAGCAGCAGCACAGCAGCAGCAGCAGCAGCAGCAGCAGCAGCAGCAGCAGCAGCAGCAGCAGCAGCAGCAGCAGCAGCAGCAGCAGCAGCAGCAGCAGCAGCAGCAGCAGCAGCAGCAGCAGCAGCAGCAGCAGCAGCAGCAGCAGCAGCAGCAGCAGCAGCAGCAGCAGCAGCAGCAGCAGCAGCAGCCTCTCCTTCCCTTGGGGCGATGCTTTCTTTCTCCTGCAGGCCCTGGGTCTCCCAGGCCACCTCAGCCAGCCGGCTTATGTATCCCTCCAAAGAGGGACAGGTGGTAAGAATCAGTCCTGGCTGGCTGGGTACCTGGGGCCTGGTCCTGCCAGGCAGAAGTCCCTCAGGGAAGGGTGGTGGAGATGGTGGTCCCACAGTAGCAGCAGCAGCACAGCAGCAGCAGCACAGCAGCAGCAGCCTCTCCTTCCCTTGGGGCGATGCTTTCTTTCTCCTGCAGGCCCTGGGTCATCTTGTGATACATTTGTAAGGCAGTCATCGTATGGATCGAATTCCGTATCAGATGGTGTGGTCTCAGCTTCGGCTTCCTCTTCATCTTGCCACAAGTAGTCGTCCTCCATACCATCTAATGAATTTGATATGCCACACTTCTTGAACGACTTGATTACTGTTTCTGCATCAATATCATTCCAGGCTTTTATGACAAACTTGCACAAAACATCCAACTGTGGAGCATGCATGTTTCCTCCTTTTGTGAATGACTTTTCGCCGCTAACCATCCATTCATTCCATTGTTCTCGAATGCGATCTTTAAATGGCTTGTTTAGGCACACATCCAGTGGCTGTACCAACGATGTCAATCCTGCAGGAATAACTGCCGCATCTGTGTTTAGTCTTGCAAGCCTTTGCTTGGTGCTGGGAGTTAAATGAGCCCTGAACATATCCCACACCAGTAGACTACGTTTTTGAATAAGTCCACCTGGTCGCCTGCTCCATACATTATCAAACCATAGCTTTACCCCTTCTTCATCCATCCAGCCTTTTTCATTCACATGTACAAAACAACCAACAGGGAACTTGAGTTTCGGCATTGTTTTTCTTTTAAAAATAATCACTGGTCTCAGTTTGGCGCCATCAGCTGTGCATCCTAGTACCACTGTAAAACTGGACTTCTCATGTCCTGTTGTTTTAATTAAAATTGTTTTTTCACTTTTTTGATGGACAGTTTTATTTCCAACCATATCAAAATTCATTGGAGTTTCATCCATATTTCCAATACTACTTAACGCATAGCCATGTTTAGTGCGCTGTTGTATTACGTATCGATGGAAACTATTTACTTTGCTATCAAGATCTGCAGGTAATTTTTGGGCAATTTTCGTCTTTTGCCTCAGTACCACATTATGCCTTCCCATGAATCTAGTACACCAGGATACAGTGGCCTTAAATCTGTTGCTGTGATCTGGGTTAGATTTGGCCCACTGAAGTGCAAACAAACGTATTTTATTTCGTGTCACTACATAACCGTTTTGGCGATGCTCATTCACCATGTCTGCTACATGTTTTTCGAGTTCTGGCCAATGTGGGGTGCCTCTTCTTAATGCACACTTACCCCTTGGCATACTCTTTAATGCTTTTTCATTTGCTTTCCAGTCCCGAACCATCTTTTCTGTTACTCCATATTGTCTTGCAGCAGCGCAGTTATTATGTTCCATGGCAAAGTTTACAACTTTAAGTTTGAAACTGGCTTCATATTTCTTTCTTCTTGCTGGTGGAGCCATGATGGGGTTTTGACTGTTGGACACTTGTATACTGTACTGTATGTACTGGTGCTATACTGTATGAACAGGTACAGATACTGGTGCTGTACTGTATGTGGTACCCAGTATACAACAACCAGCCAATCACGGCAAGCGATGTACCTTACCGGCGATTGGCTGGTTGTTGTATACAAAGCCTGCTTGGATTGGTCAGCTCTCCCTGCCTGCCCAGCCCTCCCTGTCTCCAAGACTATCAGAGCGGTAGCGCAAACACGCCTCTTTCACCCGTCTGGCCCGCCCTTGTATCCTATTACCTCCTTCTCTGCCTCTCAGATCTCGCACATGCGCGCCTGCGCCGCTTCACTGCAGTCCTCAGGAGTCATCGGGACCGCGTTAAGTCACTTCTTTCCACGAATCCTGGTGAGTGGATTTTCTTCTACCGTACTTGTACAGCGCCGCCCTTGCTGCTTTTATACGGTCGCCGCATACGGCGGGGATGTGGCCGCGGCCGTTTTTGAGCTCCCCCCACCATATGCGGCGACCGCAGATTCTCCAGTCCGGCTCGGAAGTTTCAGCACCCGCCCTATAAGACGACCCCCGGCGTATAAGACGACCCCCGACTTTTGAGAAGATTTTCCTGGGTTAAAAAGTCGTCTTATACGCCGGAATATACGGTACTTTTGAATAAGATAATTCAAAGCAAAACACTGGTTAATTATGCTATGACTTTTACAAAAGCCAGCCTACATTGGGGACAAACCTGGTCCTCTTAGACCCATTGTCATAACTTACCAAAAATATGTTGTGCATTTAATTTTGTGGGGAAATCAAGACAACTTTTTTTAGGGGGGGTATGTTTCCAATCACCTTTCTTCAAGGCTGGAACTAAAACACTAGATGTCCAACCAGCTGGCAATATTCCACTTGAATTACCTGTAGTAAGCTAAGTGTCCAAATCAGGGTGGACCAATATGAAAAAATTCAGTTGACGGTATGTTTTCCCCTGAGACTTCGCCTCTTAGTAATGAGGTCCATGCGCTACAAGGTCCCAAAAGCATTTTTCATTTTTATTAACTACAGTCTGCCCAAGATCTTTCCAAAATTTACTAGCATAATTCTCTTTTTTCATTCTTAAAAGTTTCAGATACTTGCTTTACTGGGCCAAAACACTTTTAATTCACTATCTGAGTTATTTCACCTTGGAGATCCAGTTTACAACTCCTGTCCTCTACATCGGGTTGGAGAACCTCCATCCCACAGGCCAACCTTGGCTCTCCAGGGGTTTAAATTTGGCCTGCGAGACCATTTTTCCCCAAACCACTTGCACCACACTTGACATCATATTGGATGTCAGGTGTGGGGGCTGGTAGAGATGTGGCTGCCAAAGCAAAAATGGGAGCCTTTAAAGTGCACTCCCGAAGGTGCACTGGCAAGGAAAAGCAGGCTTTGGTTTTACTGCCCATCAACTGAGACTTCAAAGCACCCTACACAGTTGATCCAAGAGCCTTTGGCTCTACCACCTATCCTCCTGGATCAGCTGTGCGGATTTCTCCTCAGTCAACTCCCTTGTGCCCAAGATGTCTGGATAAAGCAGGTTTCAACTCAGCTGATGGATGGTACACTCAAAGGCTCCTGGACTGGCTGTAAATAGTGCTTTGAAAAAGCTTCCTCAACCCTGGTCTACATCAAACCATGATTGAGGGTGAGACTACAATTTCTGGCAACAAGGTTTTACTAAAAAGAGCCTCAAACTTTCTATCAATTCCTATGAAGATATTTCTGTCCTATTAGTTTATATTGATTATCCGCATGATTTATAAATTCACCTCTTAAATCCTTAGAATTTATCTTATTTCATCTGCCATAGAGATTGCCTAATTAATACACAGTATAGCATAGGGAGCTGTTTATTCTTCTGTGTGCAGCCTAATTCTGCCATCAATGAGAGGTGATCACTATCAGCCTGATCCTAGATAGGATTTAATCTTAGAATGTTTACACAAAACAAAAATAATCAATCACATCACTCCAATTCTGGGACCAGTAAATGTAATGGCCTTTCGTTTATTAAAAATAATCAATCACATCACTCCAATTCTGGGACCAGTAAATGTAATGGCCTTTCGTTTATTCAGAGCCCCTTCATTTAGACAATGTGATTTGCCCCCCTTTTTTGTTATTAATAATCTTACATTGTAAATGTCTAAGATATTTACATCATTCTTATCTAAAGGAATAAATGTATTTATTTGTTCATTATCTCTGCCTATCCATGTGTGAAATCCCCATGTAACATAATCTCTGATCTTGAGAACACTTCTTCAAAATACTATGGTGTTTGTTCTAAATCTGTCCAAATTTGTTTGGCTTGGTAATTTATAAGTTTAGAAGGAATACAAACTTTTAAACAGATAATCGACCTAATTCTAGAAGTTTACTATTACAGTTTGAATATACCCATTGTTTGATAATTTTCAGTATCCAGATATGTGTCTGTAGAAATGCTAACAGCCAAACCTCCACTCCCACAACCAAACTTTACTTGCTAGGACAGCAACATTAACATCAAGCCAGGTTTCTTGAAAACAGGGTAAATCAAATGACTGCATACAAGAAATAAATTCATGATCAATAAACTAGTTTGCCCATCCTGCCATGTTCCAGGACAGAATATGTAACAAGTACTCCCAATGATTTACTACTCGTCTTTGATCTAAAAGGCCTGGACTATCTGCCCCCCCATTTCCATTATTTTTCTCGGCCTGCCTACACAATTGTAATCATCTGATCTTTGCTGTTTTCAGGATGGTTTATCTTCGATCAACCCCATTTTTAAATTATTTATCTTCTGATCCTATTTGCTACAATTGTAAACTGAGGTTTCCACTGCATTTGCTTTTTTTTATTTGTGGAATTGTGTGACCTAATGTAGGGGCTAGCACTTTGTGTTTTGGTGGGACCTGGGATTCAATTCAACAGGTTAGAAAATTGTGAATATTTCCCAAGATTAATATAGCCTATCTCCCTAATCAGTGACATACAGGGCCCCACTCATACAGCGGGTTACGTTCCAGACCCCCGCTGAAAAGCATAATTCCGTCAGTAAAATGGCACCTGATGCCTGAAAAACGCTGTAAAAGCGGAACAAGCTCCGTATGAGTGGGGCCTTACTCTAATTGAAAGCCGTTGTATTAGCGGGCTGCCAAAAAGCGTGGCCCTACTGTACACATACATGTGCATACAGTCCACATAGATATAGTACATTTTGGATGATGTGAACCCGTCACGTGTAGCAAGAACATTTAAAGGTGCCTGTAGGACCATTGAAAAAACAAAACAAAGCCATACATTCAAAATTATTCCAGTTCATTCCCTGGACTGCCAATGATTAGAATACAGTGAAAACACAGGACTATGAATTGTATTCAATGTTAGTCCTACTCATAGTAGACCAATTAAAATTAATAAACATGACTCATTTAGGTTCATTAATTTCAATAGGTCTACTCTGAATAAAACTTAGTTGGCTACAACCCAATCTTGTCAGAAAATAAATCCTTTCCCAAAACATACTTAACAGAGCAATCCTTAAAATACGGTCCATTCTGCCAAGAAAGGGGGAGCACTATGATGCAGTGGGTATTTTCTTCCACCTGGCTCTGCTGCCACAAAAGGTCTCACTGTGACCAACAATGGCATAGGTTATTAATAATTTACTGCTAGCACACAGGCAGTAGCAGCTGGTGGAAGGCCCAGAATGGGGACGAAGCTGGGCCAGCCAAGAACTTGCTGGGTTCTAAGCTGGTCAAGCACCCACTTTTAAGCAATCTTGTGAGGTGAAGTGGAAACTGTGGATGTTTTGTTTTCTTCTCAAATAACAGTTTTTTTATGGTTCATTCTATTTTATTTTCTTAACTATATGAGAAAAATTAGTCTGAAAGAAAAAAACTGCCCAAGACTATTTTCAGCTCTGAGAACTTCATGACTCAGCAAGAATGTAAACCATGTCGGTTTTTGGTTATTCTCTTTTAGGCTGCAAGTCTATATACAGTTACCCAAGAGTTAAGTATCACTGAATTCAAAAGGGATTACTCTGAGTGGACAGGCACAGAACTGCATTGTTAAATACTTTATTATTCCCATGAAGATAATCTGTTATCCTCTTTAAAACTACATTTGTGTTTCACAAAAGCAGTCTTAAGATGCTAACAGATCATCTTAATGGGAAAAATGAACAGATGTATTAAAAAGCATTGATTTAGTGTATAGCAAGGGTGTGGAAGGTCCAGCCTCTGGACCGAATGCCTGTGAGTTCTCTATCCAGCCCCCAGGTCTCTCCCCAGGTCAAGCTCCTCACTGGTCCTGCTCAATTGCTTTTGCCTAGCTTGAATGTGTCCTTCACCCAAGATAATGCCTCTTGCTTGCCTATATGAAGGATGAAGTAATGGGTGTGTGCATTTTGTGTGGTTGGATGCAGTCTATCACAACCTTTCCCAACCTTAGGGACCTCAGATGTTGCTCCCATCAGCCCCAACTCCCATCAGCCCCAACCAGCACGGCCAATGGTCAGGAATTATGGGAACTGTAGTCCAGCAACATTGGAGACCCAAAGATTGGGAAAAGCTGATCTACCATAAAATAGTTAAGAGTCAAATCAATTGTTCTGCCCACTTTTGCCTCTGCTCCATGCCTGGCGTGTTGAAAGGTTGATCATGAGGAAATGTGGCCCTTGGGCTGAAAAATGTTCCCAACCCCTGGTATGTAGGATTGCAGCCTAACAGTTCTATTACAATTAGGTGTTATGGAGTACTTTCTAATTCAGAGATCCAATTAATGTAAGCTAATAAAAAGGTGATAACCTTATTTGGCTTACAGAAGATTGATACTACTTGCTAGACTGTACCAACCAATCATAGGACAGTATTTACAGTGTTCCCTAATGAGGCCTTCAAGACTCCAGAGTAAATGCTTCCAGAAAACCTTTCCCTATTAGTGCTCATTCAGTCTTTGTGCTTAAAATAGCTCAGCAACTTAAATCTTGATTTAAAATATTCAGCGTCAGAAATTAATTCAGTAGATGAAATCCTAGCATTAACCTCAGAAGATGAGTATAGCTGATAACATTTTTTCCAACTGTTGGTAACTTTCAAATCATAAAATTAGAAAAGAGAATCACCATCTTAGGGCTAAAATTCAGCCTACCAAACAAACAAACAAACTTTGCTATCAAAGAAAACACGTCTCCATTAAAGGAGATTACAGAGCTCTACACGGGCAGCAATTCAAGAATGCTGTAGCAGTAGTCAGGCATGTTTGACTTACACTACTCTTACTTTTCCAGGGCTGCTTCTAACTTTAGAACATATCAGAAACTAATGCAAGTCTTAAATATCTGTTTATTCTATAATGAGCTTGTCACAAAATAAAATTAGTTGCATGAGTGACTCGATTAAACATACATGCATTGTTCTCTAACTCTCCAGCCCTTCTATAATGTGCGTTATATTCATTTTATTTAGTATGGTTCCATTGTATTCATCTTGCTATGTATCTTGCTGTATTTATGTTTACTGTCAGAGGTACTTTTTTATTTTAAAAAAAGAGTCAACTTCTAAGGTTTTTTTGGGGGGGGGATGACCCGTCTTATATCACATATTTTTGTTGCCTTTTTAAGAAACAAAAACGACATTGTTTCCACTATGTTATGTGCTAGACCAGTAGTCTTCAGTATTTTCAAATCCATGACCCACTTTTAATCAAACATGAAATATTGGGTCCACTTTCCAGAGTTGCCCATTTCATCTGAATTCAAAAGCTATGGTTTAATATCAGGCTTAGTCTGTAGTCTGAGATCAAAACAGTTCAGCAGTTTAGATATAACAGGAAAACCTAGTTTAAAAAACCTCAGGAGTTTTTCAAGTATGATAGAGACAGGAGAAAAGAAAGGCATATGGGGAATATGTGGTCCCCTAGATGTTGTGGGACTAAGGCTCCCATCATCCCTGACCATTGGCCATGCTAGCTGGGGCTGACGAGAGTGACATCTGGAGGGCCACAGATTCTTCATTCCTGTGTTATTATATGCGCCTGTTGGTCTCTCTTCATTGTCTTTTTTTCACTTTCCCTTCTCTTTAAGAAGTCCTTAGCACAAAGGATGAGAACCAACACCAATGTCATTATGGGCTCCCCAAGGATTAGTACTGGGACCTGTGCATTTTTTTGTTTGGAGGCATGACCTAGAGAGAATCCCAAAGACCAGACAGATAGGCCTGGAAGGCTGCATTTGGTCCAAGCTTGAAGTTCCCAAACCCTGCTCAAAAGATTTCTACCAACTATTTCCAAGGTCCCATATCAAAGATATATGGCACGGCTTGATATGGTGTGGAAGCAACTTCTGAATCAGATACTTTTTTGGGGGGGGGAGGGGACCTGCCAAAACACTCAACAAGCCATCCATCCAAACTCGGGGAAACTGACACTGAATGCAACACAAGGAACTGATTTTTTGAAGAATATAAAATGTTAGACACAGAAGCAGGCAACCCTCAGTTGCTGTGACTACAGTCTTCTAACATATAAACCTTGCCCAAAGTTCTAAGAGCATGACACCAACATCATATTTTAAGTGGTTAGAAGATAACGCACCTGAGATTTGTCCACCTGTTTTGGCATACCAATAGAGTTTCTACAAGCTACTGAGACTGAATCTGTCCAAATTTTGACAAAAATCTGTCAACAAATACGGAAAACTAAACAATGGCCCACAGACTGGAAGCGTTCCATACACAACCCAATTCCAAAGAAAGGGGATCCCAGGGAATGCAGTAATTATCAAACTACTGCCTTAATATCCCATTCAAGTAAAGTAATGCTCAAGATTCTACAACAAAGGCTCTTACCATATATGGAGCGAGAAATGCCAGACGTCCAAGCTGGATTTAGAAAGGGAAGAGGTACCAGAGATCACATCGCAAACATTCGTTGGATAATGGAATGGACCAAGGAATTTCAGAAGAAAATCACCCTGTGCTTTATAGATTACAGCAAAGCCTTTGACTGTGTAGATAATGAAAAACTATGGAGTGCTTTAAAAGAAATGGGGGTGCCACAGCATCTGATTGTCCTGATGCGCAACCTATACTCTGGACAGGAGGCTACTATAAGGACAGAACATGGAGAAACTGACTGGGTCCCCATCAGAAAGGGTGTGAGACAGTGGTGTATTTTATCACCCTATTTATTTAATCTATACGCACAACATATATGGAAAGCAGGACTGGACCAAGATGAAGGAGGTGTGAAAACTGGAGGGAGAAATATCAATAATTTATGCAGACAATACCATACTACTAGCAGAAACCAGTAATGATTTGAAATGAATGCTGATGAAAGTTAAAGAGGAAAACACAAAAGCAGGACTACAGTTGAACGTCAAAAAGACTAAAGTAATGACAACAGAAGATTTATGTAACTTTCAAGTTGACAATGAGGACATTGAACCTGTCAAGGATTATCAATACCTCGGCACAGTCATTAACCAAAATGGAGACCATAGTCAAGAAATCAGAAGAAGGCTAGGACTGGGGAGGGCAGGTTTGGATCTCGTGCGCACATGCAAGCTCCTCATCAGCTCAGTCTGTTGAATTTCCCACTTCTTGCAGCTCCGAGTGCAGGGCAAAGGTGGTTTGATCTCAGCTTCCAACTCTGGAGGAGGGCTGCTACCTGACAGTTCAGGCAAGGGAAGCGGGACAGCATTCGGTTGGGGAATGCCTGGAGCACGAGGTTGAGGCTCTGGCACGGCTGGAGGGGAGTCAGGAGCAGAAGGTGCTGAACTGTTCAAGTCAGGGGCTGAGTCACCCTGAGTGGTCACCCTCCTGAGCTCATGGCTACCAAACTAGCATGACAGTAGAGAGGGTCCCCTAAAGGAATACTTGATCCTTTTGCTTGTCCATCAGCCCTCCCTCAGACATGAATAGTGCTGGCACTTCCTGTACTTTTTACCAATTCTGAAGAGGTATACAACTTTTCTTATCTTCATGATTAGTGGTAAATTGTCAAAGAGCAAACATCCTTTTAAAGAATCCGGTAAATTAAGAATATATATTAGAGAATTATTTCTCTCTCTCTCTCTCTCTCTTACTCAGTGGTGGAAAACTATTTTAAAATCCTGGGAGCCACTATTAAATTTTTAGGAGCCTGGGTGACCATATGTGTGGATTTTTTTCAATCCTGCTGTTGGCTTTTTGTTGCTTCCTTTCTCTTTCTACCTTCTGTGCACTATCAAATTCTGGAAACAGAATGTGTAAAATACACAGTATGCTTCTTTTTGCAACACCATGTGTTATCAAGAAAATTGGCACAGAATTCTCACATCAAATATTTTGACTTTTTCCATAGGAAAAACACAAAAAGAAAGACAAAACTATGAAAGCAATACCAAAAGTCTGTCATAAAGCTGATATTAACATGCACTTTAACTCTTGGAATAAATAGTCAATTAGGGCAATGTAATATTGTCAAGGCCATTTAACCACAAGTACTATACACCCTCATCTGTGGTGGTCAGGAATTCATGGTCTCCATGATAATCATGGGCCTAACTCAATTAATTTCTGGTTCTATTTGCACCGTACTCCATCTGCTAAGTAGGATGGTAGTGATCTGCTGGTGGGAGGCTTCAACATATCCGATATATCAAGAACATTCACTACCTTGTTTGAAATCACAGGGTCTCCTACCTGCTGCAGACCTATTGGTATGGTCCGCTCATGAAGACTGATTGATTGATTGATTGATTGATTTATAGAATTTATTAGTCGCCCATCTGGCTGGCTGTCCAGCCACTCTGGGCAACGTACAACATAGGCATATAATACCTAGACATTGAAAATCTAAAAACAATGAAGATAAAATCTAGCCCACCCCAAAAGCCTGCCTGAAGAGCCAGGTCTTCAAGGCCCGGTGGAACCTCATCATAGAAGGGGCATGGCAGAGATCATTTGGGAGGGAGTTCCACAGGGTGGGGGCCACAATCGAAAAAGCCCTCTCTCTCGTCCTCACCAGTTTGGCTGTTTTGACTGATGGGATGGAGAGAAGGTCTTTTGAGGCCCTTTGATGGATCTAGATGAATTCCTGACTGCTCTGGGGGAGCTTCCAGGTACCTAGAAACATTATAAACATATCTAAACTCTGGAGTGGGGAAATGACCCAAGTTGTTGACATGATTGCTCAAAAATGCTCTCTCCATTCTGCTAGAGCTCAACCTCCTTGGTTCTCCAAGGAGCTAAGGTGATGGAAATTGATAGAGAGATGGCTAGAGCAACAGTGGAGGAAAACTCACAGTGGAAAAAGAAGCACAGGCTAGAAGCTATTCCCTGGCAGTGGCAATCCACCAGGATCACATCAGCACAGTGTCATCCCAGCAGAGCTGTTCCAAATGATGAAGAGCTAATTTCATCCTGGAAGAGCCCTTGGTGGCCGACTATAACAAATTTGCACACTATGCTGATGAAATCATTCACATCTGCTCTAACCCAAGCTCCGCTTCAAAAGCAGAAACTATGAGTACCCACAATATCTGCTTTCCAGTTTTGATAGATACGTTTCAGTTGCTTCTGCCTTAAAATGTGGACAAGTTGCTTGGAGGCTTGAGAATGACCACATGCCTTCTTGACCTTTCCTTTCCTGCCTCATTAATTTGGCCAGAGGGAACTATACACATGGGTGGTAGAGGTAGTGAATGCGTCTGTCTGTCTGTCTGTCTGTCTGTGTGTGTGTGAGAGAGAGAGAGTGTGTGAGTGTGAGTGAGAGAGAGAGAGAGAGAGAGAGAGAGAGAGAGAGAGTGAGAGAGAGTGAGAGAGAGAGAGAGAGAGTGAGAGAGAGAGAGAGGTGCCATCAGTACTGAAAGAGGCCATGGACAAATCACATTGAGGAAAAAAACTTTCTTTGGATCTGATATTCTTGATAATTACCAGCCAGTCTCTAATCTACCATTCTTATGACATTCTTGGAAGAGACTGGCTATCTCAATCCTTTTCAATCTTGGTTTCAATCTGCTTCAGCCCGAGACACTCTTGATCATTGTGGTGGATGACCTATGCCAGGAGCTAGACAGGGGCAGTGCATCCCTGTTGGATCTGCTAGACAAAGGGGTGGAGAATGTTTTCGAGTCTGAGGGCCACATTCCCTTCTGGGCTACCTTGGGACCACATGTCAGTGGTGGGTGAAGCCACAGGCAAAACTGGGTGCAGCAATGAATGTGAGCTCTAGCTTTGTACAGTAAGCTAGTTTGTACAGACTCACACAGCCCTCTCTGTCCTCAATCTGGACAAGCAAGAGGCATATTATCTGAGTTCAAGGGAACATCCAAGCCACACAAAAACACTCAAGGAGGGCGCAAAGCAGGAGCAGTTGTGGCTGTGGCAGGGGTGTGTACTGGGGAGAATTCTGAGGGCCAGATAGAGGCCTGGAGGGCTGTATTTAGCCCCCAGGCCTGAGGTTCCCAAATCCTGTGTTAGACCTCCAAGTGACTTTTGACACTAACAAACAAAGTATCCTTAGAGACAGGATAGGACTTGGAGACCATTTTGCAATAATTAAATCATGGTCTTATCTGGAGGGCAGGTCCCAGAAGCTGAGATTCCCACTCAACTTCTTGGCTTTTAGCTTAAAGAATACCTCAGATTTTATCTTTTCTTTATGCTGTTTAAAATTTATGTGAAATGAAAGTGCTGGGAGTTGTTCAGGATTTGGGATGGATGTCACCAGTATATAGATGAAACCAAACTTCATCTCTTCTTTTCTTCAAATGCCAGGGAGGCTGTGGAAGTCCTCAACCATTGCTTGAGCAGTTATGGGTTAGATGTGGGTACATAAACTGAACCTAAGCCTCCAAATGAAATGAATATGCCCACCTTTTACAAATTGTCAATGGAAGGCTTGCTTCATGTTCCTTTGCCTTCAGAGGCATAGTTGGTTGGGACACAGGACACAGCTTTTGTAACTCAGCATCCTGCTGCTGCAGTTGGTTTACTGCTGCTCAACTCTCCGTTATTGTGCTATTGCTGGTATATTGTAAGCTGCGTTGGAGCCTCTTGGAACCAAAAGGTGGACTATAAATCTTCTAACAAATAATAAAGGTGATGCTGCTACAATATCAACAGTATCCTACATAGTTTAAAATAGTCCACAATGTTTCTTCACAGACGATGGCAGTGATTACACTTTACTTTTCAGACTATGCCTTGCCCTCCAGTCCCTTTTGTATTTTACAGTATATTTAGGAATGGAAGAACACTTGATTTCCACCCATTGTACATTAAATTTGAGAGTTAGTGGTAAATATTTGGATACATTTACAACTATACCAAATATATTACAGTAGTATTTTATATAAACACTTAAAAGCAATAATAAAAATTCTGCACATGGGTGCTCATTTCCCAACTGAATGTGGGGCATATGATATTAAAATGTGAATCTCTATTGTGATAAACAGCTTCCCAATGTAGAATATGAAAAGCTGCTCAAAGTGTTAACCCTTACAGTTCTGTAAGAACTAAGCTTCCTAAATTAGGGTTTCACTCTGAACAGAAAACTAGGTTCCCTAAACTCTAGGTGGATGTCAAACGGTATTTTTGGATACATGCTGCTGTACCTTCAATATACAAGGAAGGACATACAACATACTGCTATTTGTTACTATATGGATTATGTACTTTAAGGCCCTATAAAGGGAGGGATGCGCTCACCTTGTATTCAACACAGATTGGCAGAAATTAATTTTATAGAGAATAAAGACCAGGAAATTCTCTGTGACTAACAACCCAGCCCTATGCAGAATTAGGAAGCACACCTCAACTCTGTACAGGATCAGAAAAAAGGCATGAAAGGCACATAAAGAAGGAAACTACTCTACTCATATTCTCTCCGTTGCCTAGGTACTTGACAGTTTCTTTCCTCTGCCAGTAAGCACAACTTGGTGTGTGCTCAACAGGCTTTTTTTTAAAGGGGGGAAGAAAAGAGAGAGAGAAGGGAGAAAAAGAAACAGAATTGTGGGCAACAGCAAGAAGAGAGAAGGGCTGTTGCAAATGCAGTTAACTCGAGAGCAGATGTTCACCCTTCCTATCTCAAAACATCTTCAATCCATTGCTAAAGTCGAAAGGGGCAGGATGCATGGAAGGAATGAAAGGGGGGGCGTTTTATATGATAAGTTTTACTTTCAGTTAAAGAAACCGGGAACGGAAGGCGGGGAGGAAAACTCCTGGGGTCCACCCACCTAGCTTAGTGGCGAGAGTAAGGGAGAGAAGCGGCTCCAGCAAAGGAGATTAAATTTGAAGGCAGAGTGTGCGCCAACCGAGCAAGGAAGGGGGCCTGGAGGGGGCGGCTCCAACGCCTTAGCAAGGAGGCCCGAGGCGGAAAGAGATGGGAAGGGTGGCGGCGGCGAGGAAGGAAGAGCTTCTCCCGGACGCAAGGAAGGAAGGAAGGAAGGGGCCGCCACTTCTCTCTCTCTTTTTTTTACCTGCTGCAGGTCTGTGAGGAAAATCTCTCTCTCCGCTGTGTTGGACGCCATTGCTGTTGGGTCTGGACTCCGCACCTGGGCGCCGCCACCGCCGGTGGAAAGGCGGGTCTGGGCCAAGGAGGGCGGTCGCTCGCTTGCTTGCTCACTCACGACTCAGGCGGCGGACGAGGCAGAAGAGGGGGTCTTAACCCCCTCTTTCTCACATTCACATGAGGGGAGGGAGGGTTCGCGTCGGGACGGACGGGCGTCGCGCTCGCTCCCGCCCACCGTCCGTGCGCGCGCCTGCCTCCCGTTTTTCCCCTTCCACCCCGCCAGCCTTCTAGGGTTCCTCCTCCTCTGCTTGTCGCACCCTTTGGCTGTCACCCTGTCGCAAAAGCGTGGTTGCTTTGCGGCCGCTTTTTTGGCGCATGTGACCAGGGGAACCGAGGAAGGGAGGGGTGCTGAGAGAGAGCGCGAAGTGGAAGATGAGTTTTTTCCTAGAAGGCACCTGGAGGGAGGAACGCAGGACGGGAGGGCAATGGACGTTCAGCCTCTTGGAAGTAATTATACAAGGGAATTGTGCGAGTGGAGGAAATAGGGAACCGCGTCGCTCGCTATCACACACACACACACACCTGTCTCTCGCTTCCTGTCATTGGAGTCAGGATGGAGTTGTCTCATAGCAGGATTTCCACATCGACGCCCGTTAGCCATGATCCTAATATGAGTGGAGCTTCCACTCGAAAAGAGCCCAACAGATGTAAGAAGCTGTCTTATACCAACTCCGATCGTTGTTATGTCTTGTTCAGTATTGCCTGCACTGGCTGGCAGCAGTTCCCAAGGGTTTCAGACAGGAGTCTTTCCCAGCTCTGCCCGGTGATTGAACCTGACATCTTCAGCAGGCAAAGGCCATATGTTCTTATCACTGAGCTGCTGCCTTTTCCAAAGCATTTCTAAAGGTGTGCCTCCTTCCTTTCCTCCCCCCTCCGAAGACTATACATGGGCTTGTCTGGGTGTTGAATCCAGGATCTCTTGCACCAAAGCTAGAACCACAAGTCCCAAAACTGATCTTTGGGGGACTACACTTTCTACATCTCTACATTGGGAGAACTGTACATTTATTCCTAGTCTCTGCTTCCTGTTCTTTAACCACTTACTGATCCATAAGAGGGCCTTTCCTCTTATCCCATGGCTGTTTGGTGAGGGACTGGATCAAAAGGTTTTTTAAAGTACACAATGTCCCTTCTCCACATGCTTATTGAAACTTTTAGCAACTGTAAAAGGTTAGACAGATTTTCCTTTGTGGAAGCCATATTGATTCTTCTTCAGCAAGTCTTGTTCTGTTTTCCACCAGTTTTCCCCAGAAGAAATGTTAAGAAGGGAGCAAACCCAAGATCTGCCAGGATGAGCAGAGTTTGGAATAGGCATGAGTCCCTCATCACAGCTCAGCTGGAGATACGAGTCCGCCATCCTGGCTCAGATGGGACTCAGCTGCCTGAGCAGAAGCCGGGGCAAATCTAAAAGGAGTGTTCCAGAGGAGGGGGGGAACAGGACGGGGAGACTTACCCTTATTCCAAACTCTATTCAGCTCAATCGTGACCTAGCAACCCAGTGGAAGTTACACTGGCAAAAAGGGTGGTATAAGTCAAACTCTATTTTAAAGGCTTGTTTTCCCTCTGGTGGGATCAGGATGCCTCAGCTTACAGTAGCCAGGCTCCTGAGCAGAGTTGGGAATAGGGGCAATTTACCTCAGAGTAAATTACACTGGCTTCCTATAGTTTGGATTGCTCTGTAAACCCGTAATTTTTCAGATTACTTCTGGATCCCTGATTTAAAAAATGGTGTTACATTGGCCACTTTCCAGACCTTCAGTACAGAGGCTGATTTTAGGGACGAGTTACATATCTTTGTTAAAAGATCAGCAATTTCACATTTCAGTTTTTTAAGAATGGATGGATTTGCCATCTGTTTGGGTGGATGCCATCTGGACCTGGTGTTTTCTTTGTTTTTAATCTGTTTGTTTGCAATGTCTTTAAATATAACTTATTTATTAGTTATTAATTATTCACATAGTTCTTTATTATCTTGATATTAGTATTTATTACTTATAAAGCTCAACAAACACAGGCAGAGCAAGCCAAGTCATTATTGGCTGACACATCCAGCTGCTGTTCAGGAGCTGATGGGAGGGGAGGATGCGCTGTGAGGACATGGCGGAAGGAAACAAAATGCATGTTTCCTTCCGCTGCCCTTTTTTCCGGCGCAGCATCCACTGGAACTGGAGGGGGAACAGGACAAAGCCAAACGGGACCTGGGTGTCGTGTAAGTCCCTCACCCCTCGGCCGCTCCCTGAAATGATCCTAGAATGCCTCTTTGGGGGCATTGTGCCAGCATCCGCTGGGCTTCTCCAGCAGATCCCTGGCTGTGCCAGTAGGGAGGGGTTGGCGTAGCCCATCTGAACTGGGACTCAGCCAGGGATCCACCATATCCAACTCCCTTCAACCTGGAATATATACCATTTGAATTGTACCCTAAGTTGCTAAATTTAAGTCTCAGTCTTAAATTTAAATATGGGGGTAAGTGCACATCAGTAATATAGTAATAATATAATTAAGTCATCTGGATTGGCTTTAAAATGTAACTTAATTTTTTTTTTTTACCAGGAAACAGGCAATATCACAGTTCTTCAAAAACATATACATTAATCATTGGAAAAAATGGTAACTTAAAGTTCAGGCTATGAAAACATTGCTGTGCTAGAAATTTTTTAAAACTGTACTGTCTCTGCTGTTCCAGTGACTGATAAATTTAGCCTGAAATTTATTCAAACATTTCCTCTTCCAGATAATAAATCAGTTTCATCATTCTGGCAATATCCCAGTTCTTCAGAAGCCTTTATTCTGTGTTTGGCCACTGATACCCTTTTAGTGTTGAACAATCATGATTCTTTTGGCACAAAATTCCCGTCACCCAGCTTATAAAATGAGAAAAAGTTTTCCCAGACTTGAGGAAAGCAATGAGGAAATCTCTCATAATTTATAACTAGCTATTTTGATAGGGATTTTAGTCCAGCAACATCTAGAGCCACAGGTTCTCTACCCTGCTTTATCAAAATCATTTTGATCACATTGCCTAGTTTATAGCCAAGATAACTCCAATCTGAATTTGGCTATAATCCAGGGGTAATCAATACTGTGCCCTGCAGTTGTTGGACTACAACTACCATGATCCCTGCCCTTGGACCAAGCTGGCTGGGACTGATGGGAGTTGGATTCTAACAATATCTGGAGGTCCTATTGAACTCAGTAATTATTTAAGGTGCCAGCACCAGCAGAAACAACAAGAACATGATTTCTGAGGTGGGGACAGGGAAGTTGAGGGGATGAAAGCTCCACAAAGAGGAGTTGGGGTGAGAGGAGGAGTGGGGAAGCTAGGTACAGGCAGCGGGTGGCTGGAGTCAAAAGGATTTGCAAAATCAAATTGAAACGGAGCGAGAAAAACAAGCTTTCTTGCTTTTTAAGCCTATAATGTGTCCCTACCCTTAGTTCCCAGTAAATCTGCATTGGATTGGGCTGCACACACACAAAAAAACTTCTTTATCAATACATTGTTGTAGTCTATTTGACAGAGATTATGGATACCAAAATTCTGGGTTGCATGCGGTATGCAGAAGGTACCTCATGCAAGCCGTCTTCCTCTGCTGGTCAAACACCTCTCCTGATTTTGCCAATTCTTCCTTCCTTCTGCAGCCCCCCATAACACATCCCCCACTGTTCAGGAGGGGCCACAATCCTCTGGAGAGTTTTGCAGGGGTAGAGAGAGCAGTGGGGGAGGTGGGGAAGACAAAGAATGGTTGCTTAAGCTGCTTTCTGCTTGCACAATCATTGGCTATAACCCACAGTAAGAGATGGAGTGGTTAGGATGTAACAGTCCAATATAATATGTGTTAATGGGCTGACAACTAGCATTGTGCCCAGGTGCTCCCTCCTGCCTTTTCTTTCATTTCTAATGCAAGACACCCAGTTAAGCCACATCTTCCTGCTATGTTCAAACTGGGAAACTGGTTCCATCTCTGACTACAAATTGAGATATCAAATTGTTCTTGGCTCATGGCTCCAAGACACTGTATTAAAGAGAATTTATATCCTGCTCTTCCAGTGTGAGCACAATGGTCAGAGTGGCTCACAACAGGTTACTGATCCACAAAACATTAATCAAAGTAAACCACCAAAACAAAAACATACAACTGAAGACAGACACAACACAGATAAGTCTACTTAAAAAAATAAGATGAATCCTTCTGGATCAGGCCAAAGGCCTATCGAGTCCAGCATCCTATTCTCACAGTGACTGACCAGATGCCTATGGGAAATCTGCAAGGAGGACCTGTGATGTTCCTATATATTAGTGTATTATGGTAAGTGCTGGTTGTTTAGAGTATACATGGTAAGTAGTGAAAGAGGAGGGGGAGTGAATGGGCAATAGAATGCTTGATGATTGGCTGAATGTTTAAAATGGCTGACAGTATAAATGAAAGGATGACAGGTAAATCTGGGTGAATGTGAGGTGGTGAATGGTGGAATCTGGGGGGGAGAAGAGAAAGAGTGGATTGCTTGGTGGGGTTTGAGAGAGTTGTTTGCCAGGAGAGAGTGAAGAAGGAGGGGGTGGAGTTCAGATTAGTATTGAGTAAAACCATATGCTTATGTGCCTTAAGAAGAAATCTTGTTAGCTTTGTTATCTGTAATAAATACTTAATTTGGTTTACCAAAGGCCTGATCCTTGGCTGGGGTTTCACAGACCAGAAGGGAGGGTAAGGTAATGACCAAGGCTGAAGGGGAACTGTAACAAATGGTGGCAGCGGTGAAGAGAATAACAATACCAGTATTCAGAGTCTCTGGGAATACTAGTATTGGGACGTTACTGGTGGTTGCCTAGCAGGGGGATCTGTTGAGATCTGTGCTAGAGCGGATAGGTAAACCATAAGAGAGTGCGGTCCGGACTGGTGGAGTCCCTGGTGGTGCCTAGAGACAGGCAGTAACCACGAGCAGGTAGGAACCTGACAGGGAGAGCCAGGGAAGGACGCATCACAGGACCCAAGATCAACAGTGTTCTCAACTTAAAACAAGAGGAGCAGTCCATTAAAATTCCTCAACGTGGCAGCTCAAACGCCTGCTATTATCATCACCATCATCATCATATTAACTAAGCAGCACAAAGCTAGGAGAGAAGGTTATGAATGAACCTCCTTGGAGGTAGCAGATTCCGTAATTTATGGGTGGCCACAGAGAAGGCCCTCTTCCGCATCAGAAATGGTGCCCCTGCCACCATGGGGATGTGAAAAAGAGCCTCCTCAGCCAGTCTTAAAGAGCTGGCAATCTAATGCGAGGACACTGTCTTTTAGGTATCCCGACAACCTTATTTATGGCTTTAAAAGTAATGATGGGCAACTTGAAAATGCCTGGAAATGAATAGGAAGCCAGGACAACTATTGCAAATAAATCTTACATGCCCAAAGTTAGAGGTCTTTTATACTAGGTCTGAGTGAACACAGCTGTAAACCATCATCTTAGGTACTAGGATGTTAGGTTTTAGAGTTTGCCAACAGTTCACCCTGACATGCTGTGCCTGAATAGACATAAGCCACATTCACACCATGTATTTATTCCACTATTATTCTACTTTAAATAGGCATGGCTTCCTCCAAAGAACCCTGAGAAGTGAAGTTGTGAATGGTGCTGAAAGTTATTAGGAGACCCCTATCCCCCTCATAGGGCTACAAATCTCAGAGTGGTTTCACAAAAGGGATGGGGGAGAATTTTGTTTCAGTTTGCATTTCAAGCCAGATCTATCACATTTGCACTTTCTGAATGAGAACCAAAACACAGCCATCCGTCAAAATTTGCACTTACCCAAATTTTGTGATGCAGTTTGCCAACCAAACAATGTCTACAAAAAAACTGCATAAAAATGAATATATGAGTGAAAATAACATGCAAAAATTATGCAGTCGAGTTTCCCGCATTTGGGGGTGATAAATGGCTTGCAAAAATGTGTATATTAGTCAAAACTGCCTACAAAAATGTGTTTATATGGAGAAATTCACACTAAAATACTGCAGAATTTTCATTAGGATTTTTAAAAAAAATTAAACAAATTGCTGCGGAAATGTGGAGAACTCAATTTAAGATCTGAAAAATGAGAATTGGAGAGACCTGAAATGGACAGATCTTTTCTTCTCTATTATGCTCAAGAGAAACCCCGTAGCTCAGTGGTAGAGCATCTGCACTCCATGCAGAAAGCTCCAGGTTCAATCCCCAGCATCTCTTCCCAGAGAACTCTGAGAATTGTAGCTCTGGGAAGGGAACAGGAGTGTCCTAACCACTCTAATCACCATTTACAAACCACCATTCCCAGGATTCTTTAGGGAAGCTGTGACTGTTTAAAGTGGAATAAATGTATAGTGTGAATGTGGCCACAGGGTGAAAGGGAAAACTCATCTTCATTACTTTAGTGTCCTTCTCAGTATGTTAATGCAAATATATTTGGATAGGAAAAGCCAAGACATGGTGATCTTGGGTTTTATGTTGGACACTTCCTAAAAAGAAACTAGTGAGTTTAAAGGAGATTGTGTAATTATGTTCAGGTGTATATTGATAAGGCTTGTTAAGTGAGACATTCTATGTGAACTCACTGCCATGTCCCAAGCCATGAGGGTGGAAAGTAGAGGTCAGGTTTTTTTCTTGCTTTTTTTACTTCACCAGCTTCAGGTTAGTGCAGGTGAGCCTTGAGGAATTCAAAGCCACCAGTGCCCCACAGCCAACAGTAGCTTTCCACCTTGCTAGGCAGAGCTGAGGCCTCTACCATCATGAAGTGTGCTCCCCCAGGGCAGTGCTTCTCTCCAAACTTCTAGCCATTAACATCATTGGGTTATGATTACACTGTAAGGCAGGTGTGGGTAACCTTTGGCCCTCCAGATGTTGCTGAACTACAACTCCCATAATTCCTGGCCTTTAGTCATACCCCTGCTCTAAGGCCCTGGGAATTTTAGGAATATAGAAAGCTGCTATATCCTGAGTCAGACTATTGGTTTATCTAGCCCAGAATTGTTTACACTGGCAGTGGCTCTCCAGAATTTGAGGCAGGTGGAGATGGTGGGGATTGAACCTAGGATCTTCTGTATGGAGAGCAGATGCTCTACCACTGAGCTATGGGGTTTCTCTTGTTCATGTTGAATGCATGGTTCTTTTCCTAAATGTACCATGTTGGATGCATGGTTCTTTTTCTAGATGTACCAACAGCCCAAACGGGTTGAATGTTCTCTCAAGGGAGGAGGCAAGTACTTGGGGCTATGTTTGAAACTAACTGTTCTTGATCATTGGCGAAAAGATCCCCCCCCCATTAGAGATTTGTCAAAATGGGAAATAATGGATTCAGAAAAGAAGCATTATTTTGACAGAAGAGTTTCAAAAAGAGCAGTTAAAACTATTGTTATCTAGTGAAGAAGAACATTTAACTTTACCTTTAGATAAATTAAGTGTTTATTCCTTTTGGAGGTCCCTTGATTCCAAAGGTTCCATTCTGCAGCCTTGACTCCCATGGTTCTCCTTAGGAGCTGAGTGTGCTGAAAGGCTTTTGAGTTTAAAACCAGTCAGTTGGAGCATGCTCACTAGGTGTGGAAAACAGGGTGGAGAATATTGACTCAGCACCATATTTTTTTCCCTCAGAATTTTTTTTATTCTTCCTAATTTAACTTCATTTAAGGAGAGTCTGAGGCAAATGTTGATATGGAAAGATTTTAAAAGGAGGCCATTTTCTGTAAAAATCTGAGTTTTTGCTAGCTTTCCACAAGTAGTGTGGTTGTGGCATTCAAATTCTTCTTTGATGCATTTTGAAATCAGTTCTATTTAGGGGGGGATGTGGAAAAGGTATAGATAAATGTTTTCTAAGAGTTGGAATATGTAGGTGCTGTTGTATATTATAAATGCACACATACATAATCTAATTCAGTTCCTGGAGAAGTAGGGGTAAAGGAAGGAATTGAAATCAACGTCTTCAGCCCTCTGGGGAGCTCCTTCAAAATCAAGAGAACTATTCTGTATCCAAGTGTTTTCAGACGAAGGCAGTGGGCAAAGTTCTGGCAGAGCTGAGGCAGTGGAAATTTGGCACTCTGAACTGTTTTACCAGGAAGTTTGGAATGCAACAGCCGTCCTAGTGAAACTTGTTTTGGTGAGGTAGAGGAAGAAGCGGATGGCACAGCATCTGCAGAAATCGTAGCACCCTGCTTGCAAAATAAAAATGTGTTTTGAATTACATGCACAAAATACAGCTTTGCCTTCCGACTTTGTGCTAAGTGCTTTAAGCTTACTGGCTTTGTTCTGGGACAGAATTTCTGCTGTTGCAATATGATTTTTTGGGCAAGTGGTAATCTATAATAATAATAATAATAATAATAATAATAATAATAATAATAATGGGCAATAGGAAGTGGGGGAAATACCATTTCCTCCCTCCACAACTGCTTCAGTGGTAGTGGGAGGCTGATCCTGTTCAACCTCCTTCATTACTCCCAAGTTATCACAGCATTGGGTTCAGGCCAGGCACCTTCTAGGGATGTTCAAGTCCACTCCCACAACTGCTTTGGTCAGTGTCAGAGGGAGGCTGATCATGCTCTGTTCTGTTCTCTCCCCAAGGTGATTGCAGTGGGTGCGTGGTGGTGGTGGTTTGCACCAAGGGCACCAAAGGGCATGCCTTGCCTGAGCTATGAATAGATGAATCTTCAATTTCTAATTTTCTCTTTTTTTTCAGTCTTAAATTCAGTCCTCCATATTTCTGCAGCAATTTGTGACTTTCTTTATTTAAATCCTCATGAAAATTTGTCAGCATTTTAGTTCAAATTTCTCCTAATAAACACATTTTCGATGCAATTTAGACTACACATTTTTGCAAGCATTTCCCCTGATATGCATATTTCCCGATAATATATACACTTAGCACAAAGTCGGAAGGCAAAGCTGTATTTTGTGCATGTAATTCAAAACACATTTTTATTTTGCAGGCGGGGTGCTACGATATCTGCAGATGCTGTGCCATCCGCTTCTTCCTCTACCTCACCAAAACAAGTTTCACTAGGAAGCTGTTGCATTCCAAACTTCCTGGTAGAACAGTTCAGAGTGCCAAATTTCCACTGCCTCAGCTCTGCCAGAACTTTGCCCACTGCCTTCGCCTGAAAACACTTAGATACAGAATAGTTCTCTTGATTTTGAAGGAGCTCCCCAGAGGGCTGAAGACGCTGATTTCAGTTCCTTCCTTTACACCTACTTCTCCAGGAACTGAATTAGATTATGTATGTGTGCATTTATAATATGCAACAGCACCTACATATTGGGTAGAAGCCCCCTTCAGACCTCTACTTAACACAGGAAGGTTGGGGACTGAGCAGGAGCAGGTGTTTGGGGCGGGGGCAGCACCCGTGGCCCCATGCCCCCTACATGGGTTGATATTTCCTGTTCAGGTGTAAAACCTGAGCAGGGAACAACTCTCTTTTTCATCTAAAGCAGGTGTAGCTGGGGATGTCCTGAACTGATGCTTGGAATGGGTAATGGGCTGGATGAGGGTGAACAAACTGAAGTTCAATCTAGATGAGCCAAGTGCTGTTGGTTAACAGCTTCTTAAACCTACTCTGGATGGGGTTTTTACTTCCCCTTAAAGAGTAAGGATGCAGCTCAGCGGTATTTTTAGAGCCACCACTCCCCTAGTAGTTGATCCACAGGTTCCATCAGGAGCTCATCGTGCCTCTCGCTAAGGTTGGTGCACTAGCAGCATCCCTTTCTTGGAGTGAGATGATCCGGGAACAGTAATCTATGCTTTTGTAACAACCAGTATAGATAACCATAATGCACTGTACATGGGGCTGCCTTTCAAGAGCATCTGAGAGTTTAGTTGGTGTAGAACGCTACTGCTAGTCTCTTAACTGGATCTGACAGCCATGATTACATTGCACCGGTACTGAAGCCCACTTCAAAGTGGTGGTTTTGATCTTCAAACCGTTATCAGCATGGGCCCTGAGTCTCTAAAGAGCCACCTTCTGCCCACCAGTTAAGATAATTCAGAGGCCCTTTCCTGCTAGAGTGGCCATGTGTCCTACTATATAGATGACAGTCCTTTGCTGGAAGGCTATCGGGGCCAAGGCTGGTTTAGATAAAGAACTGTAAGAGAGGGAGAGCAGGGGCTTGAAGCTGCCCATCCACAGTCACCATCTTGACAGCAGATGGGGCAGGTACCCAGGTCACCGGGTCACAGTCTTCCCCACTATGGTGAGATGTATGAAATTTCTATTTAGCATATAGTAATTAATTCTAAATTAGCATGTATGCATATGAGTTAGCACATATGCACATGTTATTCAAATGTGCCCTCTTTTGTCCTTCCCCTTTTTTGGTGATGTATAGCCTCTCTCTTTTTTGGCAATGTGTAAGAGACTATCTAGTTCTCAAATGTCCCTGCTATTTGAAGTTAGGCAGATGGCTACCAGAGCAAGAGCCTTTTCAGGTAGTGCCCATCCTTTGGAACTCTTCCCAGATGCCTCTGCCTGGAGCATAGGAAGCTGCCTTTCCCAGAATCAGAACACTGCCCCATCTAGCTTAGTATTGTCTACACTGATGGGCAGCAGTTCTCCAAGATTTCAGGGAAGTTTCTCTCCCAGCCCTACCTGGAGATGCCGGAGACTGAACCTGGGGGCCGTCTGCATGCAAAGCAGATGCTCTGTCACTGAGCTGCGGGGCTTCTTGGTGCCATCTGTTTTGTTTTTTATGGTATCGGGCAAAGTCTGTCCTGTCCCAGTGTGCTTTTTAAATGCTTTTTTAGTGGCATTTGAAGTCTTGGTTACTTGCTTTTTATCCATTGTGTTTTCAATCTTGGTTTTAAACTTCTGGTTTTATTGGCTTATTTTATTTTTTTACCTTCTGCCTTTTATTCTGCTGTTGTTGGTTTTTTTTTTGGTACTTCTAGACATTTTTCCTGTAAGCTACCATGGTGGAAAAGGCAGGGTACACATGTGCAAAAAAAAAAAAAAAATCAAAAAGAGAGGTAAAAATCTCAGAGGTTTTCAGCAGTAGTAAGATCACACTATGGGGATTTTGTATAAATAAAGTGGCTGTGATATAAAAGAAAATTGGACAGCCTGATATCAGTGCATATGTAACAACTCTGTTAACATTCGGTCATTGGCTTTGGCCTTGTTAAATTTTATAAAACATCTATAGTACACAACCCTTATATCAAACTAACCAAATGTTTGTTGTTGTTATGTGCCTTCAAGTTGATTACGACTTATGGCGACTCTATGAATCAGCAACCTCCAATAGTTTCTGTCGTGAATCACCCTGTTCAGATCTTGTAAGTTCAGATCTGTGGCTTCCTTTATGGAATCAATCCACCTCCTGTTTGGCTTTCCTCTTTTTCTACTCCCTTCTGTTTTCCCAGCTTTATTGTCTTTTCTAGTGAGTCATGTCTTCTCATTATGTGACCAAAGTATGATAACTTCAGTTTCATCATTTTGGCTTCTAGTGACAGTTCTAGTTTAATTTGTTCTGACACCCATTTATTTGTCTTTTTCGCGGTCCATGGTATGCACAAAGCTCTCTTCCACCACCACATTTCAAATGAGTGGATTTTTCTCTTATCCGCTTTTTTCACTGTCCAGCTTTCACATCCATACATAGAGATAGGAAATATCATGGTCTGAATGATCCTGACTTTGGTGTTCAGTGATACATCTTTGCATTTGAGGACCTTTTCTAGTTCTCTCACAGCTGCCCTCCCCAGTCCTAGCCTTCTTGTGATTTCTTGACTATTGTCTCCATTTTGGTTAATGACTGTGCCAAGGTATTGATAATCCTTGACAAGTTCAATGTCCTCATTGTCAACTTTAAAGTTATATAAATCTTCTGTTGTCATTACTTTAGTCTTTTTGACATTCAGCTGTAGTCCTGCTTTCCTCTTTAACTTAAATGTAGAGACAGAAAAAATCATGTTTAAAAATGATAAGACTATTAAACCTTTTATTTCTAGCAGCTCCTGTTGCTGTGCATTGATGCCAAAAAACAGAGCACCTCAGCATTATATAATATAGTTTATCTTCTCAGTTCCTGGCATTTTATTTAATTATTTATTAATTAGATTTATATCCCGCCCTTCCTCCCAGTAGGAGCCCTTGTACTGTAAGGACAGACATTTCACAATGTTCTATGACTAAAATGGGAAAAATTAGGTAATTAGTATCGAGAGTGTGTTATGGTTTGAAACTTGAAGATTTTACTTAATCTGTAACATGAAATTGCTCCATCTAGTGGTCAGATGGTACATCTGTTCATTTACTAGTTACATAATAATCCTGCAAGACAGAGACATAGTACCGTTGTCACACTTAATCATAATTGTTATGGATTGTTTATAGTTCGGGATTTCTGCCCATAATAAGTAGAAAGTGTCGTTGTAGTCTACTTAATTAATAGAAGGCCTATTATAGATGACATTTGCTCATTTTTCTTGTGAATGCAGAATTGTGCATTTGTACAAAATTGCACCAGTCTCATCTTTACTCTTAAAAATGTGCCTGTGACATGCTTATATTTTAAAAAAACAACCCCCCCCACCAAAGCAAAGATAAACATTTCAATAGGAGAGTTCAGCATGGGCATGAGTGTGACTTCATAATTTTTAACTTTAGCTGGATCTTATCCTCAGTGTTTCGGATCTTTACAATACAGCAATTTGATTTTTTAAAAATGATTTAAATAAATGCATTTATTTATTATTATTAATTATCTTTATTAGATAATTTTTTCCCAAATTTTAATTTCTTTTAAAATTGCTTTAAATAAGCATTATTATTATTATTATTATTATTATTATTATTATTATTCACATTTTTACAAATTGAAACCTGAGAGCAACTTAAAACATTAAAAACAGATATAAAAACAAGAATAAAAACATCCTAAAATACTTAACTACATAAAAATAAAATCCAACTTCTCATCACATGACTAAAAGCAAACAGAAAATTAAAGTCCAAAGCCCTAGGTGAATAAAAATGTTTTTATCTGGCACCTAAGGACAGAGAGTGATGGTGCCAGGCATGCCTCCCTGGAAAGAGCAATCTAAAGATGGGGAGCCACCACTGAGAAGCCCCATTCTCATGTTGCCACCCTCCACACCTTCCTCGGAGGGGGTACATGGAGAAGGGCTTCAGGTGATGAATGCAGGGGCCAGGTTGATTCATGTGGGGAGAGGCTGTCCTTGAGGTATTGGGGTCCTGAGCCACTTAAAGCTTTATAGGTCAAAACCAGCACTTTGAATTTGGCCCAGAAACTAATTGGTAGCTGGTGGAGCTGTTTCAGAATTTATATTATTTGTTCCCACCATCCTGCCCTGGTCAGAAATCTGGCCACTGAGTTTTACACGAGCTGCAGTTTCTGAACCATCTTCAAAGGCAGCCCCACGTACAATGCATTCCAGTAATCTAACCTAGAGATTACCATAGTGTAGACAACAGAAGTTAGGTTATCGCTGTCCAGATAGGGATGAAGCTGGGCCACCAGCCAAAGCTGATGGAAGGCATTCCTCGCCACCTAAGTCACCTGGGCCTCAAGTGACAGTAGGGAATGCAGAAGTACCCCCAAGCTACACACTTTTTCCTTTAGAGGGAGTGTAACACTATTGAGAGCAGGCCATGCCCCATCCATCTGGTCTAGAGAACCACCCACTAACAGTTTCTCAGTCTTGTCTGGGTTCAGTTTGTTGGCTGTCATCCAAACCATTATTGTGGCCAGACACAGGTCTAGCACATCCACTACCATACCTGGGGATGTAAAGGAGAGATAGAGTTGTGTGTTTTTCAATGCACTCCAAAACTCCAGATGATCCCACTCAGCGGTTTCATGTAGATGTTAAATAGCTTAGGGGGGGAAGTTGAACCCTGTGAAACCCCACATTGAAGGCTCCACAGGGCCAAACAATAGTCCCTAAGCACCACCCTCTGAAAATGATCATCCAAGTAGGACTGGAACCACTGCAATGCAGTGCCACCCACCCTCAACTGAGGAAGCCGCTCCAGGAGAATACCATGGTTGTTGGTTTTAAAAGCCACTGAAAGGTCAAGAAGGATTAATAGGGACACACTCCTTCTATCTCTCTCCTGACAAAGGTCATCACACAGGGTGACCAAGACAGTGTCAGTGCCCAAACCAGGCCTAAACCCCAATCTAGAAAATTAGTTTCATCCAAGAGAACCTGGATCTTGTCTGCAACCAACATTGCCCAAGAAGGGAACATTAGAGGCCGGCCTCTGCAGAAAGGACAAGCAGCTGAGAGCCTCAATCTCAGCAGGAGGTGATCTGACCATGACAAGGGACTGATGTTAATGTCCTCCACGCTCAGATCACCCTCATCCTGCCTGGTCAAGACAACCAGGTCCAGTGTGGCCCGCCACATGTGTTGGACCAATGACATATATTGGGATAGCCCCATGGTTGTCATGGTGGCCAGGAAGTCCTGAGCTGCTCCAGAGTTAGTGGCCTTGACATGGATGTTGACTTTTTCCAGAACCAAGAGTCCGGGAGTTCTCAGCACCACATCTGAGACCACTTCCATCAGCTCAGGCAGGGAGACTACTGGGCAGCGAGGCACAAAGTAAACCAGCAGAATCCCTAATCTGTCCTATTGTACAGGCACTCTAGAGCCCCACTCAAGCGGACAAAACCTGGAGACAGAAGTGGAATTCCTATAGACTACAGCAACTCCCCCTCCCCAAACCTCAAGCCTGCCCTGATGCTGCCCTGAGCACTCAGGTGAGCATAGCTGGGTGAGGCCAATCCCACCCTGCTCACCCACCCAGGTCTCAGTAATACACATGAAATCAACCTCCTCATCCACAGTCAAATCATGAATGATGGAGATCTTATCTGAAACCAACCTGGCATTCAATAGCAGCATCCCCAGGCCTGAGGGCTGGCTAATAGAAGAACCACAATCCCTTTGGCTAGAGGAGGGGGTGGTACACTGCACAGCCACCAACTGTCTGTGTTGGTGTTAGCTTGCCCCTCCTATCACGCCATACCTCCCCATACCCCTGACCACTGCGATTGGGCCCACACATGCTCTCCCCAAGTGATCCCACCCCAGGCACATATCTACACCCAAGAACCCCAAAACAAGCAAAAGACCCTGACTTAACATTATTAGTTCCAGCAGCCTCCAACTGGGGCCTGTGACAGCCTGGCTATTGATCCCCCAGCCCCAAAAGTCTAAACCAACAGGACTATAAATATGGGGGGGGGTCTTTCATGCCAGCATTGATAATGCTGGCATTCTCAGGCTTTCCCCAAATAGGTAGGGAAAAGGGAAAAATATGCCTAGCAAAATCAGCTGGGATCTGTATAGCCCACCTTTTCAACCCCAAGGAGAGGGGCTTGCTCTCTCCTGCCAGTGGTGGTTAGCTGGTAGCTGGCATGTCTCAAACTTTCCCCCCGTAGGGAAAAGAAGAAAGAAGGGAGGGAGGATGTAGCAGCGAGTGGAGCAGGACTGGCTAGGTAGATGGTCCAACTCACCTGCTCTGCTCCATATTTAGGGATGTTCATTTTCCTATAGTAGGGGAAGGGTTGCAGCTCGGAGGCAGAGCAACAGCTTAGCATGCAAACGGTCCCAGGTTTGATCCCCAGCATCAATTAAGAAGAAGAAGGGGGGGAAGACTGGGAGAGACCCCTGCCTGAAATCCTGGCTGCCAGTCAGTGTAGACAACACTGAGCTAGATGGGCCAATATTCTGACTTGGTAAAAAGGCAGTTTCCACTGTTCCTTACATAAGCCACAGAGAGCGTTTACTTGCCAGAGGATGTGATGCATCTGAAGAGAATGTGTGACCGAAGAGGAAGAACCTCACAAGCTGTGCCCTCTGGCCATGCCCACCACTTCAGTCCCTGAAAGGTTGTCCACAAGGGAATGAAGCCCTTGGGCTGAAAGAGATTCTTCTCTCCTGCTGGAAGGGAAGGGCATTCCACAAATAGGATGGTGCTCTGGAGAAGGCTCCATCCCATGTCAGTACCAGATGAGCCTCACCTAATGGTGGAACATGAAGAGCCCCCTACCCTGATTTTCAATAAGCACTGGGAGGCAGATCTAAGGAGAGGTGCTCCTTCAGGCATTTGGGTCCCAAGCAGGTTAGGGCTTTGTGCTGGGCTCAAAAAAGAACAGTCAGTGGTGTTTTTTTAAAAAAAACTGGCTAGATATAGTTTCAGTGAGCAGTGCCAGTCAAATGTCTGCCCTACATGAAGTTTTTTAACTGTTTTCAAATGTAGCCGCATGCAGGATTCCTTTCTTGATAGTAAGTCCCAGTATGTTCAATGGGGCTTACTCCCTAAAAAATGCATTCAGGATTGCAGCTGTAGTCAGAGTCCTATGCACACTTAATGGGTACATACTTCTGAATAGTGCACATAGGATTGCACTGTTAGCTACCTATCATCCAGTTCTGAGGGCCCGTTAGACTTCCAGAGGATGTAGGCAGTGTCCAGTCACAAGTATGAGTCAAGAAGAAAGCATACAGGACCTTGGAGAGGTCCAAGGAGCCCTACAAAGGCAGCTATAAGATAAGTTGTCCATGCAAGGAACAAGTTGTCCATGCAAGGAACAAGAGTCAATTGAAGACTTAGGGAGGCTGACCAAGTCTGAAGTGTGGTAGAACTCTGACTGTCTGGAAGGGCGGCCTGGCTGGCTGGCTGGTTAAAGGGGGCTCACCTTATTTTGTAGCCTTTAACTTCTGCAAGGCTGGGGAGATACTGCGGGGAATGCATTAATTGTTACAGGATGGTGGCAGAGCCCTGAATAAGGTACTGGGTGATTATCCCCTCCACCCCAAGGAAGTAGTTTGAAACTTGTTCTTATCTGAGCCCTCAGCTGCAAAGTCCTTGGTCATGACACCTGTTGCCTTGGAGAAACATGCATAACAAAGTTGCAAAATAGCACTTTGTTTAGATGGGAGATAATATTACACTAGATGGAAGATAATATTACAAAAGCATGAGAGGGTTTCATGGAATAGAACCAAGGAGCATCATTAAATTATCTTCTAATCAGTTCAACTTCAATTCCAAGAAAAGAGCTTAGGCCATCTAATTAGAAAGGCAGTTGCTGTCCACTTGCAAAGAACTGTGTGATAAGTAACGCTGTCTGCTCATTCAATCATTCATGTCAAGCTGACAATCAATTGCTTCAAACTAATCTAATGGCACTTTTTGATAAGATAACCAACTGCTTAGCTATGGAGAATATCGTAGATATCATAGTTTTGTTTTTAGATAAGACACATAATTCTTGGTTAGATTTATTGGCTGAAGTAGGACAATGAGAGAACTTACTCATGTATTTTTCTTTGAAGCACACAATACATATAGCATCTGCTTCAGAAATACAAACGGTGGATGGAGAATTTTGATCATGCTGAAAAACATTCCTTCTCCAAATTTTCTGACTATCTGCTGTCTTCCCCATGGGCTTAGTTCCTAAAAGATCAAAACGCAGAGAGATTTGAACCTCTGATTTACTGGTTGCAGAGCTAGAAGCTTCAGTTATGAAATATTCATATTCTATATGCTGGGCACCATGCAGGGCCGGCTCCAGGAATGCCGGGGCCCTTGGGCATGAGCTTGCCTTGGGCCCTGGCGTGTGTACATGTTCACATTCGTGTGTGCATGTGCGCAGCCTAGCCCACCCCCACCTACCTGTCTCCTGTCTTTTACTATTGCCGTTAACCAAGATGGAGGCGGCGGTTTCCCTAAGGGGATGAAGCCTCCGCCGCCATCTTTGTTGATGGCACACATGCGTGCTACATGCGCGCATCTCTGCCATCAACTAAGATGGCGGCAGGGCCTTCAGGACCTTAAGGAAACCGCGGCCCCCATCTTTGTTAAGGGCAACGGTAAAAGACAGCAGACAGGTAAGTAGGGAGATGTGGGGGGATGTGGGGGGGTGCAGATCACAGAAGGGGAGTGGAGGGGCAGCTGAGGGCCCCCCTGTAGCTCCAGGGGCCATCGAGCCATTGCCCAACCTGGCTGCCCTTTAGAACCGGCCCTGGCACCATGGGCAAAAAAGGCCCATCCTCTGGTTGCTGCAAGATGGATTAGTGCTGACAGTGGAACAACCAGGAAGCCTTGATCTGCCAATGTCAGTGAATGGGTAGGCCAAAGGCATTTGCTTGGGAACTCTGGTCCTAAGTTGTTTAGGGTCTTATACATAAATAATATCACATGGAACCTGGACTGATAGCAGATTGACAGCCAGTGTAGCTCCTTGAGCAAAGATGTAACAAGCTCATGGTAGGTCATCCCAGTCAGCAACATAGCCACCAACTTCTGCACCAGAGCTTGGAAAAGTTACTTTTTTTAAACTACAACTCCCTTCAGCCCCAGCCAGCATGGCCACTGGATTGGGCTGATGGGAGTTGTAGTTCAAAAAAGTAACTTTTCCAAGCTCTGTTCTGCACCGACTGAGGCTTTGAGACCAGCCTCAAGAGAAGCCTCCCACAGAGTTTACTACAGTAGTCTAATATTGAGGTTACCAATGCATGGACCACTGTAGCAAGGCTACTCCTGTCCATGAATGGCCATAACTGGTGTACCAACCAAAGCTAGTGAAAGGCACTCCTAGCCACTGGTGTCCAGTGACAAAGACGGATCAATTAGTACCCCCAGACTAGGTATGTGTTCCTATTCCTTTAGGGGGAGTGCAACTCCCTCCAAAGCAGACAGTCTGCCTAATTCCCAGACCTGGGAACCACCACCCACAGAGCGTCCATCTCACCAAGATTCACTTTCAGCTTATTGCCCCTCATCCGGCCCACCACTGCTTCAACATTGGTCTAGGACTTACACTCAGATGTAACCAAGAAATACAGTTGGGTGCCATCAGTATACAGAGGACATCATGCTCAAATTCCTCTAATGGCTGCTAACAATTACATTATGTAGATGTTAAACCGCACTGGAGAGAAGATACTTTGCTGAAAATACTTTGCTGTACTGCTATGGTGCAAATACTAGGGGCTAACAGACAGTCATCCAATGCTACTCTCTGGAGCTCTCTGCAAGAAGGACTTGGACCACCCTAACACAGTGGTCCCCAGCCCTAACCCAGCAAGCCAATGCAGGAGGATACCATGTTTGATGGTGTCAGAAGCCACAAAAAGTTTGTGGAGAATCAACCAGGTTGCACTCACCCCCTCTCCCATTAAAGCTCATCCATCAAGGTGACCAAGGCTAATTCACTTTCCTGAAACCATAGCGAAATGGGAGCAGATAGTCTGCTTATTCCAGAGCACCTGGAGCTGGGCTTCCAGCACCTTCTTAAGCATCTCCAGGCTATGAGCACGTTACTTGACTACTACATTTAATTCAGTTTTAGATAAAAAACTATCCTGTTCTCTTAATTCTAATAAATTTCCATGGCAGCTTCCAATTTAGAAAAAAAAATGACAACATTTAAAACTATCTAAAAACATGACAAAGCAACAACAAAGCAGGAAAGCACTGTATAAATTAAAGTTGTCAACTTCAGCAGAGACTAGAATGTTGCTGTTGCACATACGTATCTGAGTCCAATAGGGTCTAGGAGGAATATACCCAAAGATGGCAAAGGAACTGGGATGTCATGTCATCTGAAGTCCTGTTGATATAACTGATAGTTCTTTCTATCTTCTGCTAAATGAAGTTGCTACTAGATAGTTCAGAGAGCCAGTGTGGTGTAGTGGTTAGAGTGTTGGACTCCAACCTGGGAGCCCAGGATTCGAATCCCCACACAGCCATGAAGCTCACTGGGTGACCTTGGGCCAGTCACTGCCTCTCAGCCTCAGAGGAAGGCAATGGTAAACTCCCTCTGAATACCGCTTACCATGAAAACCCTATTCATAGGGTCGCCATAAGGCAGAATCGACTTGAAGGCAGTACATTTACATTACATTTACTATATAGTTCCAGATCATGTATATGAAATTGGCCTTGGTGACTTTTCATCCCCAGCAGTTTGTATGTCTGAATGCTCTACTTGTTTTACAAATTTGCTTAGTGTCCAATAGACTCAATGAAGCATGCTGTTATTACGAAAAAGTCCAGTAGCAGCCCATGGGTGGAGCCACCCTCCTAACACCAGTGTTGTAGCTGCTTACCTGGATAGGGTTGGGGCAGGACTATGTGGTTGCACTTATGGGAGCACCATGACCCCATGGTGTGAACCCATGACCCCACCCCATCCTAGCTCCCTATAGGCAGCAGCGGTGTTGGGAAGGTAGCTCCATAGCTCCGCCACCATCACATGCACTGCACTGAGTAAGTCACAAATCCAGCAGTGTCGTGTGCACTTGAGCACATGTTTCCAGTGTGGAAGGAGATACTCCAGTTTTACTCCATTTTAATCTTAGGGCCCCTCCAGAGAGCCTTTCTGTTGCACAATCATGATGATTTGTGCTCATGATACTATCAGGGCAGTCGCACATGATCCTGCTTTCAATACTGTTTGCGCCTGCAAAAGTTTTTAGGAGGTCACACTGCATCATCTCCAGTCAGTGCATATCCTGTAACTTCCTGTTGAAATCCCATAACTTTTTATACCATAAATATTTTGGTTTATTTTTGTCCCACTTTTGTTGCTCTGTAGTCCCTCTGGACAGCAATAATGTGGTAACATTGGGGAAACATCTAAAGAGAACCAACTAAAAGCAGAATAAATCCATCAGTAATGCACTATTATTGTGTCAACAACAGGTTGCAGAATAGACCTGCAATAAAATACCAGTCTGGAAGGGCCTTTAGATTTATTTATTTAAAGTATTTCTACACCGCCCTTCTACCCTACAATAGGGCACTCAGGGTGGTTTACAATAAAATCGCACACATACATAATAAAATAATACACAATAAAAACACAAAACATTACAGTAAATTAAAATACATAAAGTACAATTAAAATACATAAAATACAATATGCATATATATACAGACATGCATGCATGTATATATATGCATAGGTATATGCTGGAGTGATACTAAAAGGACTCAAAAGATAAAAATTAAAAATAACAAGCATAAAAACAGTGTCAGGTTCACCCGTCAGTCCCTCCCAAAGGCTCTCTGGAACAAGATAGTTTTCACAAGTTTCAAAAAAACCATCAGGGAGGGAGCAGAGCAGGTTTCTTGAGGCTGCGAATTCCAAAGCCTGGGAGCCACAACTGAAAAGGCTCTCTCCCACGTGCCAGTCAGTCTTAACATCTTTCATTCTAGGCACACAGAGGAGACCAGAGGCAGATGATCTTAAATCCCGGGCAGGTACATATGGGCGTAAGCGGTCCCTCAGGTACATTGGCCCAAGGCCGTTTAGGGCTTTAAAGGTCAAAACCATCACTTTGAATTGGGCCTGGAAACAAATTGGGAGCCAGTGGAGTTGATAAAGCACAGGGGTGATATGCCCCCTGCGCCGTGCTCCAGTTAACATTCTGGCTGCTGCATTCTGGACCAACTGTAGCTTCTGAACCGTTTTCAAAGGCAGCCCCACATAGAGTGCATTACAGTAGTCAAAGCCTCAATGTCACCAATGCTTGTGTCACTATGGCCACATCAACTGCTTCCAGGAATGGACACAGCTGGTAGACCAGTTTGAGTTGGCCAAAAGCACTCCTGGGTACCGCAGCCACCTGATAGTCAAACAGCAGGGCAGGATCCAAGAGAACTCCCAAATTGTGAACCTGTTCCTTCAAGGGGAGTGCAACCCCATCCAGAATAGACTGCAATCTTATCCCTGGTGCAGTTTTTCCTTTGACCAGCAACACTTTTGTCTTGTCTGGATTAAGTTTCAATTTGTTAGCACACATCCAGCCCTTCACAGCCTCCAGGCACCGGTTTAGGATGAGCATTCCTACCCTGCAATCAGATGGTAGGGAGAGATAGAGTTGAGAATCATTAGCATATTGATGACATTGCACTCCAAATCTCTGGATGACCTCTCCCAGTGGTTTCATATGGATGTTGAACAGCATGGGAGACAGAATGGAACCCTGCGGGACCCCATAGACCAACGGCCAGGGGATGAGCAGTAGTCTCCCAGCACCACTTTCTGCATCCTGTCCATCAGGTAGGATTGGAGCCACCACAAAACAGAGCCTCCCAAACCCATCCCAGCTAGATGGCCTAGAACAGCCTTTCCCAACTAGTGGGCCACCAGATGTTGTTGAACGACAACTCCCATCAGCCTCAGCCAGCATTGCCAATGGTCAGGAAAGATGGCAATTGTGGTCCAACAACATCTGGTGGCCCACTAGTTGGGAATGGCTGGCCTAGAAGGATACCATGTTTGATGGTATCAAAGGCTGCAGAGAGGTCCAGCAGCACCAACAGGGATGCACTCCCCCTGTCACATGCCCAGCATAAGTCATAAAGCAGGGCAACCAGGTCAGTCTCTGTCCCATGATCAGGCCGTCTAGATAATCTGATTCATCCAGAAAAATTTGTAGTTGAGCAACCACCACCCTCTCAATCACCTTGCCAAGAAAGGGGAGATTAGAGACTGGGCGGAAGTTGTTAAGATCCACAAGATCTAACAAAGACTTTTTAAACAAAGGTCTTAGCCTCCTTCAACAATGTTGGCATAGAACCTTCCTTTAGGGAGGTGTCAATCAAATATGCCAGCCAACCAGGCACTCCCAATCTGGCAGATTTAATTAGCCAGGGTGGGCAAGGGTCAAGTGAGCAGGTAGTGGCCCTCATATCTCCCAGAATCCTGTCCACATACTCAGGCTTTACAAGCTGAGAAGTATCCATAGAAAAATGACCAGAGGAAGCCTCAGGGACATCTGGCACAACTGTGATTAAAGAGGAGTCCAAGTCTGTCCGAATGCGAGCAATTTTATCTGCAAAGTACCTCATGTGACAATGAGTGACTGAGGGCTCAGAGTCTAATGTGGGGCTAGAGCCCAAAAGACCCCAAACCACCCGGAAAAGCATCACTGGATGGCACTGAGCAGACACAGTGGTGGCAGAGAAATAAGCTTTCTTTGCTGCCATCAGAGCCACATGATAGGCTCGAAAATGAGCTCTAGCCTGTGTTCGGTTGAAAGCAGATTGAGTTTTTCTCCATCGCCGCTCTATCTGTCATCCTATTTCATCAGACTCAAGGTTCAAGTAAACCAAGGTGTATTATGGGCCTTCCCGGGTGGGAGAGGGCGCTTTGGAGCAATAGTGTCCATTGCCCGGGATACCTCCAGAGGCTATTCCAGAGACTGATCAGGGCTTCAGCAGTATCGCCAGCCATGTTGGGAACATCCCCATGCTGGGAGCATTCAGGAAACCATCCAGGTCCATAACTCTCCGGAGGCAGACCATCTTAATCAGCCCTTCACCCTTGCAAAAGTTACCGGGGGCACAAAGGCTAAACCTGATCAGATGGTGATCTGTCCATGACAACGGAGTCACTAAGAACTCCTCCACCCTCAGATCACCTTCTTCCTGTCCCGAACAAAACACAAGTCAAGCGTGTGTCCTGCCACATGCATTGGTCCAGATGATATTAAGGACAGCCCCATGCTTGTCATGGCAGCCATGAAGTCCTGAGCCAGACCTATGAGTTTAACCTCGGCATGCATGTTGAAATCACCCAGAACCATCAGCCTGGGGAAGTTCAACACCAATGCTGAGACCAGCTCCACCAGCTCACGGAGGAAAACCGTTAGGCAGCAGAGTAGACAGTACACCAACAAAGTCCCAACTCTGTCTCCCTGACCCAATGCCAGACACACACACTCAAAGCCAGAGGTGTTAGGGACAGGGTACCTGATGGGATATGGATTCCCTGCAGACAATTGTGACCCCACCTCCCCAACCCCTGGATCTAGGCTGCTGGAATGCCACAAAACCTGGTGGGCAGAGCTGGGAAAGTCCCACTCCGCTCTGGTCATTTAGCCAGATTTCAGTAATAAAAGCAATGTTAGTACACTCATCCAGGATTAAGTCCTGGACTAAAGTGGTTTTATTAGTCACTGACCTTGCATTCATCAGCAGGACAGTAAGATCCAGGGAGTTCCCAGCATAACTACCATAACTAGAAGTTCTAGGTTGGATTTAAATTGGATATGTAGTTGTTGATCAGAATGCAGTGTATATTTCAGCAATTCTCCACTTTCTAATAAGACCAATGTTCTTAGAATCAGCATCCCCAAATCACTTGCCTAAGCAAAGTTGATATGACAGAACTCCTGTTACTTCATAGCTTCTCAAATGAAATGCTGTCCTATAGAGACTATTCATACATTCAGCAGAAAGCCATTAGGGACCAGGTTGTACATGTACGTTCATGACTGACTGCAGCATCTAGGGCTGCTTTGTATGTGTGAATGAGCTAACATAGTTCAAATAGCACAGACAGAATTTTCATCTCACCTCAAGCACAATGGTAATCAGTGGTGCCAGTTCACCCATTGTGAGTAATCATGCTGCGTGTACTGGCCCTAAAGTACAGATGGGGAAAATGTGGCCCTCCAGAAATCCCATCATCTCTGACCATTGGCCATGCTGGCTGGGCTGATGGGAGCTGGAATTGATCAAGATCTGGAGGACCACATGTTCCCCATCCCAGCCATAAAGGAATTACTGCCTTGGTGACTGAATGACATTACGGCTTCCTTAAAGCAGTCCCAAATGCATAATATTTCTTTCACGCAAAACTCACTGCATCGAAGTAAGGACTGCAGGATCAGCACTTAGTATATGCCTTAGGTTGGCAGTTGTTTTCTTTGATGCAGTTTCTTGCAGCATTTTGACAAACAAGGAACAAACAGCTTATCTCATGAAGATTTATAGCTTATAGCTTCTGTAGTCTTGTGAAGACATCCGCTGTGCAAATGGCAAGGTTAAAGTGATTGTGTATGAAGTAAATACAAACTTCAGCTAGTATTTCATTCTGAAAACCAGTTTAAGCAATAGTTAGATAACTTTAAATAGAAGCTTTTTCATAAACTTGACCCTTACATGAAGTTTTCTCACATTCAAGGTCAGATAAAAATATAGAAATGTTCTTTACATGAGTTTTTCTCACAACCAATTCAGATTTATAGTGACCCCCCCCCTTCAGATACTGGCTTTTAAAAAAATCCTGCTCTATTTTTAATATAGCAGTTGTGATATTTGATTCATCATTACAGGAAAGCCTCTGTTGTCTGTTTGTTGAGAGGGTGTCTTCTAAGCCATTACACCCCAAGTCAAAAGTAGCTCATTCTGCATTGATTAATGTAGTGAATATATCTGAAATTGCTTAATCTGCTAACTTTGTTTACTTTTTCATCTCTCTAAACAATCAAATGAAGTATCTCTGAAGACACCTGATTGATGTTGTCAATGCTGTACTGATATTAACGTTTTCCAGTAGAGGTTCAAAGCACAGCCGTAACTTTGAGTGTATTTTCAAATCTGCTACCTTGAGTAGAGAGGTGTAACCTGGTTCTGCATCTTTGCCCTCTTGGTGGCTTCATTTTCACATGCAGAAGAATGAGATGGTAGAACCCTGATGTAGAATGTAGAATCACATTTGATTGCAGGCAGAGGATCACTTTTTTTCGTTCATTAAGCTCACATATTCTTCTATCCCAGGTATATTCAGTTGGAACCATTATATAATAGTTCCAGAGGTTCTATCCCTATACAGAGGCCCGGATTGTTGATTCATTTAGGAACATAGGAAGCTGCCTTATTGTGAGTCAGACTATTGGTCCATTTAGCTTAGTATTTTCCATGAAAATAGCATATCAGGTTAGTCCATAAGATCTAACTTTCAGTTATATTGCACGGTGCTGCATGGGGTCATTTTGTTTTGGGGGGGGATCATGGCTGGGGAATGAAGGGATAAACCTCCCTTCCCTGCACACTGTCATTCTGGTAACAATCAAGGGCCCTTGTGGTTGTAATTAATTTAAGCAAAACAAGAGATGTTGCTACATGCTATGACTTTGGAAGCCTACACCTGTGTTGAAGGGGAGGAGTCCACACCTCTGCGTACAAAGAGACTGTGCTGATCCAAAACAAGTCTGCACTCTGAATAATGAAGTTTTGTAGGAGATATAGTAAATGGTTTTCTTTAGGGGCTTGTGGTGTTAATGGTTACTTCTTTGTATTTAAAGATTGTTTTATTATGTTCATAATGTTGTTTTTGCTTATTATATTTGTTATGTCACTGTTTTATTATTTTTTGTTATTAGGAAATTGTTTTTGCAATTGTTTTTGAGATGTATTTTTGTTCAGCTTGTTGTAAGCTGCCTTGAGCACAATTTTATGTGGAAAGGCGGCATACAAATAAAATGACGATGAGGATGATGCTGTGCATTAAGCCTAATGGGTAGTTTGACCCATATTCCAAACAAAGACATTTTTTAAAAAAAATGTGCACCCCAGGGGAAAGTGGGGCAGAGCTTGGAAGAAATTCGCTAGGAAAAGCGAATCACTTGTCATTTATTACTTTTTTGAGGAATGAGTGGGTAATTTCTTTACATTTTGATTGTAATTGAACAAGGAGTAATTTTATTACTTTTGTGGAGTAATTGTAATGCTTCCAGCATTACTTTGGGGCATTACTTGGGGGGGGGAAGCAGGGGAAGTCTTCTGCTCCTCTGATTTGTGGATGAAAATCATATGCCTCAAACTGGGCTTCTGCGCAGCTTCGCTCTTCCCTCATGCTCTGTGGGTGGGTAGGAGGTGACAAGGGAGGAGGTGGAGAGTGAGATGGGGTGGAGTGGAGAAAACAATTGTTTAAAATAGGATGGTGGTGGAGAAGAATGGACTGGAAGAAAAAAGGAGCCAGAGGGCAAGAACATGGATAAAGGAGGAGAAGGAGGCAGCAGCAGAATGGAGATAAAGAAACGTGAAGGTGAGCAAAGACAACATATGTGTGTTAATACTGTGTTTGCACTTGGCGTGCAAAGCAGTCTCCGCCACCCTCCTTGGCTAATTTGCTGCATTTTTTAAAAAAAATGTGCACCCCAGGGGAAAGTGTTTGCTTGGGTGGGTGTCCCTTAGTTGGTGGCAGGGCAGGGTTTGAGAGGTGGTTAAGTGAGAGAGAGATTATGCTTGCTGGCTGAGTGTGTGTGTTTGTGGTGGGGGGGTTGCATTTAGTTTAGTGCTGAAGCCCTGAGCTGTGGCCGTTGCCTCCCTCTCCCTCCTCCCTTACCAACAGAGAGACCACCACTGCTATCTTATAGATAAAAGAATTATTCTACTACCCTCTGTATGTGTGTGTGTTTATTTTTAATGTTGTTTTAGGCTACTTAAGTATGCAGCAGCCACGTCTAGCACCTTGTAGACACTCTAGGTTTTTTTTAAAGTAACAATTGTAATTGTAGTGATTACTTTGAGTAATGGTAAAGTAATCAATTCCTTTCAGAACAATTGTAATTGCAATGGTAATTTATTCCTTTTTGGGGCCATGTAATGTAATTGTAATTTATTCCTTTTTAAAAGTCATCTTCCAAGCTCTAGGGTGGGGGGGGGGAGAGGAAAAAGCTTGGGAGGCTACCTACATTCTGAAAAACCATCCTAAACAATTATAGATATGTGGACTTTTGCTCACTTCTTTTCAAAATATTCTCAATAGGTGCTGCCAGCCTCAGCATTCCGTGATCTTGGAGTTGGAATTCATAGAACACAAAGCATTATTGCAGGAGAACAGAGACATGGTTTTAAGAGTACACCTAGTAGAGAAAGGGAAGCAGGCCAAAAGACCGTCCCTGGTACATGTCTATTGATGCTTTTCTTGGTTTGTATTTTCAATTTGTATTTTAAGCAGTAGGCGATGGCGGAGCTTACCTGACTTCCTGTCACTGACAATGGAAGTCCTGTTGTCGCTGTGGCTTATCGGGAAGAAGGAGAGGTGGTGACGAGGTCAATGTGGTGCAAGCACCCCAGTGGAGCCAATCAGTTGTTCCACTTGTGCATTTGCACTGCGCTGATTTCGCTGCCGCCTCCCCCCTCCTCCTCTTGCTTCAGGTAAGCTGCAGCAATGCTGTTGATGGGAGGTCAGGTAAGTGCCACTGTCCTGCCCCATCAACCACTACTGATCTTAAGACCCCTTTCTTCAGTCACAAGGAGCAGATAGTCATTATTTTGGGTTCAGAGAATGGGTTCAGACATAGGCAAGGAAGATGATTGGGAGTGTGGAAAACAAGTCCTAAACCCGTGAGGAAAGGTCATTTCAGCCCAGAGAAGAGAAGACCTGTGTGCAGGGTGGGGGGAGATGCCATGATAACGCAAAGGACGGCCCATAGTAGAGGGCAAAGACTTGTTCTCTGCTACCCCAGAGGGCAGAACTAAAGCTAATGGGTTGAAATTACAGGAGGGTAGATTGCATTGAATATTAGGAGAGACTCCTTAATGGTATGAGTGCAGAATTGAACACTAGAACCAATTACCAGTGGGTGTTTGTTGGGCTCTCACTCACGTGAGGTCTTCAAGCACAGGCAGGAAAGCCACCTGTCAGGGATGCTCTCACTCTGGATTTCCTGCATTGAGCAGGGGGTTGGGTTATGTAGCCCTCCAATTCTATGAATCTCTAATATGTGGCTGTTCACATACAGCACTGCTCTCACACTTGCAGATGTTGCTGGAAAGATAGTTAACTGAAATGTTATAGAACACACTTGTATTTCATTGGTTCATTATTTTTCCCATATATCTTTTGCTATTACATTACTGTTTTGCTCTGATTTCTTCCATTACATATCCAAAATTTTAATCTATGGCTTATCTAATTTGCATGTTCTTGGTATATTGGTTGATTCAGAACCATCACAAATCATTATGAAGTGGATAATATCCACTTTCATGCTTGATGGATGATTAAAACTACCAAGCAAATGTCTCTTTAATATTGTGGTTTGAGAGATATAATGAAGGTGCAAAATGGTCTCCTTCAGTCTTTTAGGCATTTCAGAATACTGATATCTTTCCCCCCATAAAATTAAGTGCTATTTGAAATAAGCTTTTATGAATTAATATACCATATTCCTATTGCCCAAAGGTGCCAGCCCAGGTTTGATTTTGTGTTGTATATATTCTAGCAAACACGAGGCAAGATGGTGATTGAGTTCTATGGTTGAAAAGTGACTACCTACTTCACTTACCTATCTGTCAAATGGGAACAGCAGAAACCTAAATTATAAGATGCTGAATTTGATGGGCTTTTGGTATAATCCAGCAGGGCACTTTTTATGATGTTATAGAGTCTAGTAGGTGCAGGGTGTGGAATGGTGGAGCAGCTGAAGTCAATTGGGGTTAGGGTAATTGCAATAACTGATTTAAGTATAGTACCTTTGTACAGTGTTATCCTGCTGTAATCTGTTCCAGAGATGGAAGCTGTGATGTGTCTATGGAACTCTAATCTGCCTTCCCCAATCATATAATAATTGTAAAAAGAACAGAGGGTTGTATTCAACATCATGCTAAAGCAAATGGAACATTCTCATTCTCTCCTGCCCTGTCCCCCCAAATCTGTTCATGAGGTTCACTCATGGCAGGGATGCGCATGCATAGCACGCATGCGTGCCATCAGCCAAGATGGCAGCAGAGACTTCAGCCCCTTAGGGAAACTCGGCCACCATCTTGGTTAAGGGCAGTGCTGCATGTGCAACCATACAACAGCTGAGAAAGGTAGGTTGAAGCAAGGGAATGGCGGGGGCTCCGGAGCTCTCGCCTTGGGATCCGCAGCAGTGATCCTGCTGCTAATCGCGAAAGAGGAGTGGAGGGGCCTGTGATGTTCTGCTTATATTGTAAATATGGTAAGTGCTGTTTATATAGAAGACATATGGTAAGTGGAGTGAAAGAGGAGGGGGGAGTACATGAGCAGTAGAATGCTGGATGATTGGCTGAGCGTTTGAATGGCTGGGAGTATAAATGGAAGAATGACAGTTGAATCAGGGTGGTGGATGTTAGAGGTTTAAAGAGGTGAAAGAGAGGTTTTGGTAGTGTTTGGAGGTTGTTGTTGAGAGTGAGTCGGAGTTCTGAGGCAATTAATGAGAAGTAAAGTACATGTCAGAACATATATGAAACCATAAGCTTGTCAACAAAGTAATTAAGTAATCTTGTTATTTTTAGTGTTCAATAAATATTTCTTGGTTTACAAAAAGCCTGATTCTTCAGCTGGAATACACAATCCAGGGGGGATGGCAGAGTAACCAAGGCTGAACAGTAATTGTATTGAATGGTGGCAGCGGCGGAGGAAAAGATATTGTATCCAGTACCATAGAGAAACCCAGGGCTGTAAGCTTCAGTGCAAGAGACTGCAGGGGGGGTTGGGAATTACCTATACCCATAGACACAAGGTATCGAGATAGCCTGGCAGAGACTAAGGCACAGTCTAAAGGTTATAAGAGATACAGAGTGTTGGGTAGCAAGGTCTAGCAGGGGGATCTTCTGAGATCTGTGCTAGTGCGGTGAAAGGTAAGAATAAACCTTATGTTCCTGTCTGCTGGTAGCCACAAGTGAGAGCTTCACAGGTGGTGCTGGGGAAGGACGTCACAGGACCCCTCAGGGGCCCCTGTAGCCCCAGTGCCCCTCAGCCAGGGCCCCACCTAGCCGCCCTTTGGAGCCAGCCCTGCTTCTCACCCCCAACCACTCTCTGGAACACTCTTGCTCCCCTCCAATCAGTATCAGGAAGTTGACAGAGCTTGGAAAAGTTACTTTTTAAAACTACAACTCCCATCAGCCCCAGCCACTGGATTGGACTGAAGGGAGTTGTAGTTCAAAAAAGTAACTTTTCCAAGCTCTGGGTCTAGTCAATTTCACTCCTAAGAAAGAGAAGAGTTCCTCTAGGGTCTCTCCCTCCTTTCCTTCCACACATCCAGACTGATTTTGACAAGCCGCATCTCTTTACCTAGAAGGGTTCCATTCTTACTTGCTATTCCAGGGGAAGGCTGGGGCACTAGCTCACAAGCAAAAAGCAGCATGGAAACTTACTGGGAGATAAAGGAGCTAACCAAAAAGAAATAAAAAGGAGTTGCTGGTAAGGACACAACCTAAGACACCTTATAAATTATACTTATGTGTTCCTTTGTAAATGAAATTTAACTGTTCTTCTTTATTTTCTCCCTAGAAGAATCTGATTGGATTTTAAAATACCTAAGTCTTAGGAAATAAAGAAAGTCTTAGATTACAGAGTGATTACTCGCATTAGTCCTGCTAGTCTGCCCTTTATTGATTTGCCCAAATTAAAGAATTACCTGTCTCAGAATAGCTAAACAAAGACAATTATGAGTGAAATGTTGTGCAAATAATTATAAATGGCTGCTAAAAAATACAACAGCATCCTGTTCATTATTTAGCCCCAATGATGGGTTGGAAAAATAAATATAAATGGATGAGAGGACCCAGCATTTTTGTTTTTAAGCTACTGATCATGCAACATACTTAGTTACCATTTGCAAGAAAAATGGCATGCTGCTGGCTAAATTTCTGTCTGAGAACTCTACATACAAATGTGTTCCTTGCAAGCTCCCAGTGGGAAGAGGGTTTCGTTTACTCAAGCTTACTGGCATGTCTGATGGTTCTAAACAAGAAAGCCAGGTTGCAACCTAGATAACTCTCCTTTTTTTCATGATTCATCTGGAGTCAGGTCTCTTTGCTCTGAGGATGTCAGCTTTCAGCCTGAGCCACAGGTGGGTACCATATTGCAGGGCAGGCAACAAAAGTTGAGAAGGCCCAGGTGCAGGTAACAGAGTACAAGATAAGTTTTGAAGGGAGTGCAGCAATTTATCCTAGCATCATCATCTCCAGAAAAGTGCATTGCTCAGGCTGATGATTTATAAGGCTTGGTGGAACTAGTTTGTCCTTGGGATCAGCTGGCAGCAGGCTAAACCCTGTGGTGGGGCTGGTATCGCAGCCTAAAGAGAGCCCTTTTGCAGAGCTCATGAAATAAATGGAACCCCTTATGTGCAGGCTATAAGGTGCTAGCACAGGGATGGGGAACCTGTGGCCCTCCAAATGTTGTTGCTCTCATCCCTGACCATTGGCCATGCTGGCTGGGGCTGATGAGAATTAGAGCCCAACATCATCTAGAGGGCCACAGGTTCCCTATCGCTGTGCTAGAGCTTGCTCACTTCAAACCCTGGTTTGACATTCCCCCAGCCTTCCCCACATTTAAAGCCATACTAGAAATGTCAGCCATGGTGTCTCTTGCCCTGCATGTCCCATTGCCTCTCATCCACTCTCCCCTGATAGAACAAGCAGAGCTTTCAGCAGATACGGATGAAGAAGGGTGGGCAACAGGATTTGGGGAGGAGCTGGGTATAAGCTAAGGCTGCATGTTTCTTTGCCACTGCAAGGCTGTTAAAAAGAAAGGTAAACTCTTCATCTATGACAAATTGCATTCAGATTTTGCTCCCTTCCAAAATTTGCAAGCATTCATCTCTATTGCACGGTCCAGGGCCCCTCTGTGTATTGAAATGAAATGTCAACATGGTATCATTCTGATATGTCAAGTGCTAAACTAGCATTGGGATACTGTTTCCTAAGATACGGCATGAGAACAACATCATTTCATTACAGGTGTATAGGGACTCTTTAACCATGACATTATGTCTCTGCTATACTATAAAACGACAGCAGAACTGCAGCTTGTTGCAAACCTGCAGAGACACCATAGAGGCATTTGGAGTGGCTATTAGAATGCAAATTTACAGTGACTGTAACAACTACAATGCAAGGAGAGAACAACTTCCCCACTCCTGTCCCACCCTCCCTAATCCACACCTTTCTGTTGCCTCTTTTATTCTTCTGAGATAGCACAGCAAAAACCCTCTTTCATATGACACAGCCAGGGCTGAGTGAACGACATTTCAGACTTGGAGAAACTGCAGTCTAAGAAGAAGACCATTAGGAGTCTTTTCAACATATGTAGCCATGAAAGCAAAATTCCGAACATCTATAAATGAACACAGCTCTGTTAGTAATGGCAACAGTCTGAACAAAAGTCTTAAACAATGAGATCCTTTCCAGAATGTTTTCTGCAGTGCAAAATATTATACAAAGATTTAGGGCTAATTCACATGGTTCGGGTATGTAGGTTTTATAAAGGGCATGGGAGAGTCCTGAGTTTGAGCCCCCTCCTTCACTGAATGTAGATCACCCTCTTCAAATGCGTGAAGGGCAAAAACCTGTTCTCTGCTGACCCAGAGGTCAAGACTAGATCTAATGTTACAGTTGGGTAGATTTTGGTTGAACATTAAGAGAAATGTCCCAGTGGTGACAACAGTTCAATGACAGAACCAATTACCTGTGCATGTGTGTGTGTGGGGGGGGGCTTCTCATGAGACAAATTGGTACAGTTGTCACAGGTGATGGGTGAGAGATATGGCAAATTAGTGTCCCCGGGCCTCCCACTTGCATCACTGCTGGCCTAGGACTACGGAAGAGGAAGAGAAATGGAGGAAAAGTGGGGGAACAGTAGTCCCCCTTTGCTTCAGGTAGTTCTCTCCTGCTTTAAACTCTTACACCAGGCCTAGTTCTCCCTCAGTGGAGATCTTCAGATAGAGGCTGGACAACCATCTGTTGGGGACACTCTAGCTCTGGTTTAGTTGGATTGCACAGGCAGTTAAGATTAGATGGCCTACAAAACTCCTCCAGCTCTTTGATTACAACATTTCAAATGTGCAAGGAAGCCTCTGGTGTACCTTTGTGATTGTGCATAGACCTCCACTTTTTGCAGCCTGCCCATTCCATTGTCACAACATCGACTCACTTAGGTATTTGTGGCTGGAGGTCCTGATTCGAAGGCATGTGCAGCTGCAGGGATTTTTTTCCAGGGGGGGAGGGGCAAAGTAAAACTCTGGAAGATGGGAGCAGGGTAGTTTCTCACACACACACCCAAATTTGAGAAGAATAGAGCCTGTACTTTTTTCTTGTATTTTAAGTTCTACAAATGCTAGAAACTTACTTTTAAAAAAATGAACGTTGAGAATCTGGGGACTATGGTGCACACACACAGACACACACACAGACACACACACACACATGTGGACTTCTGTTATTATAACTGATGGATCTATGCAAAAGGAACAAGGTGGGGAGGCATGCAAATTCAGTGCTTGCTTCTTTGCCTTCCTCTCCTGCAGAGGCCTGTGGGAACCTGCCTACTGAATGCCAAAAACCATTCTGATCATGCCTAGGGAGAAAAATCATCGTCACTTCACTACTCCTGCAGTCCTGCTCCTGCCACATTACCCATGCTTAACCCAAGCCATGGTTTGGCTTAGCATGTCATGCAGACTGGGGCTCATGACTTGTCTCTCTCCAAAGAACCCATGAGCTATCAGTTACCAAGGTTTGTTCTTGTTTTAGTGCCCATGGTTTGTTTGGGGAGACAACCACAAGCCTGGGTTAGCATGTAATGCTAAGCCAAACCATGATTTAGGAATAGCATTGTGGCAGCAGGACTGGGGGAGGAGTGAAGCAGTCGTGATTTTTTCTCCAGGCACCTTGCTGTTCAGGGAAAGCCAAAGTTTGGCTTACAGTTATATGTGGACCAGTACTAATTAAGAGTCTCCTGTTCACATAGACAGGAGAAGTGAGATATGAACCCTCTCTTACATTTGGGGTCACTTAAAGAGACCTTGCTTCTGGACTCTTCCTTCAGGGAGGTTTGTTTTGTGTAAACTGGGAGAGATATGCTGGATTTGCCATATCCTAAAGCCCCACAGCAAGCATATCTGGATTATGGGATTGCATCCAAAATGTAGTAGATTACTTCTCTTTGCTGCTTAGAGTCAATGTTGACAACAGAGAAATTAAAATGCTGTGATTGCCTATCACTTAATGCTCCTCTTTGGGCTCCTTTGGAAACAACTTCAGATATGGCCTTGTGTTAATGCTTCTTATTTAAATTACTTGGAGTCAGTTTTCAAATCCAATTATTGTGTAATCCCACTCACATCATTTGACAATGGCTGCCATTAAAATTTCCTTATAAGGGTGTCCTTGTGGATTATTCCGAATTCCCATTGCCCCCCCAATGTTTATTTACAAAAGACTCCCAAGATGAACCAATGCTATGCAGAATGTCAAATAAGGGTGTAATGCATTGGCAGCAAAACTGAACATATTTGGTGGTCACTATCGACTCTTCACAGCCTTTGTTGAGTACAGTGAAGGGTACTTAGGAATGCTTAGTGCTCTGCTTGCACGATGCCACTTAATGAGCTAACCAAGTTAATAATTCTTGCTGGTTTTATTTGTCAAGAGTTCAATATTTTTCCAATATGAGGTTTGCTGCTTCAATGTGCCTTAAATGGCAGTTTCTAATTAATGGTACTTGAATGTGTTCTTCCCCCTGGCCCCCCGGCCCCAAATTCATACAACAGGCTTGGTTACAATTTATAAATGATTTTAAAAGTATAATTAACATTCCATCATTACAAGATGTATGCAAACAGATATGCAAATTAGGAAATAAATATGCACACTTATAAAATACTGTTGGATTAAGTAGTCCTTAACATTTTTAATGAAATCAATATTTTATGCATTTTTTCTCACAACTTTAAGCACTTATGACTCACTAGGTGTCAGATTTAGGATCACTTTTGAAATTATAGAACTGTTTGCTGACCCACATGTCATTTAGTGAAGTTGCTTGTGCAGTGGGAAGGAGGAGAAGTAATTTAAAAAGCTGAGATAATGGTTCAGTTTCAACCTAATGTGAAACCATAGTTTAGCATTTTGGGAATGAACTTGTTCAAGCCTCAGTCATAAATTTGCTGCTGTTTTTAAACTGGGAACTGTGGTTGATTTAAACTATAGTTTTTTGAAAGAAGCCAACATCAGAAACCATGGTCTAAACTTGTTTCAATAAGCTATTTTATGGCCACAGATTGAATCATAGAATCATAGAATAGTAGAGTTGGAAGGGGCCTATAAGGCCATCAAGTCCAACCCCCTGCTCAGTGCAGGAATCCAAATCAAAGCATTCCCGACAGATGGCTGTCTGTTTGGCCTAGTTAGGATGTAAGAAAAATCCACTATGGTTTGTTTAAACCAGGAAGCAAATGTTTCCAATCTTTCTCTCATGATCATGTTGGAAAATAAGGGATGGAGCACTTATGATCAATGCTCAAGCAGGCTCCTTCCTGTATCACTAAACTATGGCTTAGAATTATGTCTGAACTGGGCCACCATGTACAGGTATGGTTGTTTAAGTCCCCCAGATTTTCCCTTGAACCAACATCTCCATTATAGGGTTATGCACTTATTTCTGTTGAATTTCACCTGACTGCCTTCAACCATTCTCTCCTTTACTTTTCAAGTCATTTTATTATTGGATTCTTCCTATGTTTTTCCTATTCTTTAAATTCAGTAGTTGTCTATACAATTTGATCTCTGCTGGGCAAATTGGATAAACCATAGGAACACGCATAAAAAGAAAGTATGGGGCAAAAAAAAAATTATGTGGAAAGTTGTTTGAATTTCATACAAGCCCCTTCAGTTTCTATAGGAGAAATGCCCCCTGAAAATCTTGGTCTGTGTCACTTCAGTGAGTGTGATGAATATTTTGCTGTCATAACTGTAGTGCACCCCTGGCAAATGCAGAAGGACTCAATGATGTCTCCATGGTCAATTGATTCTTAACATGACTGAAAGCCAATAGCATTAAGATTGTATAAGGGTAGTTGAAGGAGTGTCTTCTCCCACATATCCTATCCTGATTTTTCTTCAACTTTACAGAGGTATATACTATTGCTTCACAACATTTCCTGAGAATAGTCTAAAGCAGTGGTTCTTAACCTTTTCCACTGCCAGCACCCCTTGGATTTCCAAAATATGAATGAATGAATGAATGAAACTTGATTTTTACCCCGCCGTTTTTCCAAACTGGAACTCAGGGCGGCTTACAAATAAAACTACATGTAGTTAAAAACATACAAAAATATACAATTAAGATACAATTAAACTATACGCAACCTTAAAACCATGAAACAGGCACTTAATATACTAAAATTTTTTTTTAAATAATACATAACAGCATAAAACAATAAACAAACCTTGTAGTACCCAATATGCTCTCGCACCCCCTGAAAAAATACGGTTCATTTTTTAAAATTTTTTTTAGTTTATTTTAATGTGTGTCTTAGCCCAACTTAGCTAAGATAAATGACAGTTTTCCAAAATCTTTGGTTTTATAGTTAACGCCTCACACCCCTAGAAAAAGTGTCTCACATCCCCGGGGGTGCGTGCACCCCAGGTTAAGAACCACTGGTCTAAAGTTATCCGATAGCTCTCACCTTGTCAGAGGCATGAAGTGTTGCTCTCAGCCAAGATCTTGCCCAGATAGCCTTCTGATAATTTCCTCTTCTTTCAGATTGGTGGCCATTGCAAAGAGAGCATTCTTAGAAATGACCAGCTATGTAACCAGCTTCATAATGCGGTCCACCAGGTTTAGGACCTTGGCCCTTTAAAATTTAATAAACAAATGCTTCTTATTTAGGACTCCTCCAGACCGAGTTTTTTTTTTTTTTGCAGTTGTATTCTATGTCATGTAATTGATGCAATAATAATGCATTAGTTGTGGATTTATACTGGACCATCCACACATCATTCCTTTTCATTAGCTGTTCTACTATGCTTCCTCAATGTTGTTACATTATTGCTATCTGGAGGGGCACTCTTGTACTATCGTGCAATAAAAACAGGACAAAAAATAAATAAACCAGAACATTTGTGTTATAAAAAGTTACAAGATTTCAGTAGGAAGTAATGGGACATGCGTTGATGGGAAACGAAGCAGTATGGCTGCTCCAAAATGTCTTCAGGCGCAAGCAGTATTGAAAGCAGTATTGCCTATAACCACCCTGCTACCATCATGAGCACAAATAATCATGAATGCACAATAAAAAGGATATCTGGAGGGGCCCTTTGACAGGTGTATGCCAGTATGTCTATTTGCTTTTGGTTTGTGTGTGTGTGTTTAATTTATAGTTTTTCGATTGTTTTGATAGTAGCTGGTTTTAATTGTATTTGGTTTGCTTCCCTGCCTGCAGAATTGTGATGCTGAAAGAAGTGGATTATACATTCTCTACAGGACTGGCTTCAAGTTTCAGTGGCCAGAAGAAGAAATAAAACCAGGTGGCCATATATAATAAACCCCAAGTCAGACACCAGGGCTTGTAGCCAACTAAGTTCTGTTCAGAGTAGACCCACTGAAATTAATGGACCTAAGTTAGTAATGTTCATTAATTTCCATGGACCTACTCTGAGTAGGATACAACCCTGAGATCCCAGATATTAAGATCACCAGTTTTTTAAAGGGCTCAGATGAATAAAAAAGTATTCACCTGGAGCTGAAGATATAAAGAAAGTGCCAGGTGAGCATCTTTGGGGAGACTGTTCTATCACTGGTGTGCCACCCTTGAGAAGGCCTCTCTCTAGTAGTCATCTGCTTTATTTGGCAAGGGCATTATTAGCAGGGCCTGTGAAGAAGATCTTAACTTCAGATAGCAATGTTGCTGGGGTCCCATTGCCTTGGCAGGATCCAGTGATGACACCTGCCCTGGGCCCTCATGTTCAGCACTCATTGTTAAGCAACCATTTTAATTCCCTACAATTGGTATCACTCCAAAGCATTGTGAGAAATTGTAATGGTGACACTCAACCCCGACTGAGAACTGCCTCTTAAATTTCCCATTATATCTTGGAGTGATGCTCTGTGGGGGCATTAAAATGGCAGCTCACCATCCAGCAGTGGTTAGAGCAATTGACATCTCTGTTGTCATCAAAGCAATTCAAGTTGCTTCAGAGTTGAGCAAGTCGCTCAGTGGTGGTGCACACTGCATATGCTCAGAAGCACTTTGAGACCAGTGGACAGAGCATTGAACTTAGACTGGGGAGACCCAGGTTCAATTTCTGCACAGCTATGAAGACTGGAGGGATCATTCTCAGCCTAATCTGAGACAGAGCTGCCATTATGGCTCAGCATAATCTGGTATCAGTTATGGTCCATGCTCTAAGGCAGTCTATTTCCAATCCTGTAGTTGTCCTCCTCTCCCTTGCTGTCACCATCCCTTTACCTGCCTTCTTCCCCTGCCCTACATGAAGACACTAGCTAAGAGAATAGTGATGGGAGCAACTGGATTGGCTCAAGATGTTTTGCTGCATGAGCCAAAGGACAAGATTTATCCTCCATCATTCCATATACAGAGGTTGACTGGACTGATAGTTGCATCTTAGATCAATATTGGCAAGGGAACAGTGTTCTCCACTGCAGCTGAGGGCATAGGCTCAGCTATGAGGGGTTGCAGGAAAGACTATGTTGTACACACAGCTCTGCCCTCCTGCAGAAGGGTGTAGCCAAGAGGTCCCTGCCTCAGCATCTGCTGTCTTGGGTGGTTACCTCACTCTGCCTAATGGTAGAAGGAGCAGCAATCATGGTGGCCTGCTGACTAGATCCCAGAGAAAACATCGAAGAATGATTTGAGGATTATGCCATGTAGATGCCGTGTAAAAAGTGAGTGAACAAAGATGATAGTTTCAGAATAAACAGTGTGGAAGCACCCAATGTTAGCTACTCATGTATGCTGGGCAGAAGATGCTTTATGTGCCCCCTGAGTCCCCATTCTGTAGCATCTACTCTGTATTCAAGAATGTCCTACAGATGCTGTGAAACTGGAAAAGGTGCACATTCTGATGCATTGACAGTCCATTTTCTTTGTTAAGGGACGGTGTCCTTGCACTAGTTTTGTGATAAAGCTTTGTTGAACTCTGACTTAAATTAAATACGGAGAATTCTGATGAGATGTTCCCTGACTGTTGAAGACCTTAAATAAGGCTGGTCTCCAATAATACACAACTGAAGACAATAAGTCTGTGACTCTCTGCATTTACTTGGTAGTAGCTCCCTTGAACTCAGTAAGATTTAGTTCTGAGTAAACACGCCTAGAATTATGCTATGTATTTCTACACGCTAGTCTGGTAACCCTTCCTTGTTATGTGAATTAAACCACAGAAGTAACTGTTATTATCAGTCTAACATTTCCATAAGCGTGCAAAGGTTTTCAGAATCAACTTGTTTTCAGCAAAACTGCTGATTGTCTTAGTGGTTTCCGTAAGGCACACTTGATTTAACAAAGGCTGCATTTGGAACCAGAAATGGGCCTATTGTCACTAATTTATTCCTTCGTCCAAAAGCCTGCTATCCCTCTGAAATAAAAGCATGTGCAATATGCTCTGATTCCTGGAAGCTGCTGAAATATTGTACATCAAATTACAATGTGATTTATACAGATTTATTTGTCCTTGCAGGTGCAGAGCAACTCCAATACTGTTTCAGTGCAGACAGCCCAATAATTAAAACACAGAGAGATTTTGCTTATTTGCTGCTATGCTACAGGTATAGCTGGCAAAACAATACAGCTGTTTTCCCTGAGCATCTGGGTAGGTTTCCCCATTTACCCTATAATTGGATGCAAAAAGGACCTATTGCACTTAGCCAAATGTCACTCAGAGCTAGGCAAATCCCTCTACCTTCCTGCCAAATAACCTTTATTATTAAAAGACCACAACTTCACAATCAATCTGTTCCATATGCCTTTTATTCTCCCAACATATTTCAGGAGTGCTCCCTCCCCCCAGTGTTTTATTTCAGTGAGCTGGGTTTCATTTCAGCAGATTGGGCAATCTCCACTTTTCATTCTATCATAATTGTTTTGTGAATTGTCTCAAATTCTCCAATGGATTTATGACAATCTTAAAATTGACAATGGCCTCTTAATTGCACAGGGCCATGTGAGTCACAAAACCCTTGCTTGACCGATTTTTGTTCCTCACGCTTGAGTTTGAGCAGCCCTTAAAAAGAAAAAGAGAAAGGTTGGCAGTGCTGAAATGCATATACATTGAGCCATTTTCTTCTGCCCCCCCACCTCATTTGGAAAGCAATGAGAAGCTTTTCTACAGGCTCATGTGCTACTAGTCACAATTAAAATACACACACACAACAACAAATCAGCAAACCAGCAAAAATATGATTTTTCATTGTGTGAAAGTTGGGGGGGGGTTGCTTTCAGACAGCAGGAGGATCTGCCAGCTGGACTGTATATTAGGATTCCAAATTATAATTAGCTCACTTCTATGGAAATATGTTATCCACAAGTATATTGCTTTTTGCCAAATCCTGGTCAGTTCCTGGATGGTGTGAATTTAATTTCCATTGCAGAGGGAGTCCATTAGATACTGGATATTACTCAAATGGCTTTTTGGGGCTTCAAAATGTGGTGGATTTTGGAATAGTGGCATCTGTACTTCCTTTTGCATTACAAGGTATTTCCGTAACTGTTATGAAAAGGGTAGTATAGAAAGGATTAACGGTACAAAGAGAGAGAGAAATGTTTTTTTCTTAGGACCACAAGTTGGCATGAGCCTTAGGCTCACATACCCCCTTCCCTCTGTGTGTGTGCGCATGCGTGTGCATGTGTGTGAGAGAGATATTTCTGTTCTCCATTTGTTCAAACTACAGTTTCCCGTTTCATCTGAACTCAGGAAACTGGAAACAGAAGCTTTAAATCTCCTCTCCTCGCATGGAAGGAGGAATTCCATGAGCCCAAGAATCCTTCTAGCTTATGCTAATAACAACAAACATTGTTGTCTGCTATATCTCAGGTGTGGGGAAACTTTAGCTTTTCAGATATTACTGAACTACAACTCCCATCATCCCTGGCCACTGGCCATGCTTGCTGAGGCTGAGGTTCCCCACATTTGTTATATCTGAACAAGGCTAGAGAGTATCACCGCCCAGCACTTTGAGTAGGGATGGAAAGGAGAGTAAATCTTTGTTCTATCAGTTACTCATTTTTCCAGTCTTAAATTCACTTCTCCACATTTCTTCAGCAATCTGCAATTTAAAAAAATCCTCATGAAAATTCTTCATCATTTTAGTATGAATTTCTTCTAATAAACATCTTTGGTATGCAGTTTTGATTAATGTACACATTTTGCAAGCAATTAATCATAATGCATTTTTGTATGTTATTTTCACCAATATATTCATTTTTATGCACATTTTCTCCTAACGTATGCATTTTTGTTTAATTAGAGAACTGCATCAGAAAATTAGGATAACTGCATTTTGAAGGATGGCTGCGTTTTGGTTCTCATATTGTTTTAGAAAGTGCAAATGTGACAAATTCAGCTTTAAATGTGAACTGAACCAAAGTTCTTCCCCATCCCTAACTATGAGGCAGCTGCTAGTGCCCCCACAGGCGCTGACCATTACCTTCTCCCCCCCTGCAGTGTGTAGCAGTGCCTGTGAGATGCTATTTTTAATTTTCCACAATACCTTTGACTTGCTCTGAGGCACTGTAGGAAATTAAAATTAAAACAATCAGGAATACACTTTAAGCTCTGGATTGTTTCTTTGAAGTCCCGTCCTTACCTGCAGGTGTGTGGGCATGGCTTCCCAAAAACAGACTTGTGAGCCAAATGGGGAGGCTTGGTAGGCCAAGTTTGGCCTGTGGGCCAGAGGTTCTCCAACCTGGTCTACAATATCTAGAGGACACTACATTGGTTATCCCTGGATTAGAGTCAGGTTTGAAGGTCCCTTGGCAGAATGCCCTCTGGTGAACCCCCTCTGATTTTGGGGATCCCCAACTCTACTCTACACTTACCTGGTGGCAGTGGTAGGCAGCAGCAGAGCTGCAAGCAGCTGGCTCAGAACCTTCATTTCAATTTCCTACAATGACCCTGACATAGCATCACCATGGGACATTATGGGAAATTAAAGGGGTGATCCAACCCAGTTGTCCAATGCAGGGGATCCAGATAGTCATCAGCTTAGTGGTGGGCCCTGTTCCAGGGTCTCAGCAGCTGCTTGAGTACCATGTATTGATGTTCAGTATGGTTTAGGGTTACCAGGTGTCTGGTTTTTGGCCAGATACTCGGGCTTTTGGGGGTCCTCTCCAGGTCTCTGGGTGCGTCACCTTAATCTCCGGACTCTCAGCTTTATTTTTTTTAAAAAAATTAAGTTTCTAGGTGGTCTGGTTCACGAGATATACACCAAAACATCACCCCCACGACTGTTAAATCTGTTCAACAGATCTGTTATAGCAGCTTGTAGCTCTAACCCTGCCCTTTCAGGATTGTAGCCAATAAGTGAAGCCAGGGTTGTGATTTGTTGACCTCCAGGCAGTGCCTAGACCTCATTGCGATGCCAGAAAATGGTGTTTTCCCCGTTTATCTAAAAATCTCATAAATTGAGTAAGTATATAGCTTTCAGGGTTTTTTTCTCTTGTGTGTAAGAGTCAAACCCTGGGCTGTTGAAGAGGGCAGTGTTTTGAAAACCTTCCCAATATGAAAGCTTTAATCCAATACTCACTTTTCTGGGAGTAAAACTGCAATGCTAATCCCACATACCTAGAGTAAACCCCATTGAATTCAATAGGACTTACTTTTGAGTAGACATGGTTAGGATTGTGCTGTAAACTAATGGGACTTTTGAGTGAACATAGCAAAGAATTGTGTTTGTATTGTAAATCTCTCCCTCTAATCCTATTTTTTAAAGCAATTAATCAGGGCTTACTTAGGTATCACAGTTTTTATTATGTAGGAAACTAACACTGACTTTTAAAAAATGTTCTGCAATGACCAACTGGTTTGACAATAAACTATTATACGGGGTGTATGTATTTTTACATCCCCAGTGTGTGTGTGTGTATGGAGTCTTTCCAACAACTCTGTGAGGTAGGGTTGGTGATTGGAAACCAAGGCAACTCACAATAAGAAATAAATCCCTTTAAAATCCAGTAACCATAAAACAAGTATAAACAGTTGCAAAACAGCTTAAAGTGGCACGATTCTGAATTTTGGGTTGGATGAATGAAGTTTATTAATTTATTATTTATTTATTATGCAAATTATATCCTGCCCTTCCTCCCAGTAGGAGCTCAGGGCGGCAAACAAAAGCACTAAAAACACTTTAAAACATCATAAAAACAGACTTTAAAACATAATAAAACAAAACATCTTTAAAAACTTTTTAAAAAGCTTTAAGCTTTTAAAAATATTTTTTTTAAAAAAAGAAAAGGTTTAAAACATATTAAAAAGCAATTCCAAGAGAGACACAGACTGGGATAAGGTCTCAACTTAAAAGGCTTGTTGAAAGAACAAGTTCCTTATCACTTGAGGCTGCAGTTCTCTGAACACTTCCCTGTTTGAGTAAGCCCCATTGAATACATTGGGACTTGCTTCTGAGTAAACAAACATAGGATTGCACTATATATATCGTTACAGGTTGTGTAAATAACAAACATAGTTGATAATAATAGTAATAATAATAATATAGTCATGCTTATATAAATATTTTTTCATACTGCGTCCCAATAAGTATTTGATTTCACACTATGGTTGTAGATTATTTTTTCCTCTACATTTTAAGTGTGCCCTTCTTCCTTGAGGTGGTCATGGTTTCTTACAAGAGTAGAACAAGTACTATGTGGCATCCATAACATGGAAAGCACACCTTGAACTTGGTCTGGTAGCAAATCAGCAATCAATGCAGATTTCAGAGCAAAGGTATTATGTGCTGATAGGGTCTCATTCATGTCAGTGGACGTCACTCATGTCAGCAATCGTGCTGCAGCATTCTGCATTAAATGCAGCCTGTGGGTCAGGTTGTACTGCATGGGGATTTCTGTGACTGACTGGCTGCTAGGATTTTTTTAGTTTTGGTTTTCGGTTATGAATCCTGACTGGTTGTAGGATGCTGAGTTGTCTGCCTTACTCATAGGGATCTTGTTATGGTTGGTATGGTATTGTATGTAGGAAAGCATCACTGTCTTTTGTTTTTCATTTTCTGTTTGCATTTTATTTACCTTAAACCTCACTCCCTTACATCCATAGAAGCAAAAGCAGTAGTTCCATGCACTCAGCTCAACGCCCTAAAACCCATTGATGATGCACCTTGTTGGTTGCATAGCAGTTTGTTTCTTGCCCAATAGTGGTAATAGAGAATTCACATTATTACATTACATTATTACACATTTGGAAGTGTGGCTGCAATTGTTGTTCCCAAGCTGCTGCCTGTGAAGGTAGACCAAGACATGTGTGTTTTCTCTCTGTCAATTATTACTCACTGGAAGTGGGTTGGCTGTCAAAATGAGTTTATAGCAGCCCACATGGTAGACAGAAAGGGTAGAGAATCTTCTTACTCTTACTCATTTCTCAGACCTCTTTCTGAAGTGAAGGGTCAAATATGTAAAGAAATTTAGAGCAGCCATGTTGAATGGTACGGGCAGGGCATTGCAGGCAGGGGGTTGCCAACCCTACCTGGATATGGATGTCTGCAGATGATCCCTAGTCAAGCTTTACCAACAGCGTAACCCAAACTATATCTACACAGAAGGAAGTCCTATTGAGTTTTATGGGGCTTAGGGCCAGTGCCAGAAGGCGGCCAGGTTGGGCCCTGGCTGAGGGCCCCTGAAGGGCCCCTCCTTAGGGTGGGTGGGTAGTGCTCCCTTCTACAATCTGCAGCAGCATTGGCTCCCAACCCTGCCACGGATTGCCAGAGGGAGCTCCCAGGCACCCCCTACTGCCGCGCACGCCTGCGATGCCCACCTGCATGTTCCACCTACCTCTCCCTTGACGTAAATGTTGGTTGCACTGTGGGCACAAGCCTGGCATCGACCAAGTTGGCAGCCGAGGTTTCCCTAAAGCACTGATGCCCCTGCCGCCCTCTTAGTTGATGGCAGGATGTGTGCGCATAGCACGCATGCGTGCCATCAACCAAGATGGTGGCAGAGACATCAGTCCTTTAGGGAAGCCTCAGCCGCCCTCTTGGTTGATGGCAGTTTTGCACCCGCAGCGCAACCAGCATTTACATCAAGGGAGAGGTAGGTAGGTGGGGCATGCGGGTGTGTGCCAGGGCCTGGGGTAGACTGGTGCCCAAGGGCCCTGGCAAGCCTGACACTCTCCCTGTCCCTTAGTAAGTGTGTTTAGAATTGCAGCCTTCAGGGGCATCCATCTTTACTCCCGAGTACTCCCATCTAACATCTACAGAACACTAGGCTCCTTTCCTCTTACAATGGCCTTCTGTTGACTGGCCTGGCCTGAGGTAGGGTTGCCATATTCCAGTTCCACAAATCCGGGCATATTAATATTTGGATTGTCCAGTTGTTTTGTTTTTGTGCCTAGGAATTACCACCAAAAACTGGGGAAAGATGTGAGAAATCTTTTTTTTTAAAGCAACATTTTCAGCCTTAAATGCCTAGACTCTAGTTTCCAACACTATGGAGTATTTATTGATTGATTAAGAGAATTTATATCCTGCCCTTTTGCTGTTAAAAACAGAGCTCAGCACAGCTTACAAATATAATAAAAACAATAAAAATACACAATCAATATAAAAACATAATAAAAACATAAAATAGCAACAAACAAAGTAAGTCAGGGCAGCAGCACGGTTAACCATAACATATACAATATATTTCAGAGATGTGGTGGGTGGAGAAAAACAAGCCAAAATGTTAGGAAAAGGAGTCTTTCACACCACATGCTCGGTTCTAAATACTGTTGCAGCAAGTTTTACAAGTTCCTCCAGTATTCCACTGGTGCAGGCACTCAGACATTCAAAGTATCTGTATGTTTCTTAGGTTTTATAAAAGCAGAGCTTTGCTTAACTCAAAATTTCTCAACCACATCTACACAGGTTCCACCTCCATACTCAAAATGAAACTGGGCCTGGAAGTGTGCAACAACCCCACACATACCTTGCTAATTAGATTACCAATGCCAGGATGTCTGTCTTATCGACTACTCTCCTGCTCCCCCACACACACCGGGCATCATGAAAGACCCAGTCTTCAGAAAGAAAATAAATATCTGGTCCTCTTCAAAGTATTGATAAGCCTCTTGTTTTAATTGAAATAATAATTATAAATTCTTGTTCTTATCACTAATGGGAGTTAATTACCTTGCATATGCTGCTGTTGCTTCTATGGCTGTAACCGAGTGTTCAAGATAAGTGAAATGCAAATAGGAAAAAAAAACACAGAAGGCAGTAACACTTTCCTAAATGTAATACCATACCAACCACAACAAGATTCCTATGAGTAAGGCAAAAAACTAAGCATCTCACAACCAGTCAGGATTCCTAACCAAAAACCAAAAATATGTTAAATGAAGAAATATGTATATAAGCATGACTATCAAATATATTTATTATTTACACAAACTGTAAAGATATTTATAGTGCAATCCTAAGTTTATTTATTCAGAAGCAAGTCCCAGCGTATTCAGTGGGGCTTACTCAAACAGGGACAAAACTGCAATCTCAAGTGATAAGCAACTTCATTCACACAACCCAAAATTCCGAATCATGCCACTTTACGCTGTTTTGCAACTGTTTATACTTGTTTTATGGTCATTGGATTTTAAATGGCTTTATTTCTTATTGTGAGCTGCATTGGTTTCCAACCCTACCTCACAGGGGTGTTGGAAAGACTCCATACACGCACACGCACACACAGTAGATGTATAAATACATACAGCCCATATAATAGTTTATTGTCAAACCAGTTGGTCATTGCAGAAAAACCAGTATTAGTTTTTAAAAAATCAGTATTACTTTCCTACAGAATAAAAACTGTAATACCTATGTAAGCCCTGCCTACTTGCTTTAAAATTGGACTGGAGACAGAAAGAGTTTGAACACAAACATAATTCTTTTTTACATGCACTCCAAAGTCCCATTGATTTTCAGCACATTCATAACCATGTCTACTCAAAGTAAGTCCTATTGAATTAAATGGGATTTACTTTGGGCATATGGGATTAGCATTGCTTTTACAAAAAGCAAGTATTGGGAAGGTTTTCAAAACACTGCCCAAGCTCTGACTCCTGCACACAAGAGGAAAAAAAACCTGAAATGTATATACTTACCCAATTTATGAGATTTTCAGATAAACGGGGGTGGGTGGGTGAAACCACCATTTTGTTTTCTAGACACTAGGTCAATGAAACTGAAACACAATCCCTGATTGGCTGGAATGCTGAACTGGCAGGGTTAAAGCTACAAAGTGCTATAGTACAGTACTGTTTAAAGAAAGATTTAACAGTCGAGGGGGTGGCTGACGTTTTTATCTATATCTCGAGAACCGGACCACCTAGAAACTTAATTTTTTTTTTAAATTAAAGCTGAGAATCCGGGCCACGTAAGGGGCTAGCTGGGCGCCGGGTGGCATGCATAGAATCTGGGTAAAACCCGGCTATCCGGGCAATATGGCAACCCTAGCCTGAGGGCACTTAAACCCTTCTTGCCGAAAGCAAGTAGGCTAGATTAAATGTTCCCTACCCAGGCTCTGTCTTTTAGCTAAGATGTCTAGCTTAATTTCCAATCAGAGAAATGTCTTTTTTTTAATTGTGTGCTCCAAGCAACTGTGATTGATGCTTAATGCTTCATGCTTAATGACATCACTAGGGCCTGCCCCTCACTAGGGCCCACCCCTGAAATCTCAGGTTTTGGGATGCTTCTGACCTGGCAATCCTAGTCTGGTTACAATTGTGTCCATTTCTCATGTAATTAGAAACAAACTAAAAAAAGTATGTGTGTCCGTGTGTGTGTGTGTGAGAGAGAGAGAGAGAGAGAGAGAGTTTGTGTATTATGCTGTATTGGCCCGCCTGGCTTGTCATACCAGGAAGTGCCTCTGTCAGCTCTCAGGCACTGTACTTTCAGTTTCAGTTCTGTATTCCAAGCAGGAGTTTGCTGCAAGGCCTTTTCCTCCATAAGCCTCCAGTTCTTGGTTATCTATCCTGCCAGTGGCCTCCTCTTAATTATGCATTTCACCTACAGACCTCAGGAACATTGTGATTGGTTCAAGGGGTGTAAGTTTACAAATGGTAGTCTATGTAATGGAGACAACTATTCTAGAAGGGCCTAATTTCTTATACGAAGTGCCTACATCCAAAGCTTCTGGTAACTGTTTCCAGGAAATTGGGTATTCTATTTAGGGACAGTGGAGAAACCATCTGCCAAAACATGGAAGAACATCCTTACCTTGCTTTGGAGATCATTTGAGGCACAATGGTTCCTATCAACATATAACAACCTTTTGTAATTCATTGCCTGTATGAGGAAAGCTAATAAAGACAAAAGTTTGGATTAGAATAGTCAAGTCTAAGAAACTATCTCCTTCTTTAGGAACCTTGCCTGACCACTGAAGCACTGATCCCACTGATCCCAGGTGGGATCTTCTGTTGTGGTGCCAAGGTTATGGAACACCCTCCAAAAGAAGGTCTACCTTGGTCCATCTTTGCTTGCTTTTTGAAACATTGTAAGAAACATACTTCAAGAAGCTCTTGTTTTTCCTTTAAATGGAAAGACAAGGTCATTTTAAAGATTATGTGCTGAGTTGGTCTCCTAATTTTTATTGGTTGAGTAATATTGTTTTAAGCAGTCTATCTCTTTTGTTGTTTCTTGTTAAGTGATTAAAATACTTTTTTGAAAGAGAAAAGTTTGATAATATGATCAGACATAAATTCATAAAATGTGTCATTCACCAGTTTTCCACATTTCTTCCATCCTCAGCCTCAGTCAGTACCATGAGATCATGATAACAGTGATCTACCAGGATGCTGGCAAGAGGAAGGTGGTTGGACCTATCCTACATCATTTGCATTGGTTACTATTACCTTTCCATTTCCAGGGTCAATTTAAAGAGCTGGTTGTAACCTTTAAGACCATCTATGGCTTAGAACCAGGTTATCCTATGAGGCAGGGGTGGGGAATTGGTGGTCCTCAAGATGTTGCTGTATTTCAGCTTTCATCATCCCCAGTCATTGGCTATGTTGGCTGGGACTGATAAGAACTTAAGTCCAACAACTTCTGGAGGACCACAGGCTCCCCACCACTGGAGTAAGGACTGCCTTTGCCCACATGAACCTGCCTGAACCTTAATATCATGATCATGCTCTCCAGCTAGTCATTCACTAGGACTTGATTCACTAGGATCTAGGGAAAGGGCCTTTTTGGTAGCAGTACTGGTTATGGCATTATGTTGCCAGGAAAATCCAACAGTCCCCCTCTCATCCCATTTTTCAAACATGATGTTTGGAAATGTTTTTATCCTGGAATGTTTGTACTGAGTTACATAAGAAGACCCTGCTGGATCAGGCCAGTGGCCTATCTAGCCCAGCATTCTGTTTTCACAGTGGCCAACCAGATGCCTATGGGAAGCCCAAAAGCAGGACGTGAGTACAAGAGCAGTCTCCCCTCCTGTGGGGTTTTTTTTTTGGGGGGGGGTGATTTTTAATGCTGCTGTATGGTTTTCATTTTGGATGTAATGTATATATTACTATTTATATTTTATGCCACTTTGGAAAATTTTAGAAAAGTGGGAGACCAGGGTTTGAATCCCCACACAGCCGTGAAGCTCACTGGGTGACCTTGGGCCAGTCACTGCCTCTCAGCCTCAGAGGAAGGCAATGGTAAACCACCCCTGAATACTGCTTACCATGAAAACCCTCTTCATAGGGTCACCATAAGTCAGGATCGACTTCAAGGCTGTCCATTTCCACTTAAGCAGGATAGGATTGCAGCCTCCATCACTTGCAAATCACTGTATAAATGCTAAGTATTATTACTATCAAAACGTATTCCTCAGCTTACGCTTGGTCTACAAACTCCCATATGGGATCTGCATTTACAGACAATACACTTATGGGTTGAAATAGCTCTGTATTTAGGGGCCTACAACATGTGGTCAGTGATCAACTTTTGGCAAAAGTGCCTGTTTTTCTATCTCTTGCACACTAATAAGTCATTTCCTTGATGCAGGGCTTTTAATTTATTTATTTTTAATTTGCTTTGATTATCTGCTTAATTTCATTGCATCAAGACTATTAAAAAACATACCGGGCCAACTTTTGTTAACTCCATGGATGGCAATGAAAATGCAGGGATGAATCTGTCACCTCAATTTTAAATTTAGTGATTGGTTAGAAACACTCTGCTCAAATCTAGTTTTTTTTTATCCTTGTGTCAGCATTTAATTCCATTTGCATATAAGCTTATTTCCCTTCTCTAAATTTAATTTGTTAGAGTTTGGCCCTCAGCAACAACAACTACAAAAAGTAATTGCATCTCAGTGTTGGGCATCGGTGCCAACACAGCATGTGCTATAAAAGATGCTTCACACACATTTAAAAAATGTAGTCATTAGTGTCATTCTGCCCGGTAACAGAACGTGATGACATTAAAATGTGTGATGGGTTTTCTGTACTGAGATGTGTTATACCTTATCACAAAGTGAAACCGTGCCTAAGGGGCACATTAAATTATTTAAGGGGAGATTCTCTATATATTGAAAGCAGGGTAAAACTGCTGGGTAAACCAGGAGAATAGTCAGTCCATTGTCCCACAGTGACGAATGTGGACCATGACTGACGTAGAGACTGTAGTTGTCATGACTCCAGTCGTGACTTGGATATGGAGGAGGCCTTCAGTACAGAGGAAAAGCTCGTCAAGTCCATGTTATTGATGTCACTGGCACAGGAGGAAGGCCTGTTGAGGAAGGGCCATGGCTTATTTGAAGAACGCATGCTTTGGATGTAGGAAGGTCCCAGGTTCAATCCCTCGCATCTCCAGGTAGAGCTGGGGAAGTCTTCTGTCTGAAACCCTGGAGAGCCACTGCCAGTCCAGTCAGCAAAGGCCGTGTTGAGCTTAGATGGACCAATAGTAAGTCTGACACTGCAGCATCCAGATCACAAGACCCATGTCTTGAGCTCCACTTTCCTGAAATGCCAAGTTCCACAACCTCAGACGCCTCTAATTCCCCACAGCTGCACAAGTGACAGGGCACGTAACCCTTGAGCCACTCACTGTGGGGGTGATCTTTAGCTGGCCCTTTACAGCCAGGAGACACTAGTGGGGATTTGAACTCACATACTCTGGACTCCCAGCCAGGCTCTCCTCCCCACTGTGCTATACCAGCTGTACGGCCCTTCTGTAGTGCAGCAGAAATTTGCAGCGGAAATCGGAGACTGCTCTGTGTTTTGTTACTCCATCTGTCTCTCTCTCTCTGAGCAATGTCCCTTGATTTCTCCCTCCTGTCTGCATTCCCTCCTATGCCTCCCCCTAGTTACAATATGGGTGTGCTATGTTGTGTAGCTGAGCAGGCAGTCTTTGCTTTGCAACTGACAATGCTGAAACTTTTGGCTTTATTCAAGGAAATCTCACGAGGTCAAAGGCTCAGCAAGGTGTTTTTTTAAGGTTAAAATCTAAAATGTCCTGTAGGAAGAAAATGCTTGTTCATTCCTCATGCTCACAGTCCATAGGAATATTGTCTTGCTTTAAGCATGTACCAGGATCAACTTAAAGCATCACTGAATGCATCTTTAACCGAAGAATTAACTTAAATGTTCTTTGTAATAGTCTTTGGTTGGGGACTGCCTTCAAGTTGATTCCGACTTATGGCGACCCTATGAATAGGGTTTTCATGGTAAGCGGTATTCAGAGGTGGTTTTCCAATGCCTTCCTCTGAGACTGTGAGGCAGTGACCGGCCCAAGGCCACCCAGTGAGCTTCATGCTGTGAGGGGATTTGAACCCTGGTCTCCCAGATTATAGTCCAACACTTTAACTAGTTAGGACTAAAAGTCAAATTAGAGTTGATTGATGGGTTTCACCCACACTTCCCTCATGTATATACCACATTTTTTTAAAAAAAATCAGTAGATGTCATGTTTTCATAATTTATTTTGTTCCAAAGATGATATGATAAACACTCATCAGGTTTCATTCCTGTAATGGCTGATCTGGGAACATAGGAAGCTGGCATATATTGAGTCAGGTCCATCTAGGCCAGTATGGCCTATACTCACTAGCAGTCTCTCTCCAGGGTTTCAGGCAGGAGTCTCTCCAAGCCCTACCTGGAGATGCTGGGGATTGAACTTGGGACCTTCTGCATGCAAGGAAGATGTTCTACTATTGATCTATGTCGGTCTCTCACCTTGTTTTAGTGTAGGAGTAGGGAACCTATTTCAGCCACACTCTGGGTGACCTTCCAGAGGCCACAGGCAGGTGGTGGGCAGCAACAGAAGCAAGAGTGGGTGGAGCAACGGATGCAGATTTTTACCTTTGTACTGTAGTTTAGTTTCAACACCCCCCCCCTCTCTCTATCCTCTGTTATCAGAGTTGAAGGACACAATCCAGTCAGGCAAAAACTGCCAGGGAGTAAAGCAGGGCTAGTGAGGGGATGTGGCGAGAGGGAATGTGGTCTGAGGAGAATACAGAGGACCAGATAGAAAGGTCTGGATTTGGCTCCTGGTCTTGAGGTATCCCACCTCTGCTTTAGTGCTTCGGTCCCATCTGCTGCTGGGATCTACTGCTTGCTGGCCAACTGTAATCTGAATGGCAATGATGGCTACCTCAGATGTTTTCCTGGGAAATCCTAGCAGGCTTTGCACTGACTGTTCAAGTCCTTTTTGGTGGGCAGGTTGGCAGTTGGTGGAGGTCTCCAGGCCATCTTTGCTTGCCTGGCTTTCTATTTTCTACCTGCCACCCTGGAAAGCTATCTGTTTACCTATCTAGAATGAACTTGTTTAATATATATATATTAATTATAGATGTTTTAATGTAGCTGTTGTCCTATGTATTTTTATTATAAATAGCTGTATTTTATAATTGGTTTTATTCTTGTTATTTTGTGGTTGTTTTTTATTCGTTGGTATTTCTTTTTGAAATGAAAGACGGTGTATAAATTCTTCTAATACTAATTATAATTATTTCTGGAACTAGCTCAGGCCCATGGCTCTGGGCTTGGCCCCAAACCCTACTCGTGCCAACAATTCTCCACCCCATTGGAGTGTTTAGCACTCCTCTACTTTACTTCCCCTCCTCTAGCATATATTCATTTTAAAATGTCATATAAGGCTACTCTTTATATGACATTAATGCAGATAGGCACACGGTGGTCTTTACTTAAACCAGATGTTCTTTGTCTGGCTGCTCTGGTTGAAAGCAGGTTATCTAAACCAAATCAATTTTATGTATTTTTGAGGGTAACAGGTACACTCAGATTTTTTTTTTAAAAAAGGGGGCTCTTGTTAACGGAAGCCTCTTGATCTTCTATCCCTGCCTATTTTGATGCACTGCAGTACACTTGTTGACCTGAACACTTGTTGGTGTGCAAAAATATAATGTGCCTTGAATGAGGGAAAACATTATTCTCTGACAGATATTTTTAATTTTTTAATTTAGTGCAAAAGTGTCATGAGCCAGATGTTTGGTGACTGTTCAGAATATTCATGGGTTCAGTTTTTATCAGGCAGTCCTCAGGCAAGCTACCCAGAATTAATTGGCAGTGTGCACTCACAAATTTTGGTGGTGTTTAGTGGCAGGAGGACAGTGTGACGCCCCTGGAAACTGTAACACCCAGGGACTATGCGTATTTCATCAATGCAAAGTAATCAGTCAGAAAAGTTTGGGCAGTAGTTCAAATACATTTTAATTTCACAGTTAACCTGCATGTCTGCATTAGGCCATCTGGGTGGTATTTGAGTTTAAATTATGCAAATGTTTATAGATGGAAAGGAATCTACTCTATCTTGGTTGAACTAATATAAAGGCTTGATCTTCCGCTGGTATGAACAGGTCAAGCTTTACTCCTAGGTGGCCGCCTACAGCAACAGATCGGCAGGCCTCTCTCTTATCTGAGTTTGGGTTATGTCTTTCTGAAGCTCAGTGAAAGCAGACAGCTGAAGGAATGTAGAAAGAATAGGTGACAGGGAGACATGGAACTAAGACTTTGGATGCTTCCAGTCAGTCACTATTTTCTGGTGGGATTCAATGACGTACTGGCAAATTCAGGCTGTGCAATTATGGGTGATTGGTGCAACAAAACCTCTTTCCCAAAAGATGAAAGGAAAGTGATGGGAAAATGCACTGGAAAGTGTGGGATAACATTTGCTTTGCTGAAATGTCATCTGACCTCCCTGTAAACAAATTAGAACAAATACTCATTAAAAAGCCAATGTCATCTAGGGATCATCTACATGGGAGCATTTCTTCATAGGAAATACACTTCTTTTACCTTTGCTTTTTATTTGCATCGTCCGCTGCCAATCACTTTTTCCCATTCACACAAGCAGGCATTCCTCTGGGAGGGGGGATTAATCTCATGTTTTCCTTGCGGCCCCACCCTCTAATTATACATTTCCACTCCCTCTGGTTTCTAGGTGACCAAGCATGCTCAGTCTGTTCTATCAGATGCAGTACGTTCCTTTTTTTAAAAAAGGAAGTGTGAATACCTGTGTTTTTCCTGGTAGGATACAGCTGAAATACAATCTTTGTTTGAGCAGTGTTATACTTTGCACATAAGTTAGAGGAAAAAGAAAATAATGGCGCCATTTGCAGCAACTTAAAAAAGGCCAGCAGAATGGAGGAGAGCAACTGGAAGTTGCTTGTCAGCCTACAGGAAAGAAAATGAAGGAAGGGAGGAGGAGGGAATGGGCATGGAGAGGGGAACAATTAACACACCCACCTAGAAGCATCAGAGCAAAGTGTCTGCAAGCACTAGAGAAAGGAAGTGAAGACTTTTTTTCTTTTCATATCATCAGTGGATTGGGTTAGTACAGATTTACATGGGGAAAACTGAGATAGCTTCTGTTTGCCGGTAATGTCGTGTGAACCATGCAAATTAAAAGGAGATGCAAGTAGCACCAAACACAGAGTAAGCCACAATGTGGATGAGCTCTCCCCACAAACAAATCAGGATGAATGCTCAGTAAATGGGTAATCCAAAAGCACCCTTATGCTGCCTTTGAATCTGGCAAATTATGGACAGTTCTGCCACCTGCTATATCACTAGGGATGTACAAGACCCCCCCCATTTTCCCCTTTTGTTTACGTTCTTACAAACTTTGCTCATCCACTATTCCCTGGTTAAATCACATTTGTTTTGATGCTCCCAAGTGTGTCAATTTCCCACCGCCCTTTTAACTTTTGTATTTACTTCCCCTTGTTTTGTGGAAATCACTTTCCCTCCCCTCAGGAATGCCTTGGAATGATGCAACATGCGAGGCATTCTGGGAAAATAAAATGGCAGCTGCCAGGAGGAACCTATGCTGCCCGCGGGGAAAAGTCAACCTTCCCACCCCTGAAAAATAAATGAATAGGTATCAGTAGGATAACAAAAACAGATTCCATCTGTACTATGGAATTACTATTAGTATATATGTGGAGTGTGAATGTATTAGTCATTATACTATGGAATTAAAAATTATGCTATTGAGTATTCAACAAATGAGTTGTTGAGTTCTGTTTTTCCCCCCATTCATAACAAAGTGAATGCTCATTCCTACGGATTAGGGAGCCTCAACTAGGGTCTCCTCATCTTTTTTTTATAATGCCCTAGCAGCCTCATACTTGGCATTGCTTAGGAATTCTAAGAAACCTTAAAAAAATCAATGCAGTTTTGAAATCATTGGTGAAAATCAGTGCAGTTTAACAAAGTTCAGTCTGCCACCTTGATTCAAAATGGCATCCTACTGTACCTAAACATAGATGAAAAAGTTGCTTCTTGTCTCAGGAACCATTATGCAAAATTTAGTGATGATAACTTAAGAAGTATTCCAATGCATATTGAACAAACAACTTCCCAGAACGGATTTTAGATTCATGGTTATTTGTGCTCATAATGGTATTGGAATGGTCATTTGTGATCCTGCTTTCAATACTGTTGGTGCCTGCAAAGGTTTTGGGGTGATCATAATGCTTTGCTTCTAATCATTGCATCTCTTATAGCTTCCTGCTGAAATTTTGTAACTTTTCATACTACAAATGTTTTGGGTTTTATTTATTTTTTATTTATAAATATATTTGTATATTGCTATTTCATTTTTTAAGAAAATCAAAGCAGTGATACAACAAATAAAAAGACATACTATAAAAACCATTAACATGCAGTAAAAACAAAGGTCATCTATTGTAAAAAGACATCTTCTTAATTGCCTGCGTAAACCTCATGGAACAGAAAGGTTTTCAGCAGGTGCTTAAAGGTTAAAACAGAAAAGTGCCTGCTGAATCTCTGCTGATAGAGCATTCCAGAGAACTGGGCCGATGACACTGAAGGCTCAATTTTGTGTCGATGTTAAATGAGCTGTGTCAGCTTGGGGAATGACCAGTGCCACTCCTGCAGATGATCTCAGTGATCAAGCTGGGATGTAAGGGTTCAGTTGGTTCTTAAGATACCTTGGATCTAAGTTGTTCAGGGCTTTGTAAATTAATACAAGGACCTTGAACCTGGCTTGGTAGTGGATGGACAACCAGTGCAGGTGTTTTAAGAGTGGTGTCACATGTTGTCAGCCATATGCCCCCACCAGCAGTCCAGCCTCTACATTTTGCCCTAGCTGAAGCTTCTGAACCAGGTCCAAGGGCAGCCCCACATAGAGTGCATTATAGTAATCCAGCCTCAAGGTTACCAACGCATGGACTGCAGTGGTCAGGCTTTACTTGTCCAGGAACGGCCATAGCTGATGAACCAGACAAAGCTGGTAAAAGGCACTCCTAGCCACAAAGGATACTTGGACCTCTAATGACAAAGATGAATCCAGGAGTACCCCTAAGCTACAGACCTGCTCCTTCAGAGGGAGTGTGACCCCATCCAGGACAGGCAACTTGCCTATCTCCTGGACATGGAAACCACCTACCCGAAGAGCCTCTATCTTCCCAGGATTCAAGTACAGTTTGTTGGCAGTTTGTTAGTACAGTCCACTATCTCATTCAGACACTGATCCAAAGCATTCACAGCCTCTCCTGATTCAGATTTTATAGAGAAATAGAGTTGTGTGTCATCAACATATTCTGATACCTAGCTCCAAAACTCCTACTGACAGTTCCCAATTGCTTAATATAGATGTTAAATAGCACTGGGGAGAGAACAGTACCCTGATGAACCCCATACCACAAGTGCCAGGGGGCCAAGGAACACTTACCCATTGTGATTCTTTGGATGTGGCCTTGAAGGTCAGAGCAGAACCACCATAATAGGTGCCTCTGATACCCACCCCACTGAGTCAGTCCAGGGGAAAACCATGGTTCTCCCCCTCCCCCACTGGTTCCTTGATTTGTCAGACTTGACTATGGTGACACATGCACTAGTTACATCCCAATTAGACTACTGTAACGCGCTCTACGTGGGGCTGCCCTTGAAGACTGCTCGGAAACTTAAATTGGTACAAAGAGCTGCAGCCAGAATGTTAACTGGTGCTGGACTTAGAGAACGTACAACCCCTCTATTGTACCAGCTCCACTGGCTGCCAATTTGTTTCCGGGCACAATTCAAAGTGCTGGTTTTGACCTATAAAGCCCTATACGGCTTAGGTCCAGGCTATCTGTTAGATCGTATCTCCCCTTATGAACCTGCTCGGCCTTTGAGATCATCTGGTGAGACTGTTCTCTCTATTCCATCTTCTTCGCAAGTTTTTCTTGCGCAGACACAGCATAGGGCCTTCTCAGTGGCTGCCCCTAGATTATGGAACTCTCTCCCCAATGAGGTTCGTACGGCTCCCTCGTTATCGTCTTTTCGTACCCAGTTGAAGACTGTTTTGTTTAGACGGGCTTTTAATTAATAATGTTTATCATTTTTTTAATCTATTTAGGATTTAATGTACTTTTAACTGTTTAATTGTATTCTTGTTTTGATTCTTGTTTTGATGGTTTTTTAGTCTAATTATGTTTTAATTGTAAGCCGCCCTGAGTCTTTTGAGAAAGGGCGGGGTATAAATATTTTAAATAATAATAATAATAATAGTACAGTGGTCTATTTTTTTCATACTTGCCAAAATTTTGGTGAATGTGTTAATATTTTCACCACAGGACAAAACAACAACAACTGCTTTTGAGGGTAGAAAAGTACACAATAATGTTTTGAATTATTTATTGATAGAATTAATGAGAAATCTCATATCTTTTCATTAAGTAGTGCAGGGAAATCAGGCATAAAATCAGTTAGACTACATCTCAGCTCCACCTCCAAATGTCCGTCCAATATTGGCAACCTATATTTTGATTTCACCATTTTAACAACATAAAAAGTTGATTTGCAGAACCATGTTGATCCAAAAATTAAAAACAGTTTTTGAATAACTGTATTTAGAACCATGAACTCATTTTGATTTAAAATATGAGTTGGCATCATAATGATTGAATCATCTTTCAAATGTTGAGTGCTTTGAAGTAAAATCACATACATTTTGAAAAGGTGCCTCTCCAAAGACAGAAGCCTCAATGTTGAGATAGTTGAGAATTGTAGAGGTTAAAGTGAAATGGATCTTGCTTGAATACAAAAACAATTCTGTACTTTTCAAAATTGGAAAAGCCATTAGGACTCGAGGACGAATCTGTGATTGTTAAGGGCAGAGGACAGACATTTCTTAAAACTGTACACGTGTAAAAATATTTTTTAAATTTTTTAATTTAAAAATAGGTGGTAAAAGTAAAGCACCAATTCACCACAGGTCCATAGCCATTTCACCATATGTGGTGAGAGATGACTGTGTTGGACACCAATGCTATAGCAGAAGCTGCTCCTCCAGACCACAATACTGTGGTAACATTGTGGAAACACTGCAGAACAACTAACAAAGTGGAACGTGTGGATGGTCCAGTATAAATCCTCCACTAATGCACTGTTAAAAATGTCAGTCACTCCACCCCTGAATAAGTAATAAAACAGTATTCAGACATGTTGCAGAATATTTCTGCAAAAAACAAACACCCCACCAGTCTGGAGGGGCCCTATGAAAAGTTGGGGGCAGGTTGAAATGAACTGTGCAGCTTACAGCCACACACACACAAAGTTCAAATATGTGATAAGCTATAATAAAAGTTAGATATGCATAAATTAGTCTGGTATTTTAGTGCAAGTAGGTCCAGTAGAGCTGCTGAGTTTTGCTTTATTGATATTATCTCATAATTAGCTGAAAGGTTAGTATTAATGATTGCTGCCTATCTTCACACCCTGGATTATCTGTTTTCCCGCAGATGATATATGCAGACTTCCAGTATATACCATATGCATATCCAATGCTAGTTTGCCAACTGTACCTAGGTGAAAATTTTGCTTATAGATGGTAGGAAACTGTATATATTATAGGGATGTTCTAGAATTCTGCCCAATTCAGATTTGATACCAAATTTTCCATTAATTCGCTTATTCTCTATCGTTGCGGATCAGATGTTTATGTAGTGATTTTCCGCGGCTATTTTTGAAAATGGATTTTAAAAAAAATAGCCTCTAAAATATCGATATTTAGAACGATAATTTTATCAATATTTTTGCAAGGGAAAAATGGATCAGTAAAAGCAACAGCTAACAGACAAAGAACAAACTCAAATCAATACTGGCCAGTTAGGTTGATTGAATGCTTCGAACCAGCACCAACTAACAGATCCCATTCTTGGATTATGTTGGCAATTATTTTTCAAAAACTCTTCAGCAGTAGCATGCCTGAGAAGGCAGCCTACTTGTCTGACTCTCTCGCACTTTTTTTGCAAACTATAGCTCTCTTCAGGCATTTTGAAGTTTAAATATTGTTATGCTTATTGTCTAACTACTTTGAACCCCACCTTGTGAGAGTAATCGTCCTGAAAGGCACTTAAAAAATCTTTATTTATTTATTTAAATCTTTATTTATCCATTCATAAGTAAATAAAATAGGGTGATATCTAACATTAGTCATTGAAATCAATGGAGTTAAGTAATGTCCATTGATCTCAATGGGTCTACTCTGAGTTATGACTGTTAAATACCACCCATAGTGATTTTTGAAAACATAACTACGTTGCTGTTTAAGAAATGTATCTTCTTGTGTGCCTGGGAAGGCTCTATTTCCCACTGGTGGTTTTGTTGCTCTTTACATTGAGGTAAAAAAGGTAAAGGTGTTCCTGCACTTATAGTGTGAGTCGTTTCCGACTCTTAGGGTGACGTCTTGCTAGGGTTGCCATATTGCCCGGTTAGCCGGGTTTTACCCGGATTCTATGCATGCCACCCGGCGCCCGGCTAGTCCTTTAGGTGGCCCGGATTCTCAGCTTTAATTTTTTTAAAATATCAAGTTTCTAGGTGGTCCGGTTCTCGAGATATACATAAAAACGTCAGCCGCCCCCCGACTGTTAAATCTTTCTTTAAACAGTACTGTATAGCACTTCGTAGCTTTAACCCTGCCCGTTCAGGATTGCAGCCAATCAGGGATTGTGTTTCAGTTTCATTGACCTTAGGCAGTGTCTAGAAAACAAAATGGTGGTTTCACCCCCTGTTTATCTGAAAATCTCATAAATTGGGTAAGTATATACATTTCAGTTTTTTTCCCTCTTCTGTGCAGGAGTCAGATCTTGGGCACTGTTTTGAAAACCTTCCCAATGCTTGCTTTTTGTAAAAGCAATGCTAATCCCATATGCCCAGAGTAAATCCCATTGAATTCAATAGGATTTACTTTTGGTACATGGTTATGAATGTGCTGAAAATCAATGGGACTTTGGAGTGAATGTAAAAAAGAATTGTGTTTGTGCCCTCCAGTCCTATTTTAAAGCAAGTAGGCAGGGCTTACTTAGGTATTACAGTTTTTATTCTGTAGGAAAGTAATACTGATTTTTTTAAAACTAATACTGATTTTTCTACAATGACCAACTGGTTTGACAATAAACTATTATATGGGCTGTATGTATTTATACATCTGCAGTGTGTGCGTGTATGGAATCTTTCCAACACCCCTGTGAGGTAGGGTTGGAAACCAATGCAGCTCACAACAAGAAATAAAGCCATTTAAAATCCAATAACCATAAAAACAAGTATAAACAGTTGCAAAACAGCGTAAAGTGGCATGATTCGGAATTTTGGGTTGTGTGAATGAAGTTGCTTATCACTTGAAGTTGCATTTCTGTCCCTGTTTGAGTAAGCCCCACTGAATACGCTGGGACTTGCTTCTGATAAATAAACCTAGGATTGCACTATAAATATCTTTACAGTTTGTGTAAATAATAAATATATTTGATAGTCATGCTTTTATATAAATATTTCTTCATTTATCATATTTTTGGTTGTGAGATGCTTAGTTTTCTGCCTTACTCATAGGAATCTTGTTGTGGTTGGTATGGTATTACATTTAGGAAAGTGTTACTGCCTTTTGTGTTGTTTTTTTCCTATTTGCATTTCACTTATCTTTAACCTCACTCTGTTACAGCCATAGAAGCAACAGCAGCATATGCAAGATAATTAACTCCCATTAGTGATGAGCACAAGAATTTTATAATTATTATTTCAATTAAAACAAGAGGCTTATCAATACTTTGAAGAGGACCAGATATTTATTTTCTTTCTGAGTCCAGGACTGGGTCTTTCATGATGCCCGGGGGGGGGGGGGAGCAGGAGAGTAGTCGATAAGACAGACATCCTGGCATTGGTAATCTAATTAGCAAGGTATGTGTGGGGTTGTTGCACACTTCCAGGCCCAGTTTCATTTTGAGTATGGAGGTGGAATCTGTGTAGATGTGGTTGATCAAAGGGAGAAGAAATTTTGAGTTAAGCAAAGCTCTGCTTTTATGAAACCTAAGAAACATACAGATACTTTGAATGTCTGAGTGCCTGCACCAGTGGAATACTGGAGGAACTTGTAAAGCTTGCTGCAACAGTATTTAGAACTGAGCATGTGGTGTGAAAGACTCCTTTTCCTAACATTTTGGCTTCTTGTTTTTCTCCATCCACCACATCTTTGAAATATATCGTATATGGTTAACCGTACTGTTGCCCTGACCTACTTTATGTTTGTTGCTATTTTGTGTTTTTATTATGTTTTTATATTGATTGTGTATTTTTATTGTTTTTATTATATTTGTAAGCTGTGCTGAGCTCTGTTTTTAACAGCAAAAGGGCAGGATATAAATTCTCTTAATCAATCAATCAATACTCCATAGTGTTGGAAACTAGAGTCTAGGCATTTAAGGCTGAAAATGTTGCTTTTAAAAAAAAGATTTCTCACATCTTTCCCCAGTTTTTGGTGGTAATTCCTAGGCACAAAAACAAAACAACTGGACAATCCAAGTATTAATATGCAAATATTTGCATAACATGCAAATAATATGCAAATAACTTGCATAATATGCAAATACTTTACATAATATGCAAATTAACCTGCCCGGATTTGTGGAACTGGAATATGGCAACCCTACGTCTTGCGACGTTTACTAGGCAGACAGTATATATGGGGTGGGATTGTCAGTTCCTTCCCCGGCCTTTGTTTACCCCCGGGTACTCATTTTACCGACCACAGATGGATGGAAGGCTGAGTGGACCTCGACCCTTTTTACCAGAGATTCGACTTCCTCCTTTCGTTGGAATCGAACTCCGGCCGTGAGCAGAGCTTCGGCTGCGTTACCGCCGCTTACCACTCTGCGCCACGGAGCGTCTTTTACATTGAGGTAATAGACCTGATTTTTGTGGTCTGGGGCCATTTGCCTCAGTCTCAGCTAGAGATGGGAAGATCTGTCAATTTTGGTTCCCCAGTTTCCCATTTCCCCAGTTTTAAATCCAGTTTTCCACATTTATGCAGCAATCTGCGATTTCTTGAAATGAAAATCCTCATGAAAATTCTCCAGCATGTCAGTGAGAATTTCTCTTTATAAACACATTTTTGTAGGCAGTTTTGACTAATGTACACATAAGGGAGAATTTTGAAGGACTGCTGTGTTTCTGTTCTCATATTGTTTCGGAAAGTGAGAATTTGATTGGTTCAGCTTGAAATGCAAACTGAATCAAAATTCTCACCCATACCTAGTATTAGCACAGGACTGCTTCCCCCCCCTCATACACACACCCACATACACAAAACACCCCCTCCAAACCATATGACTTCCTTGTGATGATATTCTACATGGCTGTCATTTGTATGTGAATGTAGGAACGATGTGGGTGAGACTAATTGTATGGATCTTCTCAGTTTCCAGTGAGGTACATTCTAATTGTGTGGGAAAAATCTACCTGATCAGCTCCACCAAGATGGTGGAAGAATTCACTCACACATCATGGCCATGTGAGTGACTATCACAGGGAAATGCAGGTGGGCTTGTGTGTGTAGATGAAGGGGGCACATGCCTTCCTTATGTGTTCTGTACTTGCCATTGTAGATTCTATCACAAGTATGCTGATTACTCCTCACTGAGCACTCTTCTGGGCCCAGATGCCACCCAGTCATACGTTTAAAGTTAGAGGAATAGATATAATGCCACTGCAATCTCTTCTTTGTGGAGGTAAGGGTCACATGACATGCAGATATTCATGGAGGAGGGTATCAAGCCTATTAGCCATGACAGCTAAATGGAACCTCTGTGTTCAGGGGCAGTATATCATAGAGTACTGCATGCTTACAGTACAACAACAGGCAATGGCTATCCCTATCATACCCTATTTGCGAGCTTCACAGAAGCATTTGGCAGGGTCCTATTGGAAGTAGAATGCTGGACTAGATGGATCTTTGATCTGATCCAGTAAGGCATGTCTTACTTTCTTATCCCAAAGGATCATTTGTTTTGCTGTAGCAGATTTGGGTATGTCATCTCTGTACTGGAAATAGCTGATATGCAATGGCTGAAACATCGCTTCCAGATGTACTGTTTAGTGAGGCATGTGGACATGAAAATGATCTTGTATTGTGATGTTGGTGTGGCATATGGGGTGGTGAAGTGATGCTGAGCTGTCAACATTTTATGATGCGCAGCTCTCTGGTTCAGCTTCTGCATCTGAAATCAAACCTGTGTTCCAGTTACATTGATACATGCACTTCTGATTATAGTTAATGGATTATTCATCCTCTTTTGTCCTTGGGATAATCCTAAGTATGTGCCTAAATCTCTGATCATGTTGCCCATAAAAACTAGTCAGGCCAGAGTTCTTTGCTAAGGTGTTGAATGTTTTGGCCAGTGCAGATGGTAAAGATATGTTTAATAATGAGAGAGAGGATTAGCTGGAACAGAAACAAGCGAAGAGAAAAGGATAATTTCATTTTGTATGAAGCTGCCTGACATTTCGGGGACCGAAGGACTGATTAAAATGGTATCAAAAGCTGCTCCTGCCAGGCAGTTTATCCTAATGTTGAACCTGCTTATCTTGTCAACTGTTTTATCCATATGTATTATTTTGCAACTGTGGTGAATAACCCAAAAGCTGTCTCTTCTCATTTGCGCTGATTAAAAAAAATGAATCTGTAAATGAAAGAGTACACGGGAAGGCCACAGGATTCTCCTAAATATATTTAAAATTGTATAGTTGATTGCTGTCATTCAGGTTTAAAAAAGAGATTTATATAGGTCACCTTAAAAATAAATGCATTTGTAAAAAGGCAACTGTCACAATATTTACTTCTGGAGTTTAATGTTTCTCTTAATATGAACAACAACAACAACAACAATAATAAAAGACCTTACCATAATGTATAAACAATGTTGTATTCTGGTTTTTAAGGAAATAGCCAATAAAAAGAAAGAGGGAAAATATTGCAGGCAACTGGCATGCTTAATAATGTCTGCTATGCAGATTGCGTTGTCCCTTCCCAAGGTTTTATCAAGGAGACTGAGGGAATTAAATATAACAGTAGGATATAGTTTGTGACTCCTTATTTATTTATTTATTTTTGGCAGCTCTGTCGACTGCAGTTTTGCTATTATGTAAATGCGGCCAGGTTCTGCCACAGTCTTCAATGTTGTGACCAGTGGTGGCTGGTGCCTACTAGACCTGGTGGGGCTGCTAAGATGTCACAGAGGCATGGCCAGTGAGAGGTCATGGGGCTGTTGACCTGGTTGTCTCCCCATCCATCCATGCCAAGATACTGGAGACACTTAAGCATTGCTATTTGTACCAATAGTTAGCACTTAACTAACCGGAACAATGTCATACTTTGCTTCAGAAGGGGTCCCTGCTGTCATAGTTGCTTCTCTGCTGTGAACAAAGTGTGTGGCCTCCGACTGTTCTGATTCTTTCCTTATCTTCCTCCTTTGCAGAGAAACAGTGGATACATACACACTGCAGTTTTATTAATATTTAGCACCTAAGTGTCTTATCTTGGTTGAGAAGGGGTCCCTGCAGCCACAATTTCTAGTGTGAATTCATGCCACAATAACTACATTACTCAGAGGCAAGCCTCCACTGAAGTCCATGGGGGTTGCTCCCTGGTAAGTGTGTACAGAACTGAGTCTCAATTGGCTAGTGTGAAAGGTGCCACACAGGACAGTTAACAAGGGACATCATATGTTTCCAGATCTATGAGATAATATTATTTCCCCTTTCCACCAGCTTATTTCCATAGTCCCCCCCCCCAGAATATGGAATAAAATGCAGGGATACTAAGTGGAGTTGGACTTGGGAGACGAGGGTTAAAATCACCACTCAGCTATGAAACTCACTGTGTGACCTAGGGTCGGTGACTCTCTCTCAGCCTAACCTACCTCATAGGGTTGTTGTGAGGATAACAAGGAGAAAAGGAGACATATGAATGCTTCTTTGAGCCATTTGGAAGAAAGGTGGGGTGGATATAAATGTAAAACTGATAAATAAGGAATAATCAAAATTAAATTCTATTTCCAGCCGGCTTGTCCCTGATTTTGAACTGGGGGAGGGAGGGGGATGCAGGTTTGGAATCATGAAAAAAAATCCAACCTAAAAATAAGCCCTGGTGAAGTTTCTAAGATAGGGCCCCCTTTCTCATAAAAGGAAACACATGAAATTTGGTACCACAAAATAAGTATTTTGTTGTCTTCAAAACTAACCAATTTATTATGGCAAACATTTTCATGAGCTAGAAAAGATACTCTGAGCATGTGCAGTTTAACATTTTAAACTCACTTAACACATTGTTTTTGCTCACTGCTTGCTTTGGGCCAGGCACCAACTCTCAGTCTTACTTATTAAAAACACTTCACCCACTCACTTCCCACCCCCCAGTCCTGCAAGGAAAACAAGCTGTTGCAGCAAGACACACACATATAAAGGCAGGCTGGCATTTCTCCTTTCAGTTGTTTCTCCATTCATTCCCCCAAATAAATGCTTAAAAAAAAAGTCTCATATTTATTATAGAAAGACAAGATTGAGACGTTCACACTATGTTTGACTCTCACAGGTCTGAGCATGCTCAGAACCAATGTACGATACTGATATAGGTTAAGTGGGCTGCTCTTAAAGCAAAATATATATAGGGTGTGGACATTCATTAATATCGAAAAAAGAGAGGGGATGTCCCCAGAATGTCAAGGAGGGAAGTTCCAAACTGTATAGATTTATTTGTTTATTTTCTTTAAAAGAGAACAACTAGTTCTTTCATAAGAGAAAAGTGGCAAGTCTTGGCACCCAGGAATATGTTGTATTATGTGCCAATTTCTTTTGATACTACCTTGTAATTTATTGGATACATAGTCATAAGTGAGATTACAATGTATTCTCTGGGATGGAAGTTTATCAGTTTTTTTCATTAAATCCATTCGTTTTTTATGTAAAACCTTTGTAAAATTTTGTTCTACAATTTGGGAAGGGTATCCTCTATGAATAAATTGTTGTTTTAAATTCTCTGAGTGCAAAAGAAAATCTTTCTCTAATGTACAATTTCGTTTAAATTAAATTTAAAGTAGTTTTTTCTCATGGCTATATCTGCTAATTCTCCCAAAAAATGTGTTGGAGGATTAGTATCATGCCGTCTATCTAAAGTGGAGTAAATGGTATCAAGTGCTTCCTGTTGGGGTATACTGGTGTAAAGTGATCTTATATAGCCATGAGAAAAAACTACTTTAAATTTGATCAATTTTTCTATTGGCAAATCAAAGGAGTGGCAATGGGATGTCCTATGGCACCAGAGGTAGCAAACCTGTTTATGGAAAATTTTGAGAAGGATATTCATATATCTTCAAATATATATACACAACAACTATGATGTTGGTGGAGATTTATAGATGACATCTTTTGTATTTGGAAAGGTTCACCTGAATCATTGGAAAAATTCATACAATGGATAAATAATAAAGATCCTAATATTCAGTTTGATCATCAATATGACAAAACAGAAAGAAATTTTCTAGATTTGGTCATCAGGAAAGAAAATAACCATCTCTATACCACAATGTATAAGAAACCAACAGATAGAAATACCTATCTCTGTTTTGACAGTTCCCATCCAATACCATTAAGATGTAATCTACCACATAGTCAATTTTTGAGGATAAAACGAAATTGTACGTTAGAGAAAGATTTTCTTTTGCACTCAGAGAATTTAAAACAACAATTTATTCATAGAGGATACCCTTCCCAAATTGTAGAACAAAATTTTACAAAGGTTTTACATAAAAAATGAATGGATTTAATGAAAAAAACTGATAAACTTCCATCCCAGAGAATACATTGTAATCTCACTTATGACTATGTATCCAATAAATTACAAGGTAGTATCAAAAGAAATTGGCACATAATACAACATATTCCTGGGTGCCAAGACTTGCCACTTTTCTCTTATGAAAGAACTAGTTGTTCTCTTTTAAAGAAAATAAACAAATAAATCTATACAGTTTGGAACTTCCCTCCTTGACATTCTGGGGACATCCCTGCTCTTAAAGCAGCCTGGACTCCTTCCTGATTCCTCCCTAATTTCCTATAGTGTCTGTGTTAGATAGACTTCATAAGAACAGATGGAGCAGGAGCCTTCCTAAGGACCTCTTTGTCATAGTTACACTTTTGGATTAGAGTGGCGCAGAGCGCTGATTGGCCAGAGGACAATAGATTGACAGAAATGTTTACAGAGCTTCAAATAGAAGTATAAAATGTGTGTGGAACAAGAAAGAGTGTTTGGCTTTGATTTGGGGGGGAGGTTTTTTTTTAATTCCTTGACATTCTCATTGGGAGGGCTGTGCTTCAGGAGCCCCAATGGACCAGCTCCACTGGTTGTGAGGGGAGGGCCCCTATGGTTGAAGCCATGTTCCTGAGCATCCCACAATCAATACATGGCAGCTCTAGTTTTTAACCAGAAACAGTTAAACTGGTCTGATTCTGTGTTGTCTGCAGGCAGGGATACTGCTAGGTACTTAAAACACCTGAGCACAGACCCATAGGATGTAAACTTTGCATAAAATTGGTCTCTTAATTTTTATATTTAACTTTAGGCCCAAGCATTCAAAGCCACCTACCTCCCACTTTTGCTCTGCACTGTTCACTTTGTGAAACCAGACTTTATCCCTGCAGCCACTACGGATGTCAGAGAATCCTGACGAAAACCCACTCCCCCCCCCAAAAAAATGGTAAGGAAAGTGATAGGAAAATGCACTGGAAAGTGTTGGTATAATGGTGATGTCTATATGCGTAGAGACAGTTTACATCTGTGTTTAGTGTAGTGTGTGAAAAACCCTATAGTATAATCATGCAAATGTTGTGCAATGAAATCAGGGTGAATGCTCAATAAACAAGGCATCCGGAAGAGTCCCTTGTAATCCTGTGAGCTGCCATATATTGCTGCATTTTACTATAAACTGTTTGCTGTCTTTTTTAACCCACACATTTGTGCTGCTTCCATCTTCTCCCCACACACAGTGATCTGTCATCATGACTCGTAGCCGTTGATAGCCTTATCATCCATGAAAGCGTCTAACCCCCTTCCAAAGCAGTTCAAGTCAGTGGCCATCAGAATGGGCCGGTTCACATTGCAATTTAATGTGAGATGGGTTCTACTTGCATGCCCGTTTAATTTGCAGTGATCACATGACATAAGAGGCAAATGGAAGGCATCCTGCTGCTTTTAGCTTTTAATGCGCAGCAAATCAATCCAATTTTAATCCGAAAAGGGAAGGAAAAACCGTCTGTATTTTGTATCTCTAGGGGCTTGTAGACACTTAGCTCCGATGCTTTTGTGAGTCCACGCCCAATCCCTCCTTCTCCCTTTGTTATGTCATTTCCAGCTGGCTCCTGTTCTGCAAGTCTGCTGCAAACGGTGTTTTTTTCTTTCCCCCCAAACTTGTGCAAAAAATCATAACATTGTTCATACAAATATTTGTATTTCTGCTGCATTCTGAAAATACAAATAATCAAACTTGAGGATTTTTTCTTTTTTTTATGAAACTGGAACAAACTGAGCATGCTTGCCAAGGTAACCAGAGGAAGTGATAGTTTGACCTTAAGAGGGCATGGTCATTAGGAAGCTGTGTGATTAACCCTTTCCCTTCAGTATGAACTGAAAACAGCAATTGGAAGGTAGGAAATGTGATCTTTAAATTCCCATTGCGATGGAAAAAGCTTCGTCTTTAAAATAGAGTTCAGCTCCCATGTGAATGAGCCCAATACCTTGTGGTAGCAAATTCCATAGTTTTAGCAATGTGCTCTAGGAAGAAGTACTTGTGTATGTCTGTCTTTAATCTTCCATCATTTAACTTCATTGCATGACTCCGGGTTCTAGTATTATGAGACAGGGAGAAAAATGTCTCGCTGTCCATTTTTTCCACGCCATCCATAATTTTATAAACCCCAACCTTTCTTCTTTCGTTTGCCTTTTATTTCTACACTCCAGATGTGACCTCCCCTGCTTCCCATGGTATATAGGCAGCTGTGGGGGTGGTCTAAATCTGAACTGCAGAAAAGCCAATTGAGACTGGCTTTTTAAAAAAAAAAACAAGAGAGAGAGCACAATTCTTAGTTGGGATCTTTTTTTTAGTTAGAGATATTGGGATAAGGCATGAGGGAGTCCAAAAGGTAAGCAACAGCTGAGCCTCCTTCCCTTTTACTGGGAAGGGCAACTGAACAACAGAGTCAACCAGAATCTCCGGAAGCCACAAGCTTATTATATGAGCCTGAGAGTGAAAAGGACCAAGAACTGGAATTTGCCCAGCTGGAGGCTGCCTGCAGGGAGAAAAGAGCAAAGAAAACATGAGTTGGAAATAGAGATGAGTCAAGCAGCTAGAGAATATGAAAAGGCAGAGTGCATGCAGATAGCGTCCTAAGCAGCCTTGAGAAAGTACTGGTGAGAGGTGGAACTGAGCATCTTGGAAGAATTGACATCTGTGGCCACTACATCCAGCATTGCCTGAGGTCCAGCAGAGTGGGAGCATACATTATGGCTTCTAAGGGACGTGTCATGAGATCTGGTTAAGAGAATCTTCATATGGGTGTACACTCATCCGATGAAGCCAAAAGGAGGGGATGTAGAATGGCAGAACACATGCTTTGCATACAAAAGGTCCCGAGTTCAATCCCTGGTGTCTCCAGGTAGGGCTGGGAATGTCCCCTGGCTGAAACCTGGAAAGCTGCTGCTAGTTAGTTCGTGTCAACAGTGCAGAGCTAGATGGGCCAATGGCATAATTTGATATGAGACTGTTTCCTATGTTCCTAACATAAGCCACATAAATGTTTTATTTGTGGGAGGGTGATGGCTGCATCTGATAATTTGTGGTCCAAGGGGAAGAACTTCACGAGGGGAGCTAAGATGTAGAAGACCATTTGGAAGTAAGTGGAGTATTCCCTCAAAAGTGATGGCGTGTCTGGAAGATGGACAGAATGTTACCAAGCAAGAGGAGAGCAGTCTTGAAAGAACTGCAGCCAGCCCAAAGATCAAAGAGAAAAGAGGTCTGTGTCAGAGGAAAGAGTCTCATGGGAAAGCCATCACAGGAAAGGAGACAGTGAGCGGGGAGTATTCAGAAAGAAGGTGGGACACTGCTTCATTTCTCCATAGATTACATTTTTGGGGCTGGGAAAACCTGTTTGGAAAGATTAAGGAACTGAACATTTTAAGCTCTGGTGTAATTCAGACAGCTGGTTTGGAGGGCTCCAGCACGTGGAGGTGGGCGACATGCAAGTTACTTCAGCCACGGAGAAGGCAGTTGGCAGGCTTAATCTAGATTCGTAGGAGAGTGGGCTCTTGCAAGAAGTCTGTCTGGAGATTAAGGCTGTGCACAGCCCTCCCAATCCACCCCATGGCCTCAATCTGTGGGCCCCAAAGAGGACCAGTCCACCCTGTCCCGAAGCGAGAACCTCCCAGCCCACCGTGGATCCATCCCTGAAGTTATTTGGGGGGAGGGGCTAAGAGTTTTTAAAAAATTAAATATATGGTTGGGAATGGGGAGTAGAAGAAAGTGCTAAGTCTCCTTTCCCCCCTCCCTTGAGTAGGCTGGTGCAACCAGCACCACACAAGAACCACTTTGTGCCAGCACAAGGTGCATTTGTAGGGCTGCACATGACCACCAGAGTGATGGGAGGGAGATTCCTCCTCCTGCCTGTTCTTGCTGTGTTGGGATCTCTAGTGATCTTGGGCAATCCTGCAAGAGTCTGAGCAGGGCAGAGTCAAAGCCAGGCCTTAGGCCTAGGTCTGCCTGACACCAGCTTCTTTCACTTGCTGGCTTTGAAGGAAGGGCATGGAGTGGACTGTTGATGAGCCACGTAAGAGGTCGGTATCAGTTAGGGGGCTCTCCAGAAGCCACTCCGTGGCCTCCCTCCAGAAGCCAAAGCCAGGCATTGGATGTTGTTGCACACAGCCCCCTATGCCACAACCCCTGATAACCCCATATCACTCTGGGACCCTGTACCCAACCCATAGCAATCTGGGGCTATCTGAACCTGACTCAGCCAAGGCCCAAAAGCCTCTGAAGAGGCCCGATTTGGCTCAGGGCTCAGCCAAATATGGAAGACAGCCCTACTGGAGATGTTTCCAGGAGAGAGTTCATCAGAGATATTTGTTCCAAATAGGGTAGATTACAGCATCCTTTACCTGCTGAAGTTTGCATTCCCCTATTGTGCGGATGTGGATTTAAGAGCAGAGCAGCCAATGACGTAGTGGAGGGGTACACCTCAATTGGATAACTTGCTCTGTTGGAAAAGATTACAGGAATTTACTGAACTCTCTGATTAGTGTAATATAGAGACAGCAGAAAGACTGTGTTCAGAAAGACCTGGCAAAGTTGTTTTGATTTTCAATTGCAGGATGGTGAGGAAAAAGATCTCCCTGCTGAGGGTGCCTGGCCAGTCCAAGAGGTGGAAAAAGGTACAAATGTGGAGGAAGCACCTTGTAAGTTGCAACTACTTTAAACCCAATCAAAATTCTACCCATCCCTGTATTCTGATCACTGATATGGGTTCTTCCTCTTTGCCCCTGCCTCCTGAACCATACCCTCTTTCCAGTATCCAATGGGACAGTGTGGTGTTTCTGTATCGTCTTCTGCTGTTACAGTGTTCTGTTGAAATTGTCTGTGTTTGGAAACAGAATGGGAGATGGAAGAAGGTCCAAGACATCCATGCCCAAAAGATCCATCATCATACAAAGGGCAGCACGCCATAGAGGATCCGAAGTGGCCATAAGAATCTAACTCTTTGTAACAAAATAGAATCATTCATTCATCATTCATACCTCAGTTGGAGAGCTAGTCCCCTCTCTTTAGATGTGAACTGGACAGTCTTGCAATTGGTCCCTACCTATAGCATTATACACAATTCAGTTTGGGAGTCAATAGAAGTCCCTTGGATGCTGTAGTCTCTGTAGCTGTGTGTGTGTTTGGTGCCATGTATGCCAAGGATGGGGAACCTTTTTTAGCTCAAGGGCCGCATTCCGTTATGAACGTCCTTCCAGAGGTCACATGACAAAGATAGGCGGGTCCAGAGTCACAAGTGGGTGGAGCAACAAGTATGACTCTTAACCTTTGTATAGTAAAAGTTAGAGGTTTCTACATACACCTACAACTCGACTACATTTCGCCATCCTCCATCCAGGCAAGCAAAAGATATTATTGCAGTTCAAGGATATATTCCAGTGAGGCAAAAGCACATGAGAAGGGTGCAGAGCAAGGCCATTGAAGGGCATAGCCTGGGGGGGGTGGGGAGCATGAATTGGGACAGAGCTTAACCTGGGAAGAGCACTGAGGGCCACAGAGGGAGGCCCTGAAGGCCACATTTGGCTCCTGGGCCTGAGGTTCCCCATCCCTGATGAATGCAAAGCCAACAATGAACACACATGAAAAGCACATTTTCAGAATACAAAAAGCTAAGGGAATAATTGACATCTCCAGCAACTTCTTGGATGATTCATCTCCTCTAGCATTTGAGATGAAGTTATAACACAGAGACAAAATGAAATAATAATGTAGAATATCACAAGCTGCATGAGAAGTTGGACATAAATATCTTCTGCTCGGCAAATGTGGAAGAAGGTCTATATTACAAACGTCCTGCTGGGCCACAAACACACATCTGTAATGGTTTGTTTTCTACACAAGAAAAATTGCCATTGTCATATTCCAAACTGTGTTTAAATTGTTTTATTATAAACTCTCTGTTGGTCTCTGCTTAACTGGGAAATCATTCACTCTAAATTTATCTTCTCTCTGCATGGCATTGACATCTTCTGGCATTGTCGGCTCTGTCTCTCTAGGTAAAAAAACCTAGGGGAAAAGAGATGATGCTCAGCTGATTTAGCAATCTCTAGAGCATCTTTGGCAATTTCCATACACATTCAGTCTTCCTGTGGCTTGTATAATGTTGATGCTTCATTTTCAGAGGAGTTCATTTGAGGCTTTGGATTTAATGAGAAAAGTGAAGCCTATATGAACGAAAGATGTACCTTGCTATAAAGTTTTTAAACTGGGGAAAAAGAAAGCCCGGGCAGATTTTACTTAGGTCTGTGTAATTATCACTAATGTTTTTCTCCCTACTAAGCAACCATTAGAGGCTTGCACACTGTGTGTGTGCCTGTGCTCATAAGCATACAGACCTCAGTCTCATGGCCAAGACCTTCAAGCTATGCCCTTTTGTGCTGCAACTAATAGCTGGCACTGGTAGTCGTACATAAAACAAACATGAGATGTCAATGATTCTTCACAAAGATGGGAAGAAGCAGGGATTCAGAGAGGTTTGTGCCTGCAGTGCTTCTGTATACATACTCTCTCTGTGTGTGTTGCTTATAGCCTTTCCCAGCAGCAACATCTTGTGTCTTGTGCAATGCCACTCTGCTGGCTCCTCCAACTTTCAAAAGTGGCTTTTTAGGGAACGTGGTGTGCTACATTAGGAAGACAGGATTACAAGCACTTTGTATCCTGGCCAGTCTCTCTACGCTTCAGGATTTAGGGACTCATTCCTACACCCATTGGGCACCTTTCTGGCCACTTGTTGTGTATCCAAGCTCAATGTTTCTCAGAATTTGGTGTGCCTAAGACTGGGGATGGGGGAACATATCATTCTGGTTTCTTTCAGTTTCTCATTTTTTCCAATCTTAAGTTCAGTTCTCCACATGTCCACATCCATTTGTACTTCAAAAAAAAAAAAACTCAAGAAAATTCATCAGTGTTTTAGTATGAATTTCTCCCCATAGACACATTTTTGTATGCCAATTTGACTAATATACATATTTTTGCAAACTGTTTTCTTTAACATAATGCATTTTGCATGTTGTTTTCATGAATATACGCATTTTATGCACACTTTACCCTAGTCCATCTGTTTTTGTACATGTTACTTGGCTGGAGCACTGCATTGCAAAACCAAGAGGAGTGCCAATTACTGTCGGGACGCGGAATTGGTGTCCCGTGGATTTAGAGTCAGAAGACGAGGGGGAGGGGAGCCCCTGTCAGACTTGAGCAAAGGAGAAGGAGAGGAATGTCCAGAGATAGGGTTGCCCAGCAACGGAGATCCTGGGAGCGCCAGAGTCTCAGAGCCAACCTTGAAAGTTCACACGCCTCCCCCTCCACCAGGACCTCCCCTTACGCCCATACTGGAGTCGGAATCTTCAGAAGGGGAGGGGCCGGCGCTTCCCCCCTCACCGCGTACTCGACGACGAATGAAGAGACAAGAAAGGGGGAGGGGGAGACAGGTGGCCCCGGAGGGTGGATTGAGGCGGAGTGAAAGGCTTCGCGCCCGTTTGGGCCCTACTTAAGAGTTGGGTGGGAAAGTGCACTTCGCTCTGTCAACTATCTTTCCATGTCGCAGGATCTGTAAGTCAGTGGCGCCTTATGAGAAGGCGCAGCGTTTGTGTGGATGTCACTCTAATAAAAACTGAATTGCTTGCACCCACTGGTCTGGTCCCTCAGTCTCATCCTGGACCCGACAATTACAAAGGATGGCTAGTTGGGATATTGTTTTGGGAAGTGAGAAGGTTCACCTTTAAATGCGAACAATTGACTTTCTCCCCCATCCCTACTTAAGGCAGAGCAGTTGTCCCTCCCAGGTTCCAGCCAGCACTGTGTCATTGGCACATGGGATGTCAAAACATCTGGGGACTCGGTGGAGGTTTGTAAACACTTTTGTTTTTTGCATTGGCCACCAGAAACGGTGAGAGACATCAGCAGTAGCAACAGCTTGGGCAAAGAAGTCCCGCTATGTAAGGTGCTTATATCTGGCTGTTCTTCTGACAGCCATTTCCAAATGTGGGCCATCTCCTCTGAGGCCTGCTGTGGGCCAGAAATTTGGGATCAGAGTAGGAGCTGGTACTGCTGAGGTCTTGTGGGAAAGTTGTGTCCATTTCCCCCCTTCCTGGTAGCTCTTGTGTATTTTATTATGTTTTAAATATATTGTAAGCTGTCTTGAGAAGTTTGGCTAGTAGGTGTGATAGAACTGCTTGAAAGAAGGAAAGAAACAAAGTGCAACTATGCTGTTAGTGGGTTGAGTGGTGCCAGGGCTGGCCCAGCCATTAGGCAGAGTGAGGTGGCTGCCTTAGGCAGTAGATGCTGAGGGGCCATGAGACAGGGGCAATGTTGAAAGACAGAGCTGTGTGTGCCATGCCCAGGGTTGCCGCCCTGGGTTCCTGCTGGGAGGAAGGGCGGGATATAAATCAAATAATAAATAAATAAATAAATAATGTGGCTTGCCCTGCATTACCTAAGGCAGCCTGCAGCCCTTTTTGTTGTGATGTGCCTTCAAGTCGAATATTGCAAGTGTTAAGTAAGTTTCAATCTGATCAGATTCTGTAGGTGGAATGGGGGTGCCATCTTGTTGTTTGGCTTAGGCAGCCAAAAGTCTTGGACTGGCCCTGGGCTGGCCTGCACTCCCTAAGCTGGACTTCTGACCCCAGGTGCAGTAGTAGAGGCTGTCCCAGGCCAGCAGCAATGTTGAAATAAGATTCAACTGGAAGTCTAGTCAGCTTCTGTGCATGGAATAGGGGGCGGGGGAGGTTTCATCTTGTTTTCCACTTTAGGCATCAAAATGTCATGGGTTGGCCTTGAGTGGTGCACACCTCTCTCCAGTTCAGATGTGCCCTCATGGCTTTTAAGATCAGCAGGGTGTGCATGATTAGAATTCCCCGAAAGGATGGACTTAAATCTAATGAATGTATGATGAATACAGAAGAGCTTCTTCAGCTGTGCAATTGACCGCTGAAGACCTTCCTAGAGAAAGGCCTTTAGATATATATTATGGCAAGGGTAACTAAATGGTGCCCTCCAGATGTTGTTGAGCTTCAGCTCCCATCAGCCTCAGTCAGCATGGCCAATGGTAAGGGATGGTGGGAGTTTTAGCCCAGTGGACTGGTTTTCTGAATCATTACACAGTGGGACATGGAAGGGAAACATCTAAAGGGAGCCCATGGGCAAGGGGAACCTACTTCCTCCATATTGCCCCACCACGCTGGACTTACATTTGTGACTATGGAATCTATCACCATAGAGGTTTCACACCTGTCTGGGTCCATGAAGATTCTACCTTCTAACAATTCTAAAAGCCACTATTCATTGGAAAAATTGTAATTTGAGGCCAAGTGGCAACTTGTCACTGGCTCTTATTTCATCATATATGTGTATGTATATATATATATATATATATATATATATATTCATACCTTGTAATTTAGGGTGTGACATTCTAAACTGAGGTTAGGGCTGAAGCCAACTGGAATGTCTTACAAGCTCTGTTTTGGTGAGTGTGATATGTGAGCTGAATTTTTCCCCTATTGAATTCCTGTACAATAAAAGATATTCATAGCAAAGAGTGAGTAACCTTTTCAGGCTGCATATGGTCCTATGTCTTGCCCCCTGCCCCTAAGTAACTCTTGCCTCCTTGATGGATAATAATTCTGTGATAGGGTGTGTGTGTCTAAATACATTGTTCTCCTTTTACTTGAGGAACACAGAAAGGGTGGAGAACAGGGGGTGGAGGACAGGGGGTGGCAGGGAGCAAGACTCCCAAAGTACTAACAAGTCATCCTGCAATGAAGCGGAAGCAGAAGCAACAGCAGCTAGCTATAGGAAGAAAAAGAGGAAATGATGACTGATCAGAAGCCAATGTTCTCAGGTAACTAACTGCAGTCATGGGTGATAAAGGGGTGGCAGTAGCAGCAGCTATGAATAGGACCGTGAGCTAAGAAAAGGGAGGAGGAAACCCAGATTCTGGGCTCAGAAAGCTGAATTCTGTGACCTGCATAAATTATGTACATAAAGCAGATGCACATTATTTATCTCGTTTTACATACTTGATTATGTCTTTCCCTCCCTATTTTTTCATAATTTGTTTTCCTTTTGATCACTTTTGAAGGGGCAAGGAGTAATGGAGGCTACTGAATCTCTGTCCTCCCCAGCCCACTGGAAACCTCATTCAGACTGCCACTCTGTACCCCAGGGTCAATCAACATAGTGCTCTCCAGATGTTGCTGGACTGCAGCTCCCATCATCCATGACCTATTGGCCATGATGTCTGGGGCTGATGGGAGTTGTAGTCCAGCATCTGAAAGGCATGTTCCCAACCACCCTTCCTGTATCAGCCACCTGGGAGTAAGCCTCACTTTCCTCTATGACACTCCCTTCTGAGTAGATATGTATAGGATTATGTTGTCAACAACTCTTCCATCTTCTGAAGGCACCTCAAGTTTTTCTCCCTTTTTCCACCTATTGCCCAGTTTTTGAGGATGAAACTAGGAGAGACACTCAGCTGCTGCCAGTCCATTATTATGTCTCTTACAACAGTGTGTGATGTCATCGGGCTAGCTGTCTTCTCCCCTGACCCTCATCCCCAGCCAATGATGTGAGGTGTTTCATTCATGCCTGGCATTTATGAGACTGAGCTCTACCTGCTGTCCTATTTGTTTTGTAATAAGTTACACCACAGGTGGCTCCAATTGCTTGACTTGGGGAGGCTGGGTATTGCACACGTGAAAATCCCTGTCATATCTACGAATGCAGCTGCCTATGAGTGCTCCTCTGTTAGTGCCATGCTCAGATTTGCAATGCTTTTTATTACATTTCCAGTTTTTTTAAAAAAAAATCATAACCACCAAGGAGAGAGACTTTAGCTGGCATTTTAGTATGCCTGTTCCAAATGTGACCCAGATCAATTGGTAGTACTTGGAGGCTCCAGCTCAGCCACAGTTATAAAGAAAGGAATCTTTGCTGTTCTGCATGTACATAGGGTTTGCCTCTTCTCTTCTTGAGCCTTGGCTTATGAAGACTATAATGTTCCTTGGCTTATGAAGAGCAGTTGCTATTTCCCTGTGGCTGCGTCTGTGCTCAGCTCCCCAGGATTGGCAGCCAAGAGGTCTCAGCTAGTCCAGCTGTGGCTAATTTAAGAAGTCACAGGTGCAGCAATAACCAGCCAGCAGGAAGAACTGAAGCAACAATGATATCCTTCTATGTAGAAGACATGCAGCCATTCCTGTGGTTCTCATCAGGGTGGAGGATGGATGATTAGGGGCAGCTATCCAAGCAAAGTCTCAGGAGCCGAAGCCAGAGTCCGGCAGTACTGTGGAGTCTGGGCAACTGGAATGCATTTTAATGTCTTCTGATGGGCAATCAAGCTGCTTATGTCTCCTTTGACTCATTGCTTTGCAAGCACAAGGCTCTGGATGCATGAACAATGTGATATATATGAAAATGAATGCCATGTTCTAACCAATGATTGTTGTACTTGCAGGCTTGGGTTTTGAACCTTGTTCTCTACTCCCCCTGCCCTCTGGTAGCTGATCAGAACTGCTTGACCAGACAGAAGCATCATCATGAGAGTAAGACTAATCAGAGTCAAGAAGTGAGGTGACTGAAAGGTCTCAGTAGTATACACTCTTCCCTATATATCTTCCTGGGTGGCCTCAGCTTTCTAGTCTGGACATACATTGTGAAGATTTAACTTTTATTATTATTATTATTATTAATTACTTTTTTTAGTTGCAAATATAACAATGAAAGGGAAGAAAAGATAATGAAACAAAATAAAAGAAATAAACATATTAAAGGTACAAAAATAAAAAATAAAGAAAAATATATGAATACTACTACTACTAATAAACCATCATCAGTTTATATTACGGATACAATAACCTTCAGTACATGTGCCTTGAGTTAAGCATATAAGTCAATGAAGATTTAATTTAAAACATTTTTTTCAAGCTACATTGTTAGAGCTTCTGATGAACTTCAGGGTTTCCATCTAGGGCTCTTTAATGAGAAGATTAGTAATTGCAAACTATTTTTTTCCATATGTGACAAGTTGTCCACCACTTTTGATCTTTCTACCATAATGCACAGCTTCAGAGGAGCTTTGGATGATTTTTAGGTAAAGCACACATTTACTTCTCATGAGGTAAAGCCTAACAGGATTGGTTAGAACCCTATTAATAGAATGTACAATTTAGGACACTCCTCAGAAGCCTCTGCGACATGCAGACTGTCCTGCGCAGAAATGTCCATATGGAAAGGTAGATGGCTTGAAGACCACTGATAGAGCCATTCTGTTGTTGTCTGGTGCCTCTTGCAAGGTCTTCTCTTTCTGCTCGAAATGTTCCATGTTCCATTCATGGCATTTCTAGATAGGACAAGAAACAACTTCGGTTGGAAACCCTGGAGATCTGCTGCTGGTCAGTATTGTGTAGACAATACTGAGTTAGATTGACCAGTAGTCTGACTTGGTACAAGGCAGCTTTTTTTGTGACCACTTCTACCATGACAGTTTGATGCAGAAGCCATTGTGAACCATACATGGCTGGGGTGGAGCATCCTTAGCTGCTTCTCAGACTAGCATGTCTTTATCTAATCGGATGCATAACCATCACATGCTAAGGAGGGTACAGCCACCTCTGTGTAAGATGATACCAGCAAACACAAAACTTATTAGGTGAAAAGCAGATACATTATGTTGCCTGGAGGGGTAAACCTAGTCCAATAAAATCTCTTATCATTCCAAATTCAATGGTGAAGAGGGGATTGAATTCATTCAGGAATAAGAGGTGGCATGGCAGATTGATCTACTTAGAAAATACATCCCTATGGATGTATTGCCTATTGACATGCCCTTTCTCTGTAGGGCATGAAACTGTTGGGCCATTGGTGTAAGAGGCCTAGATGACAGCAGTGGGGCATTCATCAGCCATGGGCAGGTAACAAGCAGCACATAGGTAGGCAACGGTGTCCAGAATAGGTAGTAGGTCAGATAACAGGATGTGGAACAGGAGGTAGCCAAGACAAAAACAGGGGGATCAAAAAGCAGGTTCTGCCAGAACAGGGACAGTTATGAGTCAGCAGGCAAGTTCTTCAATAATGTGCAGATCTCAGCTGATGCAATAACTTGAAGGCAAGCAAGAGGCCTTGGAAATTTGGTTTGCTAACTTCTTGCCCATTCCAGGTTGCCCATTCAGAGCCAATGGCTTTGGGGGTAAGGTCCACCATTGGGTATTCTCCCCCATTGACTTTTCCCCACAGAATTATCTTCAGGTTAATTAGGGGTATATGGTACCTCTAAATCTGTGTAGTCCTCTGAGTCACAGCTTCGGATGGATAGAACACATTTTAGAAGACAGCTGGGTAGCTTGCATAAAATGGAGACAAAATAATCCAGTCCTGCAGGAAGTGTATCCCTGATATTTGAATTGCCCAGGTCTTCCCTTGCTTAAGAAAAAAATTTTTTTTTATTCATATTCCCAGAAAATGTACAGTGCACAACTAATTGCCAGCTGTTTATTTCACGTTGTGATCTGGAGAAGAAAAAAAACCCCTCCATCACATTATTTATAGGATCAAATAGAAACTTAGCTTGATAGGTCAATTTAATGCAACGCTTGCTGGGCAACACTTCCCATTCTCTCCCCCAATGCACCACCATCTTGAATCTTTAAATGTAATACTTGTACAACTATAGTTATGACATCCTGAGCAGATGCATCTCACTGTTGGAAAGCCAATCTCCTTCAAGGTAAGTTGAGATGAAGCTGTAAGTTGTCTGAGATGGGATGTGGATAAGTCAATCGAGCTAAACAGTGTAATAGGACCCACCCGTTTGCCAAACTGTGGTATCTGATTCTGATAATGCATATCAGGTGACAGATGTCTTGTTGAGCTTTGTTCTTACCATTATGGTTTCCAAAGGTGCCTGCAATGAAGTGCAGATGACTATCAAAGCAGCCTAAGGAAGTTAGCTTAATCAGATCACGTGGCAGTGTCTAGCTGCATTTAGATACTAGTACAGACAGCTAAAGTGGAAGTAAAGAGTTCAAGGACATCTGCTATTCAAATGAATGACAACTGTATTCTTTTTTATTTATTTTTTAATTGATTTTACAAACAGCAAATTATACAAACATTGCAGTCACCAACATAAGTGCTGCATGACACAAAAATAATATGCAACCAACAAACCTAAAATCTGAAATCCCCCCCTTCTTGCTGCAGAAAATTGAAACTAATACATTCTTAACATAGGTATTTGACGTGTGTGTGTGTGTTAGGTATGTTAGCAGCTGATGAAGGTGGAAGCCAAAATGTTTTGGTAGAACAATAAAAACCTCTGTTTTGTTAATCACAGTTACGATATGTATATATATAAAAGGGGATTGATAATATTTTGAAAATCTATTTGTAACTTCAAAACAAGACATACAAAATTTTTAGGCATTCCAAATTCGAGCATTATATACAGGAGGCTCCCTGCCTTGTTCCTTCTGATTCACATAAATTATAAATGGGTACCAAGTTTCATAAAAATGATATTTTTAGTGATATCATGGGATACTCTCAATTTGACCGTTCATTTTTCCATAAAAGCAAGGTACCATATTTTTCGGTACCAATAATCCACTGTTGCTCCTTGTAGCTTTTCCAATGTGTCACTATGGTGATTCTGGCAACCATTAATAAATGACCTATTAATGTTTTATATATTATATCATTCATACCTTCACATAAATTAAATACCACCAATTATAGTGTTCTATCTATACTTTTGGAGGTTATTACTTCAATTTAATTAAATATTAAACTTTTGTACCGGGATGCGTTCCTGCCACATGTGGTTATAGGTGCCGGCCGTTTTGCATCCTCTCCAACATCTGGGACTATGCACCCAGTTTATTCGGGATAGATGTACTGGTGTTAGGTACCATCTATGGGCTACTTAATATGGTTTGTCTTATTTGGTTGGAAGAGGATTTTACCAAATACTTGTCCCAGTCCTCCTCCTCAACTTCTACTCTCCAATCTCCCTCCCAAACTCGTTTTAGTCCCAGCAAGTTTTCTTCTTCTTTGTCTAGAAAGAACTGATAGAGCAGTCAGACAAGTTCTCTGCCTCTATCTCTTGCTGCTAGTATAATTTTTTGAAAAGTGATGAATGAATAACAACTGTATTCATTTGTGGCATTTATACCCAATTGTTTATTTTTATTACTATTTTTAAAAAGTTGTATCCACCCCTGGTAATAAATGTGACTTGTGACATTTCATGGGGAATTTGTGTCTGTGTGGTGGAGGAAAGAGGCACTTGTTTTTCCCAAGCTTTGGTGGAAAATCACACCAGTTGTTCACTAGGTAAGAGGCTCTATCCTTTACTATTCTCTTTCCCCTTCCCTATGAGTTCTGGGGGCAGTGAGAATCACAGAATTCTAGAGTTGGAAAAGACCTTGGTCCTCTAGTACAGTTCCAAATTTTATAGGGACACATTAGATTACTTCTCAAGGCACCCCTATAGTATGATAGAGCTAGAAAAGACCTTGGAATCTCTTCCTTGGAGTCCCTTTCAGTTGAGCTGAAAATAATTGGGTCAATAGCAGTATCAACCAATCTAGGATGATGATTCTTCATCTAGTCCACCAAGACATGGGTAAATCATTCACTTAGTCTTACCACTCTCAATTGCTCATATTTTCCAAAATCAGGATAATTCTTGGAAGCACTTAATCTAGTCTGAAAAATGGTATTAGCTCACCACAGCTCCTTTCTCCCCACTTTCCCTACCATAGTCCAGCAAAGGTTCATGCAAGAGACAGGGACTGGCACCAGCAGTTGGGCAGGCTGGGTATTGGTCAAGGGCCTCAGTGGCTCAGAAGGACCTTGTACTGGCCTGACCTGGCTGTGTTGACTTATTTTACTCATTCCCAGACCCCTCGGTGGTGTTTTAATGGGCACCTAACTCTGTTCCGATCTGTGGTGGCCACTCACTATTTTAATTTACCCAAAATACAATACCCATATATATAGATAGATATAGATATATGCACACACACATATGTATATATAATATATTCCATGCAGGCGAGATGTGGTCAGGAGGAATCTCACTGCCCTAAACTGATCTTGGCAAACTGAAGAAAAGAGCAGCTGTCTCAGTTGGTTTAGTTTTACATGCGAAGAATCAGGAAAAAATTGTATGAGTTGTGAAGCTTTGCATTTGAATGTGCATATTTATATTAATTTAAATGTCAGCAAAAAAGTATAAAAATATTTTCAAAAAGAGTAAATACATTTTAAATTGGATTTAGTTTTGAAACTGAGAAGAAACTAGTTCTAGAGGCTGATGAACCTGTGGTCCTCCAGATGTTGCTGGGCTACAATCCCATCATCCCTGACTATTGGCCAGCGGAGGCTTGTCCATTAGGGCAAATGGGGCATTGCTCCACTAACCTCAGTCTGTCTTTAGCCAACCCCCACCTGCCTTACTTACAAGCATTCTGGTAGGTGACACTGCCTGTCAACTTCCTCCTCCTCTGGTCATTGGCCCTGGCTCCACCTACTGTTTGGGCTCCCTGCCTTCCACCCTGCCAGTTCCAATGGGCACCAGCCACCACTACTATTGGCTATGTTGTCTGGGTCTGATGGGGAATGTAGTCCAACCCCTTTTCTAAACAGAGAGTTTATGTATGTTATTCAAAGCAGCATTATCTGACTACACAGTTTGTGCACTTCACAAGCATAAAGCCACCACTTGATTACTGGTGCAACTGTGTTGATGTTGTTGATGATATAAACATGCAGTGAATTGCTTGGCTGCAATTAGGAAATAACAAAGTAAAAGGCCAATAGATAGGAGATGGAAGAAGGAAAGAGTAAATTAAAGGGCTGATTGTGACCTGTAGCTACTTGGAAGTGATTAATTAAAATGGTCACTGGCCAGAAGAGATGGGAGCTTTTTCTGAATGGGACTTACTTCATAGTAAACATGTATTACAATTTTGTCTGTTGGTATTGCTGGAATTATTATGGGAAATATGTCACAATATTGCCTTGTAGAACTACCATTTCAGTTCTACTTCCAGTGGCTTTCAGAGGAGCAATACCTTCATAGAGTATTTACTTGCTTACTTACTTAAAGATGTTGTTAAGCTCCCATCCTCTTCACTGGTACTAATACCAGGGTGGAGAGCAATATAAAATAAATTCTAAACAACCATCACTAAAAAAAGTAAAATAATAATGGGGAAAAAAAACTTTAAAACACCAGCCAATAAAGGTAAGCTAAAAACAGCTAAACAGAAGAGCAGGCTAAAACAGTCCTCCATTAAAAGGCTGAGAGAAGAGGTACATTTTCACTTGACAACAATGACAGTGCCGGTCATAATTGTGGGGGAGGGCATTCCCCAAATGGAGCATCACTATAGAAAAGACTCAGTTCGGCTTCACCAACAAATGTGCCGCCTCTAACAGTGGAATGTGAAGAAGAGCCCTCTCTGGAGATCTGAAAGCAATGGGTAGGCATATATAGGAAGAGGCATTTGGGTTCCAAGTCATGTAGGGCTTTGAAAGTAAAGCTCCAGTACCTAGAATTGGGCTTGGACGTGAACAGGAAGCCAGACTAAGAACCGATGTGATGTGGTCCCTCCTGGCTATACTGATCAAAACTCTGGGTGTGAAAGCAACCTTTAAAAAATATATAATGGCTGATAGAGAAAACAGGAAGAAATGTTTCCTGGTTGCATTACAATACTATTTTGCAGAAGAGTTTCCTTAAGCATCCTATGTGAAAGCATAGGCAGATCTGTCCTTCTGTCTCTAATCTTCCACCAGTTGGTTTCATTCTTGGTGCGGGGTGGGGAGAGAAGAGAGAAAAAAATACAAGGAAAAAAGAGCGAGCGAGCAATCATGTTGCAATTATACAATTATTTTGTAAAGTCTTCCACTTTCCAGTAGAGGGCAATAATATATACATTTCTCTCAAAAGTTAAGTACCTAACTTGGTAAATGGAATGTGGATAGTAAAACAATAGAAAACAATAACAAGCAAAACTCAATGGCCAGAATCCCGAGCTCATCCATTGTTGAGAACAAGGGCTGCTTAGCAACCAGGAAGTGTAATTGCAGGTACATTAAAAAGCATTTGTAGAATAGTATAGTGGATATTTGTGATCTTAAGTAACAGCCAAGCGAGGGAAGTTCCTAATAGTTTGGATGGTGAACTCTAGCAGGAGCAAATATTCAAAGAAGAATTCTGTGTTGTCAACTCTGTCAAAGTGCTCCTGGGAAATGATACATTTGCCAATCTTGGAGCACATTAATATGTATTTTAAAAGACAAGTGTTCACTTTTATGACCTTAAGTAACAGCTTTTTTTTTTTGAATTTTTAATAACATTAAGCTACAGTGCATATTTCTTGATGCTAATAGATGTGTTAATTTCCATACGGCATTTTCTTACGCCATTTTTAATTCAGCTCCCTTTCCTGTTTTTAGTATAATAATTGCTTACAGTATTCTGACTTGATTTTATATGACTAATTAGAACCATGCTGATAAAAAAAATCAGGTTTGCAGGTAATATTGAAATTAAATATGTTAATTTGTACGACGGAGCAGATTTTATGAGAGTTTTAATTTGGTATAGAATCTATAGTTCCGTGTTTATAAAGTGCCCTTGAAAGACTGCCCTGTTTTTCAAATGGTAATACCACAGGGAAACCAATACACAAAGCTTTTAGCTAAAGGCTGTTCCAACATGAATTAAGCGGTCGCTAGCATGGAAATATGACACGGATATTTTTTTCAGTTCATTGCTAAGTTAATATAGTTCACATTGAGTTGGATCCAGACTTGTCTTCAGTGGATCTCCATTCCTAGGACATATCTGAAGAGCCATGAGGCCACCACCACTTGAGTGAAGCGAAGTAAGTCCAGGTCTGGTCACTGTCTGGATGGGTGATCACCTGAGAACTACATGTACACCACCGTGGGTTCCGTGTTATTCCTAGGCAGGATATAAATGTAAGAAAATAAATAAATGGGATGTTCCGGTACGCAGAAGGGGAGAAGGTGATTTTTGGCGATTCCCACTTCCCCTTGCAGTTCCTTATCCACCCCCCAATCTGCTCCAGAGGACTGGGGGACCCTCTGCAACAGTATGAGAGATTATGGCAGGGGTCACAAAGGAAACGTGGTAGAAGGAAACCAGCTTCACCCCATTCCGGGAGCCTTTGCTGGATTGGAATCCCATCTGTGAATCTGTTCATGGAGAAATATGTCTGGATCCATCCCATAATTATTATTTCTGTATGCCATTTCTGTATTTATTTATAGGTGTGAACAAAACACTTTTGTCCTGAATCCAGTCATCCTTCGTAATATGCAGTAGGGTGTTGTACACATTAAACAGCTGTTGAATACTGTATGTGATAAATACTCTTCCTTCCCTCTGGAATCCTGCTTCACAGGGGCATCCACTCCTCAGCCTTTTGTGAATGGTATTTTCATAGGATCTAGATATTATGTTAATTGGGCAGTTTGTCCCTGTGCAGCTGTTTAATAAATAGCAATAAATATTTTAAACAAAGCTGTTGCAGGGCCCCCGGATCAGGACCACAGCATGGTGCAGGGAGGGGACAAGGGTCTGAAGCTTTTCCCTCTGCCATGGTCCTGATCTGGACACACACAAGCTCCCAGTATTTGCAATGGGATAAAAACTCCCATTGGTACTGGTTTAGGTAAAGTCACATATGGCATATACAGATATGAAGGCCTAGGGAAAAATGGGGGGGCATTTTTTTTCATATTTTTCCAGATTTTCTGGATATTTTCCAGAAAAATTGAAAAAAGAAAAAAAGGGAATGGGGACCCTCCCCATATTTTTCTGGGTTTTTTCCCCTGGGCCTTCACACCTCTAATGGCAGATATGAATAAAGTCATTCTGTTTGGACAGCCATTCTCTCTTTCCAGAGTGGGACATCCCATCTGATCTTAGATGCAATATTGTTTGACTGTGTGCAGAGAGCTACTTGTGAACAATGAACTCCTTTGCTATGGAAACTTCTCTTTAGACCAGACTCATTTGTATGGCATCACTACTGGGATGTTACATACAGCAGCAGTTCCCAGCATTTTACTAATGGAATACCAGTAGAATATTTGTTTTTCATTTCTGTAGCACATGCCAATGGATCCACCTTCTGCCCATGTAAGCACACTGTGCCATAACTGTTTGTCACGTTCCCCCTGCTTCAACTGAGTTCCAGTCCATGCACAACATTATAGCCTTTGGGCATTATTTATTTAATTTATTTATTTATTATTTTATTTATATCCCGCCCTTCCTCCCAGCAGGAGCCCAGGGTGGCAAACAAAAGCACTAAAAACACTTTAATCACATTAGTGATTAATGATCGTTCTGATTTTATTGTATTTTATCTGTATTGTATTGTAATTTACTGAATTTTAGTTTGTACGTCGCCTAGAGTGGCTTCGGCCAGATAGGCGACACAAAAATTAAATTTATTATTATTATTATTATTTAAAGCATCATAAAAACAGACTTTAAAATACATCAAAACAAAACATTATGTAGGGATGATTCAAACAAGCCAGGACAGTATGCATGTGTGGATCATGTCACCCCAGCAGCAAAAAGAGAGGGGCAGTAGCCGGAACACCTGCAGAGCAAACTTCTTGCCACCTACTGCTGCTCTGCATTTTGCTCCCTGAAAGGAGAGGGGAACCTGACCCTTGGCCACATTGGCTGGGGCTAACGAGAGTCCACCAAGATCTGGAGGTCACAGCTTAGTCATCCTTGTTCTAAAGGCACAAGAGCTCTGAAATCCTATGTGAAGACTTCTTGGAGATCAACGACGACACTGTTGCTTAGTTGGCTTGCTTGAGTCGGATCTGTTGAAATGGAGCACTGAAAGTCCAACAGCGATCCTGGCTAGAGATGACCTCTTGCAGGACTCCAGAATGTATACAGTTAGCTAACAGAGGCAAAGAGACGTCACACATTTCTGGGAAGTGGGAGTTTAATATTTTACAGTGGGCACTAAAATGCCTTAGGGCATTTGAAACAGCTAGCATGGCTGCAAAATCTGCTTCTCCCACTGTAATTGTTTTAAGATTAATTAACATTGCTGAGGTAGCGTTTACTAAATCTGTCTCATTCCGGGAGGGACAAACCCTGTTCTCAATGTTCTGTTGAAAAGTGATGTCGTTAAAATGTATGTCCTTGAAGATCAGCAATGCATTTTCCATTCTCTTTTGTATCCCCTTAGATTATATATTTTAAGATTCAGTATATGACTTTGGTTGGTTCTCTTTCTAAATGGCTGAACTTTTGTAGATGGCTCCTGTCCTAACTGATAAATGATAAAAGTGGACAAATTGTTTGCCTTTGCATTTAAAAAGAAATGTATATGACATAAATAATCAGGGAGTGGGATAATATTCTCAGTGTGTTACCTAGTATGCTTATCTCTTGGAACAGAAGTAAAATAAACAGGAAACCATCAGCTCTATATGCTGTGGAGAAATACAAGAGCCAGCCAATTTGGAGTTAAATTAACCTTGGTGCTGACCAAAAGCTTTCTTTACAATACTATTTCATGGCCATGATATTCATTTTCTATTTATTCTTTTCATACAAAGCAGAGATCATGTCAGTGAACGTCTAGTATTTTTGCCTTTGAGGAAGCCGTATTGAAGATATCGCCTAGAATTAATGACACAATGAAACTGAATGAGAAATGTATTCTAGAATCTTGCCTTTTGTAGTGACTAAATCTTTTTTTTTTAAAGCTTGTTCTAATGCAGCCAATCTTTTGGGAAGACCCAGTTCATCAGAAAGGCAACAATGGTAGCATCATTGAACTGCTTTAGTATAGTTGCATAGGTAGCTGCCTTGCGGTGAGTCACATCATTGGTCCATCTAGCTCAGTATTGTCTACACTGACTGGCAGCAGTTGTCTAGGACTTCAAGCAGGGTCTCCCAGCCCTACCTGGAGATATTGGGAATTCAACCTGGACCTTCTGCATGCAAAGCAGTTGCTCCGCCCCTGAGCTATGGCCCTTCCCCAGGATATACTGTATCTGTATCTGAGAAAGTATTAAAGCATAATTATTAACCACCAGTCTCTTTTCCGTAAAGCTTGACAGCAGTTGCAAGACAAAACTCTCTGATGTTCAGCACTACCAACTTCTTTTGGAAAAGCGAATCATTTGGTTGAGTGAGTAAGCTGCCTTGTTGATGAATTTAGATAGAAGATAATGCAGTCTGCAGCCTTTTTGTTTTCAACTGCCAGGGTCACTTCAATTGCCACACATAATAGGCTGGGTTTTATTGTAACCGTGGAACTAAGTCCATGCTTTGGGCCTGTATTTCTCAAACCAAAGCTCCACTGCATGACCAACTACTTTGAAAACGGAGGCTTTCTTTGATTTATTATTATTATTATTATTATTATTATTATTAATCTCACTCTTCCTCCCAGCAGGAGCTCAGGGCAACATTTAGAGCCCACCATGGCTTCCTGCTCTCCCCAACAGTTCAGCAGTTTCCAACGGAAATGCACAAAGCTTGGACACCAAACGCTTGGTGCCTCCCTGCGATTCAGAGGAGGGAGGCAAGGTGGCACATGAAGGTATCTATTTGTGAGGAAGCCCCCCCCCCAGCACACCACCGGAAGCATCAGCAGGCTAATTGTCTTCTCTCCCTGCCAGCAGATCCACATACAAAGAAGCCCCTCAGCATGTCACAATGGACTTGGCTCCATCCCACAAGTAAAAGCTACGTTGGGTGTGGTCATGTGCTCTGCTTTACCGTATAGGCCTCTGTCTGAAGGGCTGTTCAGTCCAAGTCTGGTTTAAATATTTTCTCTTTTTTTGTTGGCTTTCTGATAATTTGTTATTGTTTTATTGTTTTTATTTTCTGTATGGTTTATTTTGATTTACACCATTTGGAAATGATAGTTATTAAGCAGCAAATGAATGACTTCAATGAATAAATAGAAATAAAAGACCATAAGGATGGGGGGAAGGCACCTGAATTTACCCATCAACTGTACCTGGGAAGCAGACTGCGCAGGCACGCAGGTCACCTAGTTAGTGTTTTCCCCACTAGGGGGAGATGGTATTTATAGTTAAATTAGAATAATTACTTCTAAAGGTGCATCTGTTCTTATAAATTAGCACATGCAAATTTTATGCAAATTGATGTCCTTTTTATGCAACGAGTAGGTGGCCACCCTAGGGTGAGCATACATGTATTTGTGTGCGATTGTGCACAGAGTCTGTCAGTGTGTTTTGTGAGTGAAAATACAAATGATAAATCCTGCATATTTCACTGCTCTCGTTGAGGACAACTGATGGGAGATGATAACTGTGTCTTGTCTTTCTAGGAAAGGTCTCAACAGCTCATGACCTACCAAGCCAAGCATTTTAGCATGTGTTTTTAAATTGTTTTAAATTGTTTTAAATTGTGTTTTAAAATCGTTTTGTGTGTGTGTGTTTTAAAATTTGTGTATTTGTTCTTAATGTCATCAATTGCTGTAAACCGCCCAGAGAGCTTCGGCTATGGGGCGGTATATAAATGTAATAAATAAAAAAATAGTCTTTCCACCATGTGACCTAGAGCAGCTGGGCCTTAATGAATCCCCTGTTTTAGCTGCCCCACAAAGGACTGCAAAAGGGGCTGGTTTGTCAAGAAAGTTACAAATCATAAGGTGGCATGGGGTCTGCATTCTCTTTGGCAGGTCACCAAGCCTACCAATCGTGCAGACCTGGGGTTGCCAGGTTCCTGGCCTGAGACTGATCCTGTATCTTTAGGAAAAGAGAAAGTCAGCCAAGTGCAGGTTGCCCAGCCTCCAAGAGGTCCTCTGTATCTTTAAAAGTCGGGCAGGGGGAAGGGAGAATTCCACCTTGTGGTTTTTCCCATTACAGCGTTGCAAGAATACCTACGCTTGGCTGACTTTCTCTTCTCCTAAAGATACAGGATCAGTCTCAGGCCAGTCTCAGGCCAGGAACCTGACAACCCTATGCAGACCTGTTCTAGGGATACCTGGCTGCCCCTATAAGGTATTGCTTATGTTCTTAGAGCTGTAGCACTTAGGTATTAGGGTGTCAGGAAACTCTTCTAGCTGCAGGGTAGTACAGGGCAGAGAGCAAGGGCAAAGGGCTTTCCTCCCCTGTGGAAACTCTCCCAACACCCTTTTATCTTATTGTATTTTTATATTTATGTTGTTCACCGCCCAGAGAGCCGTTGGCTGAGGGCGGTATAGAAACTGAATAAAATAATAAAATAATAATAATATCTGGGGCTGCCATCTCCTGCTCTGCATGACATAACTTCATCTCTAAATAATACAGTGCAACCCCCCTTTTTAAAGGGTTGTTTTCAACGGCACTGGCATCATGAAGTATATGACACAAGCCTAGTATCTCTGGGAGCAGACGCCACAGCAAGGCTATCGTACACGATATGAAGTTGCTGCTAACCCAAGCAGTTGGAATGGTCACAAAAAGAGCCTGTTTCCTAGCAATTAAAGTGATAAGTTGCCTATGATTACACCGTGGAACTTGGCAGCTGGGTGATAAGATGACAGCAGGGTGTGAACGAACAACTACGACTTCGCTAGTTGGACATTGCCCATATCTGTTTGCGAAAGGCTTTGCCTACATTTGCTGAGCAGTTCCTAAAATACCAGCTTTTACTTAGAGATGCTTGTATTGCTCGGATCACCTCAAGCTCAAATTCTCAGCTTGTAGGCCCCCCTGTGGTTGCTCTCCATGCAGTTAGCAGGCTGTCTTTATCACATGGTGACTGGTGTTGCTAGCTCCTGCAGAACGGAAGGAATAAGAAAATAGGAAGCTGTCTCTTAGTGAGTCAGACCATTGGTCCATCTAGCTCTGGACTGTGTTCTTTGACTGACAGTGGCTCTCCAGTTTTGGCAGAAGCTTTCCCCAGCCCTACCTGGAGACATCAGGGATTGGAGCTGTGATCTTCTGCATGCAAGGCAGATTATCTTAACATGCTCTTTATCCCTAATACCTAATAATATCTTCCCCCAAATATCTAATAATTTCCAAAGAAAGAAGCAAGCAAACAAACAAAAAAACAAATACATGAAATGCACAATCTAGTTTGGCCCTAAAAGAAGGATTTTGTGGGTTGTATTCAACATAACATGAAGGCTAAGGTTCCATCAGCACAAGATGGCAGATGGAACCATTTTCCCTCTCCTACCCCCATGTGCCCCCTAAATCTGTTCAGGAGGTTCCCCCAACACTCCAGACCAGATCTGGGGACAGTGCAGGATGCATATGTGGGGAGGAGGTAGGAAATCCCCTTGCCCTAGTGCAAAAAGTTAGTTGAATACTGCCCAATATTCAGTGTAGCTTGAGAGCCAGAGTGGTGTAGTGGTTAAGGTGTTGGACTAGGACCTGGGATACCACGGTTCAAATCCTCACACAGCCATGAAGCTCACTGGGTGACCTTGAGCCAGTCACTGCCTCTCAGCCTCAGAGGAAGGCAATGGTAAACCCCCTCTGAATACCGCTTACCATGAAAACCCTATTCGTAGGGTCACCATAAGTCAGGATCAACTTGAAGGCCATTTCCATCCATCCTTATTTGAAATAAAATAAAATAAAATCCTGCACACATTCATAGTTGTCTTCCTGGTTTCTCATGTTCGTGACTTTTCCAGCATCCTCCCACTTCCCAGCTAACAATAACTTTATTGCTCACTCAAAGTATTGCTCTTCTCGGAAAGGTATTATTCAAGGCTGTCACCATGACTCTTAAATGTCTCTCATTCCAAAGGATATCCCTTATTCTTGCACAAATAAAGAGCCATGAAATCAAAGAGGACAGAATGTGTTACTCTATGAAAAAATGACTCTGGCAATCTTTCTGCATGTATAATATTATTAATATGCTCACAATTTAAGGCCTTTGGGTAAAATTGAATATGCTTAAGTAATTTAATTACATTTTGATGGAGGCTTAGTCTGGCAGAGTCGATTGAAGAATCGGCTGCATCTTCCTTCTAATAGAATGATAAATGTTCAGGGAAGCTTAGGTTACAATTGAACATACAAATCTGCCTGGTACTATTGGTCCATCTAGCTGAATGTTATTCTATCCTGACAGGCAGCAGCTCACCAGGGTCCTAGGCTGAGTTCTCTCCCAGCACCTGCCACCTGAGATCCTTCTTCCTCAGGTTGTTGGGGAACCAACTGGGAGCCTTATACATGCAAAGCATGCGCTCTGTCACTGAGCTGTGGTCCCTTAAAACGTACCTGCTCCAGAAAACCTTTCCGCCAATGTCAGGCCAACTCCTGCAAAGTAGGTTATGACAGCTGGGCCTGACTAATCTACCTGCCTATCATACTGGAATGTTCTGCATTGCCTAGAAGTTGGCCAACCTCATCTCTATACAAAATGCATGCTCCTTCCTCAAGGGTTTCTGAGCAATCTAATTGACTAATGAAGAGGAGCATTATAAGCTTTTCAAGAGCTGAATGGGCAGCTCTTTTGCAGGTAAATTAAGCCGAGCAATTCCCACCGTTTCAAACGTCCACAAGACAATTATAATTGGACTTGGAAACAGAGAACAAAATAACCCCTACTGTTCTGGTGCTTCGATGACAGTATAAAGTCGTGCAGCCTGAACCTACGCAGATTGACTTAAAGGTAAGTCTCACAGACTTTAATGAGACTTACTTCCAGATAAGTGTGCATAGTGTTTTTAGTTTACTTTTAATATTATAGGCCCAGAAATCATCACCCTTGCAAGCACTCCTAAAGAATTCATGATAATGTGAGTCTCCTCTAACAGCTAAATTCAGCGACTGGTGAAACAAGCATTCTTGCCCTTGCAAGCACATCTATCACTGTTTTGTTATGGGAATGGTGACTGCATGTGTCATGACTCATGACCCCTAATGGATAGTGCCATGGCATGCATCACTGCCAGTCTCTTTCTTTCACGAGTCTCTTTCTTTGCTGAGCCAGGCAATTTTGAATTACCCAACAATGTTCAATGGATGTTCGGACACCCATCCTTTTTGAGGGACAGCTTGGAGCACAGGAGGTATACAGCTCTAAACTCAAACTCACTAACATGCAAGGCTGGTCCAAAACATTGTGCTGCCCAAGACGAAGGAGAAGATAGTGCCCCGTCCCCATTCCATATGCAGAAGCCAACCAGATGTGTGGCTGAATCTTATTTCAGCACTGGTGACAGGATAGCATTCTCTGCTGCATCTGAGGCAGCAGAGATTAGGGAGCCCAGAACAGGCCATGTAGCAACAGACCAGAATGTCTAGGGACTTGAGAGCAACAGCTGGGAGGGCTGTTGTCCCCCAGCACCTGATGCCTGAGTTGGTTGCCTCACTCTGTCTAATGGTAGGGCTAGTCTTGCTAACTTGCCTGCTACAACTAAAAACAAAACAAATCAAACAACCTTCCATTACGCCAGAAGAAATACGCTTGCAACCTGTAGCTAGTGCTAGTAAAGTGCTGAGAGAGGAGCAAAGGCAGTGCCCAGAGAAATCCTGGCCCCACCTGCACTATACATTTAAAGCAGTATTATACCACTTTAAACACTCATGGTTTCTCCCAAAGAATCCTGGGAAATTCGTTTAAGGGTGCTGAGAGTTGGACTGCATTCACACTGTACATTTATTCCATTAGTATTCCACTTTAAACAGTCATGACTTCCCCCAAAGAATCCTGGGGAGTGTAGTTTGTGAAGGGCGCTGAGAGTTGTTAGGAGACTCCTAATCTCCTCACAGAGCTACAATTTCCAGAGTCCCCTGGGAAGAGGGATTGACTGTTAAACCACTCAGGGAATTGTAGCTCTCTGAGGGAAATAGGAGCCTCCTAACAACTCTCAGCCCTCTTCACAAACCACACTTCCCAGGATTCTTTGGGGGAAGCCATGAGTATTTAAAGTGGAATAATAGTGGAATAAATGTCTGGTGTGAATGTGGCCTTGCTAGGAGACTCCTATTTCCCTCACAGAGGTACAGTTCTCAGGTAGGTTGCACAATCAATCTTTCTTCCCAGGGAACTCTGGGGAACATAGCTCTGTGAGAGGAATAGGGGTCTCCTAATAACTCTCAGCACCCTTCACAGACTACACTTCTCAGGATTCTTTGGGGGAAGCCATGACTGTTCAAAGTGGTATGATACTGGTTTAAAGGTATAGTGCAGATAGGGTCAGAGTGTAAGCCCTTAATAGAAGGAACTGAGCAGAACTTTACTGTGATGATACTCTTGTGTCAGTTCTGTGGGGAAACCTGTGAAGGGATCAATCATCTTATTACACAGGCCCAGATCTTCATTGGGAGAACCGCCACATGAAATGATGGAAATGGTTGCTATGGCTGCAACCCTTCAAGCATGGGTGCTGCTTATCCTCCCCCCCCCTAAAAAGGACTCGCATAACAACCTCTTTGTATATTACAGTATATTTGGGTCAACCTAGTAGGGCATTTTTAGCTAAATGCTTTCTTGTTTTATGTAGCTCTGTTATATAAGCAGAGGAATCACACAGTGACTTCTTTTCAGCTCTCTGAACATCATTAAAAAATTATGGGCTATTATTTTCCTCCCAAATTAATCAAAATAATTAAGTCCCAGGCTGAGACTTTACTTGCTGCATTACTGCCTGAAGCTAATTTGTACTGCTGAGTTATAAAGTTCTGGAACAAAATGGAGTTATATGGGACATATGTTCATATATATCCCTGGTTCTTGCAGAATGAATGATGTCATTCTAATTTAGAAATAACTACACAATGTTATTATGCAATATGCTGACCATTTATTTTTACAATTAATCTGTCAGCTTACAACATCATTAAACAACTAAACACTTCAGTAGCCTAAACCTCCCTCAAAGTTCTCAAATGACAAACATTTTTCTTGAGTCATGAATTGCTATCCACCTCTCCCCAATGCTGACAGTAATGAAGTATGAGAAGATCATGTCAAAAGCTACATTAGCATAACCTGGTCTCATACAGGGATGCCATAAAATTAGTCTTGCAGACCAATCTTATCCATGTTTACTTGTAGTTTCACCCACTAGTTTTAATGTAACTTGCTCTCATCCTTGCTTCCAAACTTCCCAACCAATCTGTGAGGATCACAAATGTAGAGAATGAGTGACTGTTCAATGCAGTTAGAGGATGAGCCTGGACTATAACTTTGGTATCCTTACTTTGTTGAAACTTTGCTCAAACCTAAGAAATTTGCTGAAAATCATTCCAGTTAAACCCTGAAGAAGAGTTCTTTGCAACTTGAAAAGATGCCATTGCCCATATGAATACACTTCTTGTTGTTTTTTAGGATAGAGTTTTTTGGGGTGTGTGTTTTCTTTAAAAAGTCACTAGTATATAAAAAAGTAAATAAAAAGACAGGCAATCCATCACAGTCCAGCTCACATGCCCCTCCACTTACAAGAAACAAGAAAAAAAGCAGAAAAGAAAAAAGGAGATTCCATAGATTTTTTTTCACAGTCTACATGGGATATAATATGAATAATTGTTGCTAGGATAACTGTGATCTAGTCTCAGTTGCATGGAGGAACCTCCATGAGCATAATAACCTCTGTCTTCAGACTGTCACTCAGTGGTGGCTGGTGCCATCGGGACTGTTGGGTGGAAGCCAGGAGCCCAAGAGCTGGTGGAGCCAGAGCCAATGACAGGCAGAGCCAACACATCCTCCTCCCTACCGAATTCCACAAGGGCAACACTGAGACTAGGGATGTGGAGGCAGAGCCATCACCTGGACTGACTGAACGTAAGGAGGTAGGCAGGTAGGGCCTGGCTGAGGACAGACGTCAAGTGCCCTGCTCAGCTTAATGGACCAGCCTCCATAGCCTTCACTTTATGGGCAAAGGTCAGAGACACTGAGCTGGATAGGTCAGGGGTGGAGTCATCAGTGCAAGCCACTTAAGAGCAAAAGCCCTGCCAGATCAGAACAAAGGTCATTTAGTCCAGCATCCTGTTCTCACTGTTGCCAACCAGATGCCTGTGGGATGCCTGTAAGCATGGCATGAGGTGAACAGCATTCTCCCTACTTGTATTCCCCAGCCTCTGGTTTTCTGATACTCTGATGCCGGAGGTAGTATAGAGCCATCATGGCTAATAGTCATTGATAGCCTTAGCGTCCATTAATCTGTTTTACCCCCTTTTAAAGCCATCCAAGTTGATGGTCATCACTACTTTTGTGGTGGCGGCAGATCCCATAGTTGAACCATGTGCTGTGTGAAGAAGTACTTTCTTTTCTTTGTCCTGATTCTACCAGTATTCAGCTTTGTTGAATCTTCAGAACTTCAGTTTGATTCATATGGAGCCCCTTCATATGATGAATGTGTGAAAGGGAATGCAGAGTCACAGTTACCTTGAGTTCCTCCAGGTTACCAGTGGTGACACAGCTCTGCAAACCTGGTCAAGCAAAAGTGAATAAGATGGTAACAAGGAACCCTTTCAGTAGCAGCTACTGTGTCATGAAACTTCCTCCCTAGGGAAGTATTTTTTTATTTTATTTATTTATTTTATTAGATTTTTATACCGCCCGACTAGCATTAGCTCTCTGGGCGGTGTACAACAAAATATAAAAATACAAAACATCTCAAAATCTCATAATAAATACAGCATCAACATATATAAAAACAAGGAATCAGAAAACAATTACAACAAAATTTAAAACTAAAACAAGTTACATATTAAAACACCATAGCAAAGAGGAAGGTCTTAACCTGGCGCCGAAAGGACAACAATGTCGGCGCCATACGCACCTCTTCGGGGAGACTGTTCCACAATTCGGGGGCCACCACTGAGAAGGCCCTAGATCTTGTCACTGCCCTCCGAGCCTCCCTGTGAGACGGAACTCGGAGGAGGGCCTTCGATGTAGAGCGTAGTGTATGGGCAGGTTCATATCGGGAGAGGCGTTCCGACAAGTATTGTGGTCCCGCGCTGTATAGGGCTTTATAGGTTAGAACCAACACTTTGAATCTAGCCCGGAAGCATATTGGCAGCCAGTGCAAGTGAGCCAGAACAGGTGTTATGTGTTCCGACCGCCTGGTCCCCGTTATTAATCTGGCCGCAGCATTTTGGACAAGCTGTAGCTTCCGAACTGTCTTCAAAGGCAGCCCTACGTAGATTGCATTGCAGTAATCCAGTTGCGAGGTTACCAGAGCATGTACGACTGATGTTAGGTCCTCCCTGCTCAGATAGGGATGTAGCTGGGCTACCAGCCGAAGCTGGTAGAAAGCATTCCATGCCACCGATGCCACTTGGGCCTCAAGTGACAGGGAAGGATCTAAAAAGACTCCCAGACTACAAACCCGGTCCTTTAGGGGGAGTGTAACCCCATCCAGGACAGGGTGTATATCCACCATCCGATCAGGGAAGCCGTTCACCAGCAGCATCTCAGTCTTGTCTGGATTGAGCTTCAGTTTGTTAGCTCTCATCCAGTCCATTATCGCAGCCAGGCAACGGTTCAGCACATTGACAGCCTCACCTGAAGAGGATAAAAAGGAGAAATAGAGCTGCGTGTCATCAGCGTACTGGTGGCAACGCACTCCATAGCTCCTTATGACCGCACTCAACGGCTTCATATAGATGTTGAAAAGCATGGGAGACAGAACCGAACCCTGCGGGACTCCACATTGCAGAGCCCACGGTGTCGAGCAATGTTCCCCAAGCACAACCCTCTGGAGATGACCCGCTAAGTAGGAGCGGAACCACTGCCAAACAGTACCCCCAACTCCCAACTCCCCAAACCTCTCCAGAAGGATACCATGGTCGATGGTATCAAAAGCCGCCGAGAGATCAAGGAGGATCAACAGAGTTACACTCCCTCCGTCCCTCTCCTGACATAGGTCATCATACAGGGCGACCAAGGCTGTCTCAGTGCCGAAACCGGGCCTAAACCCCGATTGAAATGGATCTAGATAGTACACCAGGCAAATCCCCATATGGCATTGAAAAGGTTGGCAAAGTCCTTGCTTTTTAGAACAACCTTTGAGGAATGTTCCTAGCACTCTAACAGGTCTCTAACATATTTCTTATCAAGTTGACTGCCATTTTATAATAGTTTTAACAGTAATAACTTCAGTCACATTCACACCATACATTCAAAGTACATTTAAAGGACATGGCTTCCCCCAAAGAATCCTGGGAACAGTAGTTTGTTAAGGGTGCTGAAATTGTAGCTCTTTGAGGGGTAAACAATAGTTGCTAGGATTCTTTGGGGAAAACCATGCACTTTAAATAGTTTTTCAATGTTGTATTATTCAGATTTGGTATAGTTGTAAGCCCCACAGGCAGCCTATAAGGTCATGAGGCAGGATACACACTCAACAAATAACAAATAATTATTAGGACAATACTTTTTGTGTGTGAGAGAGATGCTTCTTTGCTGTCAAAGGGATCTGGGGGGATTGTCTGCAGAAGCATGGGGAGGTACATTTGAATTCTTCCACATGCTGAACGAACACATGGAAGAGGCTGTAGGGCTTCATGGGCTAGTGTCACTCACCACCACTGCTATGTACTGCTGCCATGTTTCCCAACAAATGTCCATTCAGTGAAAAGAGTTTGTGTATACAGATGTACCATGGAGAGCTCCTCCATGCATGGAGTGACCACTGCCAATTGTGGCCCCTTCTTGCATGGAAGAGATCTCCTCTTGCATATATCTGTACACACAAACACTTTCATTGGGTGAATGTGGACATGGTGCACCATGATGATGGTAGGCAGCGCTTGCCACATGACCCTACTCAACTGTCCATGCATTCATTCAGTATGCGGAGAGGGGGTCATGTGGACTTATCGCCTTCCCCTATGGTTTGTCTCCAGTACCTAGTACAGAGAGGAATATTCCCTCTTGTCACTTCCATACCATACCTTTAAAGCACAAGGTTTCTAACAGAGGATCCTGGGAACTGCCATTTAGTAAGAATGTTGCAAATTGTAACTCTGTGAGGTGTAAACTACATTTCTTAGAATTCTTTGGAAAAGCCATTTGCTTTAAATGTATGCTGTGGATGTGATGTGTATGAAGAGGTCTGTTGCCTTTGAATGTTCTGTTGACCTATGATGGCTAATAAGTGTTACAAGACCTATTCAAAATGAACTGACCTAATCTCTTAAAAAGCTATCTAAGCTAGTGGTCATCATCAGAAGCTGAGTCTCAGGGTGCTTCCAGACTGTTGCTATTTTTTGGGTGGGTTTCAATCCCATACTGGCCAATGCAGATTGCATAATTAAAGCTGATGTGGAACTCTTGCGCAACAAAGCCACTTCCTCAAAAGGTTGGACTTTTTTTGGGTAAAGAAAGGTATGGGAAATTGCACTGGAAAGTGTGAGATAACACTTTTGTGATGCAACGTCACCTAACCTCCCTGCAAACAACTTAAGGAATGCTCAATAAACAGGTTGTCTGGAAACAACCTCAGCTGCATCCCTTCTGGGCAGCTTTGGACATGTTCAGTCCCAGGTTTTAGTGCTACAATGATGGGAAGAGGCAAGAATTGGCATGCTCCTTGGCTGACATTGGAGGCATTTGTGAAACCCCAAGCCCACAGTAGCCTCATTCAGGCATGTGAAGGACAAATTTGGGCTGAAGCCTCATCATGGTTAGAATGCACTTTGACCATCTCCTTGAACTTTCATGTGGGTAAACCCTCAACTTCTACATCTCTTTGCCAATATATTTGGTCACTTGAGGTGGAAAGTGGTGCCCTCCTCTTCAAGTCAAGGTGTATCGTATGCCAAGCCAGTCAAGTTATTTTGGTACTTAAGTCAGAAAATCTCACAAGCACCTCTCCTTTTCCCAGACACTAAAAATGCAATGATATAATACATTAACTAACCAGCCATTTGCTGCCCATTCATGACACCCCAAACCAGCTGACTCAAGTAGCTACTTCACTGTGCCTAATGGTAGTGCCAGCCCTCTTCAAGGCTACCATTTCCCATCCCCTTGCCTATGCTGCTCCTCTAGTCCTAATGTGCTCCCAGTTCTCTTCTAGGTCCAGCGTCATTATCCAGCTGCTTCTGAGAAGTCCACCAGGAAACATTTGAAGAGACTCTGGCACTCCAGAGCTTGTTTAGACTGCATTATCCCTGACCACTGACCACCTGGCTGGGGGCGGTGGGAGTTGTAGTCCAACAACATCTGGAGGGTCACACAGATTCCCCACTCCTAGTTCAAACACTCAGCAGCTTGAATAACCACATTCATATAGTCACTACATTGTAGTGGATTTAAAGTCTTCAAAGCAATCTACATAGTTCTCTCCACAGCCCTTGCAACAGTTCTGGAAGGCTGGCCAGTTTTTTTTTATTAAATCCTTTTGCATATCTGAGACTGAGAGACTGGTGGTTTGCCTGAGGCCACCTAGGGCAGGGGAGGTGAACCTTTGGCACTCCAGATGTTGCTGAACTACAATTCCCATCATCCCCAGCAAGCATGGCCCATGGGCAGGGATGATGGGAGTTGTGGTTCAGCAAGATCTGGAGTGCCCAAGGTTCGCCACCCCTGACCTAGGGAGTTAATAGCTGAGGTGAGATTTGAATTGGAAGGATTTTCCAGCACTCCTATAGAGGAAGATAGGAAGCTGCCTTATACCAGCTCAGACCTTCAAGCCCAGTATGGTCTGCTCCTGACTAACAGTGGCTCTTTAGGGCAGCCTTTCCCAATCTTTGAGTCCCCAGATGTTGTTGAACTACAGTTCCCATCACCCCTGACCATTGGCCATGCTGGCTGGGGATGATGGGATTTGAAGTCCAGCAACATCTGGGGACCCAAAGGTTGGGAAAGGCTGTTCCAGGGTCTTGGGTAAGGAAGAGTCTTTCATATGACCTCTTACCTGATCCTTTTAACTAGGGGTGCTGGGGATTGAACCTGGGATCTTCTAAATATAAATGATGTTGAGCGATGGCCCCTCTCCTGCCTGCATCAATAAAGTTCTCATAACAATGTATCAAAATTAACTCATTTGAAATGTGGTGTTGGAGGAGAGCTTTGTGCATACCATGGACTGCGAAAAAGACAAATAATTGAGTGTTAGAACAAATTAAACCAGAACTATCACTAGAAGCTAAAATGATGAAACTGAGGTTATCATACTTTGGACACATAATAAGAAGCGGTGATTCACTAGAAAACACAATAATGCTGTGAAAAACAGAAGGGAGTAGAAAAAGAGAAAGGCCAAACAAGAGATGGCTTGATTCCATAAAGGAAGCCGCAGACCTGAACAGGGTGGTTCATGACAGATGCTGATTCATAGGGTCACCATAAGTCGTAATTGACTTGAAGGCATATAACAACAATATCTCATGTATATATATTATGTGTCAATCATAATCTGTCTCTATTGTTAATGGCAGAGAGGTGTCACTTCACCTCAGCCTTTTCCCCTTTGGCCTCATAACTCTAAGAACGTCTGCAAAGCCCTGCTGGATCAGGCCAAGGGCCCCTCTAGTCCAGCACTCTGTTCTCATAAAGGCCAACCAGATGCCTATTGGAAGCCTGCAAGCAAGACCCGAGTGCAACAGCGCTCTCCCCATCTGTGAGTTTCAGCAGCTGCTGCTCAGAGACACTCTGCCTCTGACAGTGGAGGGAGAACATAGCCACGGTATCTACTTTTGCTCTGGAGCCTTCCCAAACTTCATCTGGTCCCCATCTATGCCTTCTTCATTTTGGGCCCATTTGGGCCCTGATAACTGGCAGCAGTAGTTGAGGAGCTGTAGCCCAGTGGTACAGTGCCTGCTTCACATCCAGAAGATCTCAGGTGCCATCCCCTACATCTCCAGGTAAAGTTGGGAGAAACTCTTGTCTGAAACCTTGGAGAGCAGCTGCCAGTCAGTGTGGATGTCACTGAGCTGGAGGGACCAACCTCTGATTCGATAACAGGCAGCTTCCTGTGATGAGAAGAAAGGCCATTTTGTGCTTTCAGGCAGGGCCAGTCTGGAAGACAGCAGCAACATGGTTAATGACTCAAGGCAATGGCTTCTGGAACAAAGCTAGCTTTGTGGAGGGGGGTGCTCAGGCAGTGCCTGTTTCTTCGCTGGCAACAGCACGGAGGCAAAGCAGGGGAGAGGGTTGAGCCGTGGTACCCAGAGACACACAGAGAAAGGGCAGCTTGCCGCCTGCCGCAGTCCTCAGTGCGGTTAATCACGCGTTCCCCTTTCGCTGCTGATTTGCAAGAGCAGATTAATCAGAGAGCGCGGCTTGATGAAATTTTGCTGTTATTGTGCCCATTTTTAGCAACATCTTTTATTATCTTCATTATTCATTTACAGGGGACCGGCATCAATTATGCAAATGAGTTCACAGACTTTGCAGATTACTTCATTTGCCGCTATTGTTTGTGGAAATTTAATTATTAAATATTATTAAGCTTGCGTTTTCTTCAATTTTCCAAGGCTTAGTTTCATTTGATTTTCCCTCCAGCTGCTCTCGTTTCCTTTCAGTGCCAAAACAGCTCCTCATCAAAGCGGCCCTGGCATGTGAAGACCAAATAAAATCTCCTCAATTTAATAATTTTGATGTTAGCCCCTTGTTCTCAGCTGCTTGCTCAAAGCAATGCAGAGAGAAAACGCAGAGCACATTCAATTTAATGAGCAGAAATTGAATTCAAGTTTGTTCAGAATTGACTTCAATTAGGCAGAGTCTTAATGATAAATTAATCTCTTTTCTTTCGTCCCTAGAATTTGTTTTTCAAAGTAGGGAAATTGGACTACATTGAAAGACCAAATAAAGAATACCAATTTTAACTAGATTATGAAACCGATAGCAAAATTTAATTCTTTATAGTAACGTACTTGGACAAATAGCATTCACTCAGTGGCATGTATTATAATTTATATTCATTGTTACCACTCACACTTTCATGGCATGGATAAAATGGCAGTTGAATTAAATATGGGCTCGTAATAGACTTCAGAGTTTTAATCTTTATTAAGAAACTCTAATTGAATGCATAATTAGCTTTTCAGGGTCTAGGAAACTGGGTTTAATTTCTATGTGGGCTGAAAACATAGATCAGGACTCTTTTTAAATAGTAGTATATATATATCTGAATGAGTTTATTGTTGAAGAGAAATTACAGGATGAGATGGGCCTGCTCAGAAAGAATACGTTTTCGCTATAGTGCAAATACTGAAAGCCACAAGGAAGATTTCTCAGTATGCTCTAGTGCTTGAGAGCCACCCTGGGTTGAATCTACCACTATTTGGGGGGGAAAGGCGATGTGTTGCTTACTATATCACTGAGCAATGCTTGGGCCCACTAGGACTGCTTGCTTTCCACATTACAAGCGCCTTTAGGGTTACTCAGGCATTGCTTTTCCTGTATTAGCTGGAAGTGGAAATGAAAACAAAGGTTTCACACAGCACTTGACACAGAGTTACATTAAAATGCCATGTAAACATTGGGGTTCTCTGCATTCCTTGTGTGGGTGTATAAAAGTAGCATATTATACAGGAGTAAAGTTTTGTTTCTTTGTTCACTTTTGCCTCTGGACCCACTCACCACTGGCATATGGCCCTTGTAAGGTTGCCCAGAAGGGAATGTGGCCCACAATCTAAAAAAATGTTCCCTACCTCTGAGCTAAACATACTGCTTCAAGGAAGGTTCATAAGAACTGAAGTTTTTCCTTGCTTGGATAGAAAGTGATAATTATATCTATTTGCTCTCATGCTGGTTTATGGATTAGGCTCCATTTTTGAAATTAATTCTGCAAATGTGTGTTCTGCATAGAGAATAAACTTAACATTTACAACACTTTTAGAATGCTTGAAGCACTTCACATTCATGATTATCTCAATAACCCTTACAACAGACCTGCAAGATAGACCAGTAACCTCAATTGACCTTAGTTCTAAATAGACGTATATAGGATTTCACTATCAGGCTTCCCAGTGGTTAATGGCTGAGGCAAAATTTGATCTGGGGTCCTCTTAGCTGTAACATGACACCACCTTTTGATTCTTTAATGAAGGTAAAATTTCTCCATTCTTTTCTGGCTTTTGCCATATTTGGAATAATGTAAAATAAAATGCTAGCCATTGTCCAAAAGGCATGGCAATAGCTTCAGTGTGAGTTTTCCTTTCAACACCTTCTCGCAACCAAAAATTCAAACTCTGGTTTATAGCGTAACTCTTAGCCTTTACTGTACTTATATATGCACATGTTGTAGTCAGGCCTCAGATTATCAAGGGCTTATTTTGTAGCAGATCAGCAAAAAGTTGGAGGAGGAAAAAAAAGGTTAAAACAAAAAATCCCATATAGACTAGGGATGTAAGAAGACGTCTTTTTCTGTTCTTCCTTGTATACATTGTATGCAACACTGTTTCTATTCCGCTGCAGTTTGTCTTCTCCCAAAAGTGACGTTGCTTGTCTTGCTGTCCACTCTGGCAAAATTATGTAATTTACATAACATACATAATTAATTATGTAAATTTACGTTGTCATTATGGTATTCCACCCCATTCATTTGAATGCAATGGACACACAATGCCAGTGTGTGGAGGGGGACATAATCAATTTGCAGACTGAAAGGAATTAGTTCTGTTCTGGACAGAGGACGAATAAGCGAACATCAGCAATTTCTTCTCCTGTTTCTGTTGAAATTCTCTGGCATTCCTAATGTAGACCTACCAACCTCACTGCCCGCTGTCTTATCTGCCTTCCCTTTTCTCACACTGGATATAGCAACTAGGGCTCTAATGTTTGTCCCTGGAGAAAGGATGAGTGGGAAATGGATTCTTGGGAATACTGGGGGTAGGAATAATATACTGTTCCATACTACTCCTGCCCACCCCCTCCAAAAAATCTTGGAATTCATAAAGCTACAGGCACAGTTTCCAGCTATGGAACTGATAAGTTATTCTCCAAATCGTTAAGATTCAGAGACATATACAGTTCCCTCTCCTGGGACATATATCTTTTCCCTCTCTCATTTCCCTTCTTGCTGGGAGGAAGGGCGGGATATAAATAAAATAATAAATAAATACATAAATAATACTGAACTAAGGTGGTGAATGTCAACAGATATGGAATCAAAATAGAGCCACAGAGAAAACTGGGGAGATAGCAGCATGCTTGGGGGAACCATAAAGTTTGCAAAAGTACAATATAAAAACCTCTAAGGAGCACAACCTCAATAGCCCAGTGAAGACTGAACATGCTCAGTAGCCATAGAATGTTGAGTGTCAGTTTGGGGAAAACAACATTAATGGATGTGGATGGAACAGAGTGTCCTGGAGGAGAGCATGGTTAGATGTCTGGCTGGAACCCTGAACATGGAGCACTCCCGCTCAGAGGTGAGGGTACCCTGCAACATTTTGTTGCGAACTCTTAGTTGTACATGCGAAAGCATTAAGTTGTTTGAACAGAGATTTGCTGCAATTGAAAGCATTGGTTTCCAGTGCAGAACATTTTCAAATTCATGCAGTTTTCATCAAATTCAAACCGTCTCCTCTCCCCATCTAAATGTTTCATGCTTCTTGCTACTTAGCGGCTGAAAGGCAGATTAGTTTGTTGAGAGAAATAAGACAGAGCATGCTCCTAAATGGCAGGCTTTTTCTCAAGATGAATGGCAAGCTGAGTCCTGTGTGATGATAGAGCTCAGTTGTTTCTTGGTATCTGTAGTGTGGCTTCCATATATTACATTGCCAATGAGGATAAAATGGAAGAAGCAATAGTCTTCACACTGTGTAAGTAGATGTACTACTGTTTATTGGAAAGAGAATGGCTGCCTACGGAATAATGAAGGAGTCTGATGCAGATCAAAAGGACTGCCTCCAATATGAAGAGAAACTCACTCAGTATTTCATTGCTAACGATGCTGACGATGATAGCAAGAAGTGTGCAACGGTACTGATTGTTTGTGGAGCAAAAACATACGGCTTTAATTAGAAGTTTGGCTGTGCATGAATAGCTTGGTGACAAAACCTTGGATGATTAGGATGGTTTCAAGTTACCGTAGCCCCATGGCAGAAGAAAGCATGCAACACTTCCTGTGGTTTCTCATTCCCAATTGGAATGATGTGGCAGAGCTGTGTCACCTACCAGAGCACTGTTGTTTAATGTTCTTGGAATACCTTGCTTTAGGATTGCTTGGCGCATAGGAAACGTAGAAAGCTATGTTATACCAAATCAGATAATTGGTCCACCTAGGGTGGCTATTTTAGAGCCAGTGTGGAGTAGTGGTTAGGGTGTCAGGCTAGGATTTGGGAGACCAGGGTTCAAATCCCCACTCGGCCATGAAGCTCACTGGGTGATTTTGGGCAGGTCACTGTTCCTCAGCCTAACCTACCTCACAGGACTGTTGTGAGGATAAAATGAGGAGGTGGAGAACCATGTTTCTATGCCAACTTGAGCTCTTTGGAGGAAAGGTGGGATATAAATAAATAAATAAATATGTTCAAAAAAAGAGGAAATGTATCACCACAAAAGAGAGCACAGATTTGCATAAATGGAAATGTATAGGTATAGATGCAAATTTAGAAAGAATACAATAACTTAAAACAACATACCATAGATCTCACTAGAGTAGGTGATCTGCGTGGCTGCACAGTCTGCTTCTAAGGGTTGGCAACTTCAAGGCCTCTGCTCTCCCCAATAGAGGACTTTTTCATATAGAGGATTATCCTCTGTAAAGTAGGACACATGACCACCTTAGGTCCATCTGGCTCAGTATCATCTACAGGGCTGGGTAACCTGTGGCGACATTGCTGAACCACAACTTCCGTCATTTCTGACTATTGGTCATGCTGGCTGGGGTGGATGGGAGTTGGAGACCAACAACATCTGGAGGATAGCAGGTTGACAGCCCTGGTTTACAATGACTGGTAGTAACTCTTGAGGTTTCAGATGGGAGTCTTTCCCAGTCCTATCTGAAGATTTAGGGATTGAACCTGGGACCTTCTGCATGCAAGGCATGTGCTTTGCCGCTGAGCCTTGTAGCGTGTGTATGCATTTAAAATACTTCTTATCCATTCTTCAGCCATGGCTTTTGGAGCACCAAATGCAGAATACAGGAACACAAAGCTAAAAGCCTAAACAAATAAAAACATTTTCACTTGACACCTAAAAGAAAATAACAATGCTGCCAGGAAGGGATTTTCATAAATGAAGTGCTACAATTGAAAAGACCATATCTGGCCAACACTGGCCTTACCTGATGGTGGAGAGCTTTGCGCAGGGTCTCTGAGGTCAATTTTAAGCAGGGGTCATAGAATCATAGAATAGTAGAGTTGGAAAGGGCCTATGAGGCCATCAAGTCCAACCCCCTGCTCAATGCAGGAATCCAGGTGTAGTCAACCAGGGTCTTGGCGGGTCTTAGACCCTTTACTTTTTTGGGAGCATGGTCTCTTCAGGATCCCTATATCTCCAACATCCTAGAGCTAATCAGCACGAAAGGGGAATGTGTTAGTCACCTAGAAGTGTCATCTTACATGCTTCATTGTCTTTTTCTGCTGATTAGAGCCAATCAGAGTGAAAGGAGATGAGTTAGCTGCTGAGAAGACTCTTCCAGTGGCTAATTCCTCTTTCATGCTTACTGGCTTCTAGGGATGTCTGTTGTTGTGGGAGAAGTCATTAACAAGGATTTCATTCTCAACCCTGCAGCATGAAATGGCAGTGGCAGCGGCAGTGGCAGGGAAGAGGGGGAAGGGTGTGTGGCTGTGGCTGTGGCTGTGGCTGTGACTAACATGAAGGGACCCTGTATTTCTCAGTTTGCCACTACACTACTGAAAGGGCCTGGCAGGTGCATGCAAGAGAAGGTGGTTCTTTGATATAGATTTCAGGAAGGCTCTGGAAGTTGCTGAACACATTGAAGAGACAGCTTAGCATAATTTAGATCAGGGATGGGGAACCTGTGGCCCTCCAGATGTTGTTGGGCTACAATTCCCATCATCCCTGACCATTGATCATGATGGCTGGGGCTGATGGGAGTTGGAGTCCAACAACATTTAGAAGGCTATATGTTCCCCATCCCTCCTTTAGATTTACAGGTGACCTCTAAACAAGGAAGCCCAGGCAGTCCCAACTATCATGCACAAATTGTTTGGCACCATATTGGAAGGTATTGCTGTGCTCCTAATTTCCATGGAGATTCAGAACAGAAGGTGCCATTGCCATATTCAGCTGTGCAGCAGAAAACTCTAAAACACAAATGCTGGTTTATTACAATTGTGGGTCTTTTCTGGAACAGAGAGATTAATAGCTTTGCTTAGGGCTAGGTAAAATCTGGAAATGTATAGATCTCCAAAGATCTGGACTCTTCTACTTGACCTAAATAGTCTGTAACCTGCTTTTATGTATGCAACTGCATCAGAATTTAATGTGCAGTGGCGGCGGCGGCAGTAACTCCCTATTTGTTAACAGATGATACCATTTGATGGTTACAAAAGTGTTCTGTGGTTATATCCGATTGATCTGTGTAACAATTCTGCAAACAAGCAGCTTTAAAATATTGTTTGCATTCACAACAGTCTGTGAAGCAGATCGGCACTGTTCTCATTTGACAGACTGGGAAACGAGGGGGGGAGAGGGAGGGAATGAGGGAGGGACTGGTCACTCCAGCACAGTCCAAGTTGAAAAACCTCATATAGAGAATGACACATGCATGAAATGAATGCCAGCTTCATAACATTGTCTAGAAAAGGCTTCCGACTATGTGCAATTGGCACCTGCACAGGTTTTGTTGAAATAGTTCAGAGGGTCACCATTGCATCCTGATTAGAAAGGAAACTCTAAAATCGGTGCACTGCTTGTGATTTGTTGAGACTTGCAAACATACACACACATAACTGCACAGTGTACGTTGGAGTCAGTTGCTGCAATTCAGCCTTCCCCAACCCTGGTTCCTTCCAGATGTTTGGGACTCACTTCCCCCCCATTAGCCCCAGCCAGCATGACCAATGGTCAGGCATAATGGGAGTGGTAGGTCAAAACATCTGCATCATGATGGGGAAAGGCTGCTGTAATTCTTTGTTCCAAAATGGCTGGGTACTGAGTACTCGTCATCATTTGCCTAAGCTGTCACAGAAGAGGGTCAGCAATCCTCTCCCCCACCCCACTCCGTTTCTAAGGGTATCCCAACATATTTCAAGTGTAGGCTCTTCTTCAGGAGAAGAAACAAATCAAGCATCTACCAATTTATATATTTAAATATTTATAAACCACACTTTCATAGAAAATATAACAAGGCGGTGTACTATTCAAAAACACACTACCACAGTAACAACAGTAAAAATATCAACAACACAGCAATAAAACTGGTTGGTAAAAAAATTCACATCCCCAAAATACAGTCGTTAAAAGATGTCTGAACACAACCACAACAGGGATGACTCTGGCTGAACTTCTATTGGCAAAGAATCCCACTATGCAAGGCCTGCACATTAAAGGCTTGGTCCCTGGTGAATACTGACCAAACCTCAGGGGCATGGGGGACCACATTTGAAGATCTCAGTGATCGAGGTGGAGCATAAGGAATCTGGCAGTCCTTCTGGTCCAAAGCAGCCAAGCTGTATTGAAACACTAGTGTCTCCATCCCAGCATAGGGAACCAGGGCAAAGTAACAAGACATAAAAGAGGGTAGGGCTGCTTGCCCTGTTCTTTCCCTCTTCTGGTGAACCAGAAGGTTAGGGATGGAAAAATCTGTCAATTTTGGCTCTCTTAGTTTCTCATTTTCCCAATCTTAAATTCAGTTCTGCAGCAATTTGCATTTTTAAAAAAAGTCCTCATGAAAATACTTCAGCTTTTAGTGCAAATTTATCCTACGAAACACATTTTTGTCTGCAGTTTTGAATAATGTACACACTTTTGCAACCAATTTATCTTAACGTCATGCATTTTTGCATGTTGCTTTCACTAATATATTCATTTTTATGCACATTTCCCACTAATATATGCACTTCTGTAAATATTGCTCGGTTGGACAACTGCATCGCAAAATTTGGATTAGTACAAATTTCGAAGGATGGCTGTGTTTCGGCTCTCATATTGTTTCGGAAAGTGCGCATTATGTAAATTTAGCTTTAACCAAACTGAATTGATCCCTCATCCCTATAGAAGTTGTAGCATCCTTCTTCCGTTTCAATCTGGTCATGCTACAATCTAATGCTTACCTAGAGGCTCATAGCTCATTCTTTAGCCCCCTCCACTTTACTAGTGTTGGGAGAGAAGTTCAGGTTGCACTGTAATGTGAACCTACCTAATTCTCATTTCCCGAAACAGCATGTGAACAGAAACACAGCCATCCTTTAGAATTTGCTATTTCGCCTGTACAAAAATGCATAGATGAGGGGAAGGTGTGAAAAAAATACATATATTAGTGAAAATAACATACAAAAATGCTTTATGTTCAGGAGAAGCCTGCAAAATGAATATTTTGGGGGCAAAATTAAATACAAAAATGCATATGTTAGGGAAAACAGGCAGTTGGCTGGAAGGGCTGCTGGCAGTGGAAAACCTCCAAACAGCACATTCCTAGGGTGTGGAGGAGGGGATGAGCTGGCCTGGGATATGTTGGATACTGAGTCAGCCCTGCTACCATTGACAGCATCAGGCACAATAGGGAAGCTGGCACAGCAGTCGGCTTGCCCCCACCTTTCGCCCTGGCTGCTGGGTGTGGCAGGGCTACAGATGTGGCAGTGACCCTGCTGCTCCGTTAAGCCCTGCCAGGCTGTGTGTGTGTGAGGGGGATAATGCCAACTAGTTTGACTAGAACTGTGGAGACTTGGGGTCAAACCCCACTCACAGAAACACACACAAAACAGGAGGCATCCAGTGATGTCAACGAAAACCAAGTGAGCCTTCTTCAGGTGCTTATCTCACGGATTTCTTTATAAGCCGCTCAAAAGGTCATCTCTTCTGAGGGGCCCTGCTGGGCAAAGCTGTAGGGGAAGGGCCATTGCTCAACAGCAGAGCCTCGGCCTTGCAAACGGAAGGGCCCAGTTCAGTCCCTGGCATCTCCAGATAGCCCCGGAGAGCTGCTGCCTGACACCAGCAACCATGAGCTAGATGGGCCAAGGCTCTGGCTCAGTAGAAGGCCACTTCCCATGTCCCCCATGTTTCTAAGCTCCTTCTCAAAGCCCTACTGCTTGCTGCCCTGGGCGCCTTCGGGAGGAAGGGGGGATATAGAGTAAATGTAATAAATCGAGAAAACACTTGGCCAGGGAGTTCACTAGCTAACTTTGGGCAGGTCCCTATCTCCTTGACTGACGTATTTCACAGGGTTGATTTGAATTCAAAATGGCAGTGGTGATGGGGACAAACCGAGTGTTTATACTTTCTTCAGTTCCTTGGAGGAATGGCAGGACAGAAAACAAATGTTTAGTGAAGGACTAATATATGTATTTTATATCCATTGCATTTGGACTGCTCCTATCATTTTTATATATTGTAATTTTTAACTTAAAATGGTCAAATACGACGACAAAACATTTAATGCTATGAGTGGGTATCGATGGAATCTTATGCACACCAACATGGAAAGAGTGGCCATTGGCATAAATGGCATTTAATTCTGAAGTAGCATTTATTTATTATTATTATTCTTTGATTTATATCCCGCCCTTTCTCTGTAGGAGCCCAGGGCAGCAAACAAAAGCACTAAAAGCACTTTAAAACATCATAAAAACAGACATAAAAATACTTTAAAATTAAAAGAAAACATCTCTAAAAACATTCTTTAAAAAAAAACAAGGTTAAAAACGTATTAGGTTTTTTAAAAAGGTTTAAAAACATATTAAAAAGCAATTCCAACACAGACACAGACTGCAATAGGTCTCTACTTAAAAGGCTTGTTGAAAGAAGAAGGTCTTCAGCAGGCGCTGAAAAGATAACAGAGATGGTGCCCGTCTAATATATAAGGAGAGGGAATTCCACAAGGTAGGTGCCACTACACTAAAGGTCCATTTCCTATGTTTCCTATTCCTCTAGCATGTGCGGTGCTGGAAACAAAGCAGATGCCCTACCACTGAGCTATGGCTTTTCCTCCAGGAAAAGAGGATAGGAACATGAGAAGCTGCCTTATACCGAGTCAGATTCTTGCTCTATCTAGCTCAGTATTCCCTACACTGGCTGGCAGCAGCTCTCCCAGGTTTCAGAGGCAGGGAGTCTCTCCAATTCCCACCTGGAGATGCCGGGGATTGAAGCTGGGACGTTCTGCATGCATAGCAGGTGTATTCCCACTGAGCTATCACTGAGTTTCAGTCTCTTCCTCTTTGGGCTGCATATGTTTTTTGGGTTAGGGTTCACTGAGTACCTTTTGACTCTTTGGGACTTATAAAACTCCCCAGCTGAGATGCTGGAATCCAGAGGGGCCACTCCTGTCACAAGGTGTGTCTGGGATCACCACCAGTGTTTCTGATGAGGAATAAAGTTGTTTTCCATAACAAATAAGTGGCTTTCAGGGAGATAGCAGCGCTGCAAGAAAAGCTTGCACCATTTCTCTAAGCTTACGCCGAAAGACTCTAGATTTCTTGATTCCACCCTTGAACATAGGCAAATTGTATTAGTTCTGTGCTTTCCATGTGGTGCCACACACACTGTGAGATACCACAGAGCCTCAGTTCTGCTTTTCTTATTGCACTGGGTAGCAGAGATGAATCTGTTTGTCTTTAAACTAAAATATGGAACCACTAGGCAGTTGCTGATGAAAAGCACCATAAAGTACATATATATTTCATATTTCTATGTCCTGTGGAACTATTTCAAACATGACTCATCTGACTGTATCAGAAGTGTTCAAGATGTCCTTGGGGGTCTGCAAACATCTTATGAGAGAAAGTTAATCCCCCTCCCTTCTCTGTTTTTCATCTGGGAAGGGCCATAGCACACTGGTAAAGCACATGATTTGCATTGCAGAAGGTCCCAGTTTCAATCTATGGCATCTCCAGGTTGGGCTAGGAATGTCCTGTGTCTGAAACCCTGAAGAAGCTGCTGCCAACCAGTGTAGACAATATTGAGCTAGATGGACCAATGATCTGACTCAGTAGAAGGCAGCTTCCTATGTTGTTCCTTCTGTTTTGTATTGCCCTTGCTCTCTGTGTTTGCAATCTTACAGCTCTATGCTAAAGCATGTTTACTCAGAGGTTAATCTGATGGGGTGCAATGGGGCTTCCCACTAAGTATATTTAAAATGGCATCACTAGTGTGGTTTTGGATAACACTTGCTGCCATCAGGCGATTAATTCAACTTTTGAAAAAACATGATGATGACAGAGGCAGTATGAGCCTGGTACTCGCTGGAGAATTTGTACCATTCATTTGACTCTTGTTGTGTTATGTCTGGGCCTGTCCACACAATCATTTTATAGCACAATAAATGTGCAGTTCCCACTCATGTGTGGCACGGGATCCAGGCATCTTTCCTCAAAGTAGCATTGCTGTAGTCAGGATATTGCCTTTTCTTGACATTGAGAAAATGAGATTCTTCTTGTAACTAAAGTGTCCGGGTCTGTAGTGAATGTTATGAAGAAGTTTATGTAGAATGTACTTGTGTAAGTTTCAATGGATACTCATTGTGACATCCCTAGGGATGACTAATGTAAGACCAGTGCCTCCCCTGCAAATGTGCTATATAGTGAACTTAAAAACAGTTTCTTGTGCTTTTTTTAAAAATTCAAAAAGCAACAAACAGTCCCCTCATTTGCCTTATCTTTAGAGGGACCCTCCCCCCAAATTTCTTACTCCAATATGCCTGAATCTTCACCAGTGCCTTTTGTAAATGTCCTATGTGTCCTCCTAGCCAGGGCCAGCCTGAGGCTTTTGTTGCGTGAGACAGACACAATGGCATCTCCTCCCCATTCCACATCCCAAAGCCAACCAGACTGACACTTTTACATTGATGATGGTTTATTATTATTATTATTATTATTATTATTATTATTATTATTATTATTATTATTATTATTATTAATTGAATTTATATTCCATCATTTCTCTCAGCGGAGCCCAGGGTGGCAAACACATCAACAAAACATTTTTTAAAAAAATCTAAAAACAATTAAAAACATTCTTTCATCCAGTGATCTCTGGGTTGTCAGGAACAGTTTCCTTCAGCCATCAAATGCCTGAATAAAGAAGAATATTTTCAAATTTCTCCTAAAAGTCAATCATGATTGAGATGGATCACTTACCAAGGAGGCCATTCCACAAATGAGGAGCCACCACTGAAAAGGCCCTGTCATGTATCAACATTAGCTGGACAGCTCCCAGTAGTGGCACCACCACCAAGCCTTCACCTGCCAATCGTAGAATCCAAGATACTGAGGAAGGCTCTCTTTCAGGTACTTGGGTTCCAAGCCATTTAGAGCTTTATATGCTAGCACTAACACCTTGAATTAGGCCTGGTAGCTCAAAGGATGGCATCCCCCACTGCACCTGAGGCTGCCTGCCGAGCAAGTCCTCATTCTGATTGATAGACACAGAGCAATGACATATGAGTGGGTGTGCTTAATGCAACTGATAAGACAAAATGGGTGGGAGTATGTGATACAACCCACTAGGGCTGGCAAGGGGGACCCTGCTTGCTTCCCCAAGTCTTCAGTCAACTGGAGATCCAGGTCATAATACAAAAAGTTGGTGTGCAGCTCTGGGTTAAGATGCATAGTCTAGTAGATAGGCAATGACTAGCAGTGGCATCTGTGATCCAGAAATGCAAACCATTTGTTGGGGAAAGGTTTTCCATACTGGCTATGGCACAAGTTGTTTCTTCAAGATGCCATCCTTAGGCTTTGATTGCAGTCTGATTATTCCCTCCACTTACCTTGTTACTCATTACATAAACCTCCTGGGTCTGGCTTTCCTTGGCTCCTGTTCTAGCTGCTCTTCTTGATAATGCTGTAGGATAGCTCAGTTCAGATGTAACACCAAACTGTGGCTTGGCATTATGGGAATGAGCCCTGTGCTTGAGCAATCATGCCTTGCCTTGTGTGCTCCTCTTCACTTATTCACTTCCTGGGGTGATGAAACCATAGTTTCATTTTATATCTCAATCAGCAAACTTTGGCTTGCGTTTACCCTTCAAATTATGCTCAAGCCATGACTTGTAAACCTGGTTTTGAGGGCAAGTGCAAACCTAGTTTGCAGGTTCAGATATAATGAAAAAATGATGGTTTGATCATCACTATGGTTTGAACATAACAGGAAGTAACTCATAGAAAAGGATCATGCAAATGGGTGAGGGAGTGCATAAAAACAGCTCTTGTACCTTCAGCACCAAAACCTGTTGTGATGAGGTGTGCATGTGTGTATGTGAATCAGCTCACTGTTTCCACATTTGCTGATCTACCCTCATGTAACAAATGCTGATGTAATCTAGTAGTTCCATCAGAATAAATAACACAACTAGTCTTGTCAGTCCCCGTTCAGATAGTGGCTTCAGATCCGTATCTGAATAAGTCTCTCTCTCTTTCAGACACAGTTTCCTATCTGTTAGCTACCCTGAGTGGTGTGTAAGCACTAGACGGGCGGGATATAAATGTTCACATAAATAAATAAATACAAAAAATGAACAAACAGGACAAAAGATTGTTCTCAGGACAAAAGAGACAGATTGTAAAGCATTTTACATGTTAAAATGCTATCTAAATGATTAATAATAATAATGCAATGTACTTGAGTTCTCAGATGCTAGCAGACAGAGAAGTGATGCAGTTTCATTGCCCTGGAGACAGAGGAATGAAGTACCAAAGGAATAAATTAGCCATGCTGTCACATTAAAATAAATTTTCAAATGTAATTTGGGTAACTAGATTAATGTGAGCCCATTTAGGAATGCTTAAATGTAATACAATTACATCTAAAATAATGCCCAGTATAAACAATGATCATGATAGGAAAATATCAAATTTATCTAAAAATAAAGTCTAGGTTTTGTGAATGTTTGTTTTTTTAAAAAAAACCAGTGGGCAAAACAAAATGTTGATGGAGTGTTAAAAGTCCTTTGTGTTTTTTAATAACAGTTTAAAAATACTCTTTGGGGACTGTATCAGACCCCATTAAATATTAAAAATAATTCGATTTTTTTTATTAGAACACTTTCAGCCCACTCTTCATTAAAAATCCCAAAGTGGGGTACAACAGCAGAAGCATCATATAAAACAAACTCAAGCCAGCAACAACAATAAAAATCAAAGGCATATGACAGACAACAATATTGCACGACTGTTAATAAACTCTTTTGGCAGGCAGATTCTCTTTTTGTTATTATTATTTATTAAATTTAATTCCTGCTATTCCTCCAAAAAGGAGCCCAAGGCAGCATTGTTATTAATGTTAGAAATATTTTATTTGATGGTAACCTGCTGACTTCCTCATCATAGTGAAACCACCCTCTTGTTGTGGAACTGCAGTTCAGAAACCAGATAATATTTGAATTTGAGACCATTTACTTCTACATAGCCCAGCAGTTGTAGTCCAAAACATCTGGAGGGCACCAGGTTGGTGAAAGCTGCTGTATAACCTGTAGCCCACCCCTAGCCAAATGCAACCCACCACCAGCCCTGCAATATCAGTTCATCCAGGGTTCTCTTAATCTCCTCTTTTGGCATTTGCCTGGGACTGAAAAAGCTGGGCATTTGTCAAGGCCACAAGGTGTGGGCTTATTTGGTGTGATACATTGTTCACAACAGGTTTAGGACTGAGAGAGATTGTCCCATAGAGATTGTCCCAAGGGCACGTCCTTCCATATAACAACCTGATTAGGAGTATCCCTTTATGCATTCACATAGACCTGCCACAGGGCTTTCATCTCTCTTTCCCAAACTCAACAGCTTGTTATGAGGCACATTATGGATTTGCAATTTGGTGAAGAAAGTAAAGAAGCCTTCCCCCCCCAACTCCCCTCCTCTGGTTTACTTGGGTTTTAGTGTATGGTAACTGGGAATGGGAGGAATTCGGTTCACATTTAAAGCCAAAGTGATCAAATGTACACTTTCCGAAGCAACATGACAACTGAAACACAACCATCCTTTGACATTCGCACTTATCCAGATGTGTATGTATATATGTATATATATATATATATATATATATATATATATATATATATATATATATATATATATATATAAGGAACAATTGCTTGCAAAAATGTGTACGTTAGTCAAAGCTGCATACGAACATGTGTTAAGTAGTAGAAGTTTAGCTGAATAATTTTCATGAGGACTTTTTTTTTATTAAAAAGGCAAATTGCTAGAGAAATGTAGAGAACCAAATTTAAGATTGGAAAAATGGGAAAGGGAGAGGACCAAAATTAACAGATCCTTCCATCCCTGATGGTAACTGACCTGGTGTTGGCAGTCATTCAGAAGGGATGGCCTGCAAACCGCTGTAGGGTGTTTGTTTCCTTGTCTTTGGTTGCTCCCGGATGAGCAACCTCATGTTTTTTGAGCATTCATCTTGATTTGTTTGCACAAAGTTTTGCAGAGACATCATACAATGTCAGCTATTTACTGAGCTTTCATTCTGATTTGTTTGAGGGGAGGTTGTACAACATTGCATCAATCAAGTAACATCCCATACTTTCCAGTCCATTTCCCCATGGCTTTCCTTATCTCAAAAGGTCTGATTTTTGGAGGAAGCAGGTTTGTTTCACAAGAGTCACAAATCAACTATAATTGCACAATCTGAATTTGCTGGAATGTGATTGAATCTTACCCGAAAATAGCAACAACCTGGAAGCACCTTTTGTAACTGAAACATAAGAAAATGAACAAACTGTTAATTAAATAAAGATATGGGAAATCCAAAATTCAAAGATACATTTAAAGCAACATGTAGTTTCAATACAAGTGTAAAGTGCATGAAACATAGCTGAACAAGAACAGATGTCTTGAAAAAGTGTGTGTGAGAGAGCAGTCTTATGTAACTGATCCAATTCCACTGCTTACTCTGCCACACAATGGCAAAATGCAATGGAGTCTTATGGAAACACATCACATCTTTTGGTCATAACTATCAGTTCACTAAAATAAAATAAAAAATTGGCCAACCAGAGGAACAAACAGGTTTTTAATAATGAGTCAGTTCATATTGTTAATGATTTGCTTCCGTGGAACAAACCATTTAAATTTCTTGTAAACTGAGGTTTTCTTACATTCAAGCGGTATATAAATTTTGTCAAATAAATGAGAATATGACATGCCTCTCGTTAACAGGGAGACCTTAGAGATGTGCAGAAACTGATAGAGTCTTTTAAAGAAACTGGACTACAACAAAAATTATATTGTGCTCTTAGGGTATCCAGAGTAACTTGTTCTGGTAATGTTCTGTGCCTTTTAGTAGGATGCTTTTACATGGGCAACATGTAAAGTTGAAATGGAAGCTTGCTTCACGCATGACGGAATGAGTAGGCACCATCCTATATTCTGTGTGCATCTGGGGTGTGATGTGTTGTGTATGAGAATGTTCCACATCTTCTTGCCTATGAATACTCTGAATGCAATGTGCTGCAGAGAGCCAGGGACAGTTCCCAGTCCTGCAGTGTACACCTGCTAACATCATTGGGTAGAATCCATTTGGTGCCCTTGCAATTACAGAAGGGCTTTAGATCATGCAGATGTCTCCTCTAACAGAAGAAGGGAGATGATGTTTGCTAATTCTTCATTCCCCCTTTCAGTCCCTGAAATTTGGCTCTATAGATTAGGTTAGTGGTAGGGAACCTCCGAACTGTGGGCCTGATCAGTCCCACCAGAGCTCTACATTTGGCCCATGAGGCCATTTTCACCAAGCCACACCCATTTGCCCTACACTGACATATGACTTCAGATATGGGACAGGTAAAGATGCAAATGAAAGGGGGGGATTGCAGGCACTGCCAATCAGCTGCAAAGCCCAAGCTCAGTAGGGAGAATTCTCCAGGTGGAATTTGGCTGGGTGGAGGGGTTGCAGAAAGAAAGACAGAATGGCAAAAATACCCTCCTCTCTTCTGTTCTGCAGAGGCATCTACCCTCCACGAACATGAGGACACCGATTGGGTTCCACCCATCATGTGAGAGGCAGCCCAGAGTATTTGTCCAAGAACTATGGAACTAAGTCAAAACATAAGATGAAGGTATTGGAAGAGAATCTATAAGAGGGGTTCCCAAACAGTGGTCCATGGACCATCAATGGTCCGTGAGCTTCATTCAGGTGGTCCATGGTGTGCCTGTAAAAATACAATTAAAATTATACAGCATCTAGTACAAACAGGCAGAACAATCATTAAGTGGTCCATCAAGACTCTCAGCAATATTCAAGTGGTCCATGGGAAAAAAAGATTGGGAACCACTGATCTATAACTACTCGAAGGGTAATGGTGCAGTAGAAAGGGAATACAGGGGAACAGAGTTCCTGGCCTTCCCCCCCCCCCAAAACAAGAGCACTGACATCATCTGCAGGAACACCAGTGTAATTTACTTGCTCAGGCAAGTGGTGATAATGAGACTTCCATGTTTGTGATATATAAACATAGGCAGAGCTTGGAAAAGTTACTTTTTTGAACTACAACTCCCATCAGCCCAATCCAGTGGCCATGCTGGCTGGGGCTGATGGGAGTTGTAGTTCAAAAAAGTAACTTCCAAGCTCTGCATAGAAGTCAGAGAATGAGAAAAATAATCAAGCAAAGGCTGGATGCGTCTTTCTTTTCCTTTGATGGGATTCCTGCTTCATGTTAGTAGTTTAACACTCCTTTACAATATTATTTGTTTGTATTTCTAATTAAAAGCTAAAGGGTGTATTCCAGTTGGCTGAAAATCTTTTGTTAAAGCTCAATGTGTTTTACAAGTTGAATCGATGCTGGCAGAAGTAGGCATCACTCACTTCAGTGGGGTGTACTTCCAGGAAACTGTGCAGACATGCCAATCCTAATAAACTGAGTATTATGCTTTGTACTGCTGACCTTTGGTGTGTATCTAATAATGGATCAACTCACCTGGCTATTGAACTCCCATGATGAATTTGTGCATGTCAAAATGTATCCCTATACCATTGTCGATACAGCTGGTATAGCACAGAGGGGAGGAGAGCCTGGCTGGGAGTCCAGTGTCTCTGTGTTCAAATCCCCGCTGGTGTCCCCTGGATGTAAAGGGCCAGCTAAAATCACCCCCACAGTGAGTGGCTCAGGGGTTACATGCCCTGCCACCTGTGCAGCCGTGGGCAAGCTGCATAGTCCCAAGGAGCCCAGCTGCCCCCCAGCTAGCAGTTGCAGACAAGGAAGGGGCTGGCTTGTGCAGCTGTGGCAAGCTAAGCAGACCCTAGCCAGCTGGGGAGGACTATCCTCAGAGGGAGGCAATGGTGCACCCCATCTGAATACCGCTTACCATGAAATCCCTATTCATAGGGTCGCCATAAGTTGGGATCGACTTGAAGGCAGTCCATTTCCATTTTTCATACCATTGTTGAAGTTTATAGTTATTTTTCTTTTGGGGGAAAGATTTGAATTTTCTCTAATATTTACCCACTGGGACCCAATATTGTGGAGCAGCAAAGCCAGGGTGGTGTTTTCAGCACTCTGCTTCTGGATGGCAAACACTGCTGCTGCTTACTGAGAGGGAGAAGCGAGGTATGGGGAGCACAGTGCAGTGCAGGCACAGTAGTGTAGTCCATCCAAGCCTTGCCTTCCCCCCTCTTGGTAAGTGGCAGGGATGCTTGCTGTTTGGAAGCCAGGTGCACAATCCTGCCCTGCCTTCACAGCTCTGCTGACCGCCGCTGCTTGGACCACTGTCTGGAATATTGTAGCAGAGTCCAGCTGAAAGGGAGAGAGGCCATGGCAGTGGAAGGAAGGATGGCAACATGAGATGCATCTTTTTTGTATGCAGTGGCATAGTGACGTTTGCAGTGCTTGCATTCCCATGGACATGGTGAGACTGCAGGGATCCCACCATCTGACAAAATCTGTTACGACCTGTCAGGACACACAACAATAATCTAGCTTGTTGAAAGAATTCCATGGATTTTTGGCAGATCCCCATGTAGTATGAGCATGGGAAAGAACCCCATAGGTCCTGCTGAGTTACAGATAAGAGTCTGATTTCCTGGCCACTCTACTCAACCAAATTGTGTGTTATTTTTTTTAAGAGTATGCGAGAAGCAGATACACAGGAAGAACATCTAGGGCACCAACTCCCTTTTTTATCCTCACAGTGACCCTCTGAGGTAGGTTAGCCTGAGACTGAGTGATTGGCTCAAGGTCACCAAGTAATCTTCACAGCTGAAGGGAAGAAACGGAGACTATCACTCTGTGATGCTGGAAGGAGAAATGTACAAAATGTTGTTGCAAAAGGTGGGTGGTGTTGGAGTAAGAGCAGTTGTAGCCTGACATCAGAGCTCCTGGTAAACTTTCATGAAATATATCTTCTGAGAAAATTTTTGTTGTTCTTAAAATATCCAGGGAATTGACATGTTCCACAGGTATGTGCCTTTGCCTGTGCCTGTATTGTCCAGCAGCCTGCCTGCTGCAAAGGGGAGAAAGATTGTTCTGTCTAAATGAACACCCACAGCTATTTGTAACTGCATTTCTCATTAATACACCCACAGATTAATATGTGCCTGCATGGTCTCTTGGTTATGGATACTCCATGTGATCATTTCTGTGTCAGAATGGCTTTTGCGTGATCTTTGTATGATCTTGAAACTCCCAGGGCCATGGAGTTCTGTCAGTATTCAAGGCTGGTAAAATGCTGTTATAATCCTCATGATGTATCAACTTTTGAATTATTTCCAGGGTAAAATTGCTTCCAAGGTATACCCAAGCCATCTGCCAGGCAGTGGCGTCACTAGGGTTGGTGTCATCCAGTGCGATAAGTCATGGTGTCAGCCCCATGGACCTCCTCCCATATCAGACCATACAGAATCCTTAGTAATCTTTTTGTACTAATGTTACTCGTAAATCATAATTCCCGTATATCACTGAATGTAATGGCAATAGTAGTGACATAAACAACTAGCAAAATTAAAATTACACCTTTAAATTACAATATCATACGCACAGCCTAAATGTATTTACATTTACATTAGTTTCATGTGGTTAAAGTGAAAATTCGGTAAGAAAACAATAGAATTCAAAGTAAAAATGTTTAAGAACTACATCAAAATTAATAATATCGCAAGATTGGAAAGCCTTGACTGTAGATCGCAAATAGTTCTTTATAAGTTCTTTATAAGTTTCAGCTTTGAAAAGCTCCTCTCACATGAAGTTGGAAAGACTCACAGGGTTGTTGGAAAGACGCCACACACACACACACACACACACACACACACACACACACACACACACACACACACACACACACACACACACACACACTTGTAAAAATACACCCCACATAATAGTTTATTGTCAAACCATTTGGTCATTGCAGAACTATTGTTTTAAAAATAGGATTGGAGAAGAAGGGAAAGATTTACAACACAAACACAATTCTTTGTTATGTTTACTCAGAAGTCCCATTAATTTACAACATAATCCTAACCATGTCTACTCAAAAGTAAGTCCTAATGAATTTAATGGGGTTTACTCCAGGTACATGGGATCAGCATTCCTTAACTCCCAGAAAAGCAAGTATTGGATTAAAGCTTTCATATTGGAAAGGTTTTCAAAGCACTGTCCTCTCCAATAGCCCAGGGTCTGACTGCTACACACAAGATAAAAAAAACTTTAACCCATATTCTTACTTAGTCAAACTGAAGACCTCAAAACCACCATATTGATGTTGTAATGAAGCCTAAGCACTGCCTGGGTCAACAGATCAGAAGCCTGGCTCCCCTTATTGGCTACAAACCTGAAAGGGCGGGATTAGAGGCCAGAGCTTGGAAAAGTTATTTTTTGGAACTATAACTCCCATCAGCCCAATCCAGTGGCCATGCTGGCTGGGGCTGATGGGAGCTGTAGTTTAAAAGAGTAACTTTTCCAAGCTCGGGCTAAAAGCTGCTATACAGATCGGTTAAAAAACAGATTAAACAGTTGCGGGGGGGCTGACGTTTTGGTGTATATCTCGGGAACCAGATGACCTAGAAACTTAGTTGTTTTTTTAAATTGAATCTGAGAGTCCAGAAATTAAGGTAAGTTAGCTGGGGACCCCCCAAAACCAGAAACTCCAGCAAAAAATCAGACATCTGGTAACCCTACTCCTGGGAAGCCACTCAGGCACGCAGCCCAAGAGCAGGCAGGGGATTCAAACCTCCTGCCTAAAATTCACAGCTGATGAGCGGGCAGGCCAGACAGGATGGGGGGAAAAACCGCTCTGCAGCTGAAGAGCGGGAGATTCCCCAAGAGGGAAGTGGCTGGAGAGATGGCTGCTGCAGGGCCGGTGCCTAGGGGCAGCTCTGGGTGTCACCCCCTCTGATGGTGTCACCCGGTGCGGTCCGCACCCCCTGCACCTCCCTAGTGATGCTGCTGCTGCCGGAAATGCTTTGATTTGGACTCCTGCATTGAGCAGGGGGTTGGATTCGATGGCCTTGTAGGCCCCTTCCAACTCTACTATTCTATGATTCTATGCACAAAACTGGAAAATGGTGAAACCAGATGGCTTAGATCAGCCTTCACCAGTCTGGTACCCCCCAGATATTTTGGACTATTTTGTGCTGCCTGGAGTACATGAGAGTTGCAGTCTGAACCATCTGGAGTGGTTTCGCTCCTACTTGGCGGGTCGATTCCAGAAGGTAGTGCTTAAGGAGCACTGCTCGGCCCTGTGGATTCTCTAGTATGGGGTTCCACAGGGGTCGGTTCTGTCCCCTATGCTGTTCAACATCTACATGAAACCGTTGGGTGCGGTCATCCGGAGTTTTGGAGTGCATTGCCATCAGTATGCTGATAACACACAGCTCTACTTCTCCTTTTCATCTTCTTCAGGTGAGCTGTCAATGTGCTGAACTGGTGCCTGGCTGCGACAATGGACTGGATGACAGCTAATAAACTGAGGCTCAATCCAGACAAGACTGAAATGCTGTTAGTGGGTGGTTCTTCTGACCAGACGGTGGATGTTCAACCTGTCCTGGATGGGGTTGCACTCCCCCTGAAGTAGCAGGTTTGTATTTTGGGGGTTTTCCTAGAACCATCTCTGTCACTTGAGGCTCAGGTAGCCTCGGTGGCATGGAGTGCCTTCTATCAACTATGGTTGGTGGCCCAGCTATGCCCCTATCTGGACAGGGATAGCCTGGCTTCAGTTGTCCATGTTCTGGTAACCTCCAAGAGATTACTGCAATGCACTTTATGTTGGGCTGCCTTTGAAGACTGTTCAGAAACTGCAGCTTGTGCAAAATGCAGCGGCCAGATTGGTAACAGGGACCAGACAGTTCGAACATATAAAACCGATTCTGGCCTGCTTGCATTGGCTGTCTATATGTTTCCGAGCCTGATTCAAGGTGTTGGTTTTAACCTATAAAGCCTTACATGGCTTGGGACCACAATACCTGACGAAACGCCTCTCCCGACATGAACCCACCGGTACACTACGCTCAACATCAAAGGTCATAGAATCATAGAATCATAGAATAGTTGGAAAGGGCCTACAAGGCCATCGAGTCCAACCCCCTACTGCTCAGGGTCCCTACTCCAAGGGAAGCTGGGAGGCTGACAACAAGGGAAAGGGCCTTTTCAGTGGTGGCCCTAAAATTATGGAATGATCCCCTTGATGAAGTTCGCCTGGTGCCAACATTGTTATATTTTCGATGCCAGATCAAGACTTTCCTTTTCTCCCAGGCATTCTAACTGCATGTGCTGAGCTCTGACCCCAGGTCTTTTACCTGGTTCATCTGTGCTTCACAGTTTTAAACTTTGTATGTTTTTAAAATTGTATATTTGTTTTTAATGTTCAATGTTTTAATTTTTGTAAACCGCCCAGAGAGCTTTGGCTATGGGGTAATATATAAATGTAATAAATAAATAAATAAATAAATAAATCTGGAGTACACTCGGTTGGTGAAAGCTGGCTTAGATATTCCTTCCTGGTATCATGAATCCCCAAACAGCTACTTTCAACTTGGGTATTATTCAAAGGAAGCATTCAGTAGTAAAATCCTATAATACCCTATCCCATCTGACTAACCATCCCAATCTCAAGGTAAATTATAAGCCGAAGTACTGACTACTGTGGTGGTGAATAAAACAGGGTTAGTTGTGCATAAATTTAGCCAAGATAGAACATGCTGATCACTAGTACACTGTGTACAGTTCAAAATGTTCCAGGAGGAAAGGGAGAAAATATTCAATTAAGTTTTGCTCTTTTCAAAAAAATTCTACTGAGTCAGCCATAGTGATTCATGTTTATTTAGAAAACAATATTAAATAAGTTACTTTACAGATAGCAGCAAGGCAGGATAAGATAAAACCCTGGTACTATATTTTTATTTTATTTTGCAGACATATCTAATCTGCTGTGGCATGAGAAATGTTGTAAAACGTGTGTAGTTGAAAATTGCTGTGGCATCATACTTAAAACCTTGTCCTTTGGAAACCAGGTCAACGTTTGCAGTTGTGTGTATAGTAATATATATGTATGCCATGGAGATTTTTTATGTCTTATAATAGAGATGGTATAGATAATAGGTTTTCATCTATTACATTTATCAGGTTGCCTTATCTCCTCAGAGCCATCAAAAGGCTGTATTCAGAAAATATTAAGATAGGGATGCCTGCTTCATTTGATACCCATGTGAGGGGCTCAATCCTGTTTCCATTGAACTCAGTGTGGTTTTGTCTTTGACTTCAATGGAAGCAGCATCAGGACTATGAATAGATTCCACTAATGTTAATTAGACTACAGTAAAATTCCAATTATCTCCATCAAACATAGGGTATCAAAAGCTTTTCCTTATGAAAGTTAACTCAGTTGTACCCCTTGCAACCTCAAGGAATTGTAGCCCAATAAATTAGGGCCCTGATTTAAACAAATGTAGGATTCCCTGCATAGCTGTTGATTGCATTACATCCTTATGGCAGCCTTATCGCCATTTGGCACTGGAAGATTTGAAGAGGAAGTCAAAAGGCACAAATGTTGCTGCTGAAAAGATTCTATTCACTGGGCCAATAAAGACAACTCAATAAAATGTGTGCTCCTCCCTCTCCCCCTTTTGTAACATGTCCACATTTTATTTTGCAGTTAAGTTTCCCCTTGGAATTGTGGTTTTTCAGACTGTGGGTTTCTGAGAAACCTGGGGCTTCTCAGAAGCCTATAAGGGTTTTGCTGAGATGGATTTCCTGTAAGACAGCATGCCTACCATTATGGAATGTCCCCTACAATGTGTTCTGGGTATGTTCTAGGGCAGGCATGGGGAACCTGTGGCCTTCCAGATGTTGCCAGACTACAGCTCCCATCATCCCTGACTAATGGTCATGCTGACTGCAGCTGATGGGAACTGGAGTCCTACAGGCTCAGAGGTTCCTCATTGCTGACCTAGGATGTGCTCTCAGTTCATGCATGCCCACAGTGAGGCTCAACAAGCTCTGTGTTAACTGAGTACACAGCTGACAATACTCCAAAGGGTCCTCTGTAACACAGGGTGGTTCTTGAAGAGAAAAGCCTACGTGGAAATGTTACCCCCAAAGTTTGAAAATCTCTACTCTGGGATATCATCATCGGAATAAGAGGAAGGTTGGACCTTTATGATTTTCTTTTTTCTTTTTTCTCTAGGCTGCTTTTCCAGGCAATGCCCAAGTGGATTGTAACAATAAAAACTCAGCTTAAAATCAGCTGAACAACTACAAATTCTTTGTAGAGATGCCAGTAAAACATACTCAAAAATAGCAACAGCCCAGTTACAATAATAATAGAAATATCCACCATAATGCGTTTAGAATCTCAAATCTTGGAATCTCCACAGCAGTTTAATTGCAAGGGGCTTCAAATATCTTTTCTTGAAACTGGAAGCCTTGACAGCAGCCTTTACCAACCTGGCACCCCCTACATGTCGTGGATCATGACCCCCCTCACCCTCAGCATCATACTGCTTGCTCACTGGGGTCGACCGGAGTGCACTTCAAAACATCTGGAGGGCATTTGCATAAGGAACTAGCCTTGTAGGCGTGTGGGAGCAGATTTATCATTAAAGTAACAGCATAGCCCCAAGGGCACATCCTGGTGACTGGGGAGTTTGGGAGAACCCGCTCCCAGACTGGGACCTATGACTGATGGATTGCAGGGGAGAGGGGTCCAGAAGAAGGTAAGCCTGATGGTCAGGAAATGTATCACTTGTAGCACCCAGAGGATTCAAATCAGCTCCTAGTTCAATAATTGCAATAACTGTCAACTTCTTTTTACATGACTTTTTTTCCTAGAGTAAGAAGTTGGGATGGGGAAAACCTGTCATTTCTCTCAGGTTTCTCTTAGCTTCTCATTTTTCCAATCTTAAGTTCAGTTCTCCACATTTCTGCATCAGTTTGCACTTTTTAAAAAAAAGTTTAAAATAAAAAGTTCTCATGAAAATTCACCAGCAAATTCCTCCTAATATCCATATGCTCCTATGCCATTTTGCCTAATACACACATTTTTGCAAAGCAATTTCAACAAATATAATTCATTTTTAAAGTTATTTTCACTAATATATGCATTTTGGTATGTTACTTGGCCTAAGAACTGCCTTGCAAAATTCGGAGAAGTGTGAATTTCCAAGAATGGTGGTTGTTTTGGTTTGTATATTGTTTTTGGAAGTGTGAATTAGGTAGGTTTGCCTTTAAATGTGAAATGAATCAAAATTTCCCCCCATCTGTAGTTAGATGGAGACTCTTCAGCAAATTGCATGCCTCACCTTCCCTCTCTCAGCAATCCTGGAGACAGCATCCAGATTTCCAGTTCCAAAGAACACTATAGATTAGTTTTGATTTTGTGCCTTTACAACAGGCAGGGCGTGCACCAAAGAATCCTAGCAACTGTAGTTTAGCATTGATACAGCTTCTTTGTTCTCAGTTCCCTTGCCCTTGTTCTTAATATCCAGGGTTTCCTGGGGGCTAGGAATGGCTATTTCATTAGTTCCAATCTGTGGTAAATAATCCCCACAATTCCAAGTGCTTAAATATCGGCAAAACTAGATTTTCACATTGCATCAAGTTAGCAAGCTTCCAACTTTTGGCATGCTCCAAAGCTTACACATCCGTGTGCTCAAAAACTGCATTTGCATCACAAGCAGACTACCACTGAAGTTCCACTGGTGTTCAGCAGATCCACACACTGCTGAGTACCAAACGGCTGCACTAGCGTTGTGGGTATATTGCTAAGTTCCCTCTTTTTGTTGCTGGCCTACCATGTGATCATAAATGAAAGAAAGAGGGATGATTCTCTTCCTGCCCATTGTATTGCATCTGCCTCTCGCACAGCACTTCCCAGTTTGCTTGGTGATCGCAGATGCAAGCACTTTAAGCTTGGATACCAACTTTCATATCAGAGGACAAACTAGGGTAGTCTCAAAACTGGGAATGGTGTATGTCTGTGTGTGTGCATGTGTAAAATATCTGGATTTTATTTAGTTTTCTAAATTAAGGCTCCTCCAGATGACCTGCTTATCGAACATTCATCCTGATTTGCTTCCACAAAGCTTAAGTATAGGTTATATTAAGTCTGGTTTTTATTGAGTATAAAAAGTCTTCTTTTTAAGTGGGTTTGTGGCAGCAGGGCAACAGAACATTGTAATCCACTTTAACTGCACAAACTTAAATTTCTGGAAGCTTGGCTCCTTCTCACAAAATAGTGACAAGCCGAAGACATATTATCCTGAGCAATCTATCTGCAGCAATTGTAGGCACACTTCTAATTTCTAATCTTCTTCATCAACTCCCCATCTCAGTTTTTTTAAAAGTTTCTGTGTCTCTTTTTTGAGGCCCTGTGTGTAATAATTTAACCCGAGTCCCTTGTTAGAGCTATGTTTTGTAGAGCAAGTTCAATTAGCCTTGAGATACAGTGTCAGTGCTTTGATCTATGACAGCCTTTTGTGACACTGTTGCACTTTTCTGTTTTACCACTAGAGAAAGAATAAGGAGGAGGAAAAATCTCCTCATCTCTGTTGCTCTAGGAGGCAGAAGGATTTTCTGTGATGATTCACGGGGGAGTAACGAACTGTAATAACTTACAGAATAGTGCTTCAGCCGAGGATTTGGAAGTAACTGCTGAATCTGTGGAGGAAAACCAAGCAAATGTCTCAATCCATTTAACCGAGTGCACAATAGCTCCCGTTTTGAAGCCAGTGAAACAATAAATCTTGAGCCCAGAAAATTAATCTGTATCCTGAGTATTTTAATTAAAAATACTAATCTGTCTAGCTCTCCACCCACGGCTCTTGAAAACTCATATTCCTTTCCAGAGTCACTTAGTTTTAACACAGTTGTTCACTTATCCCCAGATGGATGTTGAAACTTCCCAACACCACTTTACTAAAGATGAATTTACATTCTTCTGTACAGTATAAATAAAGATAAGGATTCAAATTTTCTGATTTGATACATTATGTATTCTGTTACCCTATACTCAAGTAAAGCTATAACTTAAAACTTAAAACAAACAAACAAAACAAAAACACCTTACTGGACATTTGGAGACAGAACAGCCAAATTCATGGGAATTCACAAGGCGGGGGTAGCGAACCTTTTCCAGCTTGAGGGCCACATTCCCTTCCGGGCAGCATTCTGAGGGCCAACTGTCACTGATGGGTGGAGCCAGAGGCAAAAGTGGGCAGCACAACGCATGTAAATTATACCTTTGTACAGTAGGTTAGTTTCAGCATCTGGAGGGCACCAAGTTGGAGAAGGCTGGTCTACAGCCAGACTATCTTCCCTCTCCATTTAGGCCAAATGACATATGATCAAGGAGGCTCCTGATTAGTCCCCCTACTCTTTTTTCCTTCTTAAATACAACCTCTAAGACTTACAGATGTTATCAGAGCAGCAGTGCTGGGGAACGAGGTGCTTAAACTTTCTCATGTGGGCCATTTTTGCAATCAAAATTGAATCCTCCCCCCCCCCCGGGCTGCTTTCCCACCCATGGGGAAAAAGTTAATTGATTAATTAATGAAAAACTGCAGGGCCCATTTCCAATGGCAGCTGCTACCTCCAAGCAGGGGAAATGGGTGTTTTAGAGCATGAACCCCACTTAAAAAGATATATCATTTATTTAAATCCTGCTTTTACATAAAGCTTCCATTTTCCTTCTTCCAAAAACCCGAACGGGTTCACACCCACTTAGCTCCAACAGTGCTGCAGTATATCCATCACTTTAAGATGACTTCCTGCTCGCATAAGAAGAGCCTGCTGGATCAGGCCAATGGCCCATCTAGTTATCAGAGTTTTGTCTATATATTGCACCAGAGTGCAGAAATAACTAGTCTGGAAAGACTGGTGGTTGAAAGAATAAAGAAACTTAAGGTTTATTACTACTGGGGAATAAAATCATTTTGATTATATACATACATACATGTGGCCATTGCAGAACCGTGAGGCTTGCACTTGGAGGAACCATCCTTAACTAAGAGAGAACAAAGAGAAGGAGTAGGGAAGCAAAGACTGCAAACAATCACACAAGTTTACACCATAGATTTGTATAATGGTATTATGGCATCAGCAATTTAATTTTCAGTTCCTTTCCTAATGATCCCTAGCATGAAATTTGCCTTTTTCACAGCTGCTGCTGCACACTGGGTTGACATCTTCTACTGGACCCCTAGAACTTTCCTATTGTTCTCTACATTCCAGCCATTCTCCTCCACTGCAAGCATCTGTGTATCTGCCTTTCACCTTAAAAGAGGGATGAGGAACCTGCCGCTCTCCAGATACTGTTGGGCTCTCATCCCCATCAGAATAGCCAGTGGTTAGAGATAATGGGAGTTGATTGTTCCATAGCATCTGGAGGGCCACATATTCCCCATCCCTAGCTTAGAAGCACAGCAGGCTCTGATTTTCACCTAGTCTCCATTGTGCTGCACCCCTCCCTTTCCCATGGGCTTGAAGCTAGAAGGGGATAGGATCGGGGCTGGTGATATAAGAGAAAGGATGACTGGAAACAGGCAGATAGATGAGCACTACAATCCTCAGCACCTCTCTTGAATCTTGATGGGGGAGGCAGTCTGATCGACAGGATAGTTGCTCAGCCTTGCATATTTTCTCTTGGCTTTCCCTGTGCATTGGGATTCCTTTGCTGGAATCTTGGTGGCCACATCTCCATCCCTCAAGAAGGTCACATAATCTGGAGTTCCAATAGCAAGAGAGTAACCAGCAGCTTCCCCCTTCAAGTTAATCTAATTGGAGCACAGCTGTGACAGGAAGCTCTGAGAAAATATATTCAGATCAAACCGGAAATGTAGTGTGCCACTACCAGCTAGCGTTGGCCAAGGAAGGACAGGGGTGGAGAAATTGTGGCCCTCTGGATGCTGATGGACTACAACTCCCATCAACTCCAGCCAACACAGCCATCATCAGAGATTAGACTAACGACATTTGGAGAGCTACAGGTTCCCTGCCTGACATGAATATAAGCTAGGATTCCAGGGTGAAAAAATGGACTGGTTCTGGAGGGCAGACCATCTATTGCCCATTCACAGTACCGGGGTCTGTTTATAACTTCTGGGTTGGCATATTTATTTATCATAAATTTGTAGTCATTCTTAATCTCTGTCTTCAGCATCTATCTGAAGCAATATTCCTTCCAGATTTCTTAGGCTGATAGATGAATGTATTCTCTACAACAACTCTTAAATGTTGCCACGTTCCTTTAACTATATATTTTGTCTCCTAGAAAGGCCACTTAAAAAACACACACAAACCCATTCAGCTACTACAATTGACAAGTCTTTTAGCTGTATTACCAGAGGATGTGACTTCCAAACGGTTTCCTCAGAGGACCCATAAATGGACAATTCTCCAATATGTCAGCTGTTGGAAGCAATATGATATAGGGAATGAAGAAGTAGCTAGGAAGATAATTAAAAGTGGGCAAGGTCTCTCAGGGAAGCCTGTTGCTCCTTATTGGTGAGCTCGTTGGGGAACCCCTGATAAACTTCTAAGGAACAGTTAGGCTCTCCAGAACACGGTCTGAAAACTATTACTCTGGAAAAGTAAGTTAGGTGTGTACTTTAGGTGCACTTACATTTCCAGATAGTTAACTTGCTGTAGACTCACAGTTTTGAGTGATGTGAAGTTTCCAGCACTGAAAAAAAAGAAAGTTGAATGTCAAACTGTCTTACCAAGAAGCTTCAAAGATATCTCACTACAGATATTAGGAAGACAAGAAATTATGAAACTGAGAGGGGTCATTATCTGAGTGAGAACCGTTAGAGAAGGGCTGATGGTTAAATTGTCACAGCCTAGAAAATAAAAGGTTTTTAAAAGTCACACAAACAACTGTTGATTTAAAAACCCCACAGATAGTTTATTATGCGCTCATGGGAAATGCAGTAGGCTATTTAAATAATAAAATATAGCTGTTAGGGATGGAATCTGTTGGCCGATGCTGGTTCGAAAGCATTCCACTAACCTATCAGGCCAGCAACATTTTGAGTTCGTTCTTCGATCACAAGCCACTGCTTTTACCGATCCATTTTTTTCTTTCACCAATTTTTTTTATATTGGTATTGATATTTTGAAGGAAATATTGATATTCTGAAAGGAAAGACTGATAAAAAAGAAAATGATTGTTCTTAATATCAATATTTTAGAGGCAGATTTTTTAAAAGAAAAATCCATTTTCAAAAATAGCTGTGGAAAATTGCTAAATGAAAATCCAATCCACAGTGATAGAGAATTACTGAATTAATGGAAAATTCAATACTAAACCCAAATTGGGCAGAATTTGAGCTATCCCTAACAGCTGTACACAATAGGTCTAAAACAGTACCATGAGATCTTGTTCTGTGGATGCACCTCGTATCTAACGACCTCACTGCATCTTGTATAATCATCCTTTTAAGTCACACAGCCTTTTTGATGAAAACAAACTTAGTGGTCCAAACCTGCAGTACTTGGATATTGCCATGGCCAGAGCTTGGAAAAGTTACTTTTTTGAACTATAATTCCCATCAGCCCAATCCAGTGGCCATGCTGGCTGGGGCTGATGGGAGTTGTAGTTCAAAAAAGTAACTTTTCAGAGCTCTGGCCATGTCTAAATGACATAAGACTAAGGATGGTCGAATCTGTTAATTTTGTTTTCTCTCAGTTCCACATATTTCCAGTCTTAAATTCAGTTCTCCCACATCTTCACACATGCTTGCAATTTAAATAACACATTTTATTCCTGTTTATTGGCTTGTCTTAGAGACAAAAGTTATGTGGTTAACAATTACAGCATCACCATAAGATTACAGTTGTTTATGTACAAGTTCATAACACAGTTGCTTCAGTAACAGAGGTATTTAAAATAAGAGAAAGACAGAAATACCTCGATGCTAAATACAGATGAGATGCTTGTACCATTGGCTAGTTCTCTCTGCTTCTCCATCTGATTGAGATTAGAGAGAAGTCAGCTGGAGCCAGGGCTGTCCTTAGGGGTGAGCAAGCTGGGCAGTTGTCCAGGGCACTGAGCTGAAGGGGGCAGCAATCTGAGCTGAAGGGGGCAGCAATCTGAGCTGAAGGGGGCAGCAATCTGAGCTCAGTGGCTGTGTTTTTTTGAATGTACTGTCTGCAGTGAGCTAGGGTGGCAAAAAGCAAGTATCTGTAACCTTCTTTTCAAGGTTCTACAGGTTGTTTGGGTACTAACTACAAAAGTGATCTCCTTCAACTAGCTTTAAAGTATGTTTCTTTTTTTGAATTTCCACATTAATATCAGCCTCACTTCTGCTACAAAACTGGTTGGCGTACAAGACAGTTGGTCATGCTTACTACAGCTCTATATTTTGGGGCAATGATAATTTAAAAGTTAGAAAAAAGCAAGGGAAGAAGACTGAAGAAGAAGCTACAGCCTGGAAGACTAGTATATAGTGACACTGTCCCTTTAAGACTAGTTGTACCACTCCAACAGAGATCTTCTTCTTGTAGCTGAGGAGGGGGTGTTGGAACTCAGGAAGAGCAGGTTGCAGCAGGAATCATTCTCTGTGTGTGCTGACCATAATAAAGAATGTAGGCCTACAACTCCATGAGGCCTGCAACTCCATGAGAGTTATCCTTTAAGAGCCATCCACACAAAGAGGAGGAGAATAATGGCTTGTTAACCCGTAAGGGGGTGGGGGATTCTGTTGAGCCCAGGTAAGAGAGGGACATGTGCTTGGTGGAGAAGGCTTCGGTGGGGAGGGTGGGAGGCCACGACATTAAGAGGCTAGGTGGCAGTTGCTGGAAAGGTGCTAGGGGCAGGCCAGGCCAATTTCGGGGAACGAGGGATAGATGTTTAGTATCCATTCCATGTTCCGGGCCTGCTCATCACCAGAAGATAACTGGGGGAGGCGCAGCTCCAACCAATCTTCGACTGCTGCTGTGTAATGCCAGGTCTGTGGTACAGAAAACATTTCTCATCCATGACATGATCGTGGATGAGAACGCAGACCTGATGTGCATCACGGAGACCTGGCTGGATGAGGCCTCAGCTCCTGTGCTTGGGGCCATGTGTCCAGCCGGTTTCCAGTACGTGCAGCAGCCGAGGATTGGTAGGCGGGGAGGGGGAGTGGCAGTTATTTATCGGAGCTCCTCGATTTTTGCCAGACCCCCTCTCCACGAGACCAAGTTTGTTGATTGCATGTACTGGAGGCTGGGCCCTAAGGGCAGTTTAGGGATTCTCCTTGTGTACCGCCCACCCCGCTGCACAGTTGACTCCCTGACCGAGGTGCTGGAGGTCGTCTCGGCTGTGCGGGTCCTTTCCCCCAACCTTTTGGTTTTGGGGGATTTCAACCTGCATGCCGAGGCGGCTCTCATAGGAGCCCCTCGGGATTTCATGGAAACCATGACTTCCTGAGAACTGCACCTTAGTAATTCTGGGCCTACCCATGTAGCCGGTCATGCTCTCGACCTTGTATTTGCCTCGGGAGGGGGAGGTAGTGCTCTGAAAATGGGGATCATTTCTTCAGACCCTGTGTCATGGTCAGATCACTATCTGGTGAAAATGGAGCTCCTATTGCCACATACCCTCCGCAGGGGACAAGGACCTATTAAGATGGTCTGTCCCAGATGCCTGATGGAACCAATAGGATTCCTGAATGCACTGGGAGATTTGGAGCTGACCGAAGACCGCCCGGTCGAAACCCTGGTGACAGAGTGGAATAGGGAGATCACCGGGGCAATAGACCGGGTGGCCCCGAAACGTCCTCTCCCCCTGAATAGAGCTCAAACCGCGCCATGGTATACACCACGGTTGCGGGGTTTGAGACAGGAGGTGAGACGACTAGAATGCCGGTGGCGGAAACCTCGCTCAGAAGACGATCGGACACGGGTTAGAGCAGCAATAGTGGCCTACCAAGTGGCAACAAAGGCAGCAAAGAGGGGTTTCTTTGCTGCCTCTATTGCATCTGCAGAATGTTGTCCCAGGAGGTTGTTCCAGGTTGTCTGAAGCCTGGTCGGTCCAGTTGCGCAGGAACCCCTGGAGCACTCTAAAGCCTCCTGTGATGCATTTGTGAAACATTTTGCTGATAAAATCAATCGCCTGAAGAGTTCGATCCCGCATGCCGTGGACACAGGAAGTGGGCCAGAGACGGCCAGTTACGATCTGGTCCGGTGGGATCGGTTTCAGCCTCTTCCCTCTGAGGAAGTGGACAAGGTGCTCTCTACTGTGAGACCGACCACCTGTTTGTTTGATCCTTGCCCCACATGGCTCATCGTGAGCTGTAGAGAGAGACTGAGCGAAGGGATCAAGGCGGTGGTAAATGCCTCCTTGGAAGAGGGGGCACTACCATCTGCCCTCAAGGAGGCGGTAATAAAGCCCATCTTAAAAAAGCCCTCCTTGGATCCCCAAGATTTGAATAACTTCCGCCCAGTCTCCAATTTACCATTTTTGGGCAAGGTGATCGAATTCGTGGTGGCCAAACAGTTACAGACAAGCTTGGAGGAAGCAGATTATTTAGATCCATTCCAATCGGGCTTCAGGACTGGATATGGAACTGAAACAGCCTTGGTCGATCTAGTGGATGATTTGAGGAGGGCGTTGGATAGGGGTGAATACTCATTCCTTGTCCTCCTGGATCTCTCAGTGGTATCCTGTTGGATCGCCTGGGGGGAATGGGAATCGGAGGCACTGTGTTAAAGTGGTTCCGATCCTATCTCTCTGGCAGGCACCAACGAGTAGCATTGGAGGAGGAGGTTTCACACCCTTGGCCTCTTAATTGTGGTGTGCCACAGGGTTCTATCCTCTCTCCCATGCTATTTAATATCTATGTAAAGCCGCTGGGGGCTATCATCAGGAGATTTGGGCTGCAGTGCCACCAATATGTGGATGACACTCAGCTCTATCTCTCATTTAAGTCCTCACCGGAGTGCCTGGAGTCCGTAAGTGAATGGATGGGAGGTAACAGGCTGAAACTGAACCCTGACAAGACTGAGGTACTGCTGGTGGGAGACAAGAGAAGATTAGGAGATATTGACCTGGTGCTGAATGGGGTTAGTTTGCCCCTGAAGGACCAGGTTCGCAGCCTCGGGGTCATTCTTGACTCCCAGCTGTCCATGGAGGCTCAGGTATCAGCAGTGAGCCGGACAGCTTGGTATCAATTACATCTGATACAGAGGCTGCGACCCTATCTTCCGGTTCATCTGCTCCCGCGGGTAGTGCATGCCCTGGTCTCCTCTCGCCTAGACTACTGTAATGCGCTCTGCGTGGGACTACCCTTGAAGACGGTCTGGAAATTACAGCTGGTGCATAATGCGGCGGCATGGTTGATTAAGAATAGTTGCCGGCGGGATCACATCACCCCAGTGCTTGAAGATCTGCATTGGTTACCAGTTGTTTACCAAGCCCAATTCAAGGTGTTGGTGTTAACCTTTAAAGCCCTACACGGTTTCGGTCCAGGGTATCTGAAGAAGCGCCTCCAGCATCACCAAGTATGCCGCCTGACGAGATCAGCCTCTCGAGACCTTCTCTCGGTCCCACCAGTTAGAACAGCTAGGCTGGTGTGGACCAGAGAGAGGGCGTTTTCGGTTGTGGCCCCCGCCCTCTGGAACTCTCTGCCATACGACCTACGCCATGTCCCCTCTTTGGCAGGTTTCCGCCAAGGACTAAAAACATGGCTGTTTCAGCAGGCATATAGAATCCCTAGTTAATTTTAATTTTACAGTGTATAAATGTGGGTAAATTGAATATGTTATGATTGTATTTATATGTGTATTTTAAATTTTAATTATGTATGCTGCCTAGAGTGGCTGTTCATTCAGCCAGATAGGCGGCCTAAAAATAAAATTTTATTATTATTATTATTATTACTACATGACCCTAATCCTGTCACATTTCTCGCTAGAATTCTTGGTATGTTTTCATAAAAAAAGGAAATTGTATGTTGATGACACTGAATTTCACCATGTAATTGTGACAATGGGACCTCTCCCTGGCCTTGAAGTAAATATTTTTCATAGTTATGTCTGAAACAGAATAGATGCTAATTTGAGGCTTAGGCTGGCTGTAAAGTGTATCCTTGGGAGGCTGGAAGGGAGGAGCATGCTTATTAACTAGGCCTGCAGCCCAACTGTAAGGGAGTGCAAACCAATTGCAGTAAAGTAAAACCTTTCTTTACATCTGGGCAACAATAGAGATAGGATTGGTTAGGCAGTCTGATTATTGGCCCAGGCCAAGTAGCCCTGGTTACAAAATTTGTTGTATGCAAAGAAGGAACAGGGAAGGCTTTAAGGAAGGATTCTGTGGCAGAGCAAGTGGCCTTATCACAGAAAGAACACAAGGCCCACTAGGGAAAGAGTTCAAGGTGTGATTGTGTGAACACCATCTAAGATTTCCAGGCAAGATGCCACTGGAGAGTAATTTTGTGTGGCAGTTACCACAGGGAAAGGCATAGAAGTGGTGTGATAGTCTATCTCAGTATAAGGCAGCTTCCTATGTTCCTATGAGGCTTTACTTATTTGTGTGGGGAATATGCCTCTACTTTGTAAGCCTTGATTAATTATAAGTAAGTGTGGAAGGGAGATATTGCAGTTATTTAGTAATGAGTGCAAGGTATTCTGAATATGCTCAGATGCACATTGTTCCTTAGTTTAAATGTGTGAGGAGGGGAGAAGACTTCAGTAGGTCAGTGGTGAAGGAAAAATACTCTCAAAATGCCCAGAAGCACTCATTGTTTTCATGTTATTTTTGCATAAAAATTCTTTGCTGTTAATTCAATGACTTATCTTGGGTTGTTCATTTTTTGCTGTATCTGTGTTCCTCATATATGAAATGGGACAAGTATCTTCTAAATAGTAGAAATGCAGTATAGTGATTTGATGTGTATTACATTTGACTTGCCATGTAGTATGGGACTTATTTCCCTACATTTGTCAACTGAAACTAACTGCTTGCATGCACATTGAATCCTCACTTTCTCTCTGTGCTGCAGTTGTGTATGGATTGCTTTGGCCCCAAGACTGGCTGTCAGACACAGCCCTTGTCCAATCTACTAATTAACCTGGTGGCTGCATATGAGAGGGGCAGTGGAAACCCTCTGGGTTTTAGTCCGAACTTTCAAGGGGCTGTCCAAGGTTAACTGTGTATTTCCATTACCATATGTGAAATACTAAAGTATATGCTATCTGACTGTGCCATTGGTGGCATCCATACTGCAGGTTTTACCATCCAGGGCCTAGAAACAATAAACTGACAAATGTTTTGAAGGGGATTTTGCTGGAAGGTAGAAGTGGATTTTGTTCATGAAAAATTAGGTGGTGATGATGGTAGAGGTATATTAGAAATGATTACCATATCAAGTGTGCTTCTAATGCAAACATAGTAATACTGGGTTGAATTTGGCTCTTATGCACGGTTGGGGAACATCTCCAGAAGTTGTTGGACTCTAACTTCCAACAACCCCAGCCCTAGCCAGCAATGATCAAGGACAATGGGAAGTGTAATCCAACAACACCTGAAGGTTCCCCATCATTGAAAGAGGCAGTGATCCGACCACTTCTGAAAAAGCCCACCCTGGACCAATTGGTTTGTGACAACTACCGACTGGTTGTAAATACCCCCTTTTTAGGGAATTTGATTGAGAGGGTTGTGGTGCAGCAGTTGCAAGTACTCTTGGATGAAACAGATTATCTTGACCCATCCTAGTCTGGGTTCAGGCCTGGTTATGGGACTGAATCGGCCTTGGTTGCCCTGATGGATGACTTTTATTGGGAAAAGGACAGGGGGAGTGCGACCCTGTTATTCTAACTTGATCTCTCAGTGGCTTTTGATATTATTGACCATGGTATCCTTCTGGGCTGACTTGGTGAGATGGGTATTGGAGGCACTGTTTTACAGTGGTTCCGATCCTATCTCCAGGGTTGCTCTCAGAGAATAGCATTGGATGACTGTCTTTTGGCCTCCTGGCAGTTGTGCTGTGGGGTGCCACAGGGTACCATCTTGTCCCCCATGCTGTTTAACATTTATTTTTATTTTATTTATTTATTATTTGATTTATATCCCGCCCTTCCTCCCAGCAGGAGCCCTATAAAGCCCATGGAAGCAGTCATCAGGAGCTTTGGGGAGAGGTGTCAGCAGTATTCTGATGATACCCACCTCTCTGTAACATCTGAATCAGGAGAGGCCGTGCAAGCCCTTGACCCCTGCCTGGACTTGGTGGTGGGCTGAATGAGGGCCAATAAGCTGAGTCTGAATCCTAGCAAGACAGAGGCACTGTGGGTTGGTGGTTCCCGAGTTCAGATAATTGGTCAGTTGCCTGCTTTGGACAGAGCTTGGAAAAGTTACTTTTTTGAACTACAACTCCCATCAGCCCCAGCCTGCATGGTCACTGGATTGGGCTGATGGGACTTGTAGTTCAAAAAAGTAACTTTTCCAAGCTCTGGTGGATGGGGTCGTACTCCCTCTGAAACAACAGGTCTGTAGTCTGGGTGTGCTCCTAGATCCATCTTTGTCACTAGAGGCCCAGGTGACCTTCGTGGCTAGGAGTGCCTTTTACCAGCTCCGGCTAGTAAGACAGCTGTGGCCGTTTCTGGACCAGGATAGCCTGACCACTGTTGTCCACGCACTGATAACCTCCAAGCTGGATTACGGTAATGCACTCTATGTGGGGCTGCCATTGCGTTTGGTCCAGAAGCTGCAGCTGGTGCAAAATGCAGGGGCAACACTGCTCATTGGAGCAGGGTATCGCCAACATGTCACTCCGCTGCTGAAAGAATTGCACTGGCTGCCCATTTGCTACCGGGCCAAGTTCAAGGTTCTAGTTTTGGTGTACAAAGCCCTATACAGCTTGGGACCAGGATACCTGAAAGACGGTCTTATCCCTTATATACCCAGTCAATCACTGCGCTCTGCAGGTGAGGGCCTCCTGCAGATACCATCTTATCAAGAGGGCCATTCTGCACAACATAGGAAACGGATCTTTAGTATGACGGCGCCTACCTTGTGGAATTCCCTCCCCTTAAATATTAGTCAGGCGCCATCTCTGCTATCTTTTCGGCACCTTTTGAAGACTTTCCTCTTTCAACAAGCCTTTTAAGTTGAGACCTATTCCAGTCTGCATCTGTGTTGGAATTGCTTTTAATATTTTTTTTATTTTAAACAATATGTTTTTCACCCTTTTTAAAGATGTTTTTAAAGCTTTTTTTTTAAAAAAAAGTTTTTAAAGTTGTTTTGTTTTAATGTATTTTAAGGTCTGTTTTTATGATGTTTTGATGTGTTTTTAGCACTTTTGTTTGCCACTCTGGGCTCCTGCTGGGAGGAAGGGCAGAATATAAATCAAATAATAAATAAATAAATAAAAGCATTGCGTGCTATTGTAATCAATGGGACAAGTTAGCAATGAAAGGAGTCTTATTGATTTAAATGGAAACAAAGTGTAATGAATTTAGTCTAGATTCAACTTATTACATCTGAGCCCCCCGGTTGTTCTGCTCTAAATCTCTGGCAATGTCTGGATACTATTGGCTCAAGTTAAAAAGTGTGAGATGCTCAATAAATGGCCACAAACTCTTTCAGTATTATAATAACTTGTAATTGCCTGTTAATAAAAACAAGGTGGCTCTTAAAAACACATTGATAATTATTAAGAGTAGCAATGGGACTCAAGTTCATGTTGATTTTTATGGAATTGTAGGCCCTTAATCTATTATCAGTGGATCTGAAGCATACCTGTTGCGTAGCAGTAAATTACTTATCAATCCCTTGGGCAGTATATTTTAATATCGGTGTTATATAGTAGATGATATAAATCTTCTGTACGGTGTTATTGGCTGAATAGGGTTGCCAGGTTCATGGCCTGAGATTGATCCTGTATCTTTAGCAGAAGAGAAAATCAGCCAAGTGCAGGTGTTCTTGCAACACAGTAATGAGAAAAACCACAAGGTGAGATTCTCCCATCCCCCTGCACAACTTTTAAAGATACAGAAGACCTCTTGGTTGCCAGGCCCGGCCTCCAAGAGGTCTTCTGTATCTTTAAAAGTTGTGCAGGGGGATGAGAGAATGCAAGAACACCTGCACTTGGCTGACTTTCTCTTCTCCTAAAGATACAGGATCAGTCTCAGGCCATGAACCTGGCAACCCTATGGCTGAAGCAGCTGCTGACTTAAAAAGGCCAGTTTAACAAGTCACCACTGTATTATGTTTAATTAGGTACAGTTTATATAATGAGGTGTTCAGTTCTAATGGAAAGGCATGCTGTGAGCAGCACATCTGCAGGAATAACTATTACAATCAGCATTGCAGAGACCCATGGAACTGCAAATTAGACTTACTTATCTAGAAATAAATTACATCCCAATGCCTTCATAAAGCTCATTAATTAATTCCACTGGCATAAAGGTCTTTTTCTTAATTTCATGTTCCATTAGCATAATAAACACAATTTGAGTTACAACAGTATGATCAGTTTAATGGATGCTATTTATTTTGGGTTTTTTTATTTAAAGTCCCCATATCGTAAAATTAACATCAATATGCTATTTGGTCCTTTATTAAAATTCCCATGGGATAACCATCACAGATGTTCAATACAGCATCATATATCTGCTGCATTTTTATGGTGCTGTTAATTGGCCATATGGAAAGGTGTTGCTTTTGGTTTATTTTTATTTTTTTTAAAAAAATTCTGAAATTAAAGGGATTGTAAATAAATCACAGTTGGATGGTATTTAAACTTAGGTATGTTAATCTACACAGAATGCTAAAAAGCAGAGGAAGGGAACACTCGTAGATGTACAGGATAGAACGCCAACATATTTTACCATACAGCAGGCTGCACTGATTTCCAGTGTAAGCTATACTGTAAGTAGATCCATTGAAATTAATGGGCTCAAGTTCATCAACCGAAATGGGTCTACTCACAGTACGATTTAGTTGGATGTCACTCAGTGCCTTCAGAATTCAGAAGTAACACATATGATGCAGCTGAACAGATTGCAGAGTGGGAGGAAACCGTCACTGAGCATCCTCACTGTATTGGTGGCGTTCCACAACATTTGCTCCTTGGTGGCCGCTGTTGCTTGTCAGCAACTTTTGCCATCTACCTTGCACTCACAGGATGCTTCTCCCACTTTCCCACATGGTAGCTGAATTTGGTTTTGTTTACGAACATCTGCAATGTAAGATTGTGCTGTTACTGACCAAAATCAAATGGATTGCCGAACCAAGGGCGAGAAACCTATGGCCTTCCAGACATTGTTGGACTCCAACTTCCATCAGCCCTAGCCAGCATGGCAAATGGTCATGGCATGCTGGAAGTTGTAGTCCAACAACTTGTGAAAGACCAAAGGTTTCCTGCTCCTGCCAGAGCCAATCCGATTGAAGAGCAGTATGAGCAAATGAAGCCAGGGCATGGGACAGCAAAGTAGGAGCAAGTGATCACTATTCAGAAGAGAAGTATCCTCACAAAATGAATGAGTTTGCAAGGGCCAAAAAAAAAAAACAGCTGAAAATGGGAGATGATTTTTGATCGTTCGGAAAGAGAAGACAAAATGGTGCAAGGTTTGTCTCAGCCATGCAGTATATTTAAAATTGGTCTCAACGACAGGCTTGTCTCCTTCTGACAGTCTTATAAAGAATTATAATTTATGCATACATGGTATAATCAGGAGAAACGTTTCCCAGCTACATGTTTAGTCACAGATTGGTTACAATCAGCTCTCTTTGTTGTTTCTCTGAGCATTTTATGAGTGCTGCGTTTCATATGAGATAGAACATTTGTCTACAGCATTTGGAAGATGATCTATGTTTAATAGAGCATAAGGTTCTCGTTTTCGGCTAACAGGGCTTCCTATGGATAGTATTACATGTAATGTCCTATCAGCTTTTTATATTGCATTTTACTGTAACGGCAGGATGCCGGTGAAAATTCCAGCCCTGCCATATACACTTGCACATATATTCCAGTTACAGATATTCTTTTAACACAGTATATTCAATCCCTAGCTAATCCTTTACCATTCCTACACTAGATATACTGTCTGCTCCACGCTCTCATTTCCTCTCTTTTTGTCTGCCTTCTCTACTTCATTGTGCAGTGCCCAGCTCAGCAGTAAATCTCATATTACGCAGATCTCTAAATGTTAACTAACATTAATGTTAACTGAGCCATTTTAATGATTCAATGTATTTCTGACATTTGGGGGGGGGTTGTTGTTGCTGGTGTGTGTAATTCATCTTGCAGTTTTGCCTTTTAACCTGAATTTGACCCATTCCGGCTATGAACTCTCTCTTTCCGGTGGCGATTTCCATTCATGTGATCCTCCTCCACCTCGTTATCATAACTCGAAACAAAAGTCTTGGCAACACTCCAGTTACAACACGGTACCAGTGAACAATGCCCACTTTCTGCCCTTTTCTTTGCTCTTTGGTTGAAGCAATTTGCTGCACTTATAAGGGGGAACCCCTACAACATTTGAGGAATAACAATCCAGGAATGAGAGTATAAATGAAGCTTCCATGCAGATGGTAATGGTTTTATCTTTGTTGGATCCGTAATCTTACACTGAGGAATTGGTGAAAGTGAAGCAGGGGTTTGGATGATTATCAGGATATAAAGAAAATCAAGAAGTATAGGGCCAAATAAGAGAGAAGACACAGAAAATGGAAAGGTCCTGTTCCGCCTCAAGTCAGTTTTGACTGAATCAAATTGCCATCAATGAGACTTAAGTTAGGCTGTTTCAGTGAGATGTTCAGCCCAATCCTATGCATGCCCACTGTGAAGTGAGTTCCACTAAGTCCAATGGGAGTTCTTCTTGAGTCAGCATACATAGGATTGCAACCTACAGCATGATCCTATACAAGTCTACTCAAAAATAGCAAGTTCCATTGAATTCAATGGGGTTACTCCAAGGAAACCGGGTAGAGGATTTCTGCCTTAGTCGTGATGACTAATTTCAGTGGGATCAGGACCAACATATTTAAGAATTCATGAAAATTCATGATAATCTGATATTTAAGACAATATCAGATTATTCAATAGAGATTTGTGGTGGGTTTTTTTTTAGTGATTCACACTGACATAACTTTGAACCATAAATCTAGACGTTCAAAGAAGGTATGAGAGCATGCCCTATGTCTACCTTTATTGAGGGCAATATGCTTTATAAAGGATTATAATACTGAATTTAACTTCTTAGGGCGCGGTCCAACTCACCTTGCTGCCGGGCTCTGATGGCAGCAGTCCTCCACCGTGGCTGAGCTGTGCTGCTGCCAGGAGACTGCCAGTGCTGTAGGGGTCCAGAGAGAGGGCCAGCAGAAGCCCCCCAAATGGGGCATTCTGGGGGCATGACAGGGGAGGAGTGCATGGGGGACTTAATGCAAGATCCTCCTTGCCTTCAGAGCCCTCCCCTGGGTCTCAATCCCCCTGCAAACTCCACCAGCCAAAAGGCCATCATAGTAACATGTGATGCCACCTTGGGCTCCTACTGGGAGGAAGGGCGGGATATAAATTGAATAAATAAAATAATCCCCCCCATAAATTTTAATTGTGGCCTATGGGTAATGCTTACTCCCCCGGAGGCCTGTTTGTCAGAGCCAGCACTTCCTGGCCGGCTCGGGCATGCAGCTCCCAATGGCGCTGGCATTCAGCCAGGCTGGTGGCTCCCAACAGGAGGAGGAGCCGGCAGAGCTTTCTGCCGGCTCCTCCTCTGCCGGCCCCCCTTCTTTCGCCTCCCCAGCATTTGGATTGCTCTGTTGTTCTGAAATAGTCCAGATTATATCTAAAAATTGGTGAAAAATGGTGAAAGGTGGGAATGTGAGTCTTTTGGAATAAAAGGCATCCTAGAATAAAATGGAATATTATGCAAGAGTTCACAAAGAATGGCAACTTTACAGTTGCATCAAACTGCATTATTCTACTAGTAGAATAATCTGGATCATTGGCTGGTTTAATGATACTGTCATCCTTCACTCCCACTGTGGAGGATTATAAAGAAAGGATATAGTAAAAATCTCTTTGCAAAGCATTTCTATAGCTGGAAAAGTAGACAAGACAATTTAAATGTAAAGATCATTTTATTATTCTTCCAACCCTTGAAGTTTAAGACATAAAAACTTATAAGGACCTGGAAGATGGCCAGTTGCATTGGTAGTTTAACTTTAAGAAAGGGTTACCGGCATTGATATCTGGGAACAACATACAATCTGGGGGATATGTGGGTCTAGTTTAAAATAATTGGAATCTTTCCTGAGGTATAAGGACATTGTAAGAACAATGTTGAGACCTATCCCAGTCTGCGTCTGTGTTAGAATTGCTTTTAAAATGTCTTTTAATATCTTTAACCCTTTTTAAAAAGATGTTTTTAAAGTTTTGTTTTAATGTATTTAAAGGTCTTTTTATGATGTTTTAAAGTGTTTTTAGTGTTTCTGTTTGCTGCCCTGGGCTCCTGCTGGAAGGAAGGGCGGGGTATAAATAAATAAATAATAAATGATAGATGCATCCCCACCATTATTTTCATCTTTAAGACCTTTTTTTGGCACACTACTTCTAGAAAAATAGATAAATAAATAAAATTCTGATCTGTTTCAAAAACAACTGATCAAAAGTGTTAGGTGCCTAGGATCTATAAATTATAAGCAGCTGAATTGGCCTATCCACTGGCTCCCTGAACCAGCTAGGTGAACCCATAGTCACTTCATCTTTCAGGACCAAATGACTGAATAGCTTACAAATGAGACTTCTGTGATGAAATGTGATGGTGGTGGAGGGAAGAAATCTGGGGACAACTTTAATGTGGTAGAATTTGATTCCCGTCTAACTATTTGTCATTTTATTGATTTAAAAGGACTTTAGACTACTTTTTAGACAGAGCTGCCTCTCAAAGTGGTTTACAACCATGTACAAATATATATCCGTACAATCCAACAGTAAAACCAGCTAAAACAAAGAAAATATTCAGAAGCGGGTTGGTGTAGGATATTTGCAGAAATGTGGGAGGGGAATGACCTCTGTTCTCCCCTCCCCCAATCGAGGGTCGTGAGTCCCATGGCACCTTCCCAGACGGAAGACCTGAGATGGCAGACTCTGGAGGAAGATGAGGAGGAATGGGAAGGGGAGGCTGGGACGCTGGAACAGCGTCTGGCGGAAGGGGCCTGTTGCCTCCTCCCTGAACTCAGCTGGCTTTGATGGTGAAGCAGGGGACATGGTTCCTCTCTTCCCTCCAGTAGAGGAAACAGCGTTGCTGGTGTCTGGGATGGAAGAGGAGCAGCAGCCTGGGATGGCGAAACAGGATTTGGAGGGGGAGGCATGCTCAGCCTTGTCTCCCAGGATAAGGTAATGCCTCTGAAGACAGGAAGAGATTCACCTACCTAGATGTAGCGCATGCCTACAGATGAGACGTTCCCGTAGGACTAGAGATTCTTGCGAGGAAGTGCACAGTGCCTCAGCTTTAAAGCTTGGTGGGTGGGAGTAGGATTTAGCAGCTCCTCTGCAGTCTTGAACTTCTTGTGCCTGATCTTGGCATCATGAACCTTGGCCCTTACTTCTAGATCAAGCTCCCTCTGGCAATTCTGTTGCTTTGTAAGAGCTCTGGGACTGGAACAGCTCATTGCCTGTTGCTGAGTCTGTGCCAGTAGTCTTCTTTAATCAAGATCTCTTCCTTACTTCCAAGGAAGAGCCTCAGCTGTTGTAATTTGGGCAGGAGTCAGGACACTGAAGTTTGTGCAAGCATGTTCCCTACGGATCCCCATCAGTTGAGGGTAACGTACAGGTGCTAGTCATGGGCTGAATAGTTGTCACCCTGATTCAGGAGGGTCCTCTTGCTTCCTAGAGCTGATGCGCAAATCCCCTCAATTGCTTTGGGTCACAACAATTGAAGAGACCACATAACAATACCTTTCCCATCTTCCTCCTCCACTGCTCAACTGTGGCTGGGGAAAGGAAGTTGTGGCCATCGAAGGATGGCAACCATGCTGCCTGCCTATCTTTTCAACATTGGTGGCGTCCTTCTCTCAACCTAGCACCAACAGAAGAGATAAAGGCAGGAGATGTAAAAATAAAGGCAAACGATGGGGAGGAGTTGAGTGAGGGGAGGAGACGATGAGTATTCCTACTAAATGCTATAAAACTCCCAGTTTTTGTTGCATTCCCTCAGTATCTCAACACCAAGGAAAGCCATTAGGTTCTCCAACTGCCTACTATCTCCTATCTAAGTGCTTGCCTATCTGCTGGTTGCCTCCTATGTTCCAGCTACTTCCTGTCTTTTGAGCTGGGAGCTGGACCTTGCCAACATTCTTATCCAGCAAAGTTATGCCACTGTTAGTGATGGTTGAACTTCCTTTGACTTCACTCAGGATTGGCTTGGTATTGCTATTTCTGAGTTTAGTTGGCAAGAGCTTAGAACAAGCTCATCTGTTTTCCAAAAGTTATTTCCCAGCTTGTCAAGTGTGTGCTGACAGTGCTGTGCACCTGGGTGGTGGTGTATTATTCCCTGGGAATTGAAGCCTTGTGGCATCCAATCCACAGCACCAGTCATGGTGGAATGGTGTCTGGAAATTCAGCTGCCCCTTCTCCCAAATCAACATACAGGATACAAAATAAGATTTTAGATCTAAAATAGGGATGACAACCGCATGAATCCCCTCCCAAGAAATCATAAAGTGGAGTGACTGACTGTCATGCCTAACCCTGACCTGATGCCAGGCATGGAGTCCTTGGAGGTCAAACCAGACACTCCACAGGACTTTGAAGAGCAGTCAGGATCTCCTGGAAACAGTCCCAAGGATCCCCTTGAAGGGCCCTCTGACGGGAGACCTGCTGAAGAACCTTTGGAGCTGTCAGAGGAAGAGGTGGAGTCACACCTAAAAAATGCTAGTGCCAAAAGGACTGGGTTAGGCTGAATGGCGACAACACAGTATGTGTCTATGGACCCAGAGTTGCCATGCAACTTGTGAGTAAGGTCTCTACTCATGAATAAGGGGTGTATTCATGAGTAAGCAATCCCTCGAACTCCTTTACTCCCAGCAGCTGGGGTTAGGGTGTGATCTAGGGGGCCACAGAATATAAGGTCTCCCTCTTGAGCATTCTAGTTGCTAGAAGCAACACAGGTCTCTGGTTCCTTTCTCCTGTGTCTAGTCTACCTGCCTTGCTGTGTTGTACTGTGCTGTACTCCCAGCTCTTTTGACTTTGGACTGTTTCTTCACCTTGCTTCTGGATCATGTTTGAAACTAGACTGATTCCCTGTTTTTAACCTTGGTTTGTTTGAGCTGTACCACATCAGAAAGACTGCCTGTGTGGCACGTACTTTGGTAAGAGGCTTATACCTCCTGGGACTGGGACCTTAGCCCCTGGTGGCACCCACTGGAGTGTAACACTGACACAAGGAGACAGAATACCGGCCAAGCAACTTCTGTGGCTAGTTTGATCACAGCAATCCACGAACGTTTAATCAAAAGCAAGGAATTAACATCAAAGAATTGTGCATATTTCTACAAAGGAGTTGACTATGGGTTAATGAGTTGGTGTAGAATGACTGCTGATTTTAGAGGTGTAAATCACCTAGACGATTCAGTTCAAACCCCAATTTTGTGCTTTGAAGCCTGCCCAGTTCAACTTGGGTATCTGAATCTATTTGGTTTCAGGCACCCTCATTCACTACTAGGAAATCAAAAAATGGCTATAACTTTTCTTCTTGACCAAAGTAAGCACAGTACCCTTCCAAGTGAATAAAACCTGCCAAATTACAGACAAATAGGCCCAGGGGATTTTGTGCTGGACATCTCTAAAATATGATATCTTCCTCACTCCCAAGGGACGGTCTCTAAAGGTACAATCCTAACTATGAGAAGCCAGCATAATTTACACTGTCTTAAATTAAGCAAGCATAAAGTTTGCCAGATTCAAACCCCATTCAGAAGCAAGGGTACTGTAGGCTGAGTTGGTCTAAGCCAGGCGGAGGGAAAACAAGCCTTTAAATAGAGCTTGACTTACTCTACCCTTTTTGCCGGTGTAAGTTCTGCCAGGTTGCTAGGTGACTGAGATGAACAGAGCTTGGATCCAGAAGTCCTCTGCTGCCTGGTTGTACCCCCATCATACCCCCTTTTGAGGGCTTACTCTGGCCTTGGCTGAACTCGGATGAGGGACTTAGGCTGGCATAGCCCCTGCTGAACTGGTGATCCACCAGATCCTAACTCACTCATCCCAGCAGACCTTGGATTTTGATTGCTCCCTTACAAATTTTTGGCTAGAATTTGATGAAATTAGCAGACAAGCTTATCTCTTTGAGAACATGAATCCTGCCAAATATCGAAAGGATGGCTGTACCAGTTTTCTTGCAAAGGTAGCTGTTACAGTTTTAGGGTCGGCAAAAAAGGAATCGCCCCCCCCCCCAAACCTAGTGATTTGTGGACAAATTTCTGGCAGCCGCATTTTCCATTAATTGAAATTTCTGTTTCATTTAGTAGACCCACGTACAATGCATTACAATAATCCAGTTAAGAGGTTACCGGATCACGGATCACTGCAACATTATCTTTGTCCAAGTACAGCCAGAGCTGGCAAACAAGCCAAATCTAGTAAAAGGCAACACTGAGGCCACTGGGGCTTCCAGTGACAATGCTGGATCCAGGAGTACTCCCAAGCTACCTGCTATTTTAGGTAGAGTGCAGTCTTATCTAGAACAGGCTGTACAGCTTACACAGCCCATTACTGAATCAAGGCATGTGCATCAGCAAACTGATGATGCTTTATTCTAAGCTTTCTGTTGACTTCACCCAGCAGATTCATATCAATATTAAAGAGCATGGGGGACAAGATGGAGCCTTGTAGAACATCACAGTACAAGCAACATGGAGCCAAGCAGCCCCCAGCTCCCAAATGATGCTTTCTGACACTAACCCTACAGCTCCTATCCTACAGTGCCAATTCATGGTCAATGGGTTATATCCTAATAAAGAACTGAAGCAGAATGATACAGAGTGGATCCAAAACAGATCATGTGCTTCCAAATGCTACAGACAGAAGACAAATCTTGTGGTTGCTGCACACCTTTATTATCTATGTTATGGTGGGGTAGAACTAAAGATAGGCCTCCTGTCTTGGGAAACATACCTTGTTTCTTAAAGCTGTAATTCTGCCTTAAAAGTGCTAAACATAAGGATTGTGCCATTTCCTGTATATTTCTTGCTAAGTAAGTGGTATTTCTCATTGTAAAACTAAGGTGGTCAACATATCTAATGGAAAATGACAAAAGTGATCAAAATAAAACTTCTCTGGTAAATGGTGATATTTTTCTACTTTCTTTTGGGGTGGGTGCGGTGGAAGAAATTTCTATTATATGGCAACTCCCTTGCTCTTTAATGGGACATATTTATCCAGTATAATGCAGCTGTGTTTCAAGATCATCCAGAACTACAGGTGTCCCTTTTTACCAAATAGAAAATGCATTCATCCTGTTGTTTACGACTCGATCCTCCAAACCTCAAGGTAAATGAACAAATTACTTCTGCATTTCCATGTGAAGTGTGGGGAGTTACATTACTCCATCTTATGGAAACAATATACAGAGCCTCATTGTTGCTTTGGGCTTCATACCACCTATTGAGTTGCTCGAGTCTGCCGATTTTCCACACGTGTTAGTTAGATAAATAGATGATTTGGTGAAAAACAACAAACTGTCAGGCAGCAATACCCAAGGAAACTCAACAGTAAAACAAGGATGTTGATCTGCAGGCCTGTGTGACCTTTTGTATTTGCTGAAACAGCCTGTTTTAATTACTAATGGATACGGTTGCACTCCGATAAACATTACTGACGATTGAAAACAGCACCTTTATAAGCAAAGGATTTGGAGAAATTTAATCTTTGCAGTTTGAACTCAACTCCGAGTATTATAGGAAGAACAAAGTAACCCCTTGAAGAAGTTAATGGACAACTAAGTGGAATGGCTATATGTGTCATACACTGAGTAAAGAGGGACTGACAAAAACCCATTAGTGCCTGAAGGAGAAAGGCAAAGGCAGAAATTCTATCACTTCCAGATGAGCCCTCGTTGCATCTCCCCAAACTCTCTATTAGAATGACAGGGAAGAGGGAGGGCTATTAATCCAAAGGTCAGTGCAATTATACCCAGATTTCTTTTATTGAAAAGGCACTGGAAATTATCTAGAATGCTAGTGTTCCGAATGGAAGAATTGATACTTTAAAAAATCCATTTTGGTGACTTGATGCTGAAAGTAACAATTCCACCTGTCATGCGAAAGATGGGGGGGGGGGGCAACTTTCCAGTCTAGGCTCTAGCTGAACCAGTGTACAAGGAAAAGTGGTGTTGCACTTGATTTTTCTTCCCTCAGCACTCCTTGTGTAAATGTTCACTTATATTGCCCTCCAATGACTTGCTCTTGCTTATCTTGAGCAATGTAGCAAACTTGGATTGGTTATCTGGGACTGTGACATGATCCCATTCCATGCACGATCTCTGGTTGTTTTTGGGAACACCTATGTGACAAATCCAGGAAATAGGAAAGAGTGGCAGCTAGGCAACACAACTAGTACCAAGACAGCAACAGTTAGGAAAACAATGATGCTTAAAAAAGTGATTGTTTGCATAATCACTTGCACCCACCAAAATGGCTAGCTACTAACCAAAAATTTAAACTGGAGACGATTGAGTACAACTCTGGACTGAATCATGACCATGCTATTGAGGCTCTGAGATTATGATTAGAATAAACCATTGTATAAATGGTGAGACAACCATTCCTGATTGAAGGCACAGAGGATCAAACCCATTTCAGTAAAACAATTGGAGTTTAGACAGTTTATACGGCTTGTTCTCCTGGTATCTCCCTTGGTCTTTTAATCCAGTGAGAGTTTCTGTTTGCTTGATCTGAGAACATTGCCGTTTCAGGACCTTTTTTCAGTACCTGAAACCACTATAGCTTCTCTCATCCATCACCCGCTACACCTGTGGTAGCCAATGTGATGTGCTCCAGATGTTGGACTACAAGTCCTGTCAGCACCAACCAGCATGGGCAGGATTAATGGAAGTTGTAGTTCAACAACATCTGGAGGGTACCACATTGGTTACCCCCAGAGCTTGGAAAAGTTACTTTTTTGAACTACAGCTCCCATCAGCCTAATCCAGTGGCCATGTTGCCTAGGGCTGATGGGAGTTGTAGTTCAAAAAAGTAACTTTTCCAAGCTCTGGCTACAACTTTCCCTTTTTTGTTGGTAGTCATGTTGGTAACTCTGCAGGTTTAGCCACATCTGGATGCTGCAGGCTCCCTGCATGCTATTATTGAGTCCTTGGACCAAGTAACAGCCTTGAGGCTCTACTTCTATTTCCAGGTCAATAATTGTTACCTGGAAATCAGGGCTTAATGTCAGATGACATTTATGAGATGCCATTTCAAATATGTTTTACAGGACTCATTGACTTTCACTGTAGTGTATCCCAGTTCTGGGTAAGCTTTCAAAACCTAGCTGCCTGAAATAAGCACACCTCTTGTTTTTGCCTGAAATGCTGACCGACCTCCATTCCATTTTGTATTATATGGCTGGATCAAGACAAAAGGATCCTAATAGATGTTTGTAATTTTAAAAGACTCTCATGATTTTTATTTTTGTTTTTAAGTTCTGTGTTCTGGGGGGAAAAAGGGAATTTCTTTTCCGTATGAAGAATGTTTCCATCTCTCATGCTTTTGGCAGAAATCTTGAAAGGACAATTTCATATAGATATAGAGGAGTGCTTATATGTGGCCTCCAGCAACTTCTGATCTGGCACTATAAGCCTTTTCCTGTATGGATCAATGGAGCATAATGTCTCTAACTTATTACGGAACAAAAGAATTAGGTGCAGTTGGGGTCCTTCTCATCCTGGATTCTGAAGACAACAGGTTCATTTCAGGCTAAGTGTCCAACCCCTACGTAGTAACTGTCTTGCCTGCAACCATACAACCCTCCCACCCACATATTTCAAAACCGTGTTCAATATTAACGTACAGTTCCCACTCCTGAGGCGCCCACATGTATTCTGTGCCTTCTGACCATTTAAGCACATATCTGATACATGCCATTTGTTTGCTGCAAAGCAAGAATTGCTAAATGAAAAATATAAAGGGATTCAATGTCCAAAATCAGCTTGCTCAGTGGCAGAGCATCTGCCTTGCAGGCAGAAGGTTCCAGGTTCCATCCCCAGCATCTCCAGGTAAGGCCGGATGAGATCTCTGCCTGAAAACCTGGTGGGCTTCTGCCAGACAGTGTCCAAGGTCCTGAGCTAGATGGGCCAAGGACCTGACTCAGTATAAGGAGCTTCCTAGGTTTCTGGATTTATGATTGGAATTTCCCTCCCAAATGATTTCCCTTCTCCCATCTATCCTGTTGATATTCTGCTGGTACTCTGCATACAAGGATAAAATTGCCAGTTTTAAGAACTACTAGTTTCTCCTCCTGATGATATGTTTATTATTTATCTGTTACATTTGTGCCCTGTCTTTCCATAAAATATGACCAACATAGTTAACAACAATAACATCTACAATAAAAACAACGAATTGACAAACAAGCAAGCAATATCACAATGTAGTCGCATAGGACCAGATCAAACTGTCAGCTAGTTAAAAACAGGTGGCCATCAGTAAGGGGTCCAGATGAACCTTCTTTGGTCAGTAGTTCCAACGTCTGGGCACAGGCACAAGGAAAGCTCATTGTATCAAAATCAATTACAATCTTTGCCAATATTAAAAATACTGTAAATGCAATATTTATTCTCTGTTTTGGAGGGTGTGCTGTAAAATGTGCAAATCTGTTCTAGGAAATGAGTGATTGCTAACTGTGAGTAATGCATACCTAATTGCTGAGTGCTCTAACTCGGTGGTTCTGAAACTTTGTGAGCATTCCACAATAAACTTGTTGAAGATTCCCCAGGGATAATAACAGGGCCGGTGAATCATTATGCTAAGTACTCAGCAGGACAGGGCCCTTTTTGATCTGATGTTCCTGCTATGCAGTCATTATCTGTTTCAGTGTGAAGAGTGTGCCTGTTTTGTTCCTGGCACTTTCCTCTACAACAAAGGCTTTTTCTGTGGATTCTCGTTCTGAGGATCAGGAGCATTCTTCCAGTCCTATGAATTCCTTCATACCCAATGTGCAGGTTGTGTTAGACCATTCCAGAGGACAATATAAGATGCACTTTTAAAAAATTGGCTTCTCATGCTTGAGTGGAGCATTGGTCCAGCTAATGGGTTGGAGCCCATGAATGAATCACAGCCAGACCTAAGATGGGCCGTGCAAGCGATGCCACATTTTGCTTTGAAAATGTGAGAAATGGAAAGATGGGAGTGGGGCAGAATGATCTGAGCAGCTCATCTACGAGCTGCACTGTCACTTAACAACACCAAAGCATCTGTAGCTGTTTACTTCTAAATCCCTCAACTTATCTGAGGGACCTACTCCATAGGACCATACCAGCTTTCTCCAACCTGGTCCCCTCCAGAGATGGTATACGTCTGGTCCCATTGTCCCTGGCCATTGGCCACACTGGCTGGAACTGATGGAGATTGTAGTCCAAAACATCTGGAAGGCACTAGACTGGGGAGGCTGGCCTACACTATGAGGAGCTGCTGGGGTCTTTGGGCAGCTGCCCATTGTGGTGAGCCAGTGAACTGCAGGTGGCAGCTTTCAGTGGCTCTGCTCTCAGAGAATGCCTTTGGATCCTCCTGGACAGTTAGGAGTAGAAGGAGGCTTCCTGTTCCAGGGGAGGCTTGCTTAAGCAAAGTTGGTTGTTCTTCAGGCCTGGCTACTAGCTTGCTCCTCCCTCCTGCCTTGCCCCTTTCAGATCTGACTTGTTTTTGGTTCTGTCAGCTAGCTTTGTCCCGTGGCTCCTGGTTTCTGGCTCACCTCAGAGTGCTGCCGACAGTCCAAACCTAATATACCCTGAGGGCTTGTCCATACCTGAGATTAATGTGTATTTGAAGCTGCTTGTTCCCATTTAAGTAGTGCTGTCCACATGACACCCCCCTCAAACAGCTCTTATCCTTCTGGTTCTCCTCTGCAAATTTGGATTTTTCCGATTCAGGGACAATCAGATAAGTTTTGAAAAATGTGACCCAAAACCTCTCCACTTGAGATAGCGGATGCATTGCCTCATTTTTTACTTAGGGGCAGGTCGAGCACCCATTTTTCACTGCTCCCCTTTTCCTGACCTCTACATTTTTCTGTCACCTGTTCCATTCCAGCAGTGATGGTACCTGTTCCTGGTGAGCTCTGCAGCTCTGTGCGTGTGTGTGTTAATCAGATTTGTACAATACAGGAAAATTGAAAAACCCCCACCAATGATTTCTCCAGATCTCCCTGCTTCACCCCCCCCACTATTGATTTCACTGTATTTACGGTATTGATTTGTCCCACAACTAGGGATGCAGTTCGCATGATGGTGCTGGTTCAGATCTCATTTCGCCAGACTGGTAAGTGGTTACAGTTTGTGTTTGTTTGTTTTCCGCTATCTTCTGCTTTTAACAGCTCGATTCCCCCCAGCCCAATAACATTATTGTCATGGTTCTTTCTACTAATGTTTTCATTCTTTCTTATACGCCCGATAGAGAGTTAGGTAGCTGAAAACAGGACTCTGTGGTTGCCTTTCACCTGCCTCCCTCCTTGGATCGTTGGGGTTACTTGAAATGATTAGCTCTGAGGATCTGTGACAGTTTTTCAATGTTATTTTATTTTATTTTGATTTGGTGCTTTATTGTTTGCTGCCAGTCTGCTCTGCCAGTGTTCCCTACCAACAACCACATTCCTATTTTTTGGAATGGGAAGTATGTCATTTTAGGATTGAACATAAAGTGTGTGCATGCAAGCTTGTATTGAATTGGGAATTCCCAGATGTGTGCTATTGTGCAATTCCTGGACAACACAATTTTTAACGAAAGGTGCATGCACTGTGCAGCTGATTCCTGTGCGCATGTACCATTTGTGCAAAACGACCACATTTGAATCAACAAATTGGAAGGCAGGGACAGAGACAAAAGGGAAAGCCTACCGGTATGGACTGGAACAAGTAGATTTGATCTTCATCTGCAAATCTGCATGGATTAATGAGGTCAAGTTGCAATGGAGAAAATGAGGATTCCAAGATCCAGCTCAAATGTGAACAAGCTCTACAACCTGCAGCAGATAAGGTGGAAATTCTTGGCAACTGTACTTTAGAATAAGTGCTAAGAATTCTCTACTGGAGATCTCTACCACCCCCACCTACAACTACTAACTTCCTTGGACACCTTTGGGTGGAAAGGCAGAGTAAAAAATGGTCTTAAAACAAAGATATAAATGCATTCAGCCCTGTTTGTCTACTCTGACAGGCAGAGACTTTCTAAGGGGTCTTTCATAGTCTTATTTTTAACTGGAGATTTTGTTTAGACACAAATGTAGGGACTTCATGATTGCAGCCATACCCAAAAGCATATGTTCTGCCACCAGGTTATGGGCTTTTTCCTCGGTGTTGACACAAATGTTGTCTTTTGTCTTTAATGGCAAAAATAATACTAATAAAATAAGTAAAAAAGCCATGAGAAAGACAAAAGATGAGAAACATACAAGTGAAAACTTAACAAAGAAGTTGATTTGTGCAACTTCTGGTGTGCAAGTTTTAGGAAGACTGAGGGACACTTATTTAATTTCCTTTCTTGCTTTTGAAAACAACAACAAAAAATGAAACTTTGAGGGGTGGTGTTTTTTTCCTTTTTCCTTCAAGGGTTACAACAAAAGACATTGATTTTGTCACCATAATGAGAGCAGACCCTTTTAAATGTTCAAAATAGGAAAGAGAGGAGAAATTATTAATATTTCTTTAGTTGTCAGATATATCAAGGCAGGAAAGAACACAGGACACTGATTTTATTTTGTTACCATCTGTCACATGCCTTTAAGTGCAAGTGGAAAATGAAGACAATTGAAATGGGGTTTTGCCCCACTTAAATGTTTCATTTATGTCATTTGTTGACCACCTGTCTGCCCACAGCATACTGTGGCATAAGTCAACTTGACTGCACAATGTCAAAAGCATGGCATGTGTATGGCTGGCCATTTTAATGGTTGTGTTGTTTTTTTCATAGATTTTGGGAGGAAGGGGGTTAGTCCTGACACCTCAAGCTGCAATTCTCAAGGGAGGCATTTACTCTAAAACAAGTCACATTGCAATTGAAGAGTTGACTTACAAGCAAGTGCTGAAAGGATTGGAGCCTGAATGTCATAAACCAGTTGGCTTTAATATTTTCAAATCTGGGCTCATCTACATGTTGTTAGCAGAGACTCCAAAGTGCTCTCTGGCTTCCATCAAGAATGGACACAGCTTCTTAAGAAAGAACTACCTAAACTGTTTATTTTAGGATAACAATGCAAAACCAGAGGTGTCCCTATTTCTGTCTGTGAAATATAGGAAGTTATGCAGATCTGGTTGGAGAAACAGGGTTCAAGCATTATTTTAATATTATAATAAGAAAAATCCTAAGAGGTGTGTGTGCACATGCATGCGCAAACGCACACACACTTTATTTAAAATAGAATTATTCCATTCAGACATTCTTTTTCTTAATTGGCACAGTGGTAATTAAAAAAAAATACCTAGCACCATGCTGATACATGAATTTTTCCAACATGCTTCATCACAGTTGCTCTAATGTGTTTGTAGGAAACAATCTGAGTCTGAAGAGCACTGTGGAATAAAGGGAAAGTTAACTTAGGAAAGAAGGAAGCCACCTCATACCAAGGTCAACCATTGATCCATTTAGCTCATTATTGTCAATGTCTTCACTGACTGGAGGTGGCTCTGCAGGGTTTCAGACATGGGTCTTTCTCCTAGTCCTTCCTGGGGAGATGCATGGTACGCTGAGCTAATTCCTCCCAATATGATACATGGTGGTGCTTTAAAGCACCATCATGAGGTGTCACAACATCAGTATTGGGGCTGCATTGTGGCCAAGCACCATAGAGGTACTTAAATGGTGTTTAGCTGTATGTTTGGCTGACTGTAAGGACATCAGGGACGTTGCCTTGACTGTATAATTTAGTGGTATAGTCATGTGAAGGATGTGAATTGTGATTAGCCAGTGTGGGAGGAAAGATTTGAGCATTTGGTTCTCAGAGGAGGAACGGAACGCTCGGTAGTTCAAACCACATCTTAAATCAAAGTCAACAAAAATTAGAGAATCAGTGTTAAAATTTGTACACGGATGGCACTTAAACACAGTCAGGCTGCACTATGTGAATCCTGTCCTATTGCTACTAAGCTGGAAGGGATATAAGATGAGTGGGTCACTAACTCACATTTAGTGCGATTGTGCATGGGCTCACGATTTCTGGCAGAAGGTTTTAGCAGATATTGCTGAGATTACCCAAGTGATCCAGCTGGACCCAGGACTAGCGCTGTTGTCTCTATTCCAAGACCCAAACAATCATATCCTTCTCAAGAAGCTCTATTTTGCACTTGTTAACTACAGCTTGGATGAAGATAGTGCATTTCTGTAAGAGTGGTGATGAATTCTGGAAGTAAAGATGGTATGATAGGATTGGGCAAACTGTGTTAGCAGGAAAGCAAGGTAGAAAGTCTAGGGAGGGGATTAAACAAGACTCATTTTTTGACACCTGGTTCCTATTTCTCTCCTATGTTGCCTCCACTAGAAGCAACATTCAGCCGCCAATTAACCAAATTTTGACTTGCTTTTTTAGATATGGTGGTCACTTTTTCTAACTATCTCTTGGTTTGTGAGCTGCAAGTTAGAAGACCAGTGAAGATGGGCAAGCAACAACACACAAACCTTATAACTGGATACAGAAGCAAGAGGAATATATTTCTTGGCTAGTGGGCCTCCAGGTGCTGTTGAGCTCTAATGGCCAGGGGAGATGGGAGCCATAATCCAGCAACATCTGGAGGGTCACAGGTTCTCCACCCCTGGGCTATAGGATATATATTCCCCACCCCCACCAGCAAATTATTGTAGTTACCATGCAGTGGTTTCCATCTGGAACTGGACTATACAACTGAATGAAAACCTAGTAATTCTAGACTGATGCAGTGTTGAGTCCTGTGGTGATTCACCTGTGGAATGCATACAACAATACTCTCATCCTAGAGTATCAAGAAAGCAACTAGTGTCGGTTTCTAGCTGACAGAGATGTGATTGCAGGCTTCTACTACCATGGAAAAGCATGGAAGCTTCAACCATTAGCAGACCAAAAGGGCAGAACAATAACTTGCAGAAGAAGGCTGCCTCTACTTTTAAAAGACCAAAGGTAGTTTTGTAGAGTGCCAGATGGCCTAGCTCTGAGAAGAATGGAGGAGCCAAGCAATCAACATACTGGCTGGGAGTTGGAATCCAATATTTGGAGGGCAGCATGTTCTGTATCTCTGCCTCATAGACATCACAGAGATTGCAAAGCTGATTTCCCCCAGTGGGTAAACAGCTTGTCTGAATCCTTTCTGTGAAAACATGGCAGATAGGATCGGAATAGTGTGTTCTTTTCTGAGAGAAGCAATGGATGCTTCGCCCTCTGTGTGTATACCAATCCATGAAGGGGGAAGGAGTGTCACACCTCCTGCCCCCAGTGTCCACATGTTCAACACAATATTGTGAAAGGGGAGCCTTTGTGCATAGAGGAAAATGAGAGATCAGGAACAATGCACAGTTGGGGTTCCCAGTTACATGAGATCCTACATGCATAGGCTTTCCTTTCCAGATATTGTGCAGGTGTCTGGCTTGGGAGGTATACAGATGTTATGGATAAGCTGGGAGGTGCAAGCTCACTTTTCCTTCCATGTGTTATCAATTCATGTCGATGGAGATTTCCTGAACAACCTTAAGGGTGACAGAAAAAGTGGAAAGAATTTTGGAACAAGTTTCCATTCAGCTTTTTGTTTTTTACTTCTTTATCCCCCACTCCTCCCTGTTGCTCTGTTCAAGGTAGGAATGGGAGGATCTGCCAGTTTCAATTCTCTTGCTTTCTCATTTTTCCAGTCTTAAACTTGGTTCTTGACATTTCTGCAGGAATTTGCATTTTTTTTAAAAAAAATCCTCATGAAAATTCTTCAGCATTTTAGTGCGAATTTCTCACACACACATTTTGTATGCAGCGTTGACTAATGTATACATTTTTGCAAGTCTTTTCTCCTAATACAATGCATTTTTGTATGTTATTTTCATTTATATATTAATTTTATGCACAATTTCCCTTAATTAATTTTTAAAACATTGCTTGGTTGGAAAACTGCATTGCAAAGTTTGGATAAGTGCAAATTTTGAAGGATGGTTGTGTTTCAGTTCTCATATTGTTAAACTACAAATTTGTTAAAATTACTTTTAAATAGCGGAGACTGGTGGCTTCAATGTCAGCAGGGCAGTAAATCTACTCCAGGTTTTAATCAGCACCTTGGACAGCTCCTTGAAAGTTCTGACTAAAACCCGGAGCGGATTCACTGCTGAATTGACATCAGAGCAACCAGTCTCCATTTGCTTTAAATATGAACTGATCAAATTTCTCCTCCATCCCCAGTTCCAGGGCCTGTCTGGAAGATTGTTTCATGGTGCAAGGAATTCATTCTCTGAAATTGTTGCTCAGTTGTTATGAACAGCTCAGACTTCTTTTCCACAACTACCCTGCGTCTAAATCCTATAACAATTTGAGCCAAGTGACACACAAATCTTCTGTGAACAGCTCCTCAAACTCTTGTCATCTATTTTTTTTTTATTGCTAATGGATTTTTAAATATTCCATTTTCTACACATTTTTATTTGGTAGAATTAAACAGCGTGCATGAAGTACTTTAACTTGACTTTGATGTACACCATTTTTCTGAATGAAAGATCAAGCCTTTTATTTACATGTTATGGAGTGATTGCCTTTTAAAAGTCTAACCCATTAATATTCCTTTTTTTAAAAAAAAAATCAATCACTGTACTCAGTCAGAAAGAAAGAGAAGTTTTAGAAAGGATCAGTTTAAAATAAAATAGCATTGCCCAGACTCAGCCAATGTGGGAGAAAAGGTGTGATCCTTTCATGTGTAAACAGGGTATGGAAGACCATATGCAAAGCCAAGTGTTGCAAGAAAACACTTAGCCTTTCAGGGTCAGCCTGCACATCTAACTTTCTCCTAATGTTTCCTTGCTTCCTTTAATGGAGAGCAGCCACTGAAGGCTGAAGGCTGAAGGCAGGAGCAGAGGAAGGCTGGGTGTGGAGGGATGCTTGCTTGACCTTTTCCCTACCATTTATTTCCCTTCTCAGAACCACAATCAAGCTGCATTTTTCTTCATCTGGGATACAAGCATCCAGGGCAGGGATGGGGAACCTCTGTTGGACTCTGATAATGCTTCTCCCTTGCCTGGACGGAGGATAGAGGGGTTGTGCAAGTGTGTGTAGGGAATTGTCTACTGTACAAAGGTGAAGTTCCCATCTGTTGCTACACCCACTTTTCCCATTGGTTGGCATGTAGTCCCCGGATGTTTGCCCAGAAGGGGATGTGGCCCTCCAGCTGAAAATGGTTCCCCAGCCTAGAGCTAGGGGCTTGATATTGAGAAGGAAAACCAATATTCCAAATGGCATTCTGTACCATATCAGGAATGGTATATAACCATTTTTGGAGAGACATATTTCCCCCCCAGTTTCTCTAGCAAAAAGACCTTGTGGGGAAAAAAAAGTTGATTGATGACATCTTAATGAGTCAAATATGTGCCAATTTCTAAGCATAGCACAGTTTCAAAATTGTTGGCTCAGGTAAGTTTCTCATTAGCAGATGTTGAATGATTACATGCTTTGGATGAAATAACCTCTTCTTTTAAAGAACAGTGTCTAATATCTTATGTGAAGGTCAAGTTCATAGATTTGAGTCCCCATTTTCTGAAGCATGAGTCTTTAGATACATAAGTCCTAGATATTGTAGTATCATGAAGACTCCCTTGAGCAGCATTGCAATTAGATATCAAAACTCTTCTTGCCATGGCATGGATGTGACCAGTAAACCAAAGTTACTACATCCATGTTCTAGTAGAATTGTAATAAGGCCACTGTCCGTTTCCAAAGAACAAGCATTTTTAATTCAGAAACAAAACATTCACACTAATGCACGCCTTTGATGTGCAACTGAATATGAATGCATTAGAAAAATTGAGGCTACAGACTTCAGCTAAGTATCCATGGGCTTATTTTGTTGACTTCTTGAACATAGCACTATGTTACTGGTTCAAAATGGAGAAAATGGAACCATTAGGCCTATCAAATGTGTTGATTAAACAGAAGAAAAACCCTTCATAACTTACTTTCTTTTGAAAAAAACCCTGTAAAACAGCTTCTTTTGCATTTTCCTATTCAAAAATGTATTCTAATAAAAGTTTGAAGTCTTCAAATATATTTGCCCCTCGAGCAAACTTTTTTTCATTTAATATTGTGTCTGTTAATTAGTGTTTCAAATTTGCAAATTCTTTATTGGTTTATATCAATGTAATACCCAAAGCTCATCTCATTGCCAGATTTGAATGAAATATGATCCTGTTTATTCTATTAAAATGAAGGCTGGAAACTGTTACCCAAATGCCACAGGAATTCTTGCCATTTTCTCATCAAATTCCTCATCAGATTTCTCGCTCCCTTTTTTTGTTAAAGCCACATTGTTTTAGATTTTTGCGCCTTGGCATTTAAATGAAATTCAATGGGCCCCACTGGAGAAAAATATCTGCAGGGACATATTGTACATAATCTCCATTCCAATCAAGCAGGAGTGTGCTAGTGTAATGGAAAAGATGCCTGTTCTTACTCTGGTTAGATTTACTCTAATGTGGCTATTGAATCAATCTGTGTGAAAGAACATTTAGCAAATTAAACTTAGAAGAATAGAAAAAAGTCTTTCCCACCTCTAAGTAATCAACAGTACATCTTACTTTGTAAATAGCATTAACTATGACTTTCAAACAATATTAAATTGAAGGCCAAGTGTCTTTTTGAGTTTCTAAAAGGAATTAGGCACCTAACTTCATTGGGACTTACTTTGGAGTAAACATGTAGAGGATTGCACCCTTTCACTGATGCTGAGTAGCCTTATTGAAATCCATGGCACTCTTCCAGAGCAAAGTTTGAACTAGGGCTATGCACTGGATCCAGCTGAATCCCAGATCCCGTACTGAATAGGGGTGATTTGAGTTGACCCAGGATTCAGACAGATCAGTATGAGGCAGCCCTGGGTTAGATTTGGTTCCCCCAGAGCAATCCAGGGTTGTCAAAGGTGGGAGCAAGGAGAGAGGGAGAAGGAGATGCACATGCAGCATGTGTAGGTCTCCTTGTGCCCCCCTCCTGACTGCATGTTTAATTAGGGATTTAAGCCATAATTAAACACTATGCCAGCCCTCCAAATCACTTCAGGGCCCAGCTCAAGGTTGGATTCTGGCTGCTCCGACGCACCAGATTGGGCCCCAAGTGGAATCAGGGGGTCTTTGCTAGGGATGGAAAGATCTGTCAGTTTCGATTCTCTGTTTCTCATTTTTCAAATCGTAAATTCAGTCCTCCACATTTCTGTAGCAATTTGCAATGTTTTTTTTAAAAAAATCCTCATGAAAATTTTCCAACATTTTAGCATGAGTTTGTCCTAATAAACACATTTTTGTAGGCAGTTTTAACTAATGTGCACATTTCTGCAAGCAATTTCTCATCATATATTTCATGTGTTGTTTTCCACTCATATTCATTTTTATACACGCCTTCTGCTAACATATGCATTTTTGTAAACATTGTTTGGTTGGCCGACTGCATTGCAAAATCTGAATAAGTGTGAATTTTGAACAATGACTGTTTTGGTTCTCATATTGTTTCGGAAAGTGTGATTTGATAGATTCAGCCTGAAATGTTGAACTGAATCAAAATTCTCACCCTTCCATAGTCTGTGCTCAGCCCTGTTTTGAACTACATCGAAGAAGTTAATCTGTGCATATCACATGGTACAGTCCAGGCTGGGGATGGAATCCTCTCCTTTTTTACATTTCATTTTTAAGTGTAGTCCCCTAGTGGTTGTTAATGATCCAATTACTTTTTCCTCCAATATCTTTTCATTTTTCTGATCTCCTAGTATGTATGTATGTGTGTGTGTGTGTATATATATGCTTTGCAGAGAATTATCAATATTACAATTACTATTTATTTATGACTCCATTAGTATCTATCTTTATTCTGAACTCTGTAATGATTGCCTGTTTACATTCCATTTCAAGTGCACTGCAGACAGATTAAGACAGATAAGCAAGTCAGTATCTTCTCCCCTGCTGCTTACAATCAACATTAAATCCCCCCCTGCTGCTTTCTGTAGGTCAGTTACAATCAACACTTCATTGACATCAGTGAATTTAAAGAGCTCACATAGAAAGTAGATCAATAAAAGTATCACTCACACTACTGATGATTTCAAAGTGATTTTTTTTTAAAAAAACCCAATTGGAAAAAAAGAAGAAGAATGAACCAGAAATCTGGTGTGGAGAGTTGCTACTTCAAAATTCTCTCTGCAAAGATAGAGAATATCAGAAATAATAATTAATCTGATGGTAAATCCCATTATTGCAGACATGGAGCCCATCACTAGTCCAAATCTGTAGCCAGCCTAAATGTTCAAGGGGGGGATGACAAAAATTTAAGAGGACAGAAAATGGGGGGGCAGTCCCACAGGTCACTTTGGCTATGGGCCTGATACAGTCATTCTGAGAAAGTGCCGCTTGACAATGCGGGTGAAGGATTGTATCACAACATTATCTCCTAAATTTAAAAAGTCTCAGTATGCAGAAAAGCTAAGAAAGCTAGAATTTATTTTAGACAGGGAAGCTTTAAAAAATGCTGTTTCCCACACTTGCCTTCTTGAAGAGAGCTATAGGATGTGATTTCCCCATCCCTGAGCATATCCATTAGTTTTCATTGGGTTACACAATTCAACTTTTAAGAGTTCAATCCACAAGCCACTTAATTTGGCATATTGGCCCTGAAACCAGCTCACAGCCCTGCCTTATAAATCCTGTTATAAGATTTATAGCAGCAAAAGAGTTGTCATACTCTGGCAATGGGGCAGGAAAATAGTGCACAGGAAGTAGTTAGCAGGGAGCCAGGCTAAGGCTTCTACATAGATTGACAGCAGGGGTGGGGAACCCATGGCTCTCCAGAAGTTGTTAGACTCCAACTCCCAGCAGCCCCAGCCAGCATGGCCAATGAGAAGGAATGGTGGCAGTTGGGAGTCCAGCAACATCCAGAGGGTCTCAAGTTCCCCACCGCTGATTTACAGGATAACCTAGAATCCAGTAAACTAGAACTGATGCAGCTCCTTCTCAGAGCAAGTAAGTCTGAGTCAGGTGCTCCTGGCTAGGAAAAAACAAAAAGACTGCTCTGGTATAGTACCCTGTCTTTAATGTCACGGGACTAGATTAGCATAAGTGCAGCAGCTGATCCCCAGCTGTTGAAACAGCACTAGGAAAAATATGAGGCTCTTCAGGCAGCCAAGGCTCAAAGTGCATTGATCACAATCAACACATGGAACTGCACCTCCAATCAGATAATCTAGTGAAGAACAGGTGTTGTGTGGCCTTCACAGCTGTTTTCACTAACCAGAAACAGTTGCATTATGTATGGTGTGTGCAATGTACTTCAAAGGTAATCCTATATAGCAGCACCTTATTAGAGTAATGGGCCTTATTGTCTTCCACTGGCAGCTTTTGGGAGAGAAGTTCATAGAAACTTTATCCAAAGGTCGTCTCCTGGTCCCTCCAGTCCAGTATCACATAACAGCAACAGTCAGCCACAGATGTTGCTGAAGAAGATACAAAGACTTAAAGATAATCTGCCTCCACGTGAAGACCTCATTCTCTAACTACTAGCAGGAGAGGTGCAATTTAGAATAGAAGCATGAGATCTAGACTTTCTTTGTAAGATTTTACTGGTGGTGAAGCTGTAAAGTCCACATTACATATTGCCAAGGGTAGGCTCAACTTAAGGTGCCATGTGATCATACTTGGACTGTGGGCACACTAGTTGTCTACAGCAAAGTATTTCCATTGGCCACACATGGAGGGGCAACAGGTTGATCTACCTATTAGTTGTAACACCTGTTTGAATCTGGTTTTTTTTTTAAAAAAATGCACCCAGTTGAGCTGCTCCCACCGGGTTTTACAGTCAAAAGCAGAGCTTGGAAAAGTTACTTTTTTGAACTACAACTCCCATCACCCCAATCCAGTGGCCATGCTGGCTCGGGCTGATGGGAGTTGTAGTTTAAAAAAGTAACTTTTCCAAGCTCTGGTCAAAAGGGATGGGGTTTGACTAGCGCCATGTGCCCCCATTTTTAAAAAAGAAAGGTAGAGATGCACTGGAACCAGCAGAACAGTAAGTGTGTCTTTATCCTTAGATTGCAATTCTAAACATGTGAACTCTCAGGAAAACCCCACTGAGAGCCAGAGTGGTATTGTAATTAGAGCAGGGAAGGAGAACCTCAGGCCTGGTGGTCAAATTCAACCCTCTACGTGTCTCATCTGGTTGCTGGGACTCTTCTTAGCCCATATTTCTCACTGGCCCTGCTTCACACCCTCCTGGAGTGTTTTTGCCTAGCTGGAATGTGTCACTGAACTCTGACGATGCCTTTTGTTTGCCTGATTACAGGCCAGAGGGGTGAATGTGCATAGAAAGGAACCTACTGTACAAAGGTAAATATATTGATTGTTTCACCCACTTTTACCTCTGGCACTGGCATGTGGCCCTGAAAGCTTGCCCAGAAGGGAATGTGGCCCTTTAGGTGAAAAAAGTTCCCCAACCTTGAGTGAGCGCAGTGGACTAGAACCGGGGAGAAACTGGCTCAAATCCTCACTTGGGCTTGCTGGGTGAACCTGGGCCAGTGATTGTCACCTTAACCAATCTCACAGGGTTGCTGTGAGGATAAACGTGGGGAAAGAGAACTGTGTATGCCACTTTGAACTCCTTGGGAAAAGGTGGGATACAAAGGCAATAAATAAATCAGAAGTTGGGGCTTACTCCCAGGTCAGTAGATTGCAACTTTATAGGCTTTTTTCAGGACTCTGAGAGTTCACCCATTGCATCCTAAGGGTTGCCAACTTTTTCCTGTTTTGAGGGAGGGCTTGAACTCCCATATGATGATGGGGAAAGGTTCACTTACTAGGCTTTCAGTCGTCATACAGTTGTTAACAGAGCTAGCTTTGCAAGAAGTAAGCTGGCAATTTTATGTTCCTTTGAAGGATATCAGGAGGTATAATTGCTGCTCTGCTTACAGCCACATTGCCTTGTTTGTCATTTGGGTATTCCCTTTGGCTGGAGATTGTTCATGCAAGTTTGTGGAGTGTGCACCTTTCCCCCTGTCTCCCTCTGCATGGTGGCAGAGTTTCCATGGGCATTTCATTGTCTGAAAGGTGGCCTGGGATAAGAAGACCAGCAGCCACTCCTCTGATGGGACAATCCTGGCTGGCTTATCTGTGCACCTGTAACGAGGAGACCAACATGCACACATGAATATAGCATCATTAAACACATCCAGCAAAACTGGAGGCAAAGTCCCTGTGACCCTCTAGCTGTTGCTGTATTCCAACTTCCATCAGCCCCAATCAGGATGGCCCAAAGGTCAGGGTTGATGGGAGCTGTAATCTCACAATGCCTGGAGGACTACAGGTTCCTCATCATTGTTAAAATGACAATGACCACTAACACTTTTTTGTTTAAGGGCAAAACTCCATTTGGCATCTTACTGAGCTTGCATTCTCTGCTAATCCAGCCACCCTGCTGTCTCCTACATAATATTTTATTATTTACATAATATTTTATTATTATGTATGTATTTGTGCTCTCGTGTGTACAGCAACAGCAGAGACAACTGCAAATTTTTGTGAGCTTCTTTCTTCCACTTCTGTCAATCAACCAAGAGGATAAAATACTCACTATGAAGAAAAGTTCTGGCCAGAAGATGACTGTGCCACTAGATCTCACAGTCCCAACCAATGTGTCATGGTTAATAGTTCAAGACTACTGGAGGAACTAATGAGGTCAGTAGAGGGACATTTCCCCTGCAGATGTCCAAGTGAAGCTTATTAATCAAGATCATGTGGTTAGTCACATTGTCAGTAGAGCTGATTTGACTTCTGGGCCACACAACTGACCCATCTTTGTTATGATGGCTCCACTCCTGAAATATCCAAATTGTAGGTTGCATAAGTAAGATTGGCAGGGCTGGTGAGTTTGGGCATGCAGGCCAGGGCTTTGTTCAGTACTGCTTCTCTCGGTTTCTGCTGGCCACTGTCAAGGGCAGACAAACTGACAAGTGGCAGCAGGGATGGGCTCTGTTGGGGTGAGGGCCCTGGTGCTTCCCCAGTATGCTAATGTTAGGCCTGCATCTATGCCAGTGTACATCTAGATCCTTGTGTTTGCCAAATTAAGTAGAGCAATAGGAAGAGGATCTGTTCAAAAGTCCCTAACCTCCATCTATGCCAGCATGCATCTAGAACCTTGTGTTTGTCAAATTTAGAAGAGCTATAGGAGCAGGATCTGCTCAAAATTCCCTAGCCTAGACTTGGAATTAATAGTATTGCGCTGAGTACCGATGGCTGTCACTGTCTTCAAAGGGCAATATGCCTTCCAAAGGAATCAGTTCTATAGGGGCCCACCCTTAATATTTGCAATTCAAAGGATGAATGGCTGGGACTGCACAGAATACATTCTGTCAATTGCTGATTGAAGAATTGCTGGTATCTTCTTAGAAGCAGTTGCACCAGATTTTTTTTTTAAATAATCCCATTCTATTGTCTCTCACCAGATCAAACAACTGCTGGGACTACGGCAGCCAATGAACGCAGATCAATGGTATCTGCAGCTACCACGTTTGTGTAAGTTTAATCCATTTATGAGAAAATCAAGTTACTGCTTGTCTGGACGGATATATATTTTCTTTACTGGAAACAATTGATAACATTACTTCAGAAGAAATTAATCCAGAGAATTAATTAGGAAAATCTAATATCCAATAAATGTTGCCTGGAGAAAGATTTCGTGGGTGGTCAATTGTGACATTAAATGGATAGGAGAACAAAACTGTGGCTCTTCCCACACAGAAGCTGAAGGGATATAAAATGAAAAGGGCCCAATAACGTAGAGCAGAGAAAACATAGAAGAGGATGCCAGTGTTTTGTACCAGTATCCTGGATGATTTAAGGTGGCCAGGTGCAAAACAGGACTGGGCTTCTGCACCTTTTTGTTGGCAAGTAAAGGGTTCCTGAGAGTATTTTTTCCATGGCAGAGTTACAAGGCCAAGACGCTCAGAGTCCGTGCAGATCTCAAGGACAAGTATCCAAGGCAACCAGCTGGCCTTATCTATAAGACTTGGCAGATCTGGCCAGTTGGTGTGGGGGCAAGAGAAAGGAGAAAAGCGCTTGTATAGAGAGAGAGCTTGTACTGTATTCTAAAAACCTCTAATGTCAGTAAAAGTGACTCTTAAAACCTATGTCTTGTCTGGCTGAGTGATTCAACTGGGATCTAGCCTGTCACTATTCTGTTCTGCATCCTGGGCATCTGCTTGTGCCCGATCCAACATCCAACAAGTGGTAGCAAAGAATGGTTACCTGGTGCTGATGGTTACCTGGTGCTGAGGATTGCAGAAAAGCGGCAGAGAAAAGCCAGAACTGCAGACCAGCGAGTAAAACAGCAGAGAGACGGAGAAACCGAAAGCTGAGCTGAAAGCTGTGAGAGAGCCGTGGGACTGAAGGACAGAGGTGAGAAGCTCTAATTACAAAGGCGGTGAACTGTGTAAAGTGAAAGTATGTCTGTTACGTTATCAGCCGGGATTCCCTTGGAAAGGCTGACAGGGAAAAATTATGGCACTTGGAAACAGAGAATGCAGGCTATGCTAGTGAAAGAAGACCTGTGGAAAGCTATCGCAGAAGACCCACCCGCCGTAGTGCCAATTCCAGCAGATTGGAGAAGGCTGGATGAGAGGGCAAAGGCGTTAATTGTTCTTGCTATTGATGATTCTCAACTACTGCACGTACGTGATGCAGTAGCAAAGGAAACCTGGGAAACTTTGAAAAATATTCATGTGAAAAAGACTGCTAGTTCTAAAATATATCTTGCCAGAAAATTGTATCAGATGCGCTTATCTGGAGATACAACCATGTCAGAGCATTTGTTGGAAATAAACAGACTGTTTACTGAGTTGTCAGAACGTGAAATTGAACATTCTCAAACACAAAAAGTGTATATCACATTATCTTCACTAGATTCAAGTTATGATAGTCTGGTGAGCTCTTTGGAAGCAATGGACGATGCTAATCTCAATATGGATTATATTGAAGGAAAACTTTTACAAGAATTTCAAAGAAGGCAAGAAATGGCAAAGCAAGAAAGGACTGAGTCTAAACACGTGGAAAAGCAGAACAACAAAGCAGCGCAAGAGAGACTGTATGGACAAAAGGCGTGTTATTTTTGTGGTTCCAGGCAACATCTTCAAAGGAATTGTGAAGCAAGAAGAAGAGAAAGAGGAAGAAAACCATGTGTACAGGTGATCTATGCTAGTAAGAATAAGCAATGTATTAACAATGAGCAGGGAAATAACTGTAAAGATTTATGGGCAATTGACAGTGGGGCAACAAATAGTATAATCAAAGATAAATCTATGTTTCATACATTTTGTGACGTAGAGGATCATGTAATAATGGCTGATGGATCTAAGAAACAGATCAAAAGTAGGGGTACAGTGAAATTAGCAGGTTTCAATACCATTATGACAGATGTGCTGTTTGTTCCTGATATCGAATGTAACATTATGGCTGTGTCGAAACTCAATGAAATGGGGTTCACAGTAATGTTCAAAAGGGGTTCAGTGCATGTGATGAGAGGAGGAAAAATATTCATGAAAGGGATAGTAAAGAAGTCACTGTTCTATATGCAGCTGAGAGTCCTCAGTAAAGACACAGACAGGACACATAGAGGTTCAATAGGGATTAACCTGACGCAGTCAGTGAAAGCACAGACGCCAGTGATTGATGCTGATGTCGTGGCTTATAAAACAGAGCAGGAAAAAGAACCCTCAAGCCTCGGGGATATAAAACAATTACCCACAGCCGAACAGAATGAATGGCATGCAGCGATGAAAGAGGAGCTGGAAGCAATGCGAAAACTTGTTGGATGTTGTATCTGGCGCAAGCAGATGCCCAGGATGCAGAACAGTATAGTGACAGGCTAGATGCCAGTTGAAGCAATGAGCCGGACAAGCAATAAGTTTTAAGAGTCACTTTACTGACAATATATCACAAGCTCTCTCTGTACAAACTCCTTGACCCCCAGGGAAGAAAGCTATAGGGTGTAAGTGGATATTTAAACGTAAGCGGTCGAGTACAGGACAGATACAAAGGTATAGGGCACGCCTAGTAGCTAAGGACTTTACACAGCAATTCGGGATGGACTACGATGCAGTTTTCGCTCCCGTGGTGAAACATGAGTCAATCAGGGTTTTGCTAAAAATAGCTGCCATAGAAAACATGCATGTAAGCCACTATGACATTGGCACGGCGTTTTTACATGGGGAGTTGAAAGAAGAAATCTATATGGAACAGCCTCCCGGATGTGAAACACAGCCAGGTCTAGTTTGCAAGTTACAGAAATCCCTGTATGGTCTGCGCCAGAGTGCGCGCTGTTGGAACGAAAAACTAGATGATGTTCTGCAGTCAATGAATTTCAAGCGTTGTGTGGCAGACCCCTGTGTGTATGTGAAAGAAAGAAAGGGGGGGCTCAAATACTGCCTAGTTTATGTGGATGACATCCTGTACTTGTCCCATGAGGAGGAAGACGAAAGAGAGTTCCATAATAGTCTGAAACAACATGTGGTAACGAAAAGTTTGGGACCTGTAAGTCATTATTTAGGTACAGAGGTCATACGGGGTTCAGACGGGAGTTTCGTGTTAAAACAGGAAGGAAAGATAAAACAAATACTAGCAGATTGTGGGATGTCTGAATGTAAGGCAGTAGGGACTCCCATGACAACATCATTTCAACAAGAAAACACAGAGACAGCTTGTGAAAACACTGCTAGGTACAGACACATCATAGGACAGTTGCAATATCTTGTTAAGGTAACAAGACCTGACATTTGTAATGCTGTTAGCATCTTAAGTCGAAAAGTAGAACAGCCTACTGAGACAGATTGGCAAGGAATAAAACGAGTTCTGAGGTATTTGCAAGGTACTAGCAGTAAAGGTCTAGTGTTGTCCAGCAGTAAACACGGGAGTATGTGCTGCTATGTAGATGCGGATCATGCTGGCGATCCCAGTAGCCGCAAGTCTACTACTGGTGTTGTCATTCTATTATATGATTCAGTGATTGATTGGTGCAGCAAGAGGCAAACTATAGTGGCAACATCAAGTTCAGAAGCTGAATATATAGCGTTGTCTCTGGTTTGTAACGAACTTACCTGGTTCGACCATCTACTGTTTGAAATTGGAAAAGGCATAGACAAACCAATCAAAATATATGAGGACAATCAGACCTGCATTAAGCTAGCTCAGTCAGAAGCACACACCAAGAGAACCAAGCATATCAGCATCAAATATCACCATGTCAGAGAAATGATTAAACAAGGGTTTGTGGAATTAACTTATTGTAACACTGCTGATATGCTGGCTGACGTTATGACAAAACCACTAAGTGAAGACAAGTTCTCAAAACTGATAAATCAAGTAGGTATGACTGGAAAAAGTGGGATGATGGAAATCAGGAAGAGTAATGAAATATAATGACAATAATGCTGAGATTGCAATGGAGTAACTGTCTTACAAATGAAAGTGATGTAAACTGAAATAAAAGGAAATGTATCAGAAGTATAAAACCAAGAAATGTAAATGTAAATGACATGAAAAGAAGTGAAAATGTGAATCTGTAACAATCTGAAATGTATTGTTGAAATGTGATATAATGTGTGAAATGCTAAGCAAGAAGGCTATGGAAAAAATAGGTGGGGGAATGTTGGCAAGTAAAGGGTTCCTGAGAGTATTTTTTCCATGGCAGAGTTACAAGGCCAAGACGCTCAGAGTCTGTGCAGATCTCAAGGACAAGTATCCAAGGCAACCAGCTGGCCTTATCTATAAGACTTGGCAGATCTGGCCAGTTGGTGTGGGGGCAAGAGAAAGGAGAAAAGCGCTTGTATAGAGAGAGAGCTTGTACTGTATTCTAAAAACCTCTAATGTCAGTAAAAGTGACTCTTAAAACCTATGTCTTGTCTGGCTGAGTGATTCAACTGGGATCTAGCCTGTCACTATTCTGTTCTGCATCCTGGGCATCAGCTTGTGCCCGATCCAACATCCAACACTTTTAATAGTTGGTTATATGGCAAGCTACACTTGCAACTCTGTCTTCTATACACCTTGTAGAGTTGCAGGGATCCTCTTCTCTTTTGCATATAGCCATCCTGCAGCAATTGCATATTTAAAGATGGCATTTTCCAGCTAATAACTGTAGGCTAAGGCTGAGATCCTAAACCCACTTACCTGGGAGTAAGATTTATTGAACTCAACTGGAATGGACATGGATTGAACTGTAAGGTGTGGTATCAAGTCCCAGTAGTCTTCAACCTTTTCCTGTTTTGGACTTACTAAAATAGTTAAACTGTGAAATTTGCCTTTGACTGCTGGCCGTGATAGCTATACTCTTCCTCCATGGTCAGAGGCAGCATGCTTCTGAATAGCAGTTGCTCGAAATTGCAGGAAGGAAGAGTGCTGTTGTACTTAGGTCCTGCTTGAGGGCTTCCCATAGGCATCTGGTTGGCCACTGTGAGAACAGGATGCTGTACTAGATGGGCTATTGGCCTGATCCAGCAGGGATCTTTTTATGTTAATAATAATAATAATAATAAATATAGTGAAACAAATTAATTAAAAATAAAACAAAAAGTTTGACATTTTAAACATGAAAAACATCTAGAACCATTTAAAAACATTCACATATACTCACAGCTAATAATTTCAAGCTTGCCAGGAACAGTAACTTTCAGCCATGAAATGTTTGGGCAAACAGGAATGTTTTTTTACTGAATGTTAATACTTGAGGGAGCCAGGTGCATTTCACCAGGGAGGGCATTCTACACATGGGGAACCACCACCGTGAAAGCCCTGTCACAGGTCAGCACTAACCAGGCAGCTCTGGGTATATTGTTTTGGGAAGTGTAAATTAGATAGTTTCGCATTAAAATGTGAACCAAATGTAGGAGATGGTGTAGGAACAGCCAGTCACGTATGGAGACAAGTAGGGATTTTTTTGCCCGTTGACCAGTTTAGTAAGAGAGCAACAAGCTTTGCTTGTTTGTTTTGCCTGTTCTGCACAAAGGCCCAAGTTAACTTCTAGGCTGGTCAGAAAGGAAGGGCAGAGTGGGAAATTAAAATGCTAACAGAATCAAGGAGCCGTGAGGCAAAAGTACAATGAAAGGGGTTTCCTAGTAGCTGTCATGCAAGTTACATCAGTTGGAGCAGCCCCTTCTACACAGCTATTAAAGTTTCAGGAGCCCTGTCCTCTTTTTGTTATCTGGCCATTCCCTAGAGTGGGGGGTGGGTTAACCTGGTGCCCTAGAATCATAGAATAGTAGAGTTGGAAGGGGCCTATAAGGCCATCAAGTCCAACCCCCTGCTCAATGCAGGAATCCAAATCAAAGCATTCCCAACAGATGGCTGTCCAGCTGCCTCTTGAATGCCCATTACCTCTCTAGGTAATTGGTTCCATTGTCATATGGCTCTAACAGTTAGGAAGTTTTTCCTGATGTCCAGTCGAAATCTGGCTTCCTGCAACTTGAGCCCATTATTCTGTGTCCTGCACTCTGGGACGATTGAGAAGAGATCCCGGCCCTCCTCTGTGTGACAACCTTTCATGTACTTGAAGGGTGCTATCATATCTCCCCTCAATCTTCTCTTCTCCAGGCTAAAGAGGCCCAATTCTTTCAGTCTCTCCTCATAGGGCTTTGTTTCCAGTCCCCTGATCATCCTTGTTGCCCTCCTCTGAACCTGTTCCAGTTTGTCTGCATCCTTCTTGGAGTGCGGAGACCAGAACTGGACACAGTATTCAAGATGAGGCCTAAACAGTGCTGAATAGAGGGGAACTAATACTTCACACGATTTGGAAACTATACTTCTGTTAATGCAGCCTAATGTAGCATTTGCCTTTTTGTGTGGCCGCATTGCACTGTTGGCTCATATTCAGCTTGTGATCAATGACAATTCCAAGATCCTTCTCACATGTTGTATAGCTGAGCCAAATATCCCCCATCTTATAACTGTGCATTTGGATTCTTTTTCCTAAGTGTAGAACTTTGCATTTATCCCTGTTGAATTTCATTCTGTTGTTCTGAGCCCAATGCTCCAGCCAGAGCTTGGAAAAGTTACTTTTTTAAACTACAACTCCCATCAGCCCCAGCCAACATGCCCACTGGATTGGGCTGATGGGAGAAATTTGATAAGCATGCTCTGTACCTCCTCATCCAAGTCGTTAATAAAAAAGTTGAAGAGCACTGGGCCCAGGACCAAGCCCTGTGGTACCCCACTCGTTACTTCCACCTGGTTTGAGAAAGAACCATTGATAAGCACTCTTTGAGTACAATTCTGGAGCCAACTGTAGATCCACCTGATAGTTGTTCCATCCAGCCCACATTTAGCTATCTTGCTAAACAGAATATCATGGGGCACTTTCTCAAAAGCTTTGCTGAAATTGAGATATATTATGTCCACAGCATTCCCACAGTCTACAAGGGAGGTTACCCAATTAAAAAATGAGATAAGATTAGTTTGGCAGGATTTCTTCTTGATAAATTCATCTTGGGTCCTAGTAATCACTGCATTGTTTTCAAGGTGCTTACAGATTCACTGCTTTATAAACTGCTCTGGAGTTTTTCCAGGGATTGATGTAGGCTGACTGGTCTGTAGTTCCTCCTTTTTGCCCCTTTTGAAGATAGGGACAGCATAAGCTCTCCTCCAGTCATCCGGCACTTCACCAGTCCTCCATGATTTTGCAAAGATAATAGACAGCGGTTCTGAGAGTTCTTCAGCCAGTTCCTTTAATACTCTAGGATGCAGATTATCGGGCCCTACCGATTTGAACTCGTTCAAAGTGATTAGGTATTCCTTGACCATTTGTCTATCAATCTCAAGCTCCAATCCTGCCCCTTCCACTTCATGTTTCCTGGGAGGGTCATAGACCCTTTTTTGGGAGAAGACTGAGCCAAAGTAGGAATTGAGCACTTCTGCCTTTTCTTTGACATCTGCTGTTTTGCCATCCTCATTGAGTAGCTGTGCCACCATTTCTTTTCTCTGTCTTTTACTGTGGACTTACCTGAAGAAAGCTTTTTTGTTGCTTTTAGCATCCCTCGCTAACGTCAGCTCATTCTCATTTTTAGCCTTCCTGACACCATCTCTGCAATTCCATGGTACCTGCCTGTACTCTTCCTTTGTGGCCTGGCCTTCTTTCCACTTCCTGTATGTGTCCTTTTTTGTTTTCAGGTCAGCTCTAAGCTTTTTGTGAAGCCACATTGGCTTCTTCTGCTGTTTTCCTCCCTTTTTCCTTGTTGGAATGGCTTGCCATTGCGCTTTTAGAATTTCCTTTTTTAGAAACTCCCACCCATCTTGGACTCCTTTTCTCCTTAGGGTGGCTTGCCATAGAACTGTACTTACAATTGTTCTGAGTTTATTAAAATCATCTTTCCTGAAGTCCAGGGTGCGCGTATGGCTACTCTCAGCTTTTGCTTCTGTTAAAAGCAAGAATTCAAGTATGGTGTGGTCACTTTCCCCCAGAGTTCCCATAACTGCCACTTCATCCACCAAATCATCTCTATTGGTTAGAATCAAGTCCAGAATAGCAGATCCTCTGGTTGCTTCCTCCACCTTCTGTAGGAGAAAATTATCTCCAACACAAGTTAGAAATTTCTTGGAGGGGCTGTGTTTGGCAGAATTTGTCTCCCAACAGATATAGGAATTATTGAATTCCCCCATTACTACTACATCATGCCTCCTCGGAACATTGGCAATTTGCTTTTCAAAAGTTACATTCCCATCTTCTCCTTGATTGGGTGGTCCATAGTAGACTCCAAGCACCACATTCCTTTTATTACTTGCCCCATTAATTTTAATCCAGATACTTTCAGTGGAGCTACCAAGCTCATCTTCCTGTATTTCTGTGCAGGGATATATATTTTTAACATATAGTGCGACTCCACCTCCCTTTTTATTCCTTCTGTTTTTTTAACAAGTTATATCCTTCAATTGCTGCATTTCAGCCATGGGAGTCATTCCACCAAGTTTCAGTTATACCTATCAAGTCGTAATTGCCCTCCTGTATTAAGAGTTCAAGTTTGTCCTGCTTGTTTCCCATGCTCTGCGCATTAGTATACAGACATATGACCATATGATTTATGGCTTGGTTTCCTTACTAGGAAGGATGTAAGCCTTCCAGATGTTGGAAGTTGGAAGGAAGCCCTCCAGATGTTGTGGGCTACAATTCTCATCAGCCCTAGATAGCATGGCCAAGAATCAGGAATGATGGGCGTTGTAGTCCAACATCATCTGGAGGGTGTCATGTTGGCCAACCCTGTCCTAGACTTCTCACTCAGAGCTGTAGGACCTGGGAGTAGGGAAAGGAACCATACTGGGGCTTGCTTGGATCCCATGCTATGTGGTTTGTTGCTGCAGGGTGGTGGTGGTATCATGATTCAGCACAGCCTCCCTGAACATTGGCCAGATGGGGGTGGAAATGGTCAATGCATTGTCTCTGGCTCCAGGCCAGGCAGGAGGGGAGGTCACAAGGTAGCTCCAGCCTCAGCTAGTTTCTGCACAGCTGTCAATTTTTCATGGTAGATCTCCTTGGTTTAAAAAGTTGTAGCCCTAGCTAACCCAGTGTCTTGCCTTTTTATTCTGTGCATGTAAAAGAATCAAAGTACTAGACTGCAGTGCGAGAAGGATGAATCTTTCCTTTTTAACTTCTCTCAGGTTCTCATTTTTCTCATCTGAAGTTCAGTTCACCGTATTTCTGTGTCGGGTTCTGATTTTGTTTTTAAGAAGTCCTTATGCAAACTTGTCAGTGATGTAGTGTGCATTTCTCCTAATATTTTTGCAAGCAAATTTCCCTAATAACAGTGCATGTTTGTATGCTACTTCCCTTAATATATGCATTTCAGGCACACTTTCCCACTATGTATGCATTTTGGCATACGCTTGTTTTGGTTGTAGAACCGCATCACAAAATTCAAAGAAGTGTGCATTTCAAAGGATAGCTGCATTTTGGTTCACAAATTGCTTTGGGAAATGCAAAACGTTTTCCCCATCCTGCACTGTGGATGCAGTCCTGTGTGCACTTACTTAGACATAAACCTGATTGAACTCAGTGGGTCTTACTTCTGAGTAAACATGCATAGTAGGGATGGAAAGTTCTATCAATTTTGCTTCCCCCAATTCTTCATTCTACTAATCTTAAATTCAGTTCTCCACATTTCTGCAGCAATCTGTGATTTTTTTTTTAAAAAAAACCTCCTGAAAATTCTCCAGCATTTTAGTGCAAATTTCTCCAAATAATAAACATTGTTGTAGGCAGTTTTGACTAATCTACATATTTTAGCTAGCAATTTCTCATCATATCACGCATCTTTGTATGCTATTTTTTCTTGCATATTCCCCTAACATATGCATTTTTGTAAACATTGTTTGTTTGGTGAACTGCATTCCAAAATTCAAATAAGTCCAAATTTCAAAGGATGGCCGTGTTTCAGTTCTCATATTGTTTTGGACAGTGCAAATTTGATAATTTCGGCTTGAAATGTGAACTGAATTGAATTTGTTACCCATCCCTAAAGCATATGATGGTAGTGAGTGTTAACAGGCAGACACTCAAATGCTGCAATTCTAAGCCCACTTACCTGGGAAGGGATAAGTTCCATTGAATTCCATAGGACTTACTTCTGTGTAGACCTGATTAGAATTGCACTGTATGTCAGATAACAAAAAATACACCACTTTCAAAAGCAAATAAAAATTATGGCGACAAGAAACAACAAATCACCTGTTCTCTGAATTCTCAGAACTTACATGCTGTTAAAGGCAAAAGTCTAGACTCATTGTAAAAACTGGTATTTTTTAAAGCTGGAATGTTCCTGAAAACATGCCAGCTGTCCCCCGGAATGCTGTAGTGGAAATCTTGCTTTCCTGTGAAGGGAAAGGAGGGGAGAGTATGTCAACCTGAGATGTGCTGCAGCTCATTCTAGATCATCTTAAACACAAGTGGTCAACCTACAGTCAACGTGCAGTCTTCAGCCTTCCTCTGTGTGTTGTACTGAGTTCTGATGTTGATTTCTAGTCTCTTTCTCTTGATCCCTCAAGCTGTGGAAAGAGAGGGCTTACTTCCAGCTTAATCCTACCAGCCAACCTTTCTGAAGTACAAAAGGTAGAGGCCAGTGCTAGGTCCCGGTTTGGGGGCCCTCTCCCTGAGTAGCTCCACCTCCTCTTCATCTCTGTGGCTGTTATCAATTCACTTGTCCTGTTTGTCTGGACCTAATCCGCATCACCACCCAAAGGGCTGTTCTTTGGTGAGTGAGTAAAGGCAGCTGAACAGGCCATAACAGCAAGGATGAGGAGTAGCAGGGGCAATGGAGAGGGGCATTGTGTCTTTGGCAGATACCTAGTGACACTGACCCCTGATACCAACCATGGAAGATATTAATTTGCAAGGAGCTGAAGTCTTGCAAAGGGCTTAGTTTGGACTGAGCTGTTCAGCACTTGCAACATTAACTCATATTTATCAACCAAAATACTGCTGTTGCTGCTTCTGTTACTAACATAATCACCTATATCTGATCCTGTCCATGCAAGGGGCTATTGCAGAAGAAGAAGAAACCCAACAACAACCCATACCTCCAGCTCCTGAGTTGTGTGCTTGAAGGTTGGGATCTCCTTGTTCCTGTCAAACAAATGATCAATACTCTGATGGAACTGACTGTCTGGGCTAGGGTGGTGGTGGCTGAGAGGATAGTGAATGAATGTAGTTGTTTTGTTTCAACCAGGGGGGTATGTTGTCACCATCTCCATCAGGGGTGTCAGTACTAGTTAGTGTGAGGAGAAGTGGGAGATCCTGAAATACAGCAGCTCCCTGCCTGCTGAGCATGGATATTTGAATCAGATCCTGAAAGTATATTTTCATTTTTGTATATGCAATGTGCCACCTTTTGGGGGAGAAGTGTCCCAGCTTGATTGAAATAGGCCTTTTGAAATTGAGACGGAGTTGAGCAGCACGTTGGACAATATGGATTTTTCTTTGATGGCCCTAGTAGTAGGTATGTTACTAAACATAAAGCATCCCTAAAGCAACAAGTATGAGGAGTTATGATAATGACAATGAAATTTGGTAGGTTTATTTCCCCCCCTCTCCTTCTGTACAAAATTTCAATATATTGTTCATAGTCATAAAATTAGGCTTTAGGAATTTTTGCAAAATATCAGCTAGCTGGGTGCGTTTAAGTGAATGGCTGTTTCCCCTCCCCCGCCTCCTCTGGGGAAAAGCACCTCGAGGCATGTGTAAAACTAGTAGCTACATAAAGCAGACGAATCAGATGTCTGCTGGGCAAATTGACAGAACTCATTAATCTTAGATGGAGAGTTCTATAGAGTCTGTCCTTTCATGCACCTGCCCGTGCCTTAAGTAATTACATGATGGCACTATTAATACTGAGAAGCTTGGGTAGGGATAGGGTTATCTCCCCTTCTTAGGAATTGATTGCTAGCTGATTAGTGGACAACATTTCTCTTACAGTATAATTGCCTTTGTGCTATTGTAGTCTTTCTAACCTGGGGGTTAGGGCATCTTGCTGGTTCCGAGGCCTTGACGATAGCACCACGACCCTCAAAGTAATGAACTGGAACTCAATCACTGCAAATTCCCCAAGCGGTAGATGCCTAGTTGAAATGTACTGCAATGAGAAGCTCCCTTGCCAACAACAAAATTAATAGAGGTTTTGTTGGCTATTTCCCCCTCCCCTTTGTTTGTTATGTAAAATGCAATATTTCTAAAATAGGGAAACAATCTGCTTCCAGATATTAAGCTGCCCGTGAACATGACAGACCTGTGGAGCAAAGTGTGGTAGATGTCATATTCTCGGGAAAGGCATGGAATGGCTCTTACTTGTCTTTCTCTTAAATCTATGTGCTTGATTGTGACAGGGTCTAACAGGCCCAGCATGTCTGATTCTCGTGTGAAGTGGCCTTCCCTCCAGACCCTCTCAGCAGAGGGTGCTCTCTTGGGAGTTCTGTCACCCCTAGAAGCTTGGAGGATGTGGCCTGGTGGCAGAGGGCATTCTCTATGGCAGAATGCCCTCCCCATTAGGGATGGAAGGATCATTTCGGTTCTCCCCGTTTCTCATTTTTCCAATCCAAAATTCAGTTCTCCAAGTTTCTGCAGCAATTTGCATTTTTTTTTAAAAAAATCCTCATAACATTCTTCAGCACTTTAGTGTGTTTTCTTCTAATTGTATGCAATTTTGACTAACGTACACATTTTTGCAAGCCATTTCTCCTCATATGGAGCATTTTTGTATGCTATTTTCACTAACATATTCATTTTTAGGCACATTTTCCCCTAACAGATGCATTCTTGTAAACGTCGTTTGGTTGGAGAACTGTACTGCGAAATTTGGATAAGTGTGAATTTCGAGGCTGGCTGTGTTTCTGGTCTCATATTGTTTCGGAAACTGTGAATTTGACAGGATCAGCTTTAAATGCAAACTGAATTGAATTTCTCCCTCATCCCTACTCCCCATAGAGGTGTGTCAAGAATCCTTACTATACAGTTTTTCTAATTTGCTGAAGACACACCTCTTAACTCTGGCCATTGCGTGATTTTTGTGGGACCAACACTGGTTTGTTTTAAATTGTTTTATTAGATTTTAATGTGATATGATTATGCGGTTGTAACCTGCTCTGGGACCTTATGATGAAGGGTGGATAAGAGATCGCTTGAGCAAATAAACAGAACGGAATAGAATAATGCAAAGTATATTTGAGTGACAAGGTATTTTCACCTAGACAGCTGGATTTCGAAAGCTTACTTCAATACATCATACTTTGATGCTGCAATCGAGACTCAACGAGATCTACTTCTGAGTAGGCGTGTATAGGATTTCATTGTGAGGGTATTTGTTTGTAGGCATGTCAGATCCCAAGGAAGACAGGGTAGCCTTTGCCTTTACATAGCTGAACTTTTAAGGAGTACAGTTTTCTCCCCACCTCTGCCTTTCCTTTAGTTACCAAACAAAGTCCTACAGTAGTCTGACTTCATTTTTAGATTTATGGATGCAGTCAGTGCTCACAGGTTCTTACTGCATTTTAAAATGCATAGTAAATAATTAATGGGGGGTGGGGTGGGGATATTAAAAGATAAGTGTCAAACAAAGCCATAGCAAATTGAAAGCACAGGGATCTATTATGAATGGGGTTACCAATTGCTTTCTTGAAAGAAGCCTTTCACGGTTTCATTACTGAGAGAAGCTCAGCGGGTGTTGCCGTTTGTTTTGTGACATCCTTGTAATGCTACTGCGTTATACCAGAGATTTTCAAACTTTCCACCCTCAGAGCCCACTTAAGATAGCTGAAAATTACAGAGGCCCATCAGTTGTAAAATGGTGGTGTAAGGACAGTGCCAGTTACAAAATGGTGGCAGATGGAGGCAGAGCAATTGCTGACATCATTTTCTAATGATAGCTAATCCCTCTTTCGAAATTGCTATTTTTTTTGTCACCATATTCCTTTGGCAAGGAATTATATAGCTCAGCTTTCCTTAACCTAAATACAGACATTTGCTCTGGAGGTATTGTGATTTAACCACTCAATTTTAAGCAGAATCTGCTGGTCCAGAGGCTCTAAGCAGAAAAGGCTTTTTCTTTTATATTTTTTCCTTCATACACCAACATGCCTCCCTTAGTATTTTTTACCCATCTCCTGTAATTTCTTCTCCCATCCTCCTATCACAGTCAGCTTGTATCTTACTTACCCCCGCTCTCCTGCACACACACAAACTGCCAGGTTCTTTCATCCTCCTCCCAGGTCCTTTTACATTCACTTCTTCTTCCTGTAATAGCTTTCCTCACAACAACAACAACAACAACAACAACAAATAACCTTTTATCTCACTTTCTAATTTCCTTCATCACCTTCTCTGATACTTTCCCTTTAAAGGAGGGAGATCTTCCTTCCTCTGCCTGAACTTCTCTGTCTGCTGGCCACCTTTACTTGGTATGCAAGGAGCTGCTGGTGCTGGTTATGGGAGAGCTATGGGGTGAGACAGGTGAGTGAATAGACACTGGGCAGGGAGTGGCCCTGAGGCCCACCTGAAAGTGTTCCAAGGCCCACTGTTTGAGAAACACTGTGCTATAGACAAGCCTCAATCAGGAAAGGAGCGGGCAACTATAAATGCAAAAGCATTCGCAAAGGCAAGAAAGAAGCTTAAAAGATGTTGGACCTATTATGGAGTATTCCCTCTTTAAAAATGGGGTTTTGGATCATTACAGTGAGGATTGCTACATGTGCTAAGAAACATGCAAGCTGGGCTGTGGAAATTCTGTGCCCCCTCCCCAAATATACCACCTCCCCTCTTGCATTGTGCACCAAGATATATTTTCATGAAAATGTATATTTTATATAAGCTATGCAAAGGAACATACAGTTGCTTACTCCACACATCACTTAGGGCCCATCCATACCTAACTGCAAAATCCACATTCTCCATATTCAGTTGGTGCCCTCGAGATCCATACATGTCCTATTTGTGGTCGGATTATTGTGAAAACACGATTATCAGGCATCCATACATGTGGGCTTCCCCCCCCTAAATTGCTTTAGCATTGGCCACTCCCCTAAGTCCACCTTTTTTCAGTGATTGGTCCATAACTGTTTGCTTTTTGAGCACTTTTTCAGAAGAACACAGAAATGCACATTTTTTTTATTCCCATGCATGTGCAGGTTTGTAGATGTGCTATTGGGTGGGAAGAAGACAGGGGGCTTGGCATATGACAGAGGAACACCCGTGGACTGCCTATTGCAGGAAAGTCCGCGGCATTGCGTTTGAGTGCACAGATGTTAATGCAATTGATTATTGATACAGGAAAGCATATCTTTTGGTGGTATTTCTAATGCGGATTTATGAATGTGAAAATCCATACTAGCTTGCAATGTCGTATGGACTACGGTGAATTAATGAGGACACAAAACAATAACATTGCAGATTATATAGTAGTATGGATGGGCCCTTATTCTTCTTCTATCTACCAGGAAGCTCTAAAGGGTTCTTTTCCCCAATCTTAGTCATCCTTCCTCTGGTTCCTGAGATTCCACCAGGCACATGTTGCTCACACACCACTTGTGTGATGCTGAGATCACAGAATCCCTACAGCTTTGTCTGTAAGTCCATAAACAAGATTTGTGTCAGGATTACCGCTAGATAATGCCTGTGAAGCACTTTTTTTTACACGAGAAAGATTTGTGTCAATGTTAAGAGTTGTTGGTATTATTATTAAAAACATGGTACCGGGAAACACAATCAAACTCACTTTCCAATTGCACAACGCAAATGCCCCTACATGCATTGGTGGATAGCAAAAGCAAACATATATTTAGAGGGAAAAAATACAGCACATCAGAGGTGATATAAATAAGTGGATGCCAAATCCACCCTGAGAGACATAGTTGGCTACACGCACTTAGAGGCACCTAGGGAGTTTAAAAGGGTTTTTCAATAACATCATGTTCTGAGGGTTTTAAACTTGCTTTAACTAACCAATGGCATATTAGTCACAATGAAATCGTTTGAAATAGTGGCATCATTAAGAATAAAGTGATCCCACTCCACACCTGGGCTTTACCACCATATCACTAACTTTTTTTACAAGTTGTCTTTCTCCTGAAGGGCATCACTTTTCTCCCACTCAGAGGAAAAATGCTACAAATGCTACAAATAAGTAAAACATCAACTCCAGAAAAGCTCACTTGGAGGAGGAGGTGATGGCAAAGAACATGATTAGAGGAGCAAGGATTTAACCTTATATAGGGCTTGTGACTAGGGTCGGGTGAATGTGACAATTTTGGTTTCATTCTCATTTTGTCACTCTTAAGTTCAATTCTCCACATTTCCACATCAGTTTTTTTTTAAAAGCCCTCATGAAAATTCTTCAGTATTTTAGTGCAAATTTCTCCTAATATACACTTTTTTGTAGGCAATTTTACCTAATGTACACATTTTTGCAAAACGATTTCCCCTAATACAGTATAATGCATTTTTGTATGTTATTTTCCCTAATGTGTGCATTTTCATGCACACTTTAGCCTAGCGTTTGCATTTATGTACGCGTTACTTGGCAGGAGAACTGCACTGGAAAATTCAGAGAAGTGCAAATTTTGAAGAACGGTGGTGTTTTGTTTCACGTATTGTTTTGGAAAGTGCAAATTTGGTAGGTTTGCCTTTAAATGTGAATTGAATTTCTACTCTGTCTTTATCAGTAACTGAAATTTACGGGAGCAAATTTGCAGAGAAGCCATGGCTCAGGGCTAGAACTTCTACTTTGCATACAGGAGGTCGCAGGTTCAGTCCCGGGCATCTCCAGGTGGGGCTGGGAGAGATCTCAGTCTGAAATCTTGGAGAGCCACTGCCAGTCAGTGTAAACAGTACTGAGCTAGATGGACCAATGGTCTGATTCGGTATAAGGCAGCTTCCTGTGTTCTTAGGTAGCAGGAATATTTAGCGGGAGCACCCATGGCAACTCTTTAACCCCTTGGAACTATCCCTGGCTGTTCTGTCTAGCTTTAGAAGGAGTCATAAAACAAATGAAGGTCGCTTTCCTTGGTGTGCTATGTTCTTCATCATTGCATTTAGGTGCTTAAGATCTCATAACTGGGAAGGTGTGCACTGTACTGCTTTCCCCAGTTTTGGGGAAACAACCGTAACATAATGTTACCAAAGAGCTCCATCCTGTACCTTCAAGAGAATGTAAGTTCTGCAGAACCCTTAAAAGCACAGCAGTCAGCCTTGTACTTTTCTGTATTTTTGCCAGCCAGATCGCATATAGAGTGTCCCTGGAAATCATCCTCAAAGAAGGAATTTTGTTAGGTGCAAGAATGGGAAAAGCTGCATTTGTTAGTATATGAATATTGTCCATCTTACCATCAACAAACAATGGCTGAAGGCAGGGCCAATCAGGGAGGGGGCAGGAACATTATTGGCTTGGGCCTCAAGCTCATGGGGGGTCAGTTCTAGATACTTGTTAATTGTTTTGGCAGTTGATAAGTTTTTCATCTTGTTTCTATGTGCATTGGACCAAAATATGACAATCTCAGCTCAGAGCTGCAAATTTGAGCAAATAGGAGATGTGCTCTGGTAAAAAGGTGTGTGTGTGTGTGTGTGTGTGTGTGTGTGTGCATATAATAAAATTTATATTTGTCACAGTAAAGAGTTAAACATATTCATAAAAATGGGTTTTGATTGCCCAAGATTAGGCCATAAAAATAAAATTATATCTCATTCTTTTTTTTGCTTTTTTGCCTTTTTTTTTTTTTTGCTTTTGCATGTTGTCATTTTTTATTTTTATTATGGCTAGGAGCCTCGGAGGTGGAAGTGGCCCAGGCCACTCTAGACCTCTGGAAGGGTCTGGTTGAAGGAATATAACTTCTCCCAGGTGAGAACATATCTTCTTCTCAAGCATCTTCCCATCCCCTCTTCTCCCCCACAATCCTACTGTTTCACCCTTTCCTTCTAGAACCCATGGGTTGAAATTGTAGGCAAGGAGATTTGGGCTAAACATTAGGAGAAACTTTCTAACTAGAAGAGCCATTTGATTGTAGAAGAGGGAAGGGCCTCAGGAAGTGGTGGGCTCTCCTTCACTGCAGGTATTTAAGCAAAGGTGGGACAACCATCTGTTGGGGATACTGTCATTGCATCCTGTTGGATTAGGTGGCCTCCATGGTCCCTCCCAATCTAAAATTCTATGCTGTTATCTTATGATGCTAAGACTCCCTTTCTTTTTCAGATTGTTCTGTTTTTAATTATTTTGTATAGCACTTTGTTGCTGGGCTTAATGGTGATGTAAATCATAAATATTTCTATTCCCTGCTGAAAACTTCCTCTCCTGTCGAACTATTAAGGGTGCTGGGGAATTGTATCACTGTGAGGGGTAAACTACAGTTGCCAGGGTTCTTTGGGGGATGCCATGTGCTTTAAATGGGCTTTAAATGTATGGCGTGTATGCAGCCTTTATCTTAACCACAGCAAGTTATGTGACCCCAGAAGTCCTAGAATATATTGCATATTGTGGCCTTTTCTGTGGCCAAGATCTGTGAGCTTCCAGCTCATGTGTTACAATGTCTATGTCAGAACTAGCCAATGTGATGTTCTCCAGATGTTTCTGGACTGCAACTCCTATCATCCCTGACCATTGGCCATGGTGGCTGGGACTGATGGGACTGGGAGTACAGCAACATAAGAATATAAATAGAGCCTGCTGGATCAGACCAGTGGCACACATCTAGTCCAGCAACCTGTTTGTACAGTGGCCAACCAGATGCCCACGGGAAGCCCGCAACAGGACTTGAGTGCAAGAGCACTCTCCCCTCCTGTGGCTTCTGGAAACTTGTTGTCAGAAGTATACTGCCTCTGACAGTCGAGATAGGGTACCACATTGGCTACACCTGGTGTATGTGAACAGATCACTCCCATAAAGAAAGCAGCTGCAAGTGAACCCAAAAGTAATATGTGAACCAGATCTAGGATAGCTATTTTATCCATTTAAAGTGATTCACTATGAAATCTTGAAAAGCCCTGTTTTATGCTAAATGAGGTACTGAGGATCTGTAGCATTGGCATTTTAATCACTTAATAGGGTGACCAGATGCAAAAAAAGGGGTGGAGACTTTCTGCACCTTTAGAGGTTGTATGGCAGAAGGAATTTCACCTGCACCTATTGAAATTCCTTCTTCTGTAGAACTATTAAAAGTGCAGGAGCCCTATCTACTTTTCCATCTGGCTACCCTATCAATTAATCTAATTATCTCTTTAATCCACTTAAAATGGCAAACCACTGGTACCCTAATAAATGATCACACACACACACACGGGTAAAAATACATCTGTGTATAGATAATATTTAGATCTGTCTTTGCTATGTTGTCCTTTGCTGTCATATTTCTTGTGTTAAAGCCTTTGAAGAGCGAATCTGAAAATAACAGTCTGAGCTCATTAGTAGATTAGGTGTGGCAGTGAATCCAAGTGTTCACGATGAGTTCTTGTTCTCCCAGCCTGATCTGGTTTCTTTTTGAGAGCAATTACATCTGGTTGACATGTTTTCATGTGCCTCCAGCCTTGGCTTTTTCTTACCGAACAACTCTAGATCAAGGACGGTGACTCCCCCCCCCTTTGCCTACCGCTATTAACTAAAATCAGGGTTGTAGTGAAAAAGTTAAATACCTTTTTAAGAAGTGACTTGAACCAAATTTATAAAATATGTATAAAGGAGAACAATTGTGTATGTGTGTGTGTGCGGGGGGGGAGGGGGAATTCACAGAGTGAAGTTGTTGAAAGCCAAGTAGAAAATATAGTTTAGGATGCGAGTTTGAATGAACAATTAAAGGAGTATTTAGGTGCCGTTTTGCCATGTGCTGCCAGGGGAGGCTGTTACACCAAGGGCAAAATAATAATTTCATATAGTCAAAGTTTCCCACTCAATGTATGACGTCGAAGAGCTGGCTCTGTATTGTGCGGCATTCTTCTAAGGGACTTAGTGGTGAGTTTATGCAGGTGATTCCTCTGGGAAAAAAATTACTCAAGGCTATCCACTGCCCAGCAACCACCTTGCCTCATGGCATAGTGCAGGAGCGAGGAACCCTTTTTCACTCCAAGGGCCACATTCCCTTCTGGGCAATCTTCCAAGGGCCACATGCCGCTGGTGAGCGGGGCCAGAGATGAAAGTGGATGGAACATTAAATATAAACTTTACTTTAGGCTAGTTTGTATCCACATAGACACCCCCCAGTCTATCCTCCCTCCAGGCAAGAAAGATTCATTATAGGAGTTCAAGGACCCATTCCAGCCAGTCAAAAACACTCCAGGTGTGAAGCAAGGGCCAGTGAGGTGTGTGGCCTAGAGAGAGTTACAAAGGCCAGATAGAGAGGCCTTGAGGGCCACATTTGGCCCTTTGGCCTGAGTTTCTTAAACCCTCACGGGGTGATTGAAAGTATTGGTCCAGGACTGGAGAGACCCAGGATCAAATCCTTGTTCAACCATAGCCCTATTCAGACATTCCCCTCCACATGATTAATAACTGTGTGGAAAGGACAGCAGGGGCGCATGCACTCTTCCTGTCCCCGCTCTCGCATGCCTGTTGGCCCTAGCTCCCCTGCTCTCCACATGCTGGGGCACGCTTCTGTCGAGGAGAGCCTGATGTGCGAATGTCAGATCTCCCAGTGATGTGGAAGTCTGATCATGCAGGGTTCCATATCATGGGTGTGGGTGGGAGCCCTGCATGCAGAGCAGTCTCCTCTCTATATTTGTCCTCCCCTATGTATGGACTGCATCAAGGTGGAAGGGGCAGAGCCTCGATGGCAGGGGAATAGTAAGGGGGAGGGTGAAGCTCCACTCTCCCTCTCACATGATTAACTGCATGTGGGTAATCCCTGGATAGGCTCATGATTCCCACCTGTAGTCTGGATTAGTATCATCCAGTATTCTCCCATTGCATACAGGCCAATCCTCAACATGTCTACTCAAAATTAAGCCTTGCTGAGTTCAATGGTAAGTGGGCATAGGATGGCAGTCTTACCCTTTGTAATGTGTGGCATGGCTCAATAGACTTCTCACTTCATGGTACCAGGCTTCCTTTGCATTATGGCACAGAGTTCCACCATGGAACTTCAGCACCTAGGACAGCTCCTTGAAAGTTTAAACTAAAACCCAGAGCAGATTCCTTTTCCCCACAGACATGGAGACACCAGCTGCCACTGCCTCACCCCATGTTATCCTTGCAACAACCCATCAATTGAAATAAGCAGCATTCCCAAATGAGGCGCCCTCCAGATGTTTTGCACTACAACTCCCACCAGAGCCGACACTTGGCTGTGCTGGCTGGGGCTGATGGAAGCTATAGTCCAAAACATCTGAAAATCAGGAGGCTGGTGAAAGCTGGGTTAGACTGAGAGATAACGACTAGCCCAAGGTGACCATGCAAATGAGCTTCACTGTTGAGTGGGCATTTTAACCTGGGCTTCTTCAGCGTCTGACACTGTAACTACAACACAACACTGGCTCTCAATAATAGCCAGTGATGCGTTATTCAAGCTGGGCTTTGGACAGGTTTCCTAGAGCAAAAATGGAAACTAGTTCATTTTAGTTGCTCGTCTTTTTTAAACCATGAAAAATGGGTCATCCTTTGAATCAGCTGCTATGTCTTTGTGTACTCTTTCCTTTTGTGTTGACGGTGTATGTCCCTGCTAATATCCCTGCCACTGTACATGCGACCGAGTGATATTCAGAGCATACTCTTTTTCTTCCTTTATTTTCATTGTGACACTTACTAGCATTCCAGTTTACTACTTCGTCTATGTTGAAAGCAACCTTTTCAAGATTTCCCCACTGTGGTGCTTCTTCACAACCATTTACTCAATGGCTTCTTGCCAGGGCCGGATTAAGCTAAGGAGGGCCCCTACGCTGATTGGTGTTTGGGGCCCTCTTCTCCCTACCTTTCCGCTTTTTTTCGTGCAGCTTTGCCATCAATCAGGATGGCGGCCAAGGTTTCCCTAAGGGGCTGAAGCCTCTGACACCATCTTGGTTGATGGCAGCAATGCGCGCGTGTAGCACGCATGCGTGCCATCAACCAAGATGACGGCTGAGGCTTCAGCCCCTTAGGGAAACCTCGGCCGCCATCTTGATTGATGGCAAACCACAAAAAAACAGCGAGAAAAAGGTAAGTAAAGCGGGGGGATGGTGGGTGGTTTGGAAGCTCTTGTCCCGCGATAAATTTTTTTAGCTTATGCACGGGCCCCCAAGAGCTCCAGGCCCCTAGGCTTCAGCCTACTAAGCCTAATGGATAATCCGGCCCTGCTTCTTGCATCATCCTTGAGAACTAAACCAGGAAGCCTGATGTAGATGAGGCTCTATCAACCTCCTTGATGGACTATTGTTTTTGGTTCAGAACCAAAGCAAAGCATAATTAAATCAAGCTCAAGCGCCCGTTGCCAGATTGCATATGAACATTTTAATTATTCTCACTTTCCAAAGGGAGGTGCGAATGGAGGAAGGGGAGGGCGGCAATAACGAAGAGAAAATGAACTCTGCTGGCACAGATATGAAGTGAGCACACAATGTGACCAGATCTATTGCCTGCTTTGGGATCATCTCAAAGAAAGTGTTCCTTAACAGTTATCTGGCTAAACAGAGGTCACCTTTAACCTACACAAATGTATTATTTTGCATTGCTGTGCAGAGTGTTGAGGACGGGTAAGCAACGGGTGCCATTCCATCCTCACCTTCAGTTTGAATGAGCGTGGTTATGATTTTGCATTCAAAACATTCAAAAACAAAGACAGGGGAGGACAAGCATCTTCCTGCTGAACCCAAAAGCACCGTCAAGCAAAAGACTTAGTTACACTTAGGGCTCCTCTTTGATCTTTCCATCATCCGCAGCACACACACACCCCTTTTTATTGGAAAAAGTGCAACAATTAATGCCAGAGGGTTGTTTTAAGGAATTATTTTTTGGCAAAAGTGGCTGATGTGAGTTGTTGCGGTTGTTTTCTAAAAGAGTATTTACATGCTATGAGAATGAAAGTGATTTTTTTTTGTTTAACGGGTGGGAAGAACTAGCTTGTTAAACACACACACCAGGTATCTTTTAATGTAGCTGATTTTGATGCATTATAACAGTACATGAAGTGCAGGCTGTACTTGGGAGAGAGATTTTCTGCCTGCCTAAGGTTCTCTTCAAAGATCAAGGGAGCTCCTGAATTCTTCTGACATTACCTATTCTATAATAGTATGGCATTATAATCACCAGTAATATTTTCTTAGCAATCTGTGTATAAAGCATGACAATCAAAACAGATCTATCAGCAGCAATGGGTTCAGTATGTGGTGTAGCTTTAATTGCACTTAAGAGAACCTATTTGCTTTTACCACTCAAAAAACCCCAAGCCCTAATTATTTCCTTTGGGGTAGTTAGAATAGCATGCTTTGGCAGTAGCCTCAAGTCAGATTAAATGTTATTTATTTCCTTAGTGCTGGTTCTTCAATTGATTGCTGCATTCAAAATGTAAGGAGGAGGGCTGATTGTCTCCTACTGGGCCAATCTGGAAGAGGACGAGGAAAGAATCCACTTTATGAAAGAAACCATTGTCCCTTGAAGTTTGCCCAACTACAGGAGATAGTTATATAAACCTCTTCTCTACTCATATGCTTAATATTTCTTTATATATTGAAATCCACCCCAATCTGAGCTTTTGATTAAAGCCAATGACCAGCTCATGGGAAGGGAAAGGCAAGAGTTCATTAAATGATGGGAACTGGCAATTTTAAGTGAGATCAGCTGGATTTTATGAGTTCAACATAGGAGGAAAAAATGGAATAGGTTCAAACAGGAATGGTCAAGTAGTCAAGTAACTTGGAACTATCCAGCGGAGGGTGACTTGTTATAATTTCTTTGCTCTTATGAGAAGATTAGACTAAAGCCTTCCTCAAATTACAAATTGAAAATTAAATATATACATTCAATAGGGCTAATTAAATATTTCCCACCAACTAATTATAATTGGTCTACTTGTATATATCACTTTTTTATTTAACCATTTAATTGTTCAACAGCTTTAATTGTTTAAACACTTAATTGCTCAAGTGCTCAGTTACCTACTGCTTTGTTGTTGCTCTGTGTTCACAATTATGTTCTTTTTGCTATCCTTCACTTTGTATAAATATTAATTAATTTTTAAACATTAAAAATGCATATTCCTTCAGCTCTTTTTATCACTAGGGACCTAAGTCATGTTTTTAACAGTGCTAGATTGGCTCTAGCCATGGCTCAACTGAAGAGTGAGCAAGGGTGATGCCAAAGTGAAACTTGGCTGTTTTCTATCTTGTTTGATTCTTAACCTGTCTCCCCTTTGTATCTGTTTTTTTTAAAACTCTGTGACTTCAGCCAGACTCACAGTTTTTTACTAGTCTATTGCCTTGGGCAAGTAAAGAGAATCTCACCACCAACACACTGAAAAACTGACCAAGGTGGTGATGGTGGGGGAATAAAATAAGTTGGTTATTTTCAAACCACCCTATTTGTTTAATCTATGTGCAGAACATATCATACGGAAAGCGGGATTGGACCAAGATGAAGGAGGTGTGAAAATTGGAGGGAGAAATATCAATAATTTAAGATATGCAGACGATACCATACTCTTAGCAGAAACCAGTAATGATTTGAAACGAATGCTGATGAAAGTTAAAGAGGAAAGCACAAAAGCAGGACTACAGCTGAATGTCAAAAAGACTGAAGTAATGACAACAGAAGGTTTATGTAACTTTAAAGTTGACAATGAGGACACTGAACTTTTCAAGGATTATCAATACCTTGGCACAGTCATTAACCAAAATGGAGACAATAGTCAAGAAATCAGCGAGGGCAGCTATGAGAGAACTACAAGAGGTCCTCAAATGCAATGATGAATCACTTAACACTAAAGTCAGGATCATTCAGACCATGGTATTCCCGATCTCTATGTATGGATGTGAAAGTTGGACAGTGAAAAAAGCGGTTAAGAGAAAAATCAACTCATTTGAAATGTGGTGTTGGAGGAGAGCTTTGTGCATACCATGGACAAATAATTGGGTGTCAGAACAAATTAAACCAGAACTATCACTAGAAGCTAAAATGATGAAACTGAGGTTATCATACTTCGGACACATAATGAGAAAACATGATTCACTAGAAAAGACAATAATGCTGGGAAAAACAGAAGGGAGTAGAAAAAGAGGAAGGCCAAGCAAGATATGGATTGATTCCATAAAGGAAGTCACAGACCTGAACTTACAAGATCTGAACAGGTTGGTCCATGACAGATGCTCTTGGAGGTCACTGATTCATAGGGTCGCCATAAGTCATAATCGACTTGAAGGCACATAACAACAACAAAATTTTGAACAAGCTAACTGTAAGGTCAAGAACTCAGAAGACAGCAGCACTCAAGCCTCAAAGCTAAATTGGGTTCACGTTTCAACTGTCAAAATTACATCACTGCACAAGCTTTATTTAATTGCATGGGGTGCAAAGAAAGTTTCCTCTCCTTGGACAATCAGTAGCCCTGAGGCAAGATAGCTGATTGATGGACAATTGCCTAGCTCATTTTACTTTTGAATTTATATATAAATAAATATATATATAAATGCAGGGCATTGTTAGAAAAAATGAAAACAATAATGTTATATTTCAGCAATGGAAAAGGTTTAAATGGGAAAAACAAAGTGCTAACTACAATGGACAGTAACCAGCTGCCAGTTTGCTTGTAATGACAACTGAACTGGCACCAAACGGCAAACTACATCTTTAGTGTGCAGTCATTACTAGAGTGGGATGGGACGGACTCACATTGAAGTGGCAACTATGCCACTTACATTTGTTTGTTTACAATCTCACCTTTCATCCCAGGACATACCGGCATGGATGGCCCTTTCCTCAATTTTGTTCTCACAAAAACTTCAAAGAGGTAGGTTAGGCTGAGAGATGGTGACTGGCCCAAGGTCACCCACTGAGCTTCATGGTTGAGGGGGAATTTTAACCCTGGTCTCCTTAGTCCTAGTCCAACATTCCAACTCAGTGGTGGACAACCTACAGCCTTCTGGATGTTGTTGGACTCCAACTCTCATCAACCCCAGCCAGTATGGCCAATGGGCAGGGATGATGGGAGCTGTAATCTAACAACATCTGAAGGGCCATAGGTTCTCCACCACTGTTCTAACTGCTACATTATGCTGGTGCTCATATGAATAAACAGAAAAGGGAAGAATTTCGCTATCATGTTGGGGGGGTGTTAGGAGAAACTTCCAGGTGGTCTGAACAATATAGCAATGGAACCAATTGCCTAGAGATGTGGTGTGTTCTCCCTTGCTGGAGATCTTCAAGCAGATGCTGGGCAGCCATCTCCTAGGAATGCTCTAGCTCTGGATTTTCTGGTTTGACCAAGCGAGGGATTGGAGATGATGGCTTAGAAAGTCCCCTCCAACACTGAATCTATGATTCCTTGCAAAATTGGGAGTTCAGTCTCCTATCAGTGTGGAAGCCCAGCAGGAACACACACACACAAAAAGACAATGGTTTCTATATATTTGGGGGGCATGTAGAAATATGTACATGTGTACGTAGGAATGCAGATATCTTTATGTTTGTAATTTGTTTGAAAAATCCTTCAAAATGGCCTGACAAGGAGTTGTGAGCTTCTAAGATGTATGGTATGTCAAGATGTCAGGTCAAAGGAGATAAAAAAGTGAAGGGGGGGATGGCCTACTCAAACATGAAATAGTTTTTAAAAAGTATTCTAGAGGAGGGGGAATTAGGGTTCAAGGTTTGAGTGCCTGAGGTTTAATAAAACTTCACTCCCTGCACTAGATCCAGCAGTGGATTGGCATGGTGGGGCTGTGTCCCTCACCTGACCTCTCTCTGGCTCACTCGCTGCAGCATACCAGGACGAGGAGGAAGAGGGGTGCAACCGTGGTGCGTTTGGCATGCTACAAATGCTCTGGCAGGAGCACCAGATTGGCTCTACTGGTGCATTTGCACAGCATCACTCTCACTGCTGTGCCCTTCCCTGCTCTGTCCTGGTATGCTGCAGAGACTCAGCCAGATGGAGGTCAGATGAGAGGCACAGCCCGACCAGGCCATCTGCTGCTGACTATATCCACACAATGTATCCATGCACCCCCCGGGTGTGTTTTACCATCAACTGCCCTTTGGGAAGGATTCTGAGGGGGGAGAAGTAGGCGAAGACCATTCCAGGACCGACTCTAGCTGGGTTTTCCTCTTTGCTCCCTTTTTCTGGGTAATCTACCCTATGAAATACCCTGTTGGAAAGATCCTGATGTGTTTTGGATATGCTAATATTGTTTATTGTGTTTTAAAATATGTAATTGAATGTTACTTGTAAGCCATTTTGTCCTGAAAGGCAGGATATAAAAAAATTGTAAAAATAAATATATAGGCATGTTTCAGGAGGAAGGGAAGAGATGCCTTTTCCCTTCCCTATTCTCCAGCACCACCCTTCCCTCTGCCATATACTGATAAAATTCTCAGGGTCAGGATCATAGCCAACCTCAAACCCAGGCTGTCTGGAGGGTAGAGGAGAAAGGGGCTTCTCCTGGAGACCTAACCATGCTATAAGCCTCCTATTTTAAGCTGGCTTCAGCCCTGACCAGAGCCATTCCTCTTAGGGTGATAGGGTAAACTGCAACATTTTGGAGAGGTGAGAGCCACCACATGTCTTCTAGACCCCTGCCCTTCCTGGCTCATTAAAAGTACCAGAGAGGGACTGGCTGAGTGGGTGAAGGGAGTGATCAGTGCCTCCTTACAACAAGGCAGAGTTCCAGTGTGCGTAAAGGAGGGAGTTGTAAGGCCTTTGTTGAAAAAGCCCTCCCTGGATCCCTCCATAATGGATAATTATCATCCAGTGTACAATATCCCATTTTTGGGCAAGGTAATAGAGCGTGTGGTGGCCTCTCAGCTCCAGGGATTCCTGGATGAAATGGAATATCTAGATCCATTTCAGTCTGGTTTCAGGCCTGGTTATGGGACGGAGACGGCTTTGGTCGCCTTGGTGGACGACCTACGCAGAGAACTGGACAGGAGGAGTGTGTCCCTGTTGGTTCTGCTGGACCTCTCAGCGGCTTTCGATACCATCGACCATGGTATCCTTCTGGGCCGCCTTGCTGGGATGGGACTTGGGGGCACTGTTTTACAGTGGCTCCGTTCCTTCCTGGAGGGACGAACCCAGAAAGTGGTGCTGGGGGATTCCTGTTTGACTCCTTGGCCGTTGGCCTGTGGGGTTCCTCAGGGCTCAGTTTTGTCCCCCATGCTATTTAACATCTACATGAAACCACTGGGAGAGGTTGTCCGGGGGTTTGGGGTTCGGTGCTATCAGTATGCTGATGACACCCAACTCTACTTCTCCTTTCCACCTAACTCCAAGGAAGCTGTCTTGGTTTTAAACCAGTGTCTGTCATCAGTGGTGGACTGGATGAGGGCGAACAAATTGAAGCTTAATCCGGACTAGACAGAGGTGCTCCTGGTCAGTCAAAAGACAAATCAGATAATAGGGATTCAGCCTGTGCTGGATGGGGTTACACTCCCCCTGAAGACGCAGGTTCGCAGTTTGGGTGTGCTCCTGGACTCAGCTTTAAATTTGGAGGCCCAGGTTTCTGCGGTGGCCAGGAGTGCTTTTGCACAATTAAGATTAGTGCGCCAACTGCGCCCGTTCCTTGAGCTGTCTGATCTGGCCATGGTGACACATGCCTTAGTTACATCCCGTTTAGATTACTGTAACGCGCTCTACGTGGGGCTGCCTCTGAAGACTGTTCGGAAACTTCCGTTGGTGCAACGTGCTGCAGCCAGAATGTTAACTGGGGCTGGTTACAGGGACCATAGGACTCCCCTGTTACAAAAGCTCCACTGGTTGCCACTCTGTTTCCGGACACAATTCAAAGTGCTGGTGATGACCTATAAAGCCCTATATGGCTTAGGTCCAGGCTATCTATCAGACCGTATCTCCCTATATGTGCCTGCCCGGGCCCTGAGATCCTCAGGAGAGTCCCTTCTCTCAATACCTAGGTCCTCACCATGACTAGTGGGGACTCAAGGTAGGGCCTTTTCGGTGGCTGCCCCGAGGCTTTGGAACTCCCTTCCTAGGGAAGCAAGAATGGCCCCCTCCTTGCAGTCCTTCCGTTGGCAAGCAAAGACTTTTTTATTTCAACAAGCCTTTGGAACTGAAAGCTGTTAAGGACAGGACTTGAAGGGTGCTGCATTACTATTGTCTAATTGTATCATTTTAAACTGAGTTTGAATTATTTTAACTGTATGCATGAATGGTTTTAATACTGTAAATTGTTTAATTCAATTTTAATCTAGACTTTTGTATGTTTTTGATTGTATGTGTGCTTTTATCTGGAAACCACTGTGAGTTCCAGTTTTGGAAAAAGGGCAGGGTAAAAATAATGATAATAAATAAATAAATAAATTTGTTGCAGGCCCCACTTCAAAAAGGCACATTGCTACTTCTTTCGCTGCTGTGAAAGGTTAATCAGAACTTGGAGATGGCCTTACTCTGAGCCCATAGAAACCATTTTACCACATGTTCTTCTCCATACATTGGCAGTGTAACAGGTTTATGGCAGAATGATACAGTTGGTCTAAAGAACCACTTGTCCCTGTATGACCCTGCCTGTGATCTAAGATCTATGTCTCGAGGTTCTGCTTGTGTGCCCCCCCAATGAAATCGGTATGTTGGCGAATACACAAGACAGGACCTTTTTAGTGGTGGCTCTGCAATAACTCTCTTCCAGTTAGTATTTGCTTGGCCTCTGCAGTACTGGCATTCAGGAAAGATGTAAAATTATCTTTCCTCCCTTGTCTTTCCTTAAGAGAATTGAGGTGATCTAATTCAGTTTTCATGCTGGGTTTTTTTTGTAGCTATTCAATGCCTCATATTCTGCCTGATGTTCTATTGTTTTTATTTTTCTCTCTGTGGTTACTTTGTGAATGAATAAGCCATTTCAAAGAGAGAAAGGAAGGATATTTGATCATCTGAATGGACTCTTTCTACCTTTCTATAGAAAGGAGCAGATCAATAAACTCAGTGTAACTATCTTTTCTCTTGTTCAAATCTTGAATAGAGGAGTAACTGGATCAAAAGAAACTGAGGCACTTCAAATCATGCTGATGTATCTAATGGCCAGATTGACACAGCTGTAATTGTGAGAAGGATTTGGTGGGAATAAGACCAAAAGTATCCGATTGCTGAGGAATGGTAGAAAGGTTTTGGGGGTTTTTTGAAACCAAATTTAAAACATATAAAGAAGGAGGCTTGGTGACCTGTTTGCAGTTTAAGTGTGTTTAGATGATTTCAACATCTTGTAAGCATAATGTAATCAGAGCTCTCAGGTACGGTTGAATGTGGCACCTTTCTGCACAAGCTGTTAGGGCATGTTTCAATTGAGTTTTTCATCTTTGTGCAATAACTATGAAAAGCTTATTTTCCAAGCCCAGTTTCACAATATTCCATTTGGTTATAAAATGACAGAACCTCAGGAAAAAAGTCTGGAAAAAGTCTTGCTGAAGAGAGTTGAACTATACTTTCATCCAAGATCACTGCCAGCACTGTGGGCACCATCACCTTTGTATTTCTATAGCACTTTCTCCACTTTATTTCTGAAGGTGGGGGCACTTAGAGGATGAGTCTCAGCAGATCTTTTTCTATAATACTACTACTACTACTACCAAAATATCTAATACACATTCCAATTTAAATAGGAATCAATTATATGCATGTTTCAAATTTAGAAAGTTTAAAATAAACATGCAGAATCTGTTGCATGATCCCTATAGCTCATAATTAATAATTATAATTAATAAACCCATGCCATTTTTGAAAGACATCATTATATTGTTGTCTTCCTCGTTTTTCTCTTCTGTAACTAGTGAATTTTGCCAAAATGGCATACTCTGGATTTCATTTTCCCACTCTACAATCATTGGGTTATCAAATTGTTTTCCATAATTGCCCTAATACATACTAGTGGTTGTCATATATGACTTGTTTCTTAAGACATCTAGGAATTGTTTTAGAATAGTTGTAACACAAATACTCATGGATCTAAGTCTAATTTCACATGCTTTACCTGTTCCATTCTAGCTCTTACTCTGTTCTAAAATAATTTTGCTTGTCTACATGCCTACCACTTGAGAAGATATTTCACAGATCTTTGCTTCAACATTTCCAACAATTGGCTTCATATATACCATATATTTTATGCAATTATTTGGGCACTTTCAGACTCTTGTCATTTTGGGGTGAGATTCAGTTCAGGTTGTTCAGTTACAGTTGATTGACAGGCCTTGGGCAAAGCACCCACTTCCCCAAGAGATGAGACTTCTTGCGATAACTAAAGTGATGGGAAAATGCACTGGAAAGTGTGGGATAGTGCTTGCCTTGACTCACTGTTATCCAATCTCCCCACAAACAGTTCAGAGTGGATCCTCATTGAACAGCCAATGTAATCAAATCTCCCTGCAAACAAATCAGGGTTAATGCTCAACAAGCAGGCCATCTGGAAGCATCCTTTATGGTCCTCAGTTCTCTAGGTCCCAGATTGTTTAGGCCTTTAACGGTAAGCACCAGCACTTTGAAATGTAGTTTCTTAAAGTTGCTGGAATTCTAGCCTTGTGAGGGGTAAGCTACAGTTTCCAGGATCTTTGTGTGAAGCCATGTGTTTTAAATGTGTCTAAAATGTGCCTTAAGTGTATGGTGGGGATGTGACCACAGACGTGTGAGAAGGGCTGCTACAAACACAGATCACACCTTTGTTCAAGCTGTGCTCCTGTGTTTTCAATAAGTTGCCTGATAAGCAGAAAGTCAATTGACAAAGCTTTTCCTAACCTAGTTCCCTGCTTGCTTTTTGCTTATCATGGAACTATTAAATTCAGAGGAGCCTGCCAGGAAGGGTGTGTGTGTGTGTGTGTGTGTGTGTGTGTGTGTGTGTGTGTGTGAGAGAGAGAGAGAGAGAGAGAGAGAGAGAGAGAGAGAGAGAGAGAGAGAGAGAATGCCAATCACAGCTACCAAGGTTCTTTGCATTTTTTTTTTTTACAAAAATTGGATTTCCCCACATCTGAAACTGGTTATCAAATTACTTCTTAAAATTCAGCATCTCTCACAATTATTGGTGGGTTTTTTTGGCAGCTGGAACAAAAACAGCTGCCAGCACCTGGTTAGAATGTCCCCATGTAACCCCTCCCACTCAAATATCCTTTGTCAATTGTAGTTTTTTTGCTTCTCATGAAAAATAGGGCTGGACAAAATATTGATCTAGGAGGGAAAAAGTACATCTGGCAGACTCTCCTGAGAATATAAAGATTGCTCTTTTCTGCAGCATAAGCCCAGGCAGAGGTCATTGAAAGGAGGTGGAATTCAAGAAATCCAGCAGAGACTCAGGAAATTTTTAACTCAAAGATGTAAAAAGTGACTTTCTCAGCAGGAGGGTAATAGTGAACAGATTAAATTTGCAATGTCTTCCATTGAACAATCCTGGACATGTTTACTTGGAAGTAAGTCCCACTGTGTTCAATAAGGCTTACCAGGTAAGTGTGCAAAGGATGGCAGCCCTAAGCTGACTTCTCATTACTTATTTATTCATTTGATTTATATCCCGCCCTTTCTCCCAGTAGGAGCCCAGGGCGGCAAACAAAAGCACTAAAAACACTTTAAAACATCATAAAAATAGACTTCAAAATATATTAAAACACGACAACCATTAAAAACAAATTAAAACAAAACATCTTTAAAAACATTTTAAAAAAAACTTTAAAGACATTTTTAAAAAAGAAGGTTTAAAAATATATTAAAAAGTAATTCCAGGCAGACTGGAATAAGGTCTCTACTTAAAAGGCTTGTTGAGAGAGGAAGGGCTTCAGTAGGCACCAAAAAGATAACAGAGATGGTGCCTGTCTAATATTTAAGGGGAGGGAATTCCAAAGGATGTTCATGTGGCGTTATAACTGGGCTGGGTATACTCTTCCCTTCAAGAGATTGAAATCTGCCACCCAGACAATCCAAGTGCTGCAAGCTGAATTCTGTGATCGAGATAAATTGTGCACATCAACCAGGTTTGCACAATTTCTCTTCTTTTGCAAACTTTGTTCTAATCTTTTTTGCATGATATGCAACATATTCCAACCTGTGAGGCTGATTTGGAAATCTTGCTGTGTTTAATGCAACTTACAACCAACTAACAGTGTCCACAGGATTGCCGCCTGCTCCTACATCCCCCCTCAAAGAATATTGGCAACTGTAGTTTACCTCTCACAAAGCTAAAATTCCCAGAACCTTTAACAACCCACAGTTTTGAGTCACACATGATACATATCATGATCATCATCAAATAATACATAATATGTAATTGATTAAATTTCCAATTTGTGTGTGGAGGGGCGGGAATGTGCTTTAAAGGTATGGTGGGTACGCAGTCATGATTTTTAATGATGTGATTGACTGACTTGGAAACTTTTGTTTTTATCTTTCACTGTTTGTTGTATGATGATCAGGGCCGGTTCTAAAGGGTGGCCAGGTGGGGCACTGGCCCGATGGCCAATGGAGCTACGGGGGCCCCTCAGCTGCCCCTCTGCTCCCCTTCCGCGATCCGTCCCCCCACGCCCCCACCTACCTGTCTGCTGTCTTTTACCATTGCCCTTAACGAAGATGGCAGCTGCTGTTTCCCTAAGGTACTGAAGCCTCTGCCGCCATCTTAGTCGATGGCAGAGATGCGCGCACGTAGCACGCACATGTGCCATCAACAAAGAAGGCAGCAGAGGCATCATCACACACACACTGGGGCCTAGGGCAAGCTGATGCCCAAGGGTCCCGACATTCCTGGAGCCGGCCCTGATGATGATATATTTTTATATATTGGACTAGAAACAAACAAAAATACTATTTTTCACACTGCATGAGTATTGGTAAAAATATATAAAAAAATAAATCGATAAAAAATCTCAAAAAATTTTAAATCATCAAATCTTCTGAAAATTTAAGAGCTTAAGTATTACAATGATTATATAAATATGTTGCTATATTTGTAATTATTTGCATTCGATGTTATCTTTACTTTAATAATAACGATAATTATGAGCTAAGTTTTTGTATGCCTTATAAATTACATTTCACAATCACATACGTATTTAATTTTTAATTTAATTTAATTTATGTACAATATAAATTTAATAAATTAAAAATATCTACCCCGGTATAGAATTGTAGCAAAATAATGTAATATACTAATTATAATTATTATTGAAGAAAACTTCAAAAAACTACATCGCTAAATTCAAATAGATGATTCGCCACCTTAACCTTAAAATATATGAACATATTTTTGAGATTTTTATTATTTAATAAAGCTTACCTACCTGTTTTCACAATAACACATAAACGTGAAAACAAAGTAATTCGTTCGTTATCGAATCACAAGTTGAAGTCAGACTAAACAAACAGCATCAACAATATTTTCAGCTGTGGTCGTTGGGTAAAAAGCGGCATAAACCATGACATAAACATAAACATTTGCTCCCGTTGTGTGTGTGACGCATCAATCAGTTCTGCGATTCAGTCATTCAGATGTTGGTGAGCAGAGGGCGTCGAGGGCGTCCAGGGACTGAGCGACGCAATGACCAATTGCTAAACCACTAAATAATGCAATGGGCTGCCTGGGCCCACTCGACGCACTCGGTTCACCGACATCTGAACCGCACGGCAGAGCACGGCAGCGAAATTTAAAATTTGAAAATATTATATTTGACCATTTTTTTTGTCAGTTCCATTTCAGGGCCCCCTTCGTCCTGGGCCCTGGGCCTGTGCACCTGTTGCACCTGACTAGTTATGGCACTGTTTTTATTTATTCATTAAAAGAATAATTAATTAGGGATGTCAGACAATTCTGATGGAAACTGGAGCTGCACTTGCTGATGTTGTCTTATTTGTCCCATGTCCAGAATGGAAATCAATCCAGCAAATATTGGTATTCACTGTTGCTGTTTTGAGTCACACATGATACATATCATCATCATAATCAAATAATACATAATATGTAATTGATTAAATTTCCAATTTGCATTGCATAATTAATTACATAAAATTTTGCCATAACGAACAGTGAGTTTTTGTCGGGAGCTGAACTCCAGCTGAACAGAAATAGCACTGCATGCAATGAATATAAGGCGGAACAGAAATTGATGACTTCTTACATCCCTATAATTAATACATATTTATAATTTGTAGTTAGAAGTATATAGTATGTGTATATAAGTACAATAAAGCAAATGTAAAATATGTTATCCTGAAATTTATTGTTCCAAACATTACAGGTCTATGGCTCTAAAAACTTATTTGGCTGGTCATTGACTGCTCTTATGCTAACTTACAGAGCAATGCAATTTGTTGGAGGGTGGAGGGAGCGAAGTCAGCAGAGGTGGAGCTGGTGGAAGAGGCTGCCACATGAGCTGCCGCTCAGGGGCCTCATGGAGGGGAGGACGCTGGGCATGACAGAAGGAAGGAAAATACATCCCTTTTCCTAGTGTACCGGCTACCATGACAGAAGGCCATAGGAAGGAGCCGAATGGGACCTGGATGATGATGATGATGATTTTATTTTATATTATTATTATTATTATTATTATTTATTTATTTATTTATTACATTTGTTTACCACCCCATAGCTGAAGCTCTCTGGGCAATTTACAACAATAATATCATGTAATATCACGTGGATATCACGTAAGTCCCCCCCCACGCCCCTCCTCCAACACACCCCAGAACACTCCTTTTGCAAGCCTTCTGCCAGCTCCCCTTCCGCCAAACTGGGCTTCCCCTGCAGATCTCAGCTGGTGGTCTGCCATATCCAACTCACCTCAGCTGGCAAAAATAGCAGTTGGATTGCACCCTTACACGTTATTACAAAACTCCATATTAATTAATCCATTTTGAAACAAATGGAGCAGTGTTCTTTGTTTTGAATTACTATACTAAAATATATATTGTCAGCTGCCTTGAAAATATATTATTGAAAACTGGATAAAATATTTAAAATGTACAAATAAACAACAGAAGCTTCATACTAGTATGTGTATTTACTTAGAAGTAAACCACTGTGTTCATTGCGAGTTCCAGATAAGTGAGCATGAACTGCAGCTTTGATATGGTTTTATTTATATGATATTTGGGGCAAAGAGCTATGCGTGGTGTATACTGTAGTCCTGCACCTGACCACTGGAAATCAGCTACTTTCCTAAGATTTAAGTGAGTTTTGCCCACAAACATACAGGCATATATTTAATGGTTAGAAACCTGCTTTTTTTCAAAAGAGAGAGAGAGAACTAAGGTAGTCAGGAAGCTGACAATGTTATGTCCAATACTAATTTATTATATATATATATATATATATTATTATTAAAATCTATATCCTTCCCTTCCTCCTGAAGGAGCCCAGGGCAGCAAACAAAACAATTTAACAATGTTTAAAAACATTCTAAGAAGAAAAACATTCTAAAAACAGTTACAGTTAAAACATTCTAAAAAACAGCTGCAGATAAAAGCATTCTAAAAGCAATTGTGAATAAAAATATTATTCTTTCAGTGATCTCCAGGTTGCCATGAACAGTCACCTCCAGCCATCAAATGCTGGGTAAATATGAAGTTTTCAAATTCCACCTAAAAGTCAACAATGTTGGAGACAGAACACCTCACTGGGGAGAGAATTTCACAAATGAGGAGCCACTACTGAAAAAGCCCTGTCATGGGTCAATGCCAACTGGGCACCATCAACAAGGCCTCACCTGTGTTGGAAGTGGGGCAGGAGTAACCCCTGTTTTGTTCTTTTGTTTATGTTCCAGAAGGGAAATAGAGTTGGGGTCCTCCAGATGGATAGGCTTGATTACCTTTACCTGTGATGCTCTGACTGACTTCCTTCCATCATTAGACTGATATGTCTTAGGGAAGCTTATCTGCCCCTCCTCCTTCCGCCCTTTCCTTTCTTCTCTTCTTTGACTATCCGAGAGAGAGGAGACACCTTTGTCTCTGCTTTCTCTCTCCTGAGCCATGAGGGCAACTCCCAAGCCTGGACGTTGTGTCTCCAACTAAGTTAGAACTAGGTATGCCTTTCTATCTACTATGTATTTCTATAAATAAAGTAGCTTTTCTTATTTTACTAAGTCTTAAGTCTCAGTGATCTCAATGCAGAGTAAAAGCCTGCTTTGTTAGGTAGACGCACACACTGGCACACACGCATTTCAGAATGCTGATGTTCTCTGCTAACATTTATACAAATTTACACAACAAAGGGTTATGGGCCAAGTAAGCTAAGTTGAATTGCAAGTTGTATCTAAAAGCTAAAAAGGCTAAATACTGTGCGTGATTTACAAAAGAGATCAACAAAAGGAGACTTTAAGTTAGAGAAAGAAAAGCAGAACAAAAAGATAGGAAAGGATGGCTGAAGAATCAACACTTAAAAGAAGCATCCCGAGGCTTGAAAAGGATAACTATGGAGTGTGGAGTTTGCGGTCCACTGCACTCCTTGAAGGGGTAGATTTAAATGGAATCCTGACCAATCCTGAACCCTCAACGAAGGATGAAACTGCTACAGCATCGTGGAGACATAAGCATGCAAAAGTGAAATCCCAGCTTATTTCTGCATTATCAGATGAGGCACTAAATGTTTGCATAGGATGTCGTTCCTTTTAGGGACGGATTTGCCGCCGCCATTATTAAAGAGAGGACTCGTGAATGCTCGCGATACAAACATTTTAGAGCCACGTGAGATCGTTCACCCAATCAGGAAGGGTGTTTGAGCAGCATATAAAAGGCTGCTTCTTCTTCCCGCTCTTGCCTTTTTTGCCTCGCGGCATATGCGGTTGGTTGGCGCTTCCCGTGGCTCCGTCAGCGTATTGGTCTGATTGTTCTCTTTCCCCTAAGTTATATTAGATCGTTGTAATCCTCAATCTCTTATCCGATTTGAATTTCCCTCCCCGCTGAACAGCTGGGCGGCGGGCGAGTGCCCCCGCGCGTAGCGGCTTTTTTCTTTTTTTTTCCCGTTCGTTCCCCCCCCCTCTCTTCAGCTCCTACAGCTTCAGTTTTCTTAATTTCTTTGGTCCAAATTTTCGAATTTAGTTGGTGGAGTAGTCGTTCCTGTGTTAATTTAGAAGTTAATTCTCCGTTCTTGCCTGAGTTTCGTTTTTGTCCTCGTCTAACCCCTTTTATTTCCGTTTCTCTCTGTGTAATCGCTGTATATAGTATTTCGATCGTTGATCTTTTAATTTATTGGAGTCTCGTTATTGAATTTAATAGTTTTATTTCTCATAATTCAAATTTGTGTGTAGTGCTTGTTATTCTGCAGTTGTTGCTTTGTAACTATAATTAGCTTATTGACATTTAACACCCCCCTTCCTTTTCCTTCCCCCCTCCACAGTTTATAGTATAGTATTAATTTTATTATTCATTATCAAATAATAAATAATAACTAATTATATAATCACTTAATAATAATAATACAATAAATAAAATATATAAAAATAAATTTAATTAGCATAAAATTAAAATAATTTTAATTTTCGATTTTCGATTATAATTGGCAATTGTGTTAGTTGGTTAAATTGCAGAACTTGTTCATATTTGGTGGTATATATACAATTTGTTAATTGTGTATTTGTTTATCCCGGTCTTTTGACCATGCCTCCCAAGAAGGTGCAACAGAAGAAAGGGGTTCATGTGCTGAAGCAGGCCACCAAGCGCCCTTCCTCAATGCAGCATCAATCTTCTGATGAGGAGGAGGATTTGGGGACCATCCGTGCCTTGGTGGCTCGAGTTGAAGCGCTGGAAAGGGAACGCAGGCAGACTCAAGAAGTTGATGCGGGTCCCAGTTCCGGACCTGTAGGTAAGAAATCTGCTAGGTTAGCTTCCAAAATGTCTAAATCTCGTCTTCTCGCCGACTTGGTTTCTAGAGTTGGTGTGCTTGAAGATGCTACGCCCATGGAGGGGTCTTCGGTGCATACTCCTCCAGTTGGTTTGCCTCCTGTTCCGCCCACGAATCTTACCTTGCCTGAACTTGAGCGTCAGGATGTACAGATGACTGTCCCTCCAACACCCGCCACGTTCACTCCCGGGTCGCCAGGGTTCACCATGCCGCCGGTCGTTGCTTCTCCTGCAACTTATACAGGTGGGCAACAATTACACCCTCACACTACACAAGCACACGCCTCTAGTCCCCTTCTTCAGGATAACTCTGCTGATGGTTCCCCGGTGCTGGGTGATTCTACGCACCCTGCTGTTTTTATGGGGGGGGTTGGTGCCTCAGCACCCACAGCTCCCTTGGCCTGCTGCTGCAGTATCTCCTTGGCAGCCTTCTGCCAATTCTTCCTCTCTGGCACCCGCTTACTTGCCTCTTCCTCAAGGAATTTATCCACAGGGTGACACATCTCTTCCTTTGGGGGACCATTTATTGTCAGGAACAAAAGAAAAAATTTGGCGCGGAGAGTACATCGATTTGTTTTCTCTCCTGTTTCGTGAAAACGAAACAAAACCTAAGGATGGTCAGGAGGTTAAGGATCGTGAGGCTGCTATTAAGCGGAGGGTCGATCGCATTTGGCCTAACTGGCTGAATGCCTACACAATTTATATGGGGGTTATGACTCAGGCATATCCTTCTAGAGCTTTGTCCATGATAAAGTATCAGGACATTGTTCATCGAGCTTTCCGGGAATTCTCTGGCACCGCTTGGCTTCGGTATGACGAGAATTTCAGGCAGAGGGCGGCATTGGATCCCACCCTCCGTTGGGATGTTGAGCATGCCGGTCTTTGGCTCCGATCTATGACCCCCGCCAGGCCCACCTTGGGCGATAGAGCTGATAGTGGGCATTTGTTAGCACGAGCGCAGACTGCCGCCTTTGGTTCCAACCAAGGCAGGCACTGGGTTCAATCCCAGCAAGTCTGCTGGGCATTCAACAGCACTGGCAGATGCTTCAGACGTCCCTGTAGGTTCAGACACGCTTGCGCAATGTGCGGTGGCACCCACCCCAGTTCCTTCTGTCAGCGTGCACGCACGGCTCGCCAGGGCACAGGGGAGCATCACCAGCCCAAACGTGGTTCTGGCAACAGTGGCAGTACATCGCAAGGCCAGTAGCCCGGTCAAGCTGGCTCCTTTGGCTAAGCTGTTAGAATTTTACCCTGATAGACAGGCTGCTAGTTTTATACTGCAAGGGTTTACTGATGGTTTTCGTATTCCCTTTGAGGGTCCACGGATTGCTACATCAGTAGTCAATCAGCCCTCTCTTAGCCATTTCGCGTCTGTTGTGTTAGCTAAGCTTAATAAGGAGATAAGTGCCGATCGTATTTCCGGCCCTTTTCCTTGTCCTTCTTTGAGAAATTTGAGGATTTCCCCGTTAGGTATTGTGCCTAAGAAGCAGGTTGGCGAATACCAACTTATTCATAACTTATCTTACCTGAAAGGTGCCTCTGTTAATGATGGCATTTCACCGTTACACGCGTCGGTTAAGTACACTTCTTTTGACGAGGCAGTGAGAGTAGTTAGGAGGGCAGGCAGGGGCGCCTTAATGGTGAAGTGTGATATAAAATCCGCTTTTCGCCTCCTGCCTGTACATCCTGATGATGTAGATTTATTGGGTTTTAAATTTCAGGGCCAGTTTTATGTAGATAGGGCCATGCCAATGGGTTGTTCTGTGTCTTGTGCTGCTTTCGAGGCATTCAGCACACTTTTGGAATGGGCACTTTGGAGGAAAGCTTCCTCCTCCTTCTCTGCTCGTTACCTTGATGATTTCTTATTTGTTGGGCCGGCTGGGACTTCTCACTGCCTCTACTTAATGCAATCCTTCACCTCCTTAACTGAGGAATTGGGAGTTCCGCTCGCTCCTGAGAAGTCTGAGGGCCCTGCTACTTCCCTTATTTTCTTAGGGATTCAATTGGATACGGTAGCGCAGTCATCACGTTTGCCGTTGGATAAATTGGTTGCACTGCGACAACTGCTTCGATCAGTGCTTGTATTAAAGAAACTTACACTGGGTCAATTGCAGGAGCTGGTAGGACATTTAGTTTTTGCTTCCAAAGTTATTTCCCCTGCTCGTGCATTTCTCAGGCGGCTATGTGACGCCATGAAGGGTGTTCGCTCTCGTTTTCATTTCCTGCGTATTACAGCAGGAATGAGAGCGGATTTGCACACGTGGCTTGAATTCCTGACAGAATTCAACGGTCTTTCCTTTTGGAGACGGGAATTGTTATTGGAAGCTGAATTGCAGGTGCATTCGGATGCCGCTGGGGGAACTGGTTTTGGAGTAATATTTAGATCACAGTGGTGTGCTGAGCGATGGCCTGCCTCTTGGCTGGCCAATGGAATTACTTCTGATTTGACATTCTTGGAATTTTTTCCTATAGTAGTAGCTGTACACATTTGGCTTTTGTCATTTCAGAATCACACAGTGCGCTTCTGGTGTGATAATTGGTCCACGGTTTGCGTTATCAATGCACAAACTTCAAAGTCTTCCCGTGTTATGCGCTTAGTGCGGGCTTTTGTCTTGCAATGTTTGCGCTTTAATATTTTATTCCTTGCCAGGCATGTTCCAGGTTTGCTAAATTCCGTTGCTGATGCCCTTTCCCTCTTACAGATGGCGCGCTTTCGGGAGCTTGCACCGGGAGCGGCACTAGATCCTGTGCCAATCCCACCTTTCCTGTGGAACCTTGGCAACTAGAAGTTGGGGTTGCGATTGCAGCTGCTCTGGCTCCCAGTACTCGAAATGCGTATGAGCGTTCTTTTGCTAAGTTCCAGACTTTCCGCATCAGCAAGGAGCTGCCTTTGGCGTGGCCTATTCCTGTGGATCATCTATTGCAGTTTATGATAACTTTAAAAGGGCAAAACAATGCTGTTTCTACTATCGCCGGTCACCTTTCTGCGCTTGCCTTTATCTCTAAGGCACGGGGGCTGCCAGATCATTCTGTAGATTTTAGGGTCAGAAAGGTCCTTGAGGGTTGGTCGCGTTCCACTCCCAGGTCCACTGACCGGAGGAGGCCAATCACGCCCGATGTTCTCCTCCAGATCCTGGCATTGTTTAATTCATTGTGCTCATCCCTGTATGAGTCGCACCTGTTCGCCACAGTAACTCTGATGATGTTTTACGGTGCTTTTCGCCCTAGTGAAGTATTGGCCCCCTCCAAGCGCGACGTGACCTATCGTGCCTTATGCATAGGCGATTGCACATTAAGTGCCGATATAGTGAGGCTTTCCCTGCGGGTCTCTAAGACCGATCAGAAAGGCCGTGGCACTATTGTGTTTTTACGCAGTTGCCAGGTCTCTGAATTGTGCCCTGTGGCTGCAATGCGACAATTTCTGTCTCTCCGGCCAGCGGGCCAGTGTTATCTTTTCATTCATGCTGATGGTTCTGCCCTGACTCAATTTCAATTTTGGGCCGTTGTTCGGCGGGCCTTGTTGGCCAGTGGTCGTGATGCTGGAGTCTATGGGCTGCATTCTTTCCGGATTGGTGCGGCCACGGCCGCAGCCCTCGTGGGCATGAGCGTTAGCGATATACAGGTGATTGGAAGATGGCATTCCGATGCTTTCAAATCTTATGTCAGGCCTTAATAATAAGGTTGTGTTTTTGTTTCCCCAGGTTTGCTAAGCATCCCTATTCCCGTGAGGATCGCCTTGTGTGGCCACTCAATTTTGTTTTGGGCTCATCGGAGGGCTTCTTCATCTGCTCCTGGGACCCAGCTGCAGCTTTCTGCTACCGCTACAGTTCACTGGGTAGCCCGGAGGGGCATGTTATGGGACGCGTTTTTGCCTTCTGTGTGCCGCATTATGTCTTCTATGGATCGGCCACATATATTATTAATCCATTTAGGGGAAAATGATTTGGTGCAGAGTCCTGGTGTGGACCTGCTTCTTAAGGTTACTCGCGATCTCACGTGGCTTATTAATTCATATCCACGCCTTATAATTGTGTGGTCTGATATGCTTGTTAGAAGGGTGTGGAGGGGTGCTATTCATCCCAACAGGATTGATAGATCCCAGAAATGGGTGAATAGGAAGATCAGGGCTCTTGTCCTGTCGCTTGGGGGGGCATTCATTCCCCACGACAGGATTAGGTTCCATGCCCCACATTTGTTTCGTGGGGATGGTGTTCATCTTTCGGACCAGGGGTGTGATTTAATTTTAGAGGATATCATGAAGGGTTTAAGGGTTTTGTTGTCTTCGTTGGGTGGAGTGGACCAAGCTTGAGCTGATCCCCAACTGTGGCATAGAATTCGGGCAGGTGAGGTATAGTGGGGGATTATATATTTAGGTGGTTAAGGCATCACAAAAGGAGCACTTCCCAGGGAACCATCAGGGTTCATCTCTGGTGGGGATCTGGGTGGTGTCCTTATGGGACCGGCTTGCGCATCATGGTGAACGCCTGTACGGCGGGGCCATGGTGTGGAGGTTGGAACCACGCGCATGGCTCCAAGAGCAAGGAGTGAGGATTTTACACACGTCCTTCACTCTGGAGTTATGCAATAATTAGAATTAATGCCTTTTGAAGGTGGGAGGGTAGTCCCACATAGTTAGGATTAACCTCACCTGCCCGAAGTAATTATATTTGCATGACTGGCTGTCTTGCTTTGGATTTAGTATGTTATATTTAATAAATATAACATTATTCCAATCTTGTGTGTCGAGTCTTCCTTGTGTGGTGGCAATGTAAGAATGTGAAAGAAATGTGGCAGAAGCTAGAAGAAATATATGACAGAAAGTCTAAGAATAATGTAATGTACCTTTACAAGGAATTGTTTACCCTGAAAGAGAAGGAAGCAGACACTCTGAATATGCATACAGAAAAAATTATAAGTCTGGTCCGAGAACTGAAAACATGGGAGGGGCCTGGCTGATGATGAAATGAAAAAGGCACTGCTCCTGAGCTCTCTCCATGAGCGTCATAAATTAATTTCCTGTGTGCTAGAAAATTCTGACCAAAACATGAGTCAGATCATATCATATTTGAAGGACCAAGATTTTAAAGAGTGACAGGAGCACAGTCTGTCTGAAGAGGCAAACCTTACTATGGGCAGGAACAAACAAACAAAGGGTAGCAACATGAGTCATTCCCTGAATCCACAGGGCAAGGGACACAGATGAAAGTTCTGTTTTAAGTGCAGATCACCAAATCATCTTCAAAGAGTTTGCTATAGGTGTCAGACAGGAGCAAAGTGTGACTTTAGACAAAGGCAGACTGAAGGGGGAGAAGTCACTGGGCAGAGAAAGGCAAAAACAAAGGCTTCTAGTATCTGATGAAAGGAAAGATGATTATAAAAACCGACTTTTAATCAATTCAGGATGTACAACCCACCTAATAAAAGATAAAAATTTGTTTAAGTATTTCAAAAACTTTACACAAAAGAAAAAACTGCCTCCAGAGATATTTTTCATTCCCAAGGAATAGGCATAGTGAAGCTGCTTTGCTAAATGCCAGAAGGAGAAAGGGAGCTTGAACTTAAAAACTTCCTATATGTTCCAGATTTTAAAGACAACTTAAGTGCTACTAAGAGAATGGAATTGGGGGGTGAACTTTATATGAGTGTAGAATTTTGCCATGTTCTGGATGAAGGAGAAATATGTTGAAATGTTTTAGGATAAACACTTGGTCCAACGTGCTTTTCCCCTCTCTAAATCCGGCCTGTACTTCGGCTATAATAGATTGATCCTTTTCCCAATCATGGAGTTTGTGTACTAAGTAGCGTCCATATATCTTGGCAGCCACATCTAATAGGCTAATTGGCCTATGGTTGGTAGGAATTGAAGGATTGCCTTTTTTTAGTATCGGCACGACTATGCTTATTCGCCAACCCTGGGGAATGCTCCCCGTGTCATTAATTTTTGTAAACAGCGCTGCCAAGATGGGGCTCCACCATACAGGGTCCATTTGGTATAAGTCTGGAGGGACCATGTCCTCACCAGGGGCTTTTCCTGAGCGTAATGATGAAATTAATCTACTGATTTCTGCACAGGAGACAGGAGGCCAGAGAGGGAGTTAAGCAGGTGGGACTAGTGAGGGGTGGTGTTGGGAAACTAACACTCCAAAAATAGCATGGAAGTGTGTAACCCACGTTTCAGGAAGGATTGGGGGGACCATTATAAGTGGTTTGTGGGACAATCTACCATGGACCAGACACCAAAACTCCTAATCTTTACCCTGAAGGACCGCTGTACCCAAGCATCACCAGTTTGTGGCTATATTCATTGATTTTTTCTCTTTCAAGAGGTTGTTATATTCCTTCTTAAGTCTTTGGAGTCGTGAGATGGCTACTTCCGAGTAATGGAGCCTAGTAAATCGTATTTGATAACGTAGTTGCTTTTTTTTTGTCATGCAGATCTCATCGTACCAAGGCTTAAAGCCTGGGTGAACACTGGTAGAGGGAGGTTTAGATGTGGCAACTAGCGGTTGTAGAAGGGAAATAATCTGATCATATATAGGCAAAATATCACGCGAGGAAGAGAAAGTTTTTTGATGCAGCTCCATTAATTTTGGAGATATTAAAAGTTGCTTCACCGCTTCCATTGTCGTTGAAGACCAACTTAAACGTCTAAGACCATAGGTGGCATCTAGCATCGGCATCGACTTGGGCTGGTTCGAATGTATGGATAAAGATGAAATAGTTAATGTCAAGGGCAGGTGATCGCTGTCCGGTCTGTCGCCAATACAAAACTCTTTTAAATGGTCTATCCACTGTGGGGAGACCAAGATGTAGTCTACTACACTGGCTCCTCTTTTAGAAATAAAGGTATAATAGCCTTTAGAGATATCAAACCTTGAGCCATTCAGACACAAAAGTTGAGACTTTATGAGGGTCCTAAACAGGGCATGTCCATTTTTATTAATTAGATTGTCCCGAGACGAACGGGGTAAGAGGGCCGATTCCAGAGGAAAAAAATCCAGAGCGTCAAAAGCCTTCGGGTAATTTGGGCCCAGCCTGCCGTTAAAATCTCCACCTGCGATCAATAAGCATGAGGGATGCTCTCGATATAGCAAGTCAATAAAGTCATCGAATTCTTGCCAAATTTGAACCCTTTGCAAGGTATTGTAGGGCGGAAAATAGACATTTATACATATAAATGCCGGGAATGCAACGTTAGGTGTTATACACAATGCTTGGCATGAATCCGGGACTGGACATGATACCTCTGATACTGAAACATCTATCTTGGTGGATATCAAAATTGCCAGACCCCCACAGCCACGGCCTCTCAGGGGCAGGCGTCTTGCTGGCTTGGACCAGGTTTTAAATCCATCTACCCATAAACTATTTTCCTCTACTAGCCAAGTCTCTTGAAGACATAAAATATCAAATAGTTGTAAGAAAGAAAAAAACTCTTTGTCCGCCACCTTGTTATTCCAACCGCCGATGTTCCAAAATAAAATGCTTGAAATAGATGATTCAGAAGGTGCATTGGACATAAATGCCCCAGATCGGGGCTGAGAGTGGGCAGTTGGGGTATTAGCATATCAGTTCCCTGGAACATTTAGAGGGTGAATCTGGTCAAGTTCCGGTAGAAAGACACTGACATTGGAAGTGGGCAATTTTCCCAAGCAAGGTATCAAATGGGATAACTGGGTAGCCTGGGGGGAAGAGCCCAGCTCCTCCGGTGCCAGTAGTCGCCTGTCCGTCCAAGTCGGAGATGATGGTATAGCTGTTCCCTGCATAGCTGTATCCGATTCTGAATGGAAGATTGGCATACCTCTAGTGATTGACTCCGGTGAGACTATGAGTAAAGACTGTAAGTCGGCTTTCATTCGGTCTATCCTATTAATTATTTTAAATTGTTCCTCTTTAGGAAGATCCGTAAAAACTTCAATCAGTTGTAAATCCTCTAGTTCTCGTGGGTCACTGCATGCGATGGCCAAGGAGCTTCTCTGATGCAGGGTAGGAGATTGGAGCCGAGGTGAGGGAGTGGGGGGGGCAAGGGTGTAGTTGTTCTTGAGTAGTCTTGGAGATGGCTTGTGCTTAACCAAAGGGAATGGAGGGGCCACGTTCTTAAAACAGTGTGTTATCAAAAGGTCCCTCGCAGCGAGGTGTGGCTTTAGTTTGTAAAATCTTTGAGTTATCTCTTGATTCCTAAAGGTTATAATAACTCTTGTCGAAATTTGATTACTATGTAAAAAAAGGATATTTGTTATATCAGAATGAAAAAACTGAATTGGTAGAAATGGACTCAAGTAATCACAAAACTGAGCTTTGTTAGGATAATAGCCACGTCTTCTCAAAAAGTTAGGATAGTTGAGAAGAACCACTTTACTTTGTTCTAGAACTAAATTCCAGTTGTTCTTCGAATAAATGGGTTCTATTGCTCCTTCCTGTGTTAGTTTTTGTACTGCTGGATCTGAGGACGTTTTAGTGATTTGAATAAGAGGGCGGGTAGGTGAAATTGTTAACAAAGAATTCGAAGGAGAGGCACTAGAGGCCAAGGTCTGCAAGCGAGCCGGCAATTTTCTATCATGGGTTGAGATTTCCGTATGGGGAGAGGACTTGCTTGGAGAATAAGAAGGAGCACTGGCTAGTGCTTGTAAAATAGCAAATAGAGGTTTAAAATTTAATTTCTTATAATGAGGAAATTTAAAATTTTTGATATTCTTAGGTTTCCTGACTTCTTTCTTGCCTTTTTTACGTTTCTTCCGGTGGTCAAGTTGAGAAGCAGGCTTTCGTTGTTTTGTAGTCGCCTCCTCCCGTTGTTTATTATTATTATTGTCCCTTTTTTGATGGATCGAGTTACTTGTCAGTAGCGTTTTGGCTGTCAGTGCCAAAGTTTTCAATAAGTCATTACATTCAGCAAGGTAAGACTTCATTGAATTAAGTTCCTCCAAGACCATGAGAAATGGAGCTAAGGAGCTGGCAGATGGTAAGATGGGAGTGTCCTTGGCATTTTCCATAGACACAAGGGAGGCGGGGGGAGAGAAGGGGGGAGGCGTCGGAGATGAAGCAAAAGGATGTATAGGGAGACTTGTGTTATGTAACAAATTCGCCTCTGCTAATTCAACACTTAAAGGGATAGCGTAGAGATCCTCTTTCGGGGTAGGAAAGTTCTTAATAAAATCTACCGACCTATCCATGGTTGAGGGCAGAAACAAGGCAGAGTCAGATGTTGAAGAAAGTCTCTTCTCCTGGGTGGAAGATTCTGACGTAGGGGGGAAGGCATAGAGCACCAGACTACAGTTGTCTACAACCCAGAACAAAATGGGGTTGCGGGACACATGAACTGGACTCCCTTGTTGGAAGATGCACAGTTACCACAAAAGTACTGGGGAGAAGCTGGGGATACTGCCACCTACCTGCAGAACCGACTTCCTGCATCTGCAACCAACAAAACACCATTTGATCTATGGCATGATAGGACACCAAGCGTGTCTCACCTTCGTGTATTCTGGTGCAAGGCCTTTGTGCACATCCCGAAACAAAAGAGGTCAAAACTTGACAACACTGCCAAGGAAGTAATATTCATTAGATATTCTTCAACGCAGAAGGGATACTGAGTCATAGATCCCAAAACTGGCCAAGTTGGAGTGTAGAGAGCTGTCCACTTTGATGAAGGAAAGTGCACACACCAACCAGAAGGGGTGCCACACCAAACAGATGACAGCAAAAAGGAAGAAGAAGCTGAGTTATTCTTCCACCACAGAAGGTATAACAATAATATACCTGCAGAGGAAAGCAAGGAATCTGAGCCACAAGAGGCAACTGAGCCAGAACAGGCATCAGAGACAGAAGGGGTAGCCGAAGCGCCAGCAACCAGATGCTCTGAACGCACCAACAGAGGTGTACCACCAGAAAGACTTGCTTACCTCGTGAGAGATGAACTTCCAGAATCAGAGACCTGGAAAGAGATTGAAACTTTCCCCAAACCTGAAGCTGGAGGCAGGCACCTAAGGAAGAGCTGGGAGCTCTACACAAAAGTAAAACTTGGACACTGACCAAGCTTCCTCAAGAAAGGAAAACTGTAGGCTACGAGAGGAAATTCAAGAAAAAGCCAGATGCTAAAGGAAATATTGAGATACAAGACAAGCCATCAGAAAAAATCTGTATATCAATATTGTTACCAGGCCAGATGTGGTGGTAGAGTGGGATACTTGTGCTGAAAAACCAGCCCGTCAACCAAGAAGGAGTGGGAAGCACTCAAGGATGCATCAGACTCATGGAGTCAGAAGGGGTGAGTTCATGAACCAAGCACATAGACGTGAAGCACCATTTCATTAGAGATACCTACCACAGAGGACTACTCAAGATGGAGTATTGTCCAACAGAAGACATGACTGCAGACGCTCTCACGAAGGCATTGGGCAAAGTCAGACATTGCAAGCTGTGAGACAAGATGAACTTTGTGGGCTGAACCAAACACTTGTTGAGAAGGGGTGTTGGAAATGGGGCAAGAGCAACTCCTGCTTTGTTCTTTTGTTTATGTTCCAGAAGGGAGATAGAGTTAGGGTCCTCCAGATGGATAGGTTTGATTACCTTTACCTTTATTTCCTTCTGTCTTTAGACTGATATGTCTTAGGGAAGCTTATCTGCCCCTCCTCCTTCTGCCCTTTCCCTTCTTGTCTTCGACTGTCCGAGAGAGAGGAGACACCTTGTCTGTGCTTTCTCTCTCCTGAGCCGTGAGGGCAACTCCCAAGCCTGGGCGTTAGTTAGTTAAAACTAGGTATGCCTTTCTATCTACTATGTATTTCTATAAATAAAGTAGCTTTTCTTATTTTACTAAGTCCTAAGTCTCAGTGATCTCAATGCAGGGTAGAAGCCTGCTTTCTTAGGTAAACTCATACACTGGCACACACGCATTTCAGAACGTTGATGTTCTCTGCTAACATTTACACAAATTTACACAACAACCTGCCAATCATAGGGTCTTACTTGGTTGTTACTGGGGAAGATTTCTTTTAGATACTTGGGTCCCAAGCCATTTATGGCTTTATATACTAGTATTAACACCTTGAATTGAGTCCAATAGCTCACAGGCAGCCAGAACAGCATTTTCAGGTCTGGTGATGCATGGTCCCATTGGTTTGCTTCACTTACCAGTCTAGCAGTGGCATTCTGCACCAACTGGAGCCTCTGAACTGTCTTCAAGGGGAGCCCCACATACAGTGCATTGCAGTAGTCCAGACGGGAAGTCATCAGAACATGGACAACTGAGGCCAAGCTATCCTGGTCCAGGAACGGTCATAGCTGGTGAATCAGTCTAAGCCGGGAATAAGCACTCCTAGTCACAGAAGCCATTTGGGACTCTAGTGACAAGTTGGAATCCAGGCGTACTTCCAAACTATGAACCTTTTCTTTCAGGTGGAATACAACCTCTCCCAGAAGAGGTCATACACCTAATTCCCAGTCATGGGAACCACCCACCCATAGCAATTATGTCTTACCAGGATTCAGTCTCCATCAAGCCCATCACTGCCTCCAGGCACCAGTCCAACACCTTCACAGCCTCTCCTGATTCAGATGGAATGGAGACATAGAGCTGTGTGTCATCAGCATACTGATGACACCATGCTCCAGATCCCTGGATGATAGCTCCCAAGTTTTTCATATAGATTTTAAATGGCATAGGAGACAGAATGGATTCTTGTGGGACCCCAATGCTATGGAGCCAAGGAACAATCTCTTAGTACTGCTTTCTGGTAGCAGCCCTAGAGGTAGGAGTGGAACCACTATAATAAATCCTACCTTCTCCAGTTGCTCCAGAAGGGCACACTGGTCAATGGTGTCAAAAGCCACTGAGTGATCAAGGAGAACCAACAGGGTTGCATTACCCCGTCTCTCTTCTGATACAACTGATCAATCAGGACCACCATTCCAGCCAGACTGGAATGGATCTAGATAATTTGCTTCTTCTAGCCACAACCCTCTCAATCAACTTGCCCAGGAAGGGAATATTTGAGACTGAACTATAGTTTTCTAAAACCTCTGGCTCCAGGGAGGACCTCTTCAAGAGAGACTTCACCACCACCTCTTTCAAGGCAGTGGGCATAACTCCCTCCATAGCAAGGCATTGACCACTCCCTAGACCCATCCAGTCAATCCCCTCGTAATAGATTTTACCAATCATGATGAGCAGGGATCAAAATGTCACACACTCAGCCCCACGGCTGCAAGTGTCCTGTCTACATCTTCAGGCTGCAACAACGGAAACTAATCCCACAAACTGTAATTCAAGTGTGCTCCAGGGACCTCCAACAAGACTGAACCAATTGTGGCATCAGGTTCAGCACAGATCTCAATAATTTTGCCCTCAAAGTGTCTTTTATTGTCCTCCTCCCGCAGCATCCTGGGTCAATAGTGTCTGGTTACTGCAGTGGTGGGAATCCATGATTCCACCAATTGGCTCTGTCCACTGTGCCTTTTATGTGGTCCTTGACAGAGTTACCCCCAAGAGGATGTGGCCCTTAATAGGAAGAAAAAGGTTCCCCATTTCTCTTTTACTGGAATTCTTTGGATTTTGCTTTCTAAAATAAAGTGCCGCTCTTGCTCTGAACAGAAAAGACTAGACTTCTATTTTTTCAGTCTTGATGATCTTGCCTTTTTCATTTGAATAAATAAATTCAGAAATAGCAAGCAAATTAAGTCCCCTCCCCCCTCTTTCTGTGATATAATGCCGGTCCTTACTACACATCACTAAAATGAATATTTTAAGGTAATCCAAAGTCTGTTGCAGGCTTTTCCAAACTAAGCAGAAGTCTTGACTCCCCCCACCCCCTCGATAACAGGAGATTTTATCTAGTGCCAAAAGAAAGAAAGAAAAGGAAGCCAATTGGAATGTTCCCCTCTGCTGAGTATTATTGCTGTTGTAAAGATAATATTAATATACATTTGCAATGCTTTGTGGATCATTATCTGGCTGCCGACCAAACACAGGCATAAAACATTAACAACTAAAAAGGGAGTTATGGATTCCTTTGGGTTTATAATTTGTTGTTCATTACAGCCAGCCACCGAAGTAGTCCTGTGCTGATTCATAGAGAATAAAATAGATTTGGTTTAATAATATCTCCAGGTCTTTGAATAAATTATGAATGCATCTTGACTGCGAGAAGGAGACAGTGACATTATGAAACGGTAATGAACAGATCTTCAAGAGGAAAACAACCTCAGATGATCATCACCCATTCAAAACCTATTAAGCTCTGATGAAATGAAAAGAATTTCTCCCCCCCTCCCTTCCCCTGTGTAGATGTGCAACAAGTTGTAAGTTGTGGACTTTAATAATATATTTTCTTCACAAGCAATAACACAGCAATTAGGAAGTGCTCAGTGAGGTAGAAATAATGGTAACTGCGGTGCAGATTAGCTATGCTGAAGGGAGTTCGCAGACATACAGTAAAACAACATCTTCTGGGCTCTTCCTGTTGTATAATTTCTCCTTTTATTTACTTATCATCTCACTTAAAGAGGATTCCTGGCAGTAATGAGGCTACATACATGCACACCCAATCCCTAGCAAGGTGCTGCAAATGATATCAAAGATAAATCTAATGATTACCTGTTATAATGACAGTGCAATCTTGTCTTCACTCATGGGGAAATTGTGCTGTGGTGAGAAGCCCAAAGCTGGCGAGAGATTGCCGTTGCACAAATGTGTATTCATTATTTCTGAACCTACTTTGCCTTCGCCTGGCTGTTGATAGAAGATGGGTAATTTGGTTGAACAGGCGCCACTTAGACGAGAGTTCACAAACCTTTCGGCTTGGACAGCGATACACATAAGCAACACGGCAAATAAGAAAATAATGAGCTTGAAAACATGTGGGGCTCTTCTTTGGAAATTCTCCAGTATGGGCCTTGACTGCATGCATTTTTTTTAAAAAAAGAAAGCTCCATAATCTCAGCTGTCACATCACATCTCAAGCAGTGTAATTGCTTCATAAGTAAGCATCCCTAAATAACGTCCTAATGCAAGTTTCAGTACAAGAAGGTGTTTTTGAGTCCATCAGCCCTAACACAGGGAAATAGGTTTTGAATACTAGAGCCCCCCAAAGAGATTTAGGCTGCAATTCTACACATGAAGAGTAGCCAATGAGATGCTCTACAGATATTCAACTCCCATCAGCCCAAGTCAGCAGGGCCAACGGTTAGGAAAAATTGGATTTGTAGCTTAAAAGCATCGAAAGGGCACCATGTTGGCTACCCTTGCTATGCAAACTTACCTGGGGGTAAGTCCCATTGAGCACAGAGGGGCTTCTGAATGAATTTGTATAGGGTTACGCTGTTAATGATGACAATTTGGCTTTACAGAAGCAGCAAAACTTGCATTGACTTTGGTGAAAACAAGGCTAAAGATATATCGGCGGTTAGATAATTTTAGCATTGCACTTAATGGTCTTATATTGCCCTCACGTCCTTTAGATGGCAAGGTGTATTAATTAAAAATGTGACAAGCCAGCCTTGCTGTGCTAGGGGTCCCCCTGCTCACTGTGTTGAGTGGGAGCATCGACTTCTGTCCCAAATCCCTACCCTGCCACTACCAATGAACTGCATAAAGAAGGCTCACATCCTTCAAATAGTATATTGTCTTTGAGCAAATTTATCATTTTTGATTATTTGTTTGCTTAGTATAATCTGATCCGAAATCAAGAAAAAACAATGGCTTGGATCCTAGGATACTTCAACTTAAGGAAGTTCACAGAAGGTTGGCTTATTCAGATCATACATTGCTTCCTACTAAAAGACTCCTAAAGCAATTTAAAACCAAAGTAAAAAATACAATTAAAATAACTCAATCAGATTTAATAGAACAATGTTATATCATTGGTGTGGCTCAAGTACCCAGAAAAAAAAAATGCCTAGGGTCAAAATGATGACAAGGTTGGTGCCAGATGGGAGAACATTCCATAAAAGCTTCTCACATCCTTCGCTCCATTGCAACAAAAGACCAGTCTTAAAACATAGTAGACTGGAAGAGAGAAGACTTGAGTCCAGGGTACCAATGACATGCCTATGGAAATGTGTTCAGATTTTGCCTTTACCTTGTTCTAGGCTAATACTCTTTTTGAATGCTGGACCAGATGGACCTTTGGTCTGCTCCTTCAGGACAATTCTTAGATTCTTCGTGGAGCCAAAAATGATCAGCCGCTGAAACAAAGTATAAATGGGCATTCAGTGGTCCCATGAAAGAGCAGTCACTTGAGTCCACTAACTGCAATGTAAACCTGATATATCTTAGAGGAATACAAATTTTATTGATAAAAGTGTAGGCATTTTTCAAAATTGCCTTGCAAAATACACAGACCATTAAACTTCCTGCATCTGAATAAGCTAGAAATTCTACAACATGGATTTTATTAGTACTTAACTTCATTGTAACCTATCCCACTGTAACCATTTCAGACTTAAATTATTATTAATTTTAACAAATGCATAATATTAAATTAAATTCAGTAAATTCTACTTTGCTGAGGAAAGACAGGATGGTTCACCGCTGATGAGCAACTGAACCTTCCTTTAGACATTTCTGATTCTGACCCTGGGACCTATAAGTTAATATCATTACTACTAATGCTCTCTTTTTAGTCTGCTTTCCAGTAAACTAGATATATACTGCAGGGCTGGGTTGAAATGCCCCCTCTAACATTGCCACCCTGCTGCAATTTTTAAAGTTAGGGAGTCATTTCAGTGATTTTCAGGGGAACTCTGAGAAGTTTGCCCACCCGTGGTGATCCTGGTGGTAGCAATTGGGTGCTCTTGGGTTGCAGTCCCTCCTCCTTTATTTGTACCCACAAATCAGGGCAGGAAAAGTGAGGGCAGGAAGCGTGGCTCTCACTTTGATCTTTGTGCAGGTATCATCACCTTACAATTGGCTTTATGGCATCCTCACAGAGCTACATCAGGACTGCAAACTGGTAGTGACCATCTGAAAGGTGAGTGGTGTGTGTGTGTGTCCAACTCCACCCTTCCCAAGTGCCACCTTTAAGGAAAAATTATTTGTTCTTGAACTTTAGCACATTTTGAATATTCAGGCCCATTCACAACTATCCTGTCCATACAAAATATAGCCTCACCCAAATATTTCTGAAGGTATAATGGAAGGAGAGGATGTCTCTAGTCCCTGCTCTAAGATTTTGCCTCTCATGTAGAAGCTAACTGTCTCTGGGGAAGGGCCAGAGTTCAGTGGTATAGCATCTCCTTTGCAAGGAGAAGGTCCCCAGCTCAATCCATGGGGCCTTCAGGGCTGACAGAGATCTCTGTCTGAAAGCCTGGAGAGAAACTGCCAGGCAATGTTGACAATTCTGAGCGAAAGGTCTTAGTGGTAGAAGCAGCGATGGCCACTCACTTACACAGCTTTACAACCGGATTAGACAGATCCATGGAATAGAAGACTACCAATGGCTAGCCCTGATGGCTATGCTCTACTTCCACTGTGGGAGGCAGTATGCCTCTGAATGCCAGTTGCTGTCAGTCACAAGAAGGGAGAGCACTGTTGTGCTCAGGTTCTGCTTTTGGGCTTCCCATAGGCATCTGGTTGGCCACTGTGAGAACAGGATGCTGGGCTATGATGGGTCTTTGGCATGGATCAGCATGGCCCTCCTTCTGTTCTGATTATTATTTCCAGAATGGCCACTTAAAACTAAAGGGAAAGGTGTTTAAGAACCACAAATAGTCTGTTGTTTTTCACATTTAAGGATTTGTATTCAGTTAGTTTAGAACACTGGATACTTATATGAAAATGGAACATTTGACATTTATATGAATATGGTAATGAAAATAATAATAGATGTAACAGATGATGATGATGATTACCTAGACTTTTATTTACAATATTTTTATATTAACCAACAACAAAAGTTCTCTGAGTGGTTTACAGTAAAAATTAAAACCATCAAAAGAAATAAAACGCAACATAAACTCTGAACAAAAGAAAACCAGCAATGCCATAAAACTGCAGCAAAACTAGCGACAGTGAATCACATTAGTGCAGAAGATCTAAGACACAGAAATAAAAATTAAGATTGAAAGATTTAGGAAGATAATCTCTTCACCTAGTACCCAAAAGACCACAATATAGGTACCAGGTGAATGTCTATGGGGAAGGCATAACACAGTCAGAGTGCCATCACTGAAAAGTACTCTTTTTAATAGTTATTTATTTATTTATATATTGCATTTGTATACCGCCCCACAGCTGAAGCTCTCTGGGCAGTTTACAACAATCAAAAACATTAAAAACAAATATACAAATTTAAAACACATATTTAAAAAGCAATTTAAAAACAATATAGCTATAGTGATGAAGATGAGTCCTCATCCTCACAATATTAGTGTCTTTCTGGTGCTCTATGGTAGTGAATGACCTTTCTTGTAATGTCTAATATCAAGTTTGATATCACTCTCTTGGCATCTGGTGTGGACTGCCTTCAAGTTGATCCTGACTTATGGCGACCCTATGAATAGGGTTTTCATGGTGAGCGGTATTCAGAGGGGGTTTACCATTGCCTCCCTCTGAGGCTAGTCCTCCCCAGCTGGCTAGGGCCTGCTCAGCTTGCCACAGCTGCACAAGCCAGCCCCTTCCTTCTCTGCAACTGCCAGCCGGGGGCAACTGGGCTCCTTGGGACTATGCAGCTTGCCCACAGCTGCACAGGTGGCAGGGCACATAACCCCTGAGCCACTCGCTGTGGGGGTGATCTTTAGCTGGCCCTTGACACCCGGGAGACACGAGCAGGGATTTGAACTCCCAGACTCTGGACTCCCAGCCAGGCTCTCCTCCCCACTGTGCTATACCAGCTGTGTCACAATACAACATCCCTCTTAGGATGACTGTGGGTTATTTTGTTACCTTCTCTTGCAGCGTGTGGCTTGACTTGCTTGCTTGAGCCATCCAGATCTCTTTGCCCTACAGGCACTTTCCCAGTGGAAGCTGCTCTATTAGGGCAAATGGGACACTGCCCCATCAACCTCAGTCTGCCCCAGCCAGTCCACACCTGCCTGCCTTCTTACTTACAGAACGCCGGTGGCAGAAATCTCGTGCTGAAGACGATCGGACACTGGTCAGAGCAGCAATAGCGGCCTACCAGCGGGCAACAAAGGCAGCAAAGAGGCAATTCTTTGCTGCCTCTATTGCGTCAGCAGAGTGTTGTCCCAGGAGGTTGTTCCAAGTGGTCCGAAGCCTGGTCGGTCCAGTTGCTCAGGAACCGATGGAACATTCAATAGCCTCCTGTGACACATTTGCGAAACATTTTGCCGATAAAATTGATCGCCTGAAGGACATGATTCCGTGCGCCGTGGTTACAAATAGTGGTCCAGAGGCGGCCAGTTGCATTCCGGTCTGCTGGGATCGGTTTCAGCCTCTTCTCTCTGATGAAGTGGACAAGGTGTTCTCTACTGTGAAGCCAACCACTTTTTTGCTTGACCCTTGCCCTTCATGGCTTGTTATGAGCTGTAAGGAAAGGCTGGGCAAGGGGATCAAAGCAGTGGTAAATGCATCCTTGGAAGAGGGTGCAATGCCATTAGCTCTCAAGGAGGCAGTGATAAAACCTATTTTGAAAAAGTCCTCCTTGGATCCCCAAGAGTTGAACAACTTTCACCCAGTCTCCAATTTACCATTTTTGGGCAAGGTGATAGAACGAGTGGTGGCTAAACGATTACAGACACACTTGGAGGAAGCAGATTATTTAGATCCTTTCCAGTCGGGCTTCAGGACTGGACACGGAACTGAAACAGCCTTGGTCGCTCTGGTGGATGATATGAGGAGGGCGTTGGATAGGGGAGAGTATACGTTCCTCGTCCTCCTGGATCTCTCAGCGGCTTTCGATACCGTTGACCATGGTATCCTTTTAAACCGCTTGGAGGGACTGGGAATAGGGGGCACTGTTTTACAGTGGTTCCGTTCCTATCTCTCTGGCAGATATCAACGGGTAGCATTGGGAGATGAGGTTTCAGACACTTGGCCTCTCAACTGTGGAGTGCCACAGGGTTCTATCCTCTCTCCCATGCTATTCAACATCTATATGAAACCGCTGGGAGCTATCATCAGGAGTTTTGGGCTGCAGTGTCACCAATATGCGGATGACACTCAGCTCTATCTCTCATTTAAGTCCTCACCAGAGTTGGCTGTGAATACCTTGTCCAATTGCCTGGAGTCCGTAAGTGGATGGATGGGAGAGAACAGACTGAAGCTAAATCCTGACAAGACCGAGGTGTTGCTAGTGGGGGATAAGAGAAGATTGGGAAATTTTGACTTGGTCCTTAATGGGGTGAGATTACCCATAAAGGACCAGGTTCGCAGCCTAGGGGTCATCCTTGACTCCCAGCTGTCCATGGAAGCTCAAGTTTCATCAGTGAGCCGGGCAGCTTGGTACCAATTACATCTGGTACAGAGACTGCGTCCCTACCTCCCTGTACATCTTCTCCCACGAGTGATACATGCCCTGGTCTCCTCTTGCTTAGACTACTGTAATGCCCTCTACATGGGGTTACCCTTGAAGACGGTCCGGAAACTACAGTTGGTACAAAATACGGCAGCACGCTTGATAAAGCAGAGCCGCCGCCGGGATCATATTACCCCAGTGTTGGTGGATCTGCACTGGTTACCAATTGTGTTCCGGGCCCAATTTAAGGTGTTGGTATTAACCTTTAAAACCCTATACGGTTTTGGCCCAGTTTACCTGAAGGAACGCCTCCAGTATCACCAAGCATGCCGCCAAACAAGATCAGCCTCACAAGGCCTTCTCTCGGTCCCACCGGTGAAAACTGCTAGGCTGGTGCGGACCAGAGAGAGGGCTTTTTCGATCATGGCCCCCACCCTCTGGAACTCGCTCCCTTTTGACCTCCGTCATGCCTCCTCCCTGACGGTCTTTCGCCGAACCCTAAAGACCTGGTTATTCAGGCAGGCCTATGGGATTCTTGGGGTGGGCTAGGTTTTATATTATATTAATTGTAGATGGATTGATGTTTATGTTTGATTGCTCATTGTATATTGTTTTATATTGTATTTTTGCTGTAAGTCGCCCAGAGTGTCCGTTAAGTCGGACAGATGGGCGACTAACAAGTAAAATTTATTATTATTATTATTATTATTATTATACAACCCGCCCACTGGCTGTCAGCTTCCTCCTCCTCCACATTCTCAGTCTTGCCATTGTAGAACTTAGCAGGGAGGAGAATGGGGGCAAACCAAGAATGAGTTGGCTCTGCCTGTCATTGACTCTGGCTCCACCTGTGACTCTAATAGGTCCACCTACTCTGGCTCCACCTGTGGCCCTTGCCTACCACCCTACCAGTCTGAATGAGCACCAGCCACCACTGCATTGTCTATGGCCTTGGCTCAGAGCCTGGAAAAGTTACTTTTTTGAACTACAACTCCCATCAGCCCAATCCAGTGGCCATCCTGGTTGGGGCTGATGGGAGTTGTAGTTTAAAAAAAAACTTTTCCAAGCTCTGCCTTGGCTACAAGGTGAAGTGATTGTGTGTGGATGGCCCTGCCTTGTGGCAAGGAGACAGATTTCCTGGGCTCTTAATCCTTCTCCAAATTTCAAAATTTGTCATTTTATGGCTTGTCGTAGAATCATAGAGATGGAGGAGGCCTATAAGGCCATTGAGTCCAACCCCTGCTCAATGCAGGAATCCAAATTAAAGCATACCCGGCAGGTGGCTGTCTAGCTGCCTCTTGAATACTTCCAGTATTGGAGAGCCCACCACCTTCCACGGTAACTGGTTCCATTGTCATACCATTCCAACAGTTAGGGAGTTTTTCCTGATGTTCAGTTGAAATTGGGCTTCCTGTAACTTGAGCCCATTATTCCGTGTCCTGCACTCTGGGATGATCGAGAAGAGATCCTGGCCCTCCTTAATGTAGCAACCTTTCAAGTACTTGAAGAGTGCTATCATATCTCCCCTCAGTCTTCCCCTCTCCAGGCTAAACATGCCTAGTTCATTAAGCCTTTCCTCATAAGGCTTTGTTTCCAGTCCCCTGATCATCCTTGTTGCCCTCCTTTGAACCCATTCCAGTTTGTCTACATCCTTCTTAAAGTGTGGTGTCCATAACTAGATGTAGTACTCAAGATGAGGCCTAACCAGTGCCAAATAGAGGGGAACCAATACTTCATGCGATTTGGAAACTATACTTCTGTTAATGCAGGCTAAAATAGCATTTGCCTTTTTTGCAGCCACATCATACTGTTGGCTCATGTTCAGCTTGTGATCAACAACAATCCCAAGCTCCTTCTCACATGTAGTATTGCTGAGCCAAGTATCCGCCATTGTGTAACTGTGCATTTGGTTTCTTTTTCCTGGGTATAGAACTTTGCACTTGTTCTTGTTAAATTCCATGCTGTGGTTTTCAGCCCAATGTTTCACCCTATCAAGATCACTTTGAATTTTGTTTGTCTTCCAAGGTATTAGCTATCCCTCCCAATTTTGTATCATCTGCAAATTCAGTAAGCATTCCCTGCTCCTCCTCACCCAACTCATTAAGAAAAATGTTGAAGAGCACTGGGCTCAGGGCTGAGCCCTGTGGTACCGCGCTCATTATCTCCGCCCAGTTTGAGAAGGAACCATTGATAAACACTCTTTGAGTATGATTTTGCAGCCAACTGTGGATCCACCTGATAATTGTTCCATCCAGCCCACATTTAGCTAGCTTGCTAATCAGAATATCATGGGGCATTTTGTCAAAAGCTTTGCTGAAGCCATGATATATTAGGTCCACAGCATTCCCACAGTCTACCAGGGAGGTTACCCAATCAAATAACAAGATAAGATTAGTCTGACAAGCTTTGTTCTTGATAAATCCATGTTGGCTTCTACTAATCACTGCATTATTTTCAAGGTGCTTTATAATCTGCTCCATAATTTTCCTAGGGATTGATGTCAGGCTGACTGGTCTGTAGTTCCCAGGTTCCTCCTTTTTGCCTTTTTTGAAGATTGGGACAACATTAGCCCTCCTCCAATCATCTGGCACTTCACCTATCCTCCACGATTTCACAGAGATGAAAGGCAGTGCTTCAGAGATCCAGATACCCTCAGTGGAGCTACCAAGCTCATCTTCCTGTATTTCTGTGCAGGCATATGTATTTTTAACATAGAGTGTGACTCCACCTCCCTTTCTAGTCCTTCTGTTCTTTTTAAACAGGTTATATCTTCAGTTGCTGTGTTCCAGTCATGGGAGTCATCCCACCAAGTTTCAGTTATATCTATCAAGTTGTATTTACTCTCCAGTATGAAGAGTTCAAGTTCGTCCTGTTTGTTTCCCATACTCTGGGCATTAGTATACAGACATTGAAGACCATGTGATTTATGGCCTGGCTTATTTCCTACATTTTTATGAAGGCTATTACTGAAGCCCATTAGAGCCATTCCCTCAGTTCCTCTTACTGTTCATAAGCCTTTGTTAGTTGTTACTGTCAGGTTTACGTCTCCCTCCCCCTTAGGATTCAATTTAAAGCTCTCCTGATGAATTTCTCCATGCTGTGGCCAAACACATTCTTCCCAGTCCTTGTGAGGTGCAACCCATCACTTGCCAGCAGTCCATCTTCCAGGAAGCATAGCCCATGGTCCCAGAATCCAAATCTCTCATGTCGGCACCAACTTCGTAGTCAGTCATTCACCTGGAGTTTTTTTCTTTCCCTTTTCACACCTCTTCTAAGTACCAGAAGGATGGGCGAGAAAACTATCTGAGCCCCAAAGTCCTTGAGTTTCCTTCCCAGAGCTTCAAAGTCTGATGTGATTTCTTTGTAGCCCCATTTGGCAGTATCATTGGTTCCCACATGGATGAGAAGAAAGAGATATCTTTCTTTATGAGCGATGACAACCCTTCTGTTATGTCTCTTATCCATCCTCCAGGGACGCAGCATACCTGGTGGTCCATGGATCTTCTCAGCATACTTGGGTGTCAATCCCATACAGAGGGCAGTCTCCCAGCACTACTACTCTTAGCGTCTTTTTCTCTTGGGGCGTGGTTGCCTCTGCTTGCCTGAGCTTCAGTCTCTCACTCGCTGTTGCGTGGGGTCTCCTGTAATTCTTCCCCTGCAGACTGTCCTCTAGTCTCATCCTCAAGTGCCTGGAAGCGGTTTTGTAGTTCCACCGGTGATGGGTGTCTTCTCACTCTTCTGCTCCTGTCACCCTTTTCCAAGGAGTTTCCTCCACTTCATTGTTGCTCTTCACAACAGTCTCCTCTTCTGCTTCAACATGCTGCTGTTCTTCCACCTCCTGTACTTCTCTTTGCTGCTGTTGTTCCAGTGTTCTATCCAAGAACTCTTCATCTTCTCTTATACTCTTCAATGTGGCCACCCGCTATTCCAGTCCCCTCACTTTTTCTTCCAACAGCACCATTAGCTTGCACTAGTTGCACATGTATTCTGTGTTGTTCTCAGGCAAGAAAACAAACGTTGTACACACCTTGCAGGTCACCACCACTGGATTGTTCTTCCCATCCATAGTCTCTACTGCCTTTCTTCCTTTCTTCCTGCTTGTATTAGAATGGCCTGTGCTTTGTCCTGATCTCCTTCAGGATAAATAGGAGAGTCCCACTGGTATGTGGTGCGCAGTACAAGGAGGAACTTTTTTAGGGACCTCCCCCTTGACCTCCTCTGCCAAACCCCTGTTAGCTCTCCCTGTTTGCTCACTCTGTTTGCTTGCTCTCTAAAAGTTGGCTTGTTTGTCTCCTCTGGACCAGCTGACAGAGTGCCCTCTGCTCTGCTCAGTTAGGAGTCAGGAAACAGAATCATGCACCATCCCATCTCATCCCACCCAGGGGTGTCACTACTGGGGTGAGGAGGGTGCGGACCACACCCAGGTGACACCATGAGGGGGGTGACACCCAGAGCCACCCCGCCCAGCACCGTTGCCCGGCAAAGGAGCTGAGAAGTGCTCCGGGTCGGCACAGCCAACTCCTCCTTGGAGGCGGGCGGGCGAGACTGACAGCAGGCACCCGCTTGCTGGCGGTGAAGCTGGGACGGGCCTTCCTCTGTCAGCCTGGAGCATGTGGTGAGTGCGTGTGCGTGCACACGCAAGGCCAGCCACCCCATCCATGCACCTGGGAGGGCACACGCCGGAAGTCCGCACCCCCCCACACTCCTGCTAGTGACGCCGCTGATCCCACCCCCAATCATCCTATGGCTAGATATCCTCATGCCCCACTTCTATTGCTCCTGCCATTGGAATAAATTGCATTTTGTACTGTATATTGCAACTAGATCAATGAATTTACAAGCTGCTCAATCTTGGCAACATCCTGGCATCAGAAGAGCAAAAGAGCCAATGACCTTGCAAGTCATCTCTATCTGTAATTTGTTTCTCCTGAGAGTCAGAGATTCATGCAGATTTCATGCATCCTTTCTGGATGAAATTATTTGCTTGTGTAATTTTTTAAAAACAGAAAATGCAGTCTCTTGTTTCTTTTTTCTTTTCAAAATTAACTGTAAGTCTTCAGGCACCAGTAGATGTATCAACTGTATGACTCTAAACATTCATTTTAAGAAAGAAAATAGCAATTATTAAAATCCTCTTCCAACATATAAATCACTCTAGGTAGTTATTACACTGAAAGTGTTCCATTATACTTTAAAAAAATATTAATTCTTAATTGCTTTGATTCCCCCCTGTCTGAAGATATAATTGGAAACAATATTTTTTCCTCTTGTTCTAATTAAAATATTTTAATAAATGTTTATTTAGATACTATGTCATGGAAGGTTGAAGCCCTGGCTGCCTAATGTAATGTAAAATCAATTAGGGACAGAAAAATATCTATTTTTAATTTGCCCGTGTTAGATATATGGTTGATACCATTTGGGGGGGAAGGAGGGAAGGAAAGAGGAAGGATCTCTGTATAAATCTTTCTATAAAAATTTCTAATGATTTCTATTAATTTTCAACATACTGCGCCATTTGCCTATTTGTATATTCAAAGGTAATCTATTTCTCCTTTAAGGCTGCTTGCGAATTGCCTTGTGATACTCATTTGCTGCTTTGTCTTCTATCAAGGGTTAGAATGAAATCTGCAACATGCATCAGATACTCTGTGTTCATTTTTCTTATGCAATGTCTAGCATGCAAACATTGCAGCATATTTTAGGCTGTGTATGTATAAGTCATGTAACGAAGCAAGTACAAAAACAATGCAAAGATTTGAACATTGCATGGCAATTAATAACATTTCTTCCAGCATAAATACACCCCCCCCTCATAAATCATTTCCAGCCTGTCAAAATGGATCTGTGCTGGCAAAGAAACAAGGGTAACGTTTTAATTTTCCCCATCTGGCAAGATATTCTCCTGTTGGGTTCTCTCTCCCCTCCCTTCTCCAGTTATTGAATTTATATGAGCACCTACATATTGTAGAAGTAATAAAAAAGGCTGTGGGTGAAGAAGAGAACAATGCTCAAGTGTTACAGAACAGCATCTTCCGAATGACTTAGAGCAGCCTATGACGTATAGGACAGGTTGTGCTCAATTTGCACATGTATGTAAGAAGTGACTATTGATGCAGTATGTGGCCGAACTGTGTACGACTGAATGTGTCTCATGCTTCCCAAAAAATTGTGCCCTTATTTTTCTCCACCATGCACTAAAGATGCCAGTTTCCCTGAGTTCTGTCTCTGTCACACCCTGTTGTGACCAAGGAATATAGCCCAGGGTGGGGCTCAATGAACTGAAGAGACAAGGTTGGCTAGACCGGCCTTGGTTTTTAGTTCTGTGAGGCTGCAATCTGGGACAAAGTTCGAGGGCCAACCTTCTCCTCACACGCTGCTGCCAAGGTACTCAGCAATATCTCAGCCCTCAATTCACGCGTCTGTCTTTGAAATATTACTGATGTTACAGATTTCTCAGTTTAGGTGTCAGTTGGGAGAATTCAGATAGATAGGTGGATAGATAGACAGAAATAATGCAAATGCTCTCCCAGGCATTTCAGTCCTTAAAATCCACCATCATTGCTGTTACTGTATGGAGGTTTCCTGCCGCAGTCGTTCTATGTGGAGTTGCCCCCACTGTAGCCTACCTTATAAGGCTGTGTTTATTCATTTTATATAAGGTACTTACATGCCACCTTTCAGGATAAAACCCTTCCTAGGCAGCTTACAAAAGATAATTCAAACCATAAAGCAAATTTTAAAATATTATTATTAAAACTACCCAGTTGCAAAAGCTAAAAACTGCAGTTTCATGCAGTTTAAAACACAGCTCACAACAATTTAACAGAATGCAGATTAAAAAAAAATTTTTTTAAGTGTCTGTTCAAAAACTAAAAAAAGATGGGGCCATTCACTTCTCTGGGGAGAAAGTTCCAAAGATATGGGACCACTACTGAAAGGGCTCTGTCTCTAGAGCCCCCAAGTCTGATGGATCTTAACAGTGGATCTGTAAGAAGGACCTCAGGGGCTGATTTGGACCGATTTGTATGGGTGCAGGTGGTCCTTTGAATAATCTGGGCCCAAACCATTTGGGGTTTTAAAGGTCAACACTGGCACTTTACAATGAGCCTGGGAATGAATAGGATTATTGAGCTAATATATATGAAATGCTTTGAACACTTGAAAATGTTACATAAATGTTAAGTTGTACAAACATTTTTAGGGCACTTTTCAAATGAGATTTCTCATATTTTAGTAAATAGGACATCTGTTCTAAGGCAATATTAGATCTGGGTGATTTGTTTTAACTTGTATGTTCTTAGCTCTAATATATATGAGATTATTGGTATTCCTGTATTCAAATTCTTAAAGCAAATTTCAGACAAATGCAAATTTAACCAACAGAGCCACAAACTTGACAGAATAAGGGTGAGGATGTATGAGAATCACCCTGACCAACCTTTAACAAAACTCCAATAGAGGTTGTTATATAAAAGAAGGATTTTTGTTTGTTTGTTGTTACATGTCCTGAACTTTAGTTCCACATCTTGAACTTTATTCAAACTACTCGGAGTTTTAATTTAGTCAAATTCAGTAAAATGTCAAGCCAGTGCTGTTTATCCTGTGGATTACATTTATTGCTCACTGCAGAATTAGCTAACATTTTGATTTCTAATTTTGCTTTGTTTTGTTTATCCATGTGGCAAGACGCTTTGCTTGTTATCCTCTGACCAACAACCAGTTGGAAATTCAGTTTCTAATGTTCATAAGCATTTGGAACAAAAAGAGTTCTTTGTGTGTACATGGCGTGTCTCAAACTGCCTTTTCTATTTCTCTTTTGATGCAAGAGTATTTGGTGTAAAAGAGCTGGATAAGAATGTGAGCTGCTTTATTCTCCATCTCGGTACCTTCATTTATCAGGCGCTAGCTGTGAACAGGTCTGCTGTCCTTTTATTTTGTTTATTTATATATTACATTTATATCCCACCTTTCCTCCTAGGAGCTCAAGGTGGCATACAAACATGGTTCTTCATTTTTTAATTTTATCCTCACAACAACCCTGTGAGGTAGGTTAGGCCAGGGCTGGTGTCAGGCATGAAAGGGCCCTAGCACACCAACCCCCCCCCCCCCACACACACAGTCAGCATGGGCTTAAATAGGCCTGGCTGCTCCACCTTCTGTGTTGCCACATCAGTGGGCAGCCAGGTTGAGCAGGGGCCTAAGGGCCCCGCCTAAATCTATAGGCTGGGGCTGGGAGGGTGGAGCTCTGCAATCCGTGCCAGCATCAGGTCATGGGGTGTAATTTGCGGCGCATGTCACCCCCTTACTCCAGGCTGCAAAACAGCTGAGGACTGCTCTGGGTCCCCTAGATTAGCTTGCTGCCTTTAGGAGTCACATCGCCAGTAGTGAAGTAAAACTCAGCTGCCAGTCCAGTCATCTTCTGTATGTCCAGTGGAGGAAATGCAACACATCTTGTCCTTTACCATAGTCAGCACAATGTCTTCGACTGCCCTTGCTGTGAACCTTGAGGCAGGAAGTTCCTGGTTCCAACATCATAGCAGCCAGGATCTCACTAAAAACTCACTCAGCCTTCCATTCATCCATTCAAATGGATGTGAATAACACATTTCACAAGTTTGTAGGGGTTGAAAGATCTGTCAGTTTCAGTTCTCTCAGTTTCTCATTTTTCCAATCTTAAATTCAGTTCTGGAGCAATTCAGAATTTTTTTTTAAAACTCGTCAAGAATGTTCATCAGCATTTTAGTGTAAATTTCTCCTACAAAACACATTTTGTATGCAATTTTTTTGAAGCAATTTCTCCTATAAAGCATGTTTGTATGCTATTTCCCCCTAATATATGCATTTTTTTGGAAAGTTTGGTTGGATAACTGGCATGGATTTTGAAGGATGGTTGTGTTTTGGTACTCATAGTTTTTTTTGAAAGGGTGAATGTGATGAATTCAGTTTTAAACATAAACTGAACCGAATTTCTCCCTCATCCCTACAGGATTGTTATAAGGATGGCTAAAAATGTAGGTAAAGAGTATTTGAAACACTGTAGAAATGCTATCTGACTTTCTGGTCAGTATGTTAATAAACTTTTCTTACAAAGTTTGTTCCCTTCATATATGAAAGTCTAATAGGATATCTGGTTGATCTTGGTTCCTTGTTCCTCTACAGACAGCCCGAAGGCCACACTTAGTGACTTCAACTGGCCGACTAAAACGACCAACTCTAAAATGACCAGGTACAAACCCTGGTATCTGGGAAGGATCTGAGGGCGGAGCCCTGGGATTCCATGTGGGCCCTGTACTAAAGTTGTTGATTACCTCCTGCATTCCCCCCCCCAACTGGTTGGTTGGCCCACTGAGCCTCTTCCTGTGCCTCACATTACCACTAAGCAATGGCCACTCCTGGCAGCCATTGACACTTTATTCTTATCTTCTACGTTTCCAGTATCATCAGTGGTGCAGTGATGTAGTTTAGAATCTGGATGTAATAATGGTCTTATAGCACCCACCCACCCTTTGAGATGTTAATGTGCAGGTCTGGCTCCAGATTAGTGGGCCTTTCAGCAACGGAGTAACATTGAGGCCTCCTTTAGAAACACTCCATCAGTACTTCTTTGAGGGATGTGCTAGAATTTTGCCCACTTTGGAGTTGGTACCAAATTTTCCATTAATTCACTGATTGTCTATCCTTGCAGATTTCTTTTTTATGTAGTGATTATGTAATGATTTGTCATGGTGATTTTCAAAAACTTTAAAAAAAACCTGCCTCCAAAATATCAATATTAAAACCAATAATTGTATTGATATTTCCTTTCATTTATAAATTTTTCCTTTCAAAATATTGATATTTCCTTTAAAATTATTGATATTTCCTTTCAAAATATTGATACTAATATCAGCATTTTTCTGAGTGAAAAAATAGATCGGTAAAAGCAGCAGCTAGTGGACAAAGAACTAATTCGAATCAATCCCAGCCTGTTAGGTCGACGGAATGCTTTTGAACTGACACTGGCCAACAGATCCCACCCCTGACTTCTTCCAATTTGTTTTTACCCCCACCCCTTGCTCACTTACTCTGCTGAGAGGATCCCCAGAATCTTATCCCCAAGTCCTGCCCTGATGGTACCAGTGAGGATCATAAATGTAAAAATAATTCAGAGAGGTAGCCTTGTTAATCTGCTTAAGCAAAAACAAAAGGACTCTTATGGCACCTTAAGCCCAACAATGTATTATGACAAACTTTCATGGACTAGAGTCTTCTTCATCAAATACACAAACTTGACAGGTATGTTGACATGTGGGGTAAGGGGCGTGTAGATATGTAAAGGCTGGAGTTAAATGGCAATGAAATTCCAAAGTACAGGGTGGTATTCAATGTTAATCCTACTCAGAGTAAACCCATGTAAGTGAATAGACATGACTAATTTAGGTTTATTAATTTCAATGGGACTACTCTGAACAGAGGAGTGGAGACAACTCTCTGACTAAAAACTCTCCTACTTGAACCTCCTGTTTTAATGGTTTGAATTGTTTTTTTTAACTCTTTGAATTGTGCTGTTTGAACTGGCCTGCTTTATTGTAGATTTTAATTGCGGATGTTTATTTGAATGTTTTGATGGCATTGTTTTCTTTTTCTGCATTTTAATAATGTGTCTTTTTGTAATTGGTTTTATACTTATAAACAACTAGAAGCCACTTTGGCAATTAAGTGGAATGAATGAATGAATAAAGATAGCTATAATGATAACAACAACAACAATAATCAAATGGGGATAAGTTGTAGTTGCCAACAACTATATCATGAACATACACTTGTTATGGAAGCAGGACTGGCTGTGATTTCAGTATGCTGTCTGCGGCAAACTCAGATTTGCTGAGTTTAAGGCCTTGAAAGGGAATTCTGTAAGGAGTTGCTGGAAGAACAAGTGGCTCAATTTGTTTTGATTGTCGATGGGCAGAGCAGCCCATCAGGCTCTGGTGCCAAGGCAAAAGAATAGGGTGATGATGGGGTGCATGCAGCAGCACTCATGTTAAAATTATTCTTAATGGCCCTTTTGCCCGCAACCATAGGGTAGCAGTGGGAGGCATACCTCAATGAACAAGAATCTTTACACAGTCGCTAAGCAAATACATGAGTGGTGTGTGTGGCTGGAGAGGTCGAACGTAACGCACGTGTAGAAGGGGGGACAAATTAAAATAGCTGGAGAAACGCTCAGCTGCAGCTTTGTTCTCTAGAAGTCTCATTGTGACAAATTGAACACATTTCTGTAGTTTTTTTTGTGTGAATGTGTGGAATGGATTGTGGTTTGGGCACAGCTTTTTCCTGATTTCAGGCCAATTTTAAGACAGGTGTGAGGGTTTTTGTTTTGCTTTTCCTGTTAGATTAACAACTCTTCCTGCAGTTTCTCTAAGGTTTTGCATTTGATGTGATATGATTTGTTCTCCTGTTCTTAGTTTGAATATGCTTCTTATCACTGTTGCTGCTAACACTGTACAATATTTGTTAATGTAGTACATTTCAACATCAGCAGATGGGGCCCTTGTTTCCCTTGAAGAAGGGTAGGCAGGCCTGTGCAGCCATAATCTTTCTGGCAAAAATGGTGTGTGTTGGTTTTTCTTTTTAAAAAAACATTTTACAGCATCTTAAATTAATACTCGATTTATAACAGATATGGAAATGTGGAATATGGAAACTGTAGAGGGAGAGTAACAAGTTGTACGAAAAACTCCATTCTCCGCACAGAGTTGTCTAGGCTTAGAAATCCAGTGCCCAATTGCATGGCGTGAGTCTCCTCCTGACATTTTTGATAACTTTATATAGTTACTAGGGGCTGCATCCCTTGCTTGCTTCGCTCACCAGCCCTGCCTACCATTGCCAGAGCTGTCCTCACTTCTCTGTTCTCTCCTGCGGGCCACCAGAGCTGCCCTTCCTTCCCTCCCCCCCCACAGGCCTCAAGAGCTGCCCTCCCTTCTCTCCCAGCCTCTCCTGGCCAGTCTTGGCTGCTTGGCACAGCTGAGCTGCTGCCACCACCACCATCGCCGCCATTTGCCTCTCCTGCCTCGTTTCTTGTCTGGGCTGCAGCCTCTGCTGCCAGCCCCCCACCCAGGCTTCAGCTGCAGCAGCCACCAGTCACTCACCCTGTCACCCAGCCTTCTGTTTGGGCGGTTCTTGCCCCGTGCCCTCTGGTGATGATGCCCTCCCTTCTCCCCCAACCTGTCTCGGCTACTCGGTAAGTTGCAGCTGCCGCCATCACTGCCAAACTCTTCTGCCTGGTCTTTTGCCTGGGCTGCAACTGCTGTGGCAGGTCTCCCACCTGGCCTTGCCCAGCCAGCCTTGGCTGCCTGGTAAGCCGCTGCTGCTGAGCTGCTGCTGCCGCCACCCTCTTCTGCCCAGCCTCTCGCTTGGGCGGCAGCCTCTATTACCAACCTCCCACGGCTCCCACCTGGGCTGCACCTGCAGCAACCACAGGTTGCCCAGCCTGGCACCCATCCTTCTGTTTAGGCTGCACTTGCTGGCTTGCCCCACCCTCGTCGTTACCCTGTGATATTGTGACGGCATGGGGGCTTCCATTTATATACAGAGAGAGACAAGGATGACTCATGGAAGAAATCAGATGTTATTTTAAGTTTGTCAGATTACATCTGAGAACATTCTTATCCCTCCAACTCTCCTGATGCAGCAGAAGACAAAGCATCGACTACTTCTCAGTTCTGTCATGTGCCCCTTCCTCTGCACCACAGCAGAGGGGGAGCAAGATGGAGAGCAAGATGGAGAGCAGGCCTGAGAGGGGAGCAGTCGGACATATTATTGCTGCCTCATTTTATACTGCATTTGAGGATTAAATGTGTATTCTCCAGGTTAGCACATGAAAAAGGTAAAGGTGTCCCCACACTTATAGTGCAAGTCATTTCCGACTCTTAGGGTGACGTCTTGTGACATTTACTAGGCAGACCGTATATATGGGGTGGGATTGCCAGTTCCTTCCCCGGCCTTTCTTTACCCCCCAGCATATGCCGGGTACTCATTTTACCAACCACGGATGGATGGAAGGCTGAGTGGACCTCGACCCCTTTTACCGGAGATTCAACTTCCTCCTTTCGTTGGAATCGAACTCCGGCTGTGAGCAGAGCTTCGGCTGCGTTACCGCTGCTTACCACTCTGCGCCACGGATATTCAGAAGGAGAATTCACCTGCAAATTCTAAACTACTAGTATGAAATATTGTTAGATATCAGGCCCCTCTTGAGAATCACATGTGTCAAGAAGTCATGTTACGGTCACTGAAAAGGATGAAGTATGTAGCGCCAAGATCTGTGGAAGGGCCTTTTCGGTGGTGGTTCCACATCCATGGAATGCTCTCCTCATGCAGATGTGTTTAGCCACATCATTGTTTTCTTTGAAGATTGACCTTTTATGGCAGGATTTTGGATGAGGGTAACTGTGACTGAAATAATTTATGAATAATTTGATACTGCTTATTATAAATAGTATTTATATAATTGTTTATTATATAATTGCATTATGAATTGCTTACTATGAATTGTATTTATATAATTGTTTTAATTTTTTGTATTATATGGATATTATGCTATTGGCCAGGATCTCTTCTTGATCATCCCAGAGTGCAGGATATGGAATAATGGGCTCAAGTTACAGGAAGCCAGATTTCGTATGAACATCAGGAAAAATGTCCTACTGTTAGGGCGGTATGACAATGGAACCAATTACCTCAGGAGGTAGTGGGCTGTCCAACACGGGAGGCACTCAAGAGGCAGATGGACAGTCATCTGTTAGGTATGCTGTAACATGGATTGAGCAGGGGGGTTGAACTCTATGGCCTTGTACATCCCTTCAAACTCTAGTATTCTATGTTTCTATGTATGTTATGTTGTTTATTTTGTTACTATGTTGTGAATTACCATCCTGTGTTCTTTTGACAAAGGGCGCCATATGCATTTCTTGAATAGACAGATAGATGAATGAATAAATAAACAATCTGTGGTCAGGTGGCCCCAGTATATAGCTAAGGGATAGGAAACCTGCGTCTCTCCAGATGCTGTTCACATTAACAAGAGTCAGGGCTGATGTAGCCCTGCAACATCTGGAGAGCCACAGGTTCCTGACCCCTGGTGTGGCTGTGGCACAGGAGCAAGCAACCTGTGGGCCATGTGTGAATTTGAACCTCTGTGCAAAAATGCTTATGCATGCAGGCCCCAGGCACATTAGTTATCTTCTTGGGGTGGGTGGGAATGGGGAGTGGACAAGTTGTCTGAGTGGAATCTACCTATAAGACAGCATGCACAGGCGCTTGTTTGGACTCAGGTCTGTATATATGGTGTAGGGGAGACAGAGAAAGCCCAAGACTTTCTCCTGCAACCTACAGGTGAATTATATTAAGAAGGTGAGGCAATGTATTCCAGTGATTTGACCTGACCTTAAAGATTATGGCCACAATATAGAACCCGATACATGTACCTTGTGCTTCCTTTGTCAGCTATGGCAGAGAATGATCCACTACCATATGGACTGATTTCCTATTCCACAGTCAGAAATGGGGAAGCTGGGTTTTTGGCTTGGCTGTTTCTGTGGCCTAATGTTTAATTTTGCAGATTATGCTGATTTACTTCTAAAGTGCCAGCAATCCATCTGGTGCTGTGCAAACTCAAAATTAAAAACAGGTTCCTGCTTGAAAGGATCTCATGATCTAGGATAGACAAGGGAGGGGAAGTAAACAAAAGGAGGATCTTTGGGAAGAGGTAGAGGTCAAAAACACATTTATAAATACAGTAAAATTCCAGAGAGACCGACAATTTGGGAACTGGAACTATGAAGAAAGTTAAATAGAAGATAAATGATTTGGAAATTGAAGAATGTTCTTGAAGGCAGTTGCAACAGTAAGAAGCAGAAAAGACAGGAGAGATTCTAGGATGAGGGAAAGACATTAGAAAATTTGGATGAAGGTCTTGGAAGAGAATGTAGTGATGAAAGGGTGAAATGATGGAGGTTTTTTCCCAACTGAGGTTATCATACTTTGGACACATAATGAGAAGACATGATTTACTGGAAATGACAATAATGCTGGGAAAAACAGAAGGGAGTAGAAAAAGAGGAAGGCCAAACAAGAGATAGATTGATTCCGTAAAGGAAGCCACAGACCTGAATTTACAAGATCCAAACAGGGTGGATCATGACAGATGGTATTGGAGGTCGCTGATTCATAGGGTCGCCGTAAGTTGTAATCGACCTGAAGGCACATAACAACAACAACAATGGCTTATTGCTTATTTGCTTTGCAAATAAAAGAAGCTTATGATGGGTGCAGCGTGGAATAGGAAGGCAAGTCAGTGAACCGAGGGCCCAGCAATATGTTATGTTAATCATGTGCTTTGCCTTTAAGTGCAGTATTTTTCTTTCAGTGGGAGGGGCCTGATCTAGATTAGGACCCTGGCATACAGGAGAGGAGGGCTATGGTCCCAATCAATTTCAGGCTCCATATGCTTGCCATTTACATGGGGCACAAACTCCCAGTGAAGCTAATACTTGATCAAACATCAGATGCCCCTCCCAATCTGGCTTTGGATCACAATGGGGGACAAAGGGTTAAAGCTCCCTGCCCTCCTCACTGGGGTCCTGATTTGGATTGCTAGCTATTTGTGACAGGAAAATCCTACATTTAACAACAAACCGAGAGATTAATGTAACATGTAGTTTGACCCTTATAACTGGTTGAACACTGAAAACAGTTGGCAAGGTTGATCATTTCCATGGTATGTATGAAGCTGTCCTGTATCAATCGTGCTACATACAAAGCTGCCATCGTTGGTCCACGAAGCCCAGTGTTGCCTACTCTGTCTGGCTACTGTGGATCCAGGGTTTCAGGCCACAGTGTTTCTCATGACCTGGGTGTTTTTTGGTGTTTTGTTTTGTTTTTTTGGTTAGCTCTGGAAATGTCAAGGATTGAACCAGGCAGGGATCTTCTTCATGCAAACCATACGCTCAACCAAAGTAGGCAAGTTGGGGGCCACCTGGGGACCATGTGCAAATTGTCCTTGGAGGAACAGTGGGCATATAAGGTGAATAAAGAAATAATATTTTTGAAAAAATGGGAATAAGGAAGGCTGGGAAGAAGGATGCAATCATAAAGGCAGGGGGAAAATTAATATTTGATCATTTGGAACGGCTTCCCTGGAACTGCCACTTTGTATTGAATGAACTTGTTATTTGAATACACACTGTAGAGAGGATTTTGACACAGTGCCTCATAAACCATAAATATTGTTATGAAACTGATATATCAAAATGGATCTTTCCATACCATTCTCATATGTCATGCAACAGTATTGCCTCTGGGATGGGTGAAATATTGTATATAAGATAAAAAATATGCATGAAAGCATACATTGCCCATTTGTTATGACTAACCTTAAAAGATCGGTATACCAAGATGTTATTTAAAGTAATACAATCTAGCATATTAGGAAATTAGACATTATTACAAATAAGAGGAATCACTTATTGGAAGTGACACTTTTGCCAGCTTGATTATTTGGAATAAAATATGAACCCTTGGGCATGCAGAAAGCATTCAAGCTAATACATTTCTTAACATTCAACAGGTCTCACAAGCTTTCTTCTCACAAGTTTTCTTCTGTAGAACATATGTTTAGTTGATAAAGGTTCTTGTGTATGAAGTTCTGCATATGCAAGCATACTTAACAATCCTATCCATTACTAGGATGTGCTGACAAGCACATAAAACCAGAAGAACCTTATTCATCCAGACCAAATATTCATCTAGAGCACTGGATTTTAGTACAACATTCCACAGAAAACATCCCACACCAATTCTAATATAACATCCCACAGTGATCAACCAGATATTGACATGAAGCCTACAAGATGGGGACAAAAGTATCCCTTGATGTTTTGGCACTGTATTCAAGAGGTACACCTGCAAGTTCCATTTACTCATCATGGCTATTAACAGGCCTATTGTCCAGTACCACCCCCATTTTAAAGACACCTAAATGAGTGGCCATTGTGACAGTGAATTCGACAAGTTAAGCACGTACCGTGGGGCAAAGTCCTTTCTGGATCTGCTCTGAATTTACTGCCAGTCAATTTCACTGAATAATCCTAAATCCTAATACTATGAAAGAGGTACAAAATATTCTCACCCAACCCACATTCGTCATACAATTCAGTTGTCCAAGTTTCTGCCATGCCCCATCACCTCCAGCCATCTTAACCCTCCCCTCCTCTCAGGTTAACCATCACATGATTGGATACAGATTAACAGAGCAACCCCACCAGGTCAAGTGAGGGAGTTGATGCGGCGGATGAGCTTTCAGATCCAAAGTTCTGCTGGGTTCATGCCAGCAGAGCAGAAGGTAGTGGTAGGAGAGTGAGATTTTCACTTTTGTTTTTTCTCCTTCCATCATTAGTTGTTTCTGTTAAAATATTTCCCCTCCCATTGATCCTAATGGGAGGAGAAATCATTACGCCAGCTCAAGGCTGTGTCAGGAGAATGGATGATCTTTGAATTCAGCAGACCTTAAGCTTCCCTTGATTTATTCCTAGAACATCTTTTCGCCCCCCTCTCCCATCAGGGCACCAACGGTGGAGAGGCATTGGCAGTCAAGTCAAGACTGGCCGGGATGGGGCTTCCAAGGATGTACAGCTCTCTCTGAGGGCCAATGTCCCCCTCTGCATGGAGATCCACAAAATCCTATGGCACCTGGGATGCCCTTCTGGGGACGGTAAGATAGCACCCTTTGTTAGGTGAACCAAAGTTTGGTTGAAGGCAATGGGATGAGTCATGGGTGCGAAGTTCAACTAAGTGGATTCCAGCCATTGATATCTCTGTGTAGTTGGTCAAAACCCTCTGTTGGGAAAACTGGGTTGGCATTCTGCCCAGATAAGAGTAGCAAAGGTGGGCTGCTTTCTCCGATAGGTCTCTGAAAATATGTAGAAACCCCTTCGCCATAGCTTTTTCCTGTTACAAACTTGTACCAGATATAGGGGTTAATGATGTTTCCATAACACTTGAATGTAATGGTGTAAGAGCTGCCAAGTAAACCCTACTCAGGACATCTTTTCTCTGCCCTAAATCTTTTGCATGTTGCTCCTTCCCTCTGAGCAAATGAGTGAGCAAGTAAGTAAGCAAGAAAGCAAGGAAACAGATTGTATTTTTAGCGACCAGCCATCATACGTTTTCAGCAAAAGAAATCCCTCTAGCTATCTGGTTTCATATTGAACATTAGTCCATAAAATTGTACAGACTAAAAAAATTAAATACTGATTTATTTGAAAAGGTAAGATACAAACAAATATAATGGATCAATCTGGTTTACACTTGCTTCAGTTTCATACAGCGCAGACAGAAAATTCCTAGCCAGAAGTCTCACAAGTACATCCTTAGCTAGACCCATTACATTATGAGCGCTTTTTCAAAGCTGCTACAATACATTTTGCTGTTCTGAATGTGAACAGCATGCGATTGAACTGTAAATACATGAATTTCTCATGGTTGGATTTCCTTCTGAATGTTGACAATAATGGTAAAATATATTTAGCTTGTAGTTCCATGTACATTTCACACTCCAATAAAAAATGTGTAAGATCCCTTGCCACTACGGAATTACACAGACACACCTGAGCAGCGTGTTCCATCAGAGGAAGCACATTCAACAGTGTAAAAGCGATCCTTGGCTGTCTCTGGATCAGATGTTCACAAGACTAAGGGACCTCAACAGAAATAACCATATTTTGGGGAGATAGATAGATAATGTTGAAAGGAGAAATATCAACACAATTTGGGGGGGGGATGAAACATCTTTCAATCATTGTAGTAATGTAGAAACCAACCTGCTCCAAGGCTAAGAGTATACATCGCTCTGATTTGTCACACAGGTGATGGGCATATCATTTACCGAGAATGAGCAATAATGCAAGATCAGGTGAAGTAAGAACCTATTTGCCAGTGTTTTGGCGAAACAATGGATCTCACATTTGCATTCTTCTTTTTAAACAAGGATTCACCTATCTCAAGGCCTTGTTTCCGTACACATTCCCACCATTTGGTGACCATTGTGCTAGCATTTCTGTAATTAATCCCCACACAGCCATGAAGCTCATTGGGTGACCTTGGGCCAGTCACTGCCTCTCAGCCTCATGAAAACCCTATTCATAGGGTTGCCATAAGTCGGAATCGACTTGAAGGCAGTAGATTTACATCTACATTTACATGATTTTATCCAAGACACATAACTGGAGAAATAACTTTTCCATCATGTAAAACTTCTTGGATTTTTAAATGTATGTAATTGGTTCCATTGGTGGCAGGGCTAGTCCAAGACATTTTGTTGCCTGAGACCGAGCGTCTTTTCTTCCAAGTCAGGATGCATCGTACCCAAGGCCAGCCAAGTTATTCTGGCACCTGAGGCAGAACGTCCCACAAGTACTTCTCTTCTTTTCTGGTAGTAAAACCACAACAATAATAGAGCATTAAATAACTATCACTTTGCTGTCTTTTCATGACAGCTGCTTGAGGTGGTCACTGCCTAATGGTAGGGCCGGCCCTGTGTAGTGGCGATGGTGATGGAATGATTGCACTCCATTTACCATGACTATCTAGGGAAAGCACAGGGTTCTCTTCCATCCTTCGAAGTTTGGCTTTTCTGCCAAAAAGAGGACAATCTTCTTCCTCATCTGCATTGCAATGTGAACATCTGTACAACTATGCAGCTTATTTTTCATGTTTTTTTCCTGTTGGATTTCTCTGAGTCCTTCTCATGGTGAAAGTAAAGCATGTCACACGGTCAGTTTCTGCTTTCTGAGATAATTAATCTCAGAAAGGCTCCAACACTTAGTTAGGGTTGTTCCCTGTGTCATAGTTTCAGAGTGGGAAAATAATGAAGTGATTATACTGCAAGCGCATAAAAGAAAATGAATTAATATCTAATGCTGATATATCACTGCTTGGTTGCTATCCCTTGTTCCATAAGCACTAGGAAGAATCAGTGCATTTCCGGTAGGTTTCACATTTGCATGCATTTGTTCACTCATGAATCCGTTTCGTTGTGCTTCCGCATTAATCTGCAGGGTTTTTTTTTTTTTTTTTAAATCCAAATGAAAATCCATATTTAAATATGCCTTTTGAAAGTATTTTGTCTCAAGCTACACATTTCTAAGCATATTTTCTCTTTCAAAAATGCAAAAGGTACATTTCTAAATGCACGTTGATACTTATTGAGAGACGAAACCTACATCAGAACTAGCGCTGTGCTAAAAATTTCTCCTGCAACCTTCCCCCCCATGATAATTCTCCATCAATTAATAAGAATCATGGCATCATAGTATAATAGAGTTGGAAGGGGCCTATAAAGCCATCATGTCCAACCCCCTGCTCAATGCAGGAATCCAACTTAAAGCATACCCAACAGATGACTGTCGAGCTACCTCTTGAATGTTTCCTGTGTTGGAGAGCCCACCATTTCCCTAGGCAAATGGTTTCATTGCTGTGCCACTCTAACAGTTAGGAAGTTTTTCCTGATGTTCAACCAAAATCTGGCTTTCTGTAACTTGAGCTCATTATTCCATGTCCTGCACTCTGGAATGATCGAAAAGAGATCCTGGCCCTCCTCTGTGTGACAACATTGCAAATACTTGAAGAGTGCTATCATATCTCCCTTCCAGTAGTGTAATAGCAAATTCAGAAGTGCAGGAGCCTTACATGATAGTCACAGCCACTCCCCTCTCCCCTTTTTTGCTGCTGGGATGAGAATGAGATACTTGCTAATGCTTTCTCCCACAACGACAGGCATCCCTAAGAGCCAATCAGCATGAAAGGGGTGTTAGCTACTGAGAAGAGTTTTCTCAGAGGCTGACTCACCTTCTTTCACTCTGATTGGCTCCAAACAGCAGGAAAGAACAAGGAAGCATGCTAGAAGACTCTTCTCAGTGGCTAACACTCCTGTTTTATGCTGATTGGCTCATAGGATGCTGGAGACATAGGCACTCTGCTGGGACTCTGCTCCCAAAAAAGAAAGCGGTCTATGATCCCCCAAGACCCCAGATGAGTACACCCCTGCTCCCCTCAGTCTTTTCTTCTTAAGGCTAAACATGCCCAGTTCCTTCAGTCTCTCCTCATAGGGTTTTATTTCCAATCCCCTGATCATCCTTGCTGCCCTCCTCTGAACCTGTTCCAGTTTGTCTGCATCCTTCTCAAAGTGCACTTCCAGAACTGGGCATAATACTCAAGATGAGGCCTAACCAGTGCCGAATAGAGGGGAATGAGTACTTCACATGATTTAGAAACTATACTTTTGTTAATGCAGCCCAAAATAGCATTTACCTTTTTTGCAGCCACATCACATTGTTGGCTCTTATCCAGCTTGTGATTAACAACAATTCCAAGATCCTTCTCTTGCTGAGCCAAGTATCCCCCATCTTGTAACTGTGCATTTGGTTTCTTTGTCCTAGGTGTAGAACTTTACACTTATCCATGTTCAATTTCATTCTGTTGTTTTTAGCCCAATGCTCCAGCCTAATAGGATCACTTTGCATTTTGTTTCTGTCTTCCAAGGTATTAGCTATCCCTCCCAATTTTGTATCATCTAAAAATTTGATAAGCATTCCCTGCACCTCCTCATCCAACTCATTAAGAAAAATGTTAAAGAGCACTGGGCCCAGGACCGAGCCCTGTGGAACCCCACTCGTTATCTCCGCCCAGTTTGAGATTGATAAGCACTCTTTGATTTTGTAGTCAACCGTGGATCCACCTGATAGTTGTTCCATCCAGCTCACATTTAGCTAGCTTTCTAATCAGAATATCATGGGGCACTTTGTCAAATGCTTTGCTGAAGCCATGATATATTAGGTCCACAGCATTCCCACAGTATACCAGGGAGGTTACCTGATCAAAAAATGAGATAAGATTAGTCTGGCAGGATTTGTTCTTGACAAATCCATGTTGGCTTCTAGTAATCACTGCATTGTTTTCAAGGTGCTTGCAGACTGACTGCTTTATAATCTCCAGAATTTCCCAGGGATCAATGTCAAGCTGACTGGTCGGTAGTTCCCAGGTTCCTCCTTTTTGCCCTTTTTGAAGATAGGCACAACATTAGCCCTCCTCCAGTCCATCACCCATCCTCCATGATTTTGCAAAGATAACAGACAGCGGTTCTGAGAGTTTTTCAGCCAGTTCCTTCAGTACTCTAGGATGCAGTTCATCGGCCCCTGCACATCTGAATGTGTTCAAAGTAATTAGGTATTCCTTCACCATTTGTCTATCAATCTCAAGCTGCAATCTTACCCCTTCAACTCGTACTTCATGTTTGTCAGGAGGGTCATAGACTCTCCTTTGGTAGAAGACTGAGCCAAAGTAGGAACTGAGCACTTCTTCCTTTTCTTTGTCATAATTTTGCCATCATCAATGAGTAGCTGTACCATCATTTTGTTTCTCTGTCTTTTACTATGGATGCAATAGAAGAAAGCTTTTTTGTTGCTTTTAGCATCTACTGCTAACATCAGCTCATTCTCGGCTTTAACCTTCCTGACGCCATCCATGCAATTCCGTGCTACCTGTCTGTACCCTTCCTTTGTGGTCTGGCCTTCCTTGGCAGCTCTCACAGCATGGAAACATTTCATCACTACCACGTGAATCCAGAGCTTGGAAAAGTTACTTTTTTGAACTACAACTCCCATCAGCCCCAGGGATTGGGCTCGTGGGAGTTGTAGTTCAAAAAAGTAACTTTTCCAAGCTCTGGATTCACGTGGTGGTGATGAAATGCCCTGTGCTACCATTTTACTACAGTAAATTTGTTATTACTAGTTAATATACATTTGCCATTTATGAAGGAGTCGGAGTTGGAGTCAGAGTCGGACAGTAGAAAAACAGAGGAGTCAGAGTTGGAGTCGAAGGTCTGGCGTACCAACTCCACAGCCCTGAGTACACCCACTGAAATCAATGGACAAGCTTGTCACCCATAACAAACTTTGCACAGCCATAGCTAACACCCATAAGGCTGCACTGCTGGATCACAGTCTTGGTGTTATTTTTCTAATCCTAACCCCAAAAGCTCTGCATGAGTAATGTTCAGTGTTCCACAATGTTGTTTTAAATGAATAGATATCTATTTGCATCCTTAACTCTATCTTAATGAGGATTTTTGTCTGGGAATACAAACAGCTGTTGGAAATACTCTTCCATCTATCATTTTAAATCTTTTATTAAATTTGCACCTGGCAGTGCAGTTATATTGAAGAGTCTGTTCATTATGAGACCCATATTTGGGCAGCTTATAACTATCATTTTGAATCTTATCAGGCTGAAACTCTGCCAGCACACTTTTTTGTTTGTTTGTTAAACAAAGTGAACAATATTAAACTCTTTTTTCCCCCAGCTACAATAAACACTTCTGTTGCATAAAAATTAAGGAGATGTATAGGGAAGATTAGTTGTGATTTTTTTTAAAGGAAAAATGTAGTTGAATATTAGTCTGTAACAGTAGTTTTCTAAAATTGCTTGGGCTTTATCAATAGCTCTCTAGAGAACTTTGTGGTTGGGTCACCAGCCTTCTGGGAATGGAGAGTGAGATCTAGAAGTCCCAAGGGGCCAATGAGACATGTGGTTTCCATGTCAGGAAGTGAGTCCGAGAACGAAATCCTAAGTAAAGTTCATTGATGTCTCTCATTACAGCAGTATAATGAGGCACACAGTATAATGAGACTTAGAAAAACACCACGTGGTTCCTTGAAAGGTATGGTTGCTCTTGCAAAGCATTCCCACATGATTAGCTCCTATACCACACTGATGCCATTTGGTTGTTATGGGGACGATCACATGGGTAGCCTGGATCCTCTGGGCATTATCAATGATAGCGTCCCCTCTCCCTCCCACTGATGCTGGCCTGGAAACTATCAATGTGTTTAAGGCTACACTCTTCCTCCGTGGTCAGAGGCAGTATGCTTCTGAATACCAGATGATGGAAACCGCAGGAGGGGAGAGTGCTCTGGCGCTCATGTCCTGTTTATGGGTTTCACACTGGCATCTGGTTGACCACTGTGAGAACAAAATGCTGAACTAGGTGGGACACTGGTCTGATTCAGCACACTTTTCGTATGTTCTCAGGGCTACCTGATACCCATATTGCATGGGAGCCAGCAACAGAGGAGTACCTTGCAAAAGTAACTACACTACAAAAGAAGTGTATGATCTGGATATCATTTAAGAGCTTTTAATGGGCTATTTGTGGTTAATGAACTGTAAGGATGCATTTGGATGACTCTCATTTGCAAAGGCAGAGAGTGGAACTTCCTGAAGCGCAGATGTACCTGAAGTTGGGACGGTTGAGGAATTCGTTCTTTACAAATACTGATACAAACTGACCTGGTCTGCACCACCTCAACTAATGTGCAGATCAGAATGCAGTTATCCTTCAGATTCTTCATTTCTCTGAATTTTGTGATTCAGCTCTTGGCTCAAAAATATGTACCAAAATGCATATAAAATGTGTTGGTTTTTTTTTTTAGGATAAAATACGTTAACATGATTAAAAATACATATTTAGACTGAATTTATGCACAGTAAAAAAAATATGGAAATGGGAAAGGAATGGACTTATGAATGAACACATGCAAAAAGTGGCAGACAGAGCACGAAAATAGACTAATCCATCCATCCTAAACTGAAGACTCTAGCATATATTGATTCCCACGTCCCACCCCAATCAATGCAGCTAGGAGAGGTTGGTGCAATACAAGTGTGAATAGCACATAAGAAGAGCTCTGCTGGATCAGATGGAAAATCTATCTAGCCTTGCATTCTGTTCTCACCTCATATTGGATGCCTATGGGAATCCCACAAGCAGGATATGAATGCAATAGCTCTGTCCCACTCATTATATCACCCCTGTGCTTTATCAACTCCACTGGCTCCCAGTTTGTTTCCAGGCCCAATTCAAAGTGCTGGTTCTGACCTTTAAAGCCCTAAACGGCCTTGGACCAATATACCTGATGGAAAGCTTATGCCCAAATGTACCTCCCCGGGATTTAAGATCATCTGCCTCTGGTCTCCTCTGCGTGCCTGGAGTGAAAGATGTTAGACTGACAGGCATGCGGGAGAGAGCTTTTTCAGCTGTGGCCCCCAAGCTTTGGAATACCCTACCCCAAGAAGTCCGCTCTGCTCCCTCCCTGTTGGTTTTCCAGAGACTTCTGAAAACGATCTTGTTCCAGAGAGCCTTTGGGAGGGACTAAAGGTAGAGCCTGACACTGATTTTATGCCTTCTACGTTAAATTTTACCTTTGTAGTCCCTTTAGTACCACTCCCTATATGAAAAAAAAATGAAATGGACTGCCTTCAAGTCAATTCCAACTTATGTATATGTATGTATAGTATTTTATGTATTTTAATTGTATTTTAATTTATTTTAATGTTTTTGCAATTTTACTGTTTACAATATTATTATGTATGTGTTTGATTTTATTTTTGTAAGCTGCCCTGAGTGCCCTATTATAGGGTAAAAGGGTGGGATAGAAATATTTTAAAATAAATAAATAAAATAAAAAAATTATTCCCAGCATCTGGTATTTGGAGGCATATTACCTCCTACATTGGAGGTAGAACATAGCCATCATGGCTAGTAGCTACTGATAGCCTTATCCTCCATGAATTTTTCTAATCCCCATTTAAAGCTGCCCAAATTGGGGACCATCACTCCGTCTTATGTTAATGAATTCCATAGTTTATCTATGCACCGTGCAAAGAAGTACTTCTTTTTATGTGTTCTGAATTTCCCAACAGGAGATTAAGAATGATCAAGAATGATAAGGGCTTAAAGTGGCATTTTGACACTGAAGTAACTATTTGTGTGTGGCCATGGCCAAAACAGTTCTCATTCAAATAAATGCACAGTTGATTGTGCATTGATTGTGTGTGACTCATTCAGAGTTTTGTATTCATGTAGAACAACAGTTTTGTACTGAATTAATACATTTGCCCTAGGTCACAGATGAGGAACTGTGGCCCTCCAGATGGTGAACTACAGCTCCCATCATTCCTCACCAATGGCCATGTTGGCTGGGGCTGATGGGAGTTGGAGTCCAACAACTTCTGGAGGGCCACAGGTTACCCTTCCCTGCACTAAGTAGAATATGCACCAGTAGTAGGACTGAAATAATAGTGTTAATGCCATCCCATAGATGACTATGAAGAGGAGATCAGTTACCAGATCATAATACCATTTCAAAATACTATTTTAAAACACCACCTTGATCTGAAAGGTAGGATATAAATGTAACCAATTTGGGGGCGGGTGTAAAAATGAGGTGCCAGTACTCATACCATGATGAAAGTGCTGTGGATGACAGTACAAAATTGTTGCCATGGGCAGCAAAAAAAGAGGTGCTGGTACTATGTACCAGTGAGTACCATCACAAAAACGTGCTGAATGTAATCAATCACTAAATAGTACAATATGATAGTAGTACAGTAAAAATGCATTTGAAGAATTTCAGAGAATCTGTGTAGTGCCCCTATGATACATGAACAGAAACTGCAAACTGGACCTGCAAAAAATAAAAAAATGTAGTGCATCCCCATCCCATAAATGGTATGTTCCCGTTCAGAGCTCCGATGGCCTGCAACAGCAGCCTTGTTGAGCTGTTCCGGCCTGTCTGGGGAGGGAAGGAGTTTCAAGAAGAGGAAAATAAATTTAAAAAGTCCATCCCTTGCCAGAGGACTCAAGAATAAGGCTGTCTCCCAGTCTAGAACCTGAGCATTTTAACAGCTATCTAGCAGAGGGTCTGAAAAATGGTAAAGGGAGGAGAGGCTCCCTTTTTTCTTTCATTGGTCCTGAACACTGGTTTAGAGAGGGGAGTTTTTTGAACCTTTTGTAGAATGTAACTCCCCAGCCCTACTCACTCTTCTGAGATTGAGTTGTTAGGGGCCTGAGCAAACCAATTTAGTCTCTCTCTGCCCACCCCTTCCTTTTTTCCCTGAACTGCCATCTCAAAGTTTTGTCTGTTCTGGAAGTTCACAGGTTCTTGTCTGGCCTTTTTTTTTTTTATCTTTTCATTCACAAACATAGACACTTCTGCATACCTAGGGAGTCCTCTGAAGATGTAGAAATTGTTATCTTATTTTGGGGTAAGCGCTTCGCTTCCACACTGATAGGCACTCAACCACCTGAGTTAGCAATTAGAGGGAATGATAAGGGAAAAAATATCATGAGACAAAATAGATACTCCTTTTCAAGAATATATATATATATATATATAAAACAGTTTTGAAAGCAAAGATTAACTGCTTAATGATTTGCATGTTCACTCATGTACCTCTGCCTATAAATTTAAAGCAGTATCATATCACTTTAAACCATCATAACTTCCCCCAAAGAATCCCAGGAAGGGTAGTTTGTTAAGGGTGTTGCGAGCTGTTAAGAGATCCCTATTCCCCTCAAAGAGCTACAATTTCCAGAATGGTTTAACAATCAATTTCTCTTCCCAGGGAACTCTGGGAACTGTAGTTCTGTGAGAGGAATAGGGATCTCTCAGCACCCTTCACAAACTGCAGTTCCCAGGATTCTTTGGGGGAAGCACTGGTCTGTTTCTCCCCACAATCTGTCAGAGAAATCAAAGGAAATTCCTGGGATACCATAAATGGTAACACTATCTCTCTGAATTGGCAGGCTATTCAGTAGAACTTTGTTTGCTGTGCTTGAATCGACAGTTTACATCTCTTCTTTCAATAACACAACTCACTTGCTATTATTTTAAATATGCATTGAGGTTACCCATCTTCTGTCCAGTTTGTAACTACTAACCCCCTTTGATGTTTTGTCTCTGTAAACATTTTATTATAGTTGTTTCTACTTTTCTGTGAAATCTGTAAACGGTTCTGAAGGAAAGTTTATGGTTCGGATGAAAAGTCATGGATGTACATAATGGCAGCGTTCAGTGATATCCAGCCAAGAATGATTGACAGTGTCTGTAACTACTTATTATATCAAGGCTTCAGCACACCGATTGATGGGAAATGATGTATAATAAATTAGAATGATCACACATCATTTCCCATCGATTGAAATGCCAAATTCTTTGATGGAGTAATGAGTTATGGCCAATACCACTCACTGTCTTAGTGGGAGATTGATTGCTTATCCTTTCATCAATGTGATCAAACTAAGGAAACCAAAGTGGATGCATTGTGATAAGGAATGCTCTGCTTTCAGGATGGAGATGAAGTAACACTGCACAAATAGGGCTGCTTCTACAACTATTTTACGTTGACCATGAACCATGCACATGCCATTCCATTCTTCCATTCTTGCCATTCACCATGATTTCCTTTTCTGGGAATTCATCTATTCAGCTTTCTTCCATTTAGAAGCTATCTGCTCATTGGTCTCTGGAGGACTAAAATGAAAGACAAATGTCTCACCATGCCATTGATGAGTCAGCCCTGGTTGCCACCCATAATGCATGATATAGACCACAGGGTATGAACATGTTTCATACTCCAGCATAAATACAGACCTATGAGGAAAATACTCAATATGATCATGTGCAGAGGCAGAAAGGAAGGATGAAATAATCACATATTCTGTGCTTACTCCCTTGAAACCTTAAAAGATTCAGCAGAATCATCACCTATCAGGTCATCACACAAGGCAACCAAGTCAGTCTCAGTACCAAACCCAGGCTTAAACAACACTGACTCAGAAAATCAGTCTCACCCATGAGTGTCTAGATCTGGTCAGCAACCACCTGCTCAAGAACTCTACCCAAGAACTGGACATTTGCCACTGGTCTATAGAGTAATGGTTCAGGTCTTCTGGGTCCAAGGACAGCTTTTTCCAGGGATGATAATATTTGTTGTTGTTATGTGCCTTCAAGTCGATTATGACTTATGATGACCCTATGAATCAGTCAGGGCTGGCTCCAGGAATGCGGGGGCCCTTGGGCATTAGCCTGCCCCGGGCCCCTCTGCTTCCCTTCTGTGATCCCACGGATCGCAAGATGAGCTTCCGAACCACCCGCCATCCCCCGCCATCCCCTGCGCTTCACCTACCTTTCTCTGCTGTTCGCGCAGGGTTGCCATCAATAAAGATGGGGGGCGAGGTTTCTGTAAGGGACTGAAGCCTTTGCCACCATCTTGGTTGATGGCATGCAGCGAGCGCATTGCTGCCATCAACCAAGATGGCGGCAGAGGCTTCAGTCCCTTACGGAAACCTTGGCCGCCATCTTTATTGATGGCAACCCTGCGCGAACAGCAGAGAAAGGTAGGTGAAGCGCAGGGGATGGCGGGTGGCTAGGAATCTCATCTTGCGATCTGCAGGATCGTGGAAGGGGAGCGGAGGGCCCCTCAGGGCCCCCCCAGGGGCTCCTAGAGCTGTCGGGCCCTCGGGCCAGTGCCCAACCTGGGCGCCATTTGGAACCGGCCCTGGAATCAGTGACCTCCAAGAGCATTTGTCGTGAACCACCCAGTGCAGATCTTGTAAGTTCAGGTCTGTGGCTTCCTTTATGGAATCAATCCATCTCTTGTTTGGCCTTCCTCTTTATCTACTCTCTTCAGGTTTTCCCAGCATTATTGTCTTTTCCAGTGAATCATGTCTTCTCATGATGTGTCCAAAGTATGATAACCTCAGTTTCATCATTTTAGCTTTGTGACAGTTCTGGTTTAATTTGTTCTAACACCCAATTATTTGTCTTTTTGCAGTCCATGGTATGTGCAAAGCTGTCCTCCAACACCACATTTCAAATGAGTTGATTTTTCTCTTATCCACTGTTTTCACTGTCCAACTTTCACATCCATACATAGAGATTGGGAATACCATGGTCTGAATGAGCCTGACACTTAGTGTTCAGTGATACATCTCGGCATTTGAGGACCTTTTCTAGTTCTCTCTTAGCTGCCCTCCCCAGTCCTAGCCTTCTTCTGATTTCTTGACTATTGTCTCCATTTTGGTTAATGACTGTGCTGAGGTATTGATAATCCTTGACAAGTTCAATGTCCTCATTGTCAACTGTAAAGTTACATAAATCTTCTGTTGTCATTACTTTAGTCTTTTTGACGTTCAGCTGCAGTCCTGCTTTTTGTTTCTTTAACTTTCATCAGCATTTGTTTCAAATCATTACTGGTTTCTGCTAGTAGTATGGTATCGTCTGCATATCTTAAATTGTCACTTGAGGTTCAAGTGGCCTCAGTGGCAAGGAGCGCCTTCCATCAGCTCCAGCTGGTGGCCCAGTTACAACCCTATCTGGTTAGGGATAGCCTGACTGCTGCTGTCTATGCTTTGGTAACCTCTAGGCTAGATTACTGCAATGTGATATATATGGGGCTGTCTTTGAAGACAGTTCAGAAATTGCAGCATTCATTAACCAGATTGCTCACCAGGGCATGATGATCTGAGCACATAACACCAATTCTGGCACAACTGCACTGGCTCAATTCAAGTGCTGGTTTTGATCTATAAAGCCTTACATGTCTCAGGACCCAAATACTTCAAGGACCGCCTTTCCCCATGTAAACCAAACCGAACCCTGCGTTTGTCATCTGAGGCCCTTCTTCATGTGCTCCCTCTGAGGAAGGTGCAGAGGGTGGTGAAACAAAAATGGGCTTTCTCAGTGGTGGCCCCCTGTTTATAGCATGCTACTCCCAGGGAGGCCTGCCTGTTGCAATCATTAGTTATCTGTAGGTGCCAGGCAAAAACATTTCTCTTCTCCTAGGCATTCAGCTCTTAATTTTGGAGGGCTTTTGATGTTGTAGCCTCTTTTACAGGGTGGACTGTTCCACCACCTTTTATATTTATGTACTGTGTTTTTAAAAAACTTTGTATTTGTTTTAGGTTTTTGTATTGATTTTAATGTTTTATTGATTGTAAGTCGCTTTGGGTTCACTTCTGTGATGAAAAGTGACTAATACATTTTATTATTATTATTAGTAGTAGTAGTATTAACAACAACAACCCCAACAAGAATTTAATCACCTTCTTGGCCCACCCAGCTGTCCACTCTTTGCTAGATATTATAAGCCACAAGGGACAAGCGCACACGTGGTTGCACATACCCAACCCACCACTTGTCCACATCCTCAAGGCATCCAGATATTGTTACCTGAAAGCATCCAGGTATTCGTGGACAAGCTGGGGATGACAGGAGTGTTAATTACTTCTAGTTTCTTTCTCAGTTTGACTTAGAGCTCAAAGGAGTGTATCTCCTTAGACCAATCTGCTTGTGTATTAAGATCTGAGGGAGAGGCCTTTTTCATTGTCCCACCATTGGGTGAAGCATCATTAGCGTAACGTATAACAGAAATAAATAACTAACCAAGTAAGTAAGTAATATAGTAGCATTTATTAGATGTCCTGCTTATTATTTTTACATAAAAATCAAATTTTAAAAAGGACTCAGAGGTTCTTCACATTACATAGTATCAGCAAAATATGAAGTCCCAGAGACTCTTATATTATCCCTGACATAGCTTTAACTATAACTTAAGACAACATCAGGGCCTGGTCCAGCTGGGCTGATCCCTCCCCTATCCACACAAGGCCAACTGACACCATCTGCCCTGAGGGAAGGAAGAAGAGAGCGAGGGAGGGAGGCAAAGACAACATCAGGGCCGACTCCAGCTGGACTGTCCCCTTTCCATCTCCACAGGGCCAACTTTACATTTTATATCATATATTTGTTTTAGTATTTTAAAATTGTAAAGTGCCTTGGGTACAGAAACGGAGTGTATAAATGCAATAAATTCCTGGATTTCCCTTGTGAAGGGATCTGGCATCTCCCAGAAGACTTGTACAGCAAATGGATTGCCCAAAGAGTGCGATCCACACTCAGCCACCCACCCCGCTTTCCAGTTTTATAGGAGGAAATAAATCTGAGCCTCTCCAGAAGACTTTTGGAGCTCACCAACTCTGTGGGTTATGAGAACAGGTGCATAGTCCCACATGTATATCTTCAATGGTTGCTCATCTTAAACACTGCAGTATTAGGTGCTGACTTGCATACCAAATGATGGCTGACATAGATATGATGCCCAATGTGTGGCTCAGTGCATTAACCTGAGGTTACAGTACTGTACATTTACAAAGCAGTTCTGGGAACTAGAATTTGGCTTCAGATGTTTATTGTGGCTATCAGTCTGAACACAGCACACATCTGAATCTACTTGTAACAGTAAGTGGAAATTTCTATAAAAAGTGAATTTTGGGGCCAAGGATAGTAAATTGTAACAGCTTCTTCTTCTGGCCCTCTTAAAATAAATACATAATTTATTGCAAGCACTGTCAATACCACCCTTCTGAAGTGTGGTGGAGAGGCAGTTACTTACTCTGCATACGCATTAGGAAGATTTTAAATATTTTAAACCATATTGGTACTTTTACCTTTTCCCATAAATATGAAGATGTTACATATACTCTGTGTCCTGTAATCATTTGACAATTTTCATAATTTGTATTAATTCAGATGCTTTCAGGTACCTGAAATTAACAAACATTTATTTTAATGTTTTTGTTTAAACTGACGGTGATTATCGATCTATGGATGTCTGTGCCATACATATATACAGTAAGAATTTTCATTGTGTTTTTCGTGGTTGATGTGTAAACAAATTCAGAACCTTTAAAGGGTTCTTGCACACAAGAGAATAAAGGCTGTGCTGAGCTAGCAAGCAAATTGCCCTGGTGCTAATCACTGGTATTGGTGAAGACATGAGTCTTTTGGAAGCTAGAAGGGCTGCTGTACTTAAAGAATGAACAGCAAGGTGTATATTCAGCCTTCACTTACACCAGGAAATGCCAGCCTTTCTGGGTCTGTGGATACCTTTAGAATTTTGAGAGTGCCATGGGCATCACTCCCTCTAGTTCAGCCTTTCCCAACCAGTGTGCCCCCAGATGTTGTTGGACCACAATTCCCATCTTTCCTGACCATTGGCAATGCTGGCTGAGGCTGATGGGAGTTGTGGTCCAGCAACATCTGGAGGCACACTGGTTGGGAAAGGCTGCTCTAGTTGCTTCTCTCCCTGATCCCCTAGGCCACCCCAACAGACAGAGAAAAGGCACATTTGCATACACACACACACACACACACACACACACACTTCGCTTTTCTTTGGGGTCTGGGTAAAACTTGGATCCAGCAGAATATAGGATCTTACATGGGCTCCCCAAAAAATAACACCAAATTGAAGCTTACAGTGACTGCACAGTAATAAATAAATAAAACAATCAACCTCACTCTTGTTAGAACCACAAAAACATTGATCTAAGACATTGACATTAGGCAGAAGCTTTCATTGTACTCTTTTCTGCACCTGCTAAAAACATTTTTGTTTAGGCAAGCCTGCCCAGGCATGTAGAAGCTATTGGGTTTTTTAAATCTGTTTTTAACTTATTGTTGGTTTTATTATTTTGAATGTTTTTAAATACCTGTCTTTAACTGTTTTTGCCAATAATTTTATTGCTTTAATTCCTTTTGTAAACCGCTTTGAGGTTTTTTACAATAAAGCAGTATATAAATGTTGGAAGTAAAATACATAAATAAATTTTGGAGTCACTGTGGTCCTTGGGTCTCTTTCAACTTTTAGGAACAAAGGAATCTGCCTTATATCGACTCAGGCCATTTGGTGCCATCTAGCTGAGTACTGATGACATGGACTAACATTGGCTCTCCAGGACTCCAGGCAAGAGTCTTCTCCAGAGATTGAATTTTGCACCTTTGCATGCAAAGCATATGCCCTATCACTGAGCTACAATCATTCCCCTGTTGGGAGAAGGGCAGGATATAAATTTAATAAATAAATAAATAAATAAAATAACAAGTGTCTTTTAAAATTGTTCTTTTCAATTCACTAATGAATGCATACCTAGGGCAGATCCACACCATTCATTTAAAGCACATTCAACATACATTTGAAGCACATGAATCCCATCACAGAATCTTGAGAACTGTAGTTTGTTAAGGGTGATGGGAACTGTAACTGTGAGGGGGAAACTACATTTCCCAGGATTCTTTAGGGGAAGTCATGTGCTTTAAATGCAAGTTGGATGCACTTCAAACGTATTGTGTGGATCTACTTCATAAACTTTGCCTGAATGTAAATTGTTTTAATTAATTTTTTAAAATGGAAATGAGCTATAAAGTTTACTGGGTGACCATGGGCTACTCACTACAACTCCCATCAGCCCAATCCAGTGGCCATGCTTGCCGGGGCTGATGGGAGTTGTAGTTCAAAAAACTAACTTTTCCAAGCTCTGTCTCAGCCTAATCTGCCCCTCAGGGTGAAAACAACAGAGGGGAACCATGTCCACCACATGGAAGAGGGCACACTTAAAATGTAGAGGAAATAATGTACAGTCATAGTGTGCAATCAGATACTTATTGGGACACAGTATGAAGAAATATTTATATAAACATAATATGAAGGAAAATTTATATAAGCATGCCTATCAAATATATTTATTATTTTCACAACCTGTAAAGATATTTATAGTGCAATCCTATGGATGTTTACTCAGAAGCAAGTCCCAATGTATTCAATGGGGCTTACTGAAATAGGGAAGCGTGCACAGAACTGCAACCTCAAGTGATAAGGAACTTCGCTTACCCAACCCCAAATTCAGAATCATGCCACTTTAAGCAGTTTTGAAACTGTTTTATATTTATGGTTTTTATGATTATTGGATTTTAAATGGATTTATTTCTTGTTGTGAGCTGCCTTGGTTTCACATCGGCATCCCCACCTTGGGATGTTGGAAAGTCTCCATATATACACACACTGGAGATATAAAAATATGTACACACCATATAATAGTTTATTATCAAAACCAGTTGTCCATTGCAGAATATTTTTTAAAAAATCAGTATTAATTTCACACATAACAAAAGCAGTGACATCTAAGTAAGCCCTGCCTAATTGCTTTAAAAATAGGATTGCAGGAGTAGAGAAAGATTTACAAACACAAACAATAAACACAATCTTTTGCTATGTTTACTCAAAAGTCCCATTTATTTACAGCGCCTTATACCATGTACAGGCCATTGCAAAAGCCCAGTCTGAACACAACAGGGCATGAGTAACTTAGGCCAGATCTACTATTTCTAGGTGAGACTGCAGCAGCCAAACTAGCTGAAGTTAATCTTATATCACAGTGGGGAGTCAACACAGCACTTCTATATTCACATTGAGGATTGGAGATCTGCTGCCCACCCTGCTGGCAAAATGGCCACTGTTATGCTTAGCTTGGGAGGGAGAGGGGAAAGTACACAATCAGAAAAACAAAAATGGTGTGAAAATGATCATATATCCCTGGAAACACTGCCATACCCCAAGAGGTCTTCTGTATCTTTAAAAGTTGTGCAGGGGGAAGGAAGAATTCCGCCTTGTGGTTTTTCTCATTACAGGGTTGCAAGAACACCTGCACTTGGCTGACTTTCTCTTCTCCTAAAGATACAGGATCAGTCTCAGGCCCTGAACCTGGCAACCCTATCAAGGACTGTGCCAGCAACAACATCCACCTGCTGCAGACACACAGAGAAAACTAATGAAATCATAATGGCAAGGACTTGTCCCAGCGCACACCCCAATCAACACATGCACACAACACATCAGAAGATGCCACAGCACCCCCACTACATCAGCCCTAGTGTCAAAGGCAACAATGATTCCACTGCTGTCAGTTCCTTCCCAGGCATACCTACACTCAGATCCAAGTAGCTGGCATTGGGGGTGGAGGTGTCCAAGGCAGGCATCACTACTAGAGGGGCCTTGGCAGCCGCCACAGGATGACAGTTGTCATAGTGCCTGACTTGCAGTGTGACGCCTACATTCTTTCTTTCTTTCTTTCTTTCTTTCTTTCTTTCTTTCTTTCTTTCTTTCTTTCTTTCTTTCTTTCTTTCTTTCTTTCTTTTTTTCTTTCTTTCTTATGGTTATGGATTTTTATTACTGTATTTTTGCTTTATTGTAAATCACTTGGGGACTTTTTGTTGTAGGGAACAATCCACATATACAATCAACCGAACTGAACCTAACCTAACCTTACCAAACCTTTCTTACACAAGGACATAACACACATAAGCATGCATAATTTATCCCATATGACTAAAATGTCATGCCACAAGGAACGTTGATGTGACTAAGTATCAAAGCAGAAAAGCAGGGTGGACATAATAAATGATTATTGATCATCATTATTAAACCAGTTAAGGCAGGAATGGGAAACCTGTGGCCCTCCAGTGGTTGTTGGACTACAATTCCCATCATCCACAACCACTGGCCATGTAGGCTTGGGCTGATAAGAATTGATTCCAGCAACCTCTGGAGGGTCACAGGTTCCCCACCCATGAATAAAAGTTGCATCGCTATGTTTGGCTCTGTTCATATTCTGTTTGAACATTGAAATACAGCAAACACTTGAACATCCATCCATTTTGTATTTGATCATGAAGGATGAAAGGGAGAAAAATCAACTTCCATTGAGTTTTGTCTTAAGCCAAATCCCATCATCTTTAATACTTGGGTGTGCACTGATGAAATATCATGACTATACAGGCTGTTAATATTCACAGGAAGTCTGAAATAATTCACTACATTCTTAAGTAACGTTGGCTGGTGTAAGATAGTAAACAATACCATTTACATTGAATCCTTTTTTTTTTTTACAATGACAAGTTCTTATTCACTGGCTAAACCTTGTATTTGCTGTTACGATTTCTTGGTTTATACTTTTAGTAGACTTTCAATGAACTGGATGGAATTCAGGGTAATTATTCATTTTATTATAGTCAGTTTAGATATGGTAAAGATTAGCAGAGTAAAACAAATCACTTTCATGACTGAGGCTGGCGATACATTGCTGCTGTTCTCACTGTTGTGCCTCCTGCATAAAGATGATACAGTATACAGCAACACAGGGCTTTTTTGTGACAGTACCTACTTTTTTTTTTGCTGCCCATGCCAGCCATTTTGTGCTGGCACCCACAGTACTTTTATCAAGATATGAATACTGGCACCTCATTTTTAAAAATAATTTAAAAAAATTGTAAGCATGGCTGTGTATGTGCGTGCACGCACGCGCACACACATGTGTGTTATATATGCTCTTGACAATATTTTGGTTATACTTGCAGCAAAAGACTCTGGGCTTGCACAAGTACATGGAGATGTGGGCTTGTTTTTGGAAAGCCTGAATGAACACATAAAGCAGAGGAAAGTGATCCCCTCTGCCCCCCAAACATGTCTCCCATCCTTACTGTACTGCAGCTGCATGCTTTGCCATGTGTTATATCTCTTAAGGGCATTGGCATGCTTCTAAAAAGTGTGTGGGATATTGGTAACGTTGATTTTATGCATTATGCGCAAATGTTGTCATTAACATTTAACAAAACAGTGGGCCTGGGAAGATTAGATTTAAAATCTCTGTATGCAGAATGATTTGGATGGCATTATTCAATGGTGCTGACTTCCTGCTTCCTTTAAAAAATGAAAAAACAAAAATATTTCATTTTCTGTTTTTAGGACCAAAGGAAGAACATAACAAATCAAATAGATGCCACAAAAGCAAAATCAGTGAGGAGTTCTGCTGTGGTTCTACTATAAATCCTACTAAAATGTGAAAATGCAACAGTATAGGAAAATGCCTTATAACAAACCACAGACGAACAGAGGGAAAACCCTCAAAGTGCCTAGCCAGCAAACAGCCAAAACCAAAACCAAAAGTAGCTTCATTGCTTTTGGTTTCATTTTTGGCTGTTTGCTGGCTAGGCGCTTTGAGGGTTTTCCCTCTGTTCGTCTGTGTTATAACGAACCACACCATTGGTCCATCTAGCTCAGTATTATAACAACAACAACAACAATAGAATTTATATCTCACCCTTCCTTCCAAAGGAGCCCAGAGTAGCAAACACATCAACAAAACAATTTAATAAACAAACAAGCGTTTTGAAAACATTTTAGAACATTGCAGCTGAGGGGTGAAATAAGATGCAGAGACATCAGCTTAGGTTGAACAAGGGCCACTTTATTTAAATTACAGTAAACAAAACCCCCAATTTAAAGTGACCTGCAGAGGGAAACCTAGGTGCGGGAACTGTCTATAAGCAAGTAGCTTACCACGCAGCTCTCGGGCGACCAGCCCCTGCTGGGGCAAGGGCAAGCCCATCTGCTTACCCTTTACCCCAGCCACACCTTGCAGGTGAGTAGGGGGGCCTTCCCACGTCATCCCCACCCGGGACCGTATAACCCCTGGGTAGATGAGGATACGTTGGCCCCAGAAGCAGCCCATATCCTGCTCTAGAGCCGTAAAGCCCTGAGAGAGAGGCCCTCCGGAACTGCCAATCACCTCCAAAGGTGCCTAAGGGGGCCACCTAGCTGTCCTTACCTATTTCCCTTCCCGCACCTTCCCGCCTTGGTTTTAAATATATAGCCCTGTGGGCATGACCTGTTGGATGATTCAATTAGCCAAATAAGCCGAATCTGCCTATTAAACACAACACCCCCTAACCCGATTCCCTCCCAGTCCCATAGCGTGGAGTAGGCAAAAAACCTGCCCGCCAACGCGGGTGGGCAGGATAAAAATTCCTACTCGGCCCCGGAGCGATCCCATAGGCACACCATGAAAGAGGGAGGGTGGGATGGGCATCGTCTCGCAGCAAAAGAGAGGGAGATAGGAGGGGCGGCTGGACTTAAATAGTCCTGCAATCTCCGCCCCTCACGTTACGCGTCGCGCCTCTGACGTAAGCGCGACGCGTGACGCTGCCTCCTTTAAAGATGGAGGCAGCGTCTTCACCCCCATCAGCAATCTAGCCCCGCTCGTCAGCTGCGCGGCGAGTGGGGCGCCATTTCTAAAAACAATTACAGTTAAAAACTTTCTTTCGTCCATTGATCTCTGGGGTGCCAGGGATGTGATCCTTCAGCCATCAAATGCCTGGGGTAAACAGGAAACTTTTCAAGTTTCTCCTAAGTTAATAATGATGGAGACAGACACACATCACTGGGAAAGGCATTCCATAAATGCAGAGCCACCACTGAAAAGGCCTTGTCACAGGTCAATGGCAACCTGTTCCAGGGTCTCTTCCAGTCCTTCCTGGAGTTGCCAGGGATTGACCTTGGGACCTTCTGCATGCAAAGCAGATGCTCAGCCACTGAGCCATACTCCTTCCCCAGAACACTGGTCTCATTAGGCTTATTCAATTAAGGCCTACTCAGAGTAGAGCCATTGAAATTAATGAACCTACGCTAGTCATCTCTGTTAACTTCAATGGGTTTACTCAGTAGGACTAGCAGCAAAAATCACGTATTGTAAATTGCATTATGATGGAACCTTATACCTCTGAATACCAGTTGCTGGGAACCACAGGAGGGGAGAGTGATTTGTGCTTCACATGGGCATCTGGTTACCCACTGTGAGAACAGATTGTTGGACTAGATGAGCCTTTGGCCTGATCCAGCAGTGCTCTTCTTATGTTCATATCAGCTGCCCTGCATGGTGGGTTTTTTTAAACTAGAATGCTGAGGTGTAAATATTTGAATAAATTAAGAAAAACACTGTTTTACAGATGTGCAGATTCTATCTATGGTGTAATAACTGTGAGGGCCTATGCAAGCCATTAGCTGCAGTCATCAAGTGATCAATGCACATCTGTGAACCTGTTGCAATGTAAACCAATTTGGTGTACAGCAATTAAACGACCAAAGTATGAATCAGCCATAAGCTTCTGTCAATTCAATCCAGTATGGTGGGGGGAATAGTGCTAGATGCTCTGAGGAGGAGTGCAGCGATACAAGAAGGAGATGGGAGAGTCAAAGAGAGGCTGTAACTCAAAGCAGTCGTCAGTTCCAGGCATTCTTGTAACATGTTAGTGGGTGAGGCACAGTGATCAGAGCAGCTATCATTTATGCAATACTTATGAATATTCAGCACTATAAGAGTTCTGATGCAATGCCGGATGATCCCATAGTTGCCCCAGCAGTGAATCAGAGTGAAAATGAGCAAATTAGCAGATGACTCCTTTTCCGAAAAGACAGATCAAAAGATATTACTTGTATCAAAGAAGGATGCTGCTAATGACACTGATAAATTATAGCTCACTAATGTTTGCTATGTAGCCCGTGAACCTGGGAGCAATCCTAATGGATGACTGTCAGGGGTTGAATCCCTTTCATAAGCATTGCTAAACAAGCAAAAGATGCCACAGTTTGCTTCACTCAGGTCTTTTATGAGGTAAAGTAAAATAATTAACTTTCCTTTTAAAGCATTTCTTCTTTTTTTAAGTTCACGCGGCCATTTCATGAAAGACTGTGACATGGAGTTGCTCTCATCACAATGTTCTCTCTGACACATTGTAACAAGAGTTAATGTGTTAATTCAGCAATCGGGGTTTTGATAAGTACAAAGATGTCCTCAGACCTCATTATAAATTATCATTTACTGAGTTTTTTAAAAAAAGAGTTATTATTAAAAATGCTTTTCTTTTAATTATAGGGTCACCAGAAGCCATTCTTGACAAGACAAAATTAATTTTTAAAAGCTTTTCTGACACAAAAATCAAATCAATGTAAATGGCTTGGGAGGTTTGAGTTTTATTTTTAATTTTTAAGTCAGATTTTCCACACAAAGTGGAGCTTTGCATTGCGTGACGCCGTGTACTGCTCAAAACAGGAGCACAGGGCTAAGTTTGCATTTCTCAGAGTATAGCATTGCATTGGAAATACATATATGAAGATTTGCTCATGCCGGAGTATATGTAAAAAATAACATGTTTCTCCTCAGTTTAAAGTAATGAATGGTCATCATAAGTAAGAAGCCTGCTGCAATTAGTGTCTTGAGGACAGCCAGAGGACTATAGAATATTTTGCAAGTTTGAAGGTGGCTTCATCAATGGATAGCCAGCAGGCATTTCCAACTAGCCAATAAAACCTCTGCTTCTCAGTTGCCATCATCCTAGTTCTAGCCACCTTTATGTGCAGTCATGTGTTGGCACTAGTGCTTTTTTATGGTGATCCATCATCTCTTTTTTTGCTGCAATTGGCAGGCATTTTGTGCTGGCACCCACAGCATTTTTATCAAGATATGAGTACCAGCGCCTCATTTTTTTTAACAACAAAAAAACCACTGGTTGGCACACCTTCCTTTGCAGGTGAATGTAGCCTGTAAGGGATGGCTCCTGCTTTGAGTAGGCCTTTGGCAAAGTACTCTCTTAGGCACACAAAATTCAGAGGTTTCTATACACCCACATCTCTCTCTCACAGCCATTATCACAGTTCAGGGGCAGATTTCAGCCAAGCAGCCTCACATAGAATCTGGAGATGTGTTGGCTGCACTGTCTGTATAGATTATTAAGCCCTGGTTATATAGTTGACAGCATGTTCTTGTTGGTTCTTCTTTTTCCTAACAGGGTAAAACAGGAACACAATCCCTTTGAGGCACTTTGCTGGAAGAAGGAACTGCTAGTGCATTAAGCCTGTTGTCTGCTGCTGTTAAGTACGATCAAGTGCAACTTGCCAAAGAAGGTCCTGAGAGCCCAGCTCGTGTAATGGTTAGAGTGTTGAACTAGCACTGAGGAGTCTCAGGTTCAAATCCCCACTCAGCCACAAAAAGTGGGTGATCTTGGACCAACAAAAACCCAGGAGAGGAAAAACCTCAAAGTGCCAGGGTCAAAAAAGCAGCAGCAAACAACATGGATATCAACTTACAAAATATTTATTCAAGCCCTTTGACAAATATTTTAAAAGTTGATGTCCATGCTGTTTGCTGCTTATTGTTTGACCTTGGCACTTTGAGGTTTTTCCTTTCCTGGGTTTTGCTTGTCTTTTGGTGCCTCCCCGGTATTTTTGTGATCTTGGGCCAAACATTATATCCAGGGCCAGTGCCTGCCATCGACCAAGATGGCAGTGGGGGCTTCCCTAAGGGGCTGATGTCTCTGCCGCCATCTTGGTTGATAGCACACATGCACGCTATGCAATGCATGTGCACATGCCTGCCATCAACCAAGATGGCAGTGTAAGCAACAGCCTCTTAGGAAAGCCTCAACCACCATCTTGGTTGATGATAGGTATGCGTGCACAGCATTCACTGCAACAGGAGAGGTAGGTCATGCTGGGCAGGCATTGCAGACCCATGCGGTCTGTAGTGGTGTGTGCCTGGGAGCTCCCTCTCTGCAATCTGGGGTAGGGTCAGGAGCTGACACTGCCTCAGATTGTGGAACAGGAGCACTACCCTCCCACACTAAGGAGGGGCCAGGGACCAACCTGGCTGCTCTCTGGTGCTGGCCCTGATTATATATACCTGATATAGGATGATTGTGAGGATGAAACAACAATGAAAACAAGGGATTGCTGCCTTAAGCTCCTTGGAGGAAGCCTTCTACCTGATGATCAGCCTGACTCAAAAGACACAAAAGGTCAAAGGGTTCTCACCATTCCTATAAATCTCCTGGTTCTATTTGCATTTTCAGTATGAGTAATGTCTCCGTAGTAAAAACTAGTAAGGACTCTATGCTATGCCTTATTCTGCCTGATTGTCTTCATGATTGTGAATTACCATGAAATAGAGGTGGAAAGATCTGTCAAATTTGGTTCCCTTAGTTTCTCATTTTTCTAATCTTAAATTCAGTTCACATTTCTGCAGCAATTTGCAGTTTTAATCCTCATGAAAAGTCACCAGCATTTTAGTGCAAATTTCTCCTAATAAACACATTTTTGTAATCAGTTTTGACTAATGTACACATTTTGCAAGCCATTTGTCATCACATCATGCATTTTTCTATGTTATCTTCACTCATGTGTTCATTTTTATGCACACTTTCCCTAACATATGCATTTTTGTAAGCATTGTTTGGTTGGCAAACTGCACTGCAAAATTTGAATAAGTGCGAATTTCAAGGGATGGCTGTGTTTCAGTTCTCATGTTGTTTCTGAAAGTGTGGTATTGATAAATTCAGCTTGGAATGCAAACTGAATCAAAATTCTCACACAGCCCTACCATGAAATCTGCCTTCCGGATTGTGCCTTGACTGGACCGCCAGTTTTTCCAACTCTGTAATGACACAAAGAATGATTGTAGAAGAGTCTACTTCATTGCTTTGCACTGTGCTGCAAGATGGGATCTACTCGGCTTTGTTCCAAAGTTTAGAAGAGTGAAACACTCTTTGAAACTGTGTGTGAAGTTTTAAGAAGATCGGGAGAAAGCTACTGGATTGTTGCTATGTGATTCATTTCCAGGCTGGGGTAATTTCCTCTGAGACTGGCTGTAGCCCAGAGACTCAGCAACAGAATGGCACTTGGAACATCTGAGGACTTGGGGGAGTATTATAAGCATATCTGCTAACCTCAGTGCCTTTTGCATCTGCCATGAGGAGCCCAAACGGTGAAAGACATCCCAGTTGATGAAGCTCTGTTGTGTGAGAGTTTAACATCAGGCTGTCTGACAGCCCTTTTGGGGTTATTTCCTCCGAGATTTGCCATGGACCAGAGATTCAGAAGCGGAGTCATAGTCGGGACATCTGAGGACAGGGTGGAAGACAGAAAACCTTCCCCTCCTTAGTAACTATTGTCAAATTTATTTTAAACAGGCTATCAGTAGATCAGGGCCAAATAATTTGTCCTCTTTTCTGATGCTTTCAGGGGAGTTGGGGGTGGGCAAAAAGGATAACCAAAGGCTTGCCTCACATTTGGGACCCTCTGAAATCTTAGTGATTTTTGTAGGGAGTGGGGCCCAACCATCAAGACAGGGGTAGCCAGTGTAGTTTCTTCCATATGTTGTTGGGCTGCAAGTTCCATGAGCCTGGCCGGCATGGCCAATGGGCAGGGATGATGGGAGTTATAGTCCAATAACATCTGAAGGGCACCACATTGGCTACCCCTGCATTTAGATGAGACAGCTGGGGGTCTAATTTCATTTCAAGTGGCAACAGGGCTACAGTGAACAGCCTGTTGACATACATTCTTCATTCCTGTAAAATGCCCCACTGGGAATGACACTACGTCATGGTTTAGCAGCTATGTAGAGAGATTGTTGGGGGAAAAGATGGCTCCTCCGCTGATGGACTGTTCATAGCACTACTGCTAGACACAACAATGAGTCTTTTTGAAAAGAAAAAAGCAAACCTTAAATCCTCTGGTGCTTTCTCTTAATGGTAAGCCTCCCCTGCCCCCAACAAAAATCATGTTAATCTGGTGCCCTCCCTCCAAATATTCCCCCAACTTTTGCAGGAGACAAATGGCCCCACAAAAGTGGGGAGTAGGGTATTTTCAGCCTTTGTTTAATTGCAAGCCACCCTGAGAACTTTGCTTAGTAGGCAGGGTATGAATACTATAAATAAACAAGTGGCTAGATAGGTAAATGAGTCTTAATAATAGAACTATATTTTCTGATGTTGCTTCAGCAATAAAATAAAATAAAATAAATAAAATTGCCTAAGCATATACGAGGCGTTCTGAGATGTTTAACAGTTTTGCTTTATTTTTCTTCTTCTTGTGCTTATTGTATAGTCAGAGGAACTAGAGCAAAGACAATCAGTATATTTTTGGCAGATGACTCCTGCTCATCCCCTCTAAAAATTCAAGCTTTAGAAGCTGATTCTTATATGGAACTGTTAACATACTTATCGTCTGGTGCAAAGATAGTCATCCTCTCACAATGCATATGAATGGTTAAAACAGCTTTGCGTAAATTATGCAATTGTGGGTGCTAATTTTGTAGTGTTTATAATCACCTTTCTGATTGCAGCAAATAAAGACCTGGCATCAAAAATAGCAATGTGTAGATTTTTCTGTGTTTTGCTGGCATGTGTGAAGGTTGACTTCTTCAGCCAGTAATAAAATGAAGACATGACAAGGGGAAAGAGACTTCTTAGTTGATTTGAAAAACAAACCCCAAACCCAGAATATTTTATACAGAATACCATCTTGTGCCAGGAAGCCAAGTAAAACATGATAAGAAGTCCCCATGATGATTTTTGTAGGAGAGTGCTAATGTTAAAACATATCATGAAATGACTTTTTATAAAGTAATCAAAGGCCTTTTTGAAAACTTGGTGATGATTCTAGAATTTTCCTCATTGGATCATTAGGAATCAGAGTCTGATTTTCCTGAAATGCAAATGTAATAAAAATCCAATCCAATTGGCTTGCACTATGTTTCCAGGCCCAATTCAAGATGCTGGCTTTGACTTATAAAGGTCTAAATCATTGGTGTCCAACACAGTCGCCACTTGCATCAAGTGGCAAAATGGCTGTTGACCTGTGGTGAATTGGTGTTTTACTTCTACCACCTATTATTTTAAAATAAAATTATTTTACACGTATACCAGTTCAAAAAAGTGTCCACCCTCCACCCTTAACAATCACAAATTTGTCCTTGAGTCCTAATAACATTTCTGATTTTGAAAAGTACAGAATTGTTTCTGAATTCAAGCAAGATCTATTTCACTTTAACACCTACACTTCTCAACTATCCCGAGAACTTGCGAGGATTTTTTCTTTGGAAAGGGACCTTTTCGAGATGTACATGATTTTACTTCAACGCACTCAAAATTTGAAATTTGATGTGAACTCATATTTTAACTCAGAATGAGTTTGCCGTTCTAAATACAGTTATGCCAACTTTTTCTGTGGTTAAAATGGTGAAATCAATATATAGGTTGCAGATATTGGATGAAAATTTGGAGGCGGAGTTGAGATGTGGTCTAACTGATTTTATGCCTGATTTCCCTGCACTACTTAATGAAAAAGATATGTTGGGATTTCTCATTAATTCTATCCATAAATAATTCAAAACATTATTGTGTATTTTTCTACCCTCAAAAATACAGTTTAATTTGTTTTTTGCCATGTGGCAAAAATGTTAACACATTCGCCACAATTTTGGCAAGTATGAAAAACCTATTGGACACCACTGCTCTAAATGGTCTGGGTACAGTGTATCCCAGAGAATGATCTGTCCCCCCATCCCACATACATGTTTTGAAATCTGCCATAGAAGCCCTGCTTAGAGCTTCATCTTTTATTGTTACCATACTAGCTGTCCCTAGGGGCAGGGTCTTCCCAGTAGTTGCTTCAACAAGACAAAATGTCATGGAATGTGTGCTCAGACTCAATCTCATAATTGTCTGCTTCAGACAAAAAAACATTATTGCTTTTGTTTTGGCTCTGAGGCCTTTTGATAAACTGCTACTGAACTGAGTGTTTTGTTTAGTGTGAAATATTAAATCTGTTCTTTTTATTGGTTTTAGCTATTTTTCATTTTAAACCATTTTGTACACAACAAATAAATATATTCAATATATACAGTATATATAAAAATAAATATTGGCCGTGGTATCCTCCTGGAGTGATTTGGTGAGATAGGAGTTGGAGGCATGGTGGTCCCATAGCTTCCTACAGGATCCAATAACTGAGAACGACAGTAGGAGACAACTGCTCAGCCCTCTGGCTAATGTCATGGGAACTTGCAGGATTCCAACTGTTTCCCTATGCTGTTTAACATCTATATCAGGGATAGGGAACATTTAATCATCCAGATGTTGGACTGCAACTCACATCATCCCTCATGGCTGTGGTTGCTGGGGCTGATGGGTGTTGGAATCCAACAACAGCTAGAGAGCCAAAGGCTCTCTATGCCTGATCTATATGAAGCCTCTGATGAGGCCATTTGAGGATTTAAGGAATGTGTTATTCAGTTCTATCTCTCCATATAATTTGAATCAGGTGAGCCTGAACCAGTGTCTGGAGGCAGTAATGGTCTGGATGAAAGCCAATAACCTGAAATTGAATCCCAACAAGGAGGAAAGGTTGCTGGTTAGTTGTCATGTCTTGGAGTTTGGTAATAAGCCACTTCCTCTGAAAAAACAGGTTTGTAGATTGAACTATTGTAATGAACTCTAGATGGGGCTACCCTTGAAGATGGTCCAGAAGCTGCAGAAGTGCAAAATGCACTTGATAGACTACGGTAGTCCAGCAAGGCAAGATCATATTACAGCTATCTTCAGGAGTTGGACTTGCTGCCTATTTGCTACTGAACCCCATTCAGGGTGTTAGCATCAGAATACCAAGCCCTAAACAACCTAAGGTGCAAATACTTACAGTGCTTCTTTCTCCCATATCTGCCTAGTCAGGTCCTGTGATCCACGGGGGACGCCCTTCTTCTTGTCCCATCAACATGCATCACCCAAAGTACAGAGACATTGTGGATGGAGAACCTTCCTGGGGTAGAGGGCCACATTCCTTTATGGGGAAGTGGTAAGGGGAAACAAACCCAGCAGTCGTGACTGGAGCTAAAACAAAAAGTGGGTAAGACATCGCCCCCCTCTCCTCTTCATTTATCTATTTATTCTGTCCTCTTCCTTCTCACACCCATACGCTTCTACCCCCTTTCTCCATTAATTTCCATTCATTCGCTCTTTCTTTCCTTGAGCTTGGGGTTGGGGAGGATTACATTAAAGGAAGTGGAGGGCCATCGTTGCTCTTGTGTTGCGGGTTGCCCATCTATCATATATGGTCTGTCTTATATTAAAACACACATGCACAGACATTACCTGACTGATAAGGTTACAGTAGTCCCTGTCCTTTATTTGCAGTGTTTTCGTGATCAGTTGTTCATTGGAACATGAGTAGAAATGGAGTACATTTAACAGTAAGGTGTAAACTTGGCTAGATACACAAAGCCATGAAACATATGAATGGCTGCTAGGGATCTAGTAGCATCCTTTGGAAGATAAATCAATCCAATATGCAAGTTTGCTAACTCGATTGTCCTACAATAATCTGGATGCTGCAAGATCAAGCCACCTTATGCTCTGCTTTCAGTGTTGATGTCAATCATATCTTAAATGGCTGCAGAAACAAAGTCACTTGCTTCCAAATTAAGCAGGGCTTGGAAGGAACTAGTTTGATTGAACAAAGTTCACTGAATTCTCTTTAAAATGTCTGAACTACACCTGTAAGTACTTCCCGTAATTGCTGAGCAAACTGAATATGAATTGTTCATTTGTAGGTAGAACTTTACACGATTTCTTGTTCATCTTCAAGTTCATTTTCTTACATGTTTTTTTTTTATTCTTTAGACTCTTCAGGTCTTTAAGCTTAAAGTTCATAACTCCTGGGAAAAGTAAATTAAACAGTTCACTGTATGTGTGTGTGTTGATTTTTTCTTAGCCTTCTTTAGATTTTATACTTCAGCACAGCAGCTTGTAACATTCTGCATGTTGAAATATGTTTGCCAAGGATCATTTGGATGAACTTGAACTGTGTGCTGAAAGTGAGCTGAACTAATTTGTTTTGTAAAGGCACAAACTTAAACTGGAATAATTTTCGTTTTAGACACACTGAACTAGAACTAGTTCCTTTTTTAAATGAACTTTCTAAACTCTGAAATTAAGCCATAACTTCTAGCTTGCTATAATATGTCCATTGTTATAGAAATGCCATTTGCAGCTCCAAAACTGCTCTTGGTGTAATTTGGATGCAATGCCATAACAGTACATTTGAATAATCCTGCTGTTCAAGTAGGTTGCCTTTAATATACAAAAGACTGCATTGTTTTTATATTATGCTACAGTTCAATAAGATTGTAAAATATGTGTTGAATCCATTCCAACAAGAGTTTCTTTATGACTCACATTATACAGCATTTTACTGATCTTTGCTGAGTCTATTAGCCCTGTTGCACCTCTTGTTTATGAGACCCTCCAGTGCTGTTTGGTGTTGTGAAGCTCTGTTCCGCTTTTTGGTACTCTTTTGCAGACTGCAGTTTCACTGATGCCAAAGCATATACAGAAAAAAGAAGGAATGCTCATGGTGGAAAGGAGCTGCTATTTTAAAACCTCAACCTCAACCTTTATTCATTAACCATTTTCAACTATAATCCATATTACATGATGAGGAGGAAAGTGAGGTGAAATGGAAGATTAATGAAAATAATAAATGGGAACTTGCACCTTTTTGAATAAAAGTCAATTTCTCGCTTTGTTGTTAGGATATGAGTAATGAATATACTTGAACTAAATTAAGGTTTAGCTATATGGGGAACTATGTACTCTAACTTGGGTAACCAATACGGTGCCCTCTAGGGGTTGAACTACAACTTCCATCAGCCCCAGCCAGGATGGTCGATGGTCAGGGATGATCGAAACTGTAGTCCAACATCTGGAGGGCACTATGTTGGTTACCCCTGTCCTAAAATGTAATCCAATTTCTCTTATTCTAATTTCTCTCACAGTTTCAATTACTCACAAGCAAATTCCACAGTGTTCACTGGTGTTTAACTTCAGGTGCACACACAATGGTGCTTAATCCCATCCTCTGACTTTTAGACGGGAATAGTCTCAATTAACAAAATGGATCTTGCCATCAGTAAATGGTTTGAGTTTACAAAGACTCAGTGCCCAAGGTTAAGAATGTAAGAATGGTGTTGCTGGATGACTGTAGCCAGATGCTTTGGGGAATTCAGAAGAAAAGCATGAATCTAATATTAATTTTTTAGCTTATATTCAGAAGTATACTACCTCTCAACATGAATGTTTCATTTAGCTACCATGACTAGCCTCCATGAATGTATGCAGCCCTTTTAAAAAAAGTAATCTAAGGTAATGGCCATCATCACATCTCAGGGCTGTGAATCCCATTAAGTTGCTTATTTATTTATTGCAGTAGTTTAGGTCCAGCAAACAAGGTGGCTTACAAGTACCATTAATGAAAATACATCCACAAAATTAGAAAAATATCAAACTGTAAGTTATCTTCCCATAGTGTAGTTGGTGGTAAATGACTCTATGGAAAGAGGGGAATGATCTGTGGGAATAGACTCTGAGGAGGTCATTGCCTACCTCCCTTTCTCTCCTGGAGTCCTTCCCACAGTAGAGCAGGTGGTGGAAGGCAGCAGCAGCAGACAGGAAAGAGGGGGTGATGGTGCACACCTGCCCTCCTATCAGGTGTGTCATTGTGTTTACTGGGAGGGAGAACGGTGAGGCGGCAGGGAGGTCAGCATGGTATGAAAGCAGCAGTGGAACCAAGCCAGTGCTCCTGCCACTGTACTGGCACCACCACAACTTCCCGCCACCTCACCCCTCTTGGTAAGCGTGACAACGGGAAGCTAATGTTGTGGCTCCGTCCACGGGGTGACCTGCTTTGGAGGGTGGAGTCTTGGTAGAGCAGGCTCTGATGAAGTGTTTGCCTGCCTCTCTCTCTATCCTGGAACCATACATTGGCAGGTTTGATTCAAAGCATTTTGCTGCAGGAGGTGAAGGACAAGGTGGTGCCCACCCACTTCATGTACAGAAGCTGACTGGTCTGCCAGTTCCCTTTTACTTTCACACTGGTGAAAGGGAAGTGTCCTCCACTGCACCTGGGGATGGCCGGCTACCTTAAGGGTATGCAGGGCAGGGAATGTGCCACACACAGTTTGTCCTCCAACATCTGGTTACTGCCCCTTTGCATCTGCTGCCTGAGGTAGCTGTCACACTCTGCCTCATGGTAAATTGGGTCCTATGCATTGCGCGCCCCACTATAGGATCTGGGGGAAGGTGTGTGTGTGTCATATTTATTTTATTTTAAACCACTCCTTAAAATCTGAGGTGTTTTTCCCTTATCACATCAAACCTATCCAATCCTTTAATTTCCCATCATATATATCTTAGAACTGGCTAATATTACTTTGACTACTAAACACAAGTCTGCAGCGAGCCAACTCTATATTTCAACAAAAGTGCTGCAGAAATATATTTCTCTTTAAATTTCTGCTATTCTCTCAAACGGCAGTTTGCAGAGTGCATCTGGGTGTACGGCTAATGACCCGTGAGCAATAAGCAACTGTTTAAGTAAAATGCACTATGAAAAAGCTTTTACCAAACAGCATTTTAATATTTTAAATAGATTTTCCATTGCAGGCCCTTTGTAACTGGATTAGTTCTCTGATGTGTTCTGACAGAGCTGTTGTTAGGGATACTCCATTAACTTTGTCTGTCATCTTATTTTCCCCAGTATCCTGCATAACACCCTTATATTTCATAATTTGTATTGCTATCAGTGCTGATTTGTAAATGTGCAAATTATAATTAACAACGGCCACTACTTCTATTAAATATTAAATCATTCTTGCAGCTTAGATTTTCCACAGCAGATGGAGCCCTGCAGTATGCAAATAGACTTTTCCTTAAGTCGTCAGCAGTTTTAACCTCAAAATTTGGCTTCCTCTCTCTCCTATAGCATTTGTGTCTCCTATAGCATTTGTGTTAATATTTATTCACTGACGATTCTCCTTTGCCCAATAAGAATTTTATGGGCTATTGCATTTTTGCATTGTAGTTTTGTCCCACTTCATTAACAGCCTCTTCTTCATGTAGCCGGCTTGTAAAGTCACAAATACTTTTTGTTTCTACCTATGCTGCAGTATTTTTCTAAGAGCCGTTTTCCCGTTACATTTTAATATGTACAGCAGAAGCAAAAGTGGAGGGCAGGGGGAAGGGGAAGAAATTGCCGGTACGCCTACATAGTTTTTAATTTGGAAACCAATCTATGCACACAATTTTACCCTCAGACTAAGCAAAAAGCATTAAGGTTTTATACTGTGTCTTAAACATTCTATTAAATGTCACCAGCTGATTCAGGGAAATCTATTGCATAAATATTAGAGATTGGGAAAATGTATCAATGTAATGGATAATCGCTGCATCAGGATAGATGTGAAATCTCTCCATTTATCAGGTGACTATAAAGCAGTAAGAAAAAAATTGATAGAATATTATTTTTTTCCCCTGATGGATGCCATCATAAGAATGAAACTCTTATTTCTGCTGTTTACTGATGTGCTGTTGTAGTTGCAAACACCAACCCAGCATTAACGCCGCCATCTGTGTTTTTCAGAGAGATCTTGAAAAGAAGTAACAGAAGCCTTATTGTCCTATCAAATGCTTTCTGTTTAGTACTGTAATATGTGCTATATTATGCCAAAGTTGTGATATTTAGTGGTGCCATCAGAGAAGAGTTGGGGAGCAGAAACCCAGGGTCCTACATAGCAGATGGAGGTCCCCAAACACAGCAGAGCTGGCTCATGATGTTTTGAAGGTGAAAGAATAACACACATTGCAATCTAAATAAGACCTCCTCTAAGACTATTAAGTCCAGAGTTTTAAATCTCCACTACTAGTAATCATTTCACCATTAAGGCACTCTTGTTACAAGTGCACTACTAGAATTATACATTTAACTTAGGAAGTGCCAAATCCCCCTGAGAAATTTCACTAGTTTTGGTCAGACATTTTGTGGTTCCCTTGAAATTGCTCAGATGTTCTTTGCCTGAGCAGGATCCACCACATTTGTTTTGAATTTTGCTTTAGTTGACATTTTAGCAGTATCTCTACATTCAACCCATATTGAACTCTGGAGTCCTACTCCCTGATGCACTGCAAGCTCAGAGATGTGGGAGGTGCAGTGTCATTTAGCTATTGGAGACAAAAGTGGAGAAAGGAAGTCCTGTAGGGTCAAGGGAAGGGTGTGTGTATGGCGGGGTGTGTGTTAAGTCCTAGGACTGGATCCACAGCCTGTAATACAGACAGACCTTGATCAACAATTGGTTTGAGTGCCAGACAGAATCCAGACAACAGCACAGCAAGTTCCAAACTGAGTTTCAAAATGCAACCTTGTACTGGATCTTCCTGTACAAAAGAAAGAAAAGAAAGGTTAATCCAGAAATGAGTCCTCTGTCTGGTTTACAGACATAGGATCCATAAGAAGAAAGAGCAGGGGCCTTGAAGTTGCTCATCGACAGCAGGCTACAGAGGCACAGAGGCCACAGTCTTCCCCACTATAGTGAGATGTATTGTATTTCTATTTGAATTATGCTAATTTATAACTTTGCAACTGTACATATAAATTAGTTTATGCAAATCTGTGCCCTCTTCCCCTCCTTTTTGACATGTAATCCATCCTAATCCCAGATCCTGGTTAGCAATTGTATCAGGGTAACTTGTCCCTGGGTAACTTGCTTCACCTTTATTTCCTTCCTGCCACGTTGCTTCCATGGGCTGCCTTGACTCCTTTCTACAACTCCCCAGCCTTGGTTGCTGTTGTGCTCCTACTCATCCAAAGGGTTTGTATGGAACTAACTCTTTCCTCTCTGCTGGGCTGTTAAGATTCTTGTCAAGCTGTACCATCATTCCCTCCATTATTGCAAGAAATTGTGTGGTATGGAGTCCATAGCTGCAGATTTCTGACTCTGCAAAGACTCTGATCCAACGTGGTGCTGAAACAGGTATGGGTGAACATCATTAGGGATGGTTGAATCAGTCTATTTCCAGCCCATTTCAATTTCATGTGCATTCATTCATTAAAACCATTCTGTCCCCTTTTCACATTAACTGGTGATTTCTTTAAAAATAAATGAAACCATATGAAAATGCATATTTGTTTTCAATGTACACATTTCTAAATGTATTTTAGCCTGAAATACACATGTTGGTACATTTTCTGAGCCAAAAGCTGCATTGCAATCTTCAAAGAAGTGTGAAAGTCAAAGGATAATTATGTTCTGATCTGTGTGTTAGGCAAATTAGGTCGATTCTGTAAACCTGTTGATGGATATCTTCCAGATGTAAATGTGCATTCCCATCGAATCTCTACACACCATACCGGTAAAACGCAGGGTTAAACACAGCTCCTTTTGTGCCCAAGTACTCAAAATACTTAGTTTTTCCCGATGGTTCATGTGCCAGGGGGAATTCACTTCCTGTGAAGAGGCAGAATAAAGGCGAGGTTTGTACTTGCGTCTAAGTGGTAGCATTTTCATTGTATTCAGTGAATAAGTTTTGGGGTGTGGGAGTACTTGTAGAAGATTTTGAGGGTGCATAAAGTCACTTAGCCTCAAACAGATGAAGCCTGTTAGGAGTTCAGGCGGAGAAAGGAAATCCTGTTGTGATGGGTAACCCTTTAACTTTGGGAATTTAACTTTAGGGATTTGTAGTGAACAAGCTAGATATGATGGGAAGAGATCTGTGATCAAGATGTATTTGCACTAGGGATGGGAAGATCTGTCAGTTTCGGTTCTCTCAGTTCCTCATGTTTCCTATCTTAAATTCAGTACTCCACATTTCTGCAACAATTTGCGATTTTTTGGGGGGGAAATCGTCATGAAAATTCTCCAGCATTTTAGTGCAAATTTCTCCTAATGAACACATTTTTGTAGGCAGTTTTGACTCATGTACACATTTTTGCAAGCCATTTGTCCTCATGTCATGCATTTTTGTATGTTGTGCTCACTCATGTTCATTTTTATGCACACTTTCCCCTAACCTGTGCGTTTTTGTAAACATTGTTTGGTCGGAGAACTGTGGTGAATTACAGAGGATGGCTGTGTTTCACTTCTCATCTTGTTTTGGAAAGTGAATTTTATAGTTTTGGCTTGAAATGTGAACTGAATTGAATTTCTTGCCCATCTCTAATCTGTACCTGCCCATCCCAGCAGCAGCTCTGATTCCCACCACCACGAATCCCTGCATCGTGTGTTGTTTATCCCTAAATAACTCTGTTTTTGTAACACCCGTACAGACTCAAGCCAGCTTATTTTAAGGACCAGAACTTAAAGATTTAATGAACATCTTCTGCTCACAAATAAAACATGATCTGGATCAGAGGTAGCAGTGCACTTCCAGCTCACACTCCAGGAGTGTGAATGAGAATTAAAATTGGGTCACATCCACACCATACATTTACCCCCCCCCCACAATTCCTGGGAACTGTAATTTACCCCTCAAATAGCTACAATTCCTAGGAACTTTGGAAGAAGCAATGTGCTTTAAATGTGTGATGAGGATGTGACCCTGGTTTCCAATCTTAGTTTGTAGGTGGAACCTTAAATCATGCTTATCCAACCTGGACATCACAGGAAATTGGTTTCAGAAACCAATTCAAAATCTCCTCTGCAGCCAGACACTAAAGAGGAGATAGGAAGGGCACAGGAAGGTGAATGAGATCAAATGTGAGCATGGTGCTTGTTTATGCTTCAACAAACTTGTAAACCACCTGTGATGTCTTCTGAGCTAAGCCAAACTCTGATCTCAATAGAGAGTGACCTAGCAGATTATCAAAGGAAGTCTCTGGTTGCTCCCAGCTCTGAGCTGCTCTTCCTCTTAAGGCTGCTCACCTCTTTTTCCACAGGGCTGGGAGTTTATTTGGACAGCTTACTGGATGGGTAAAAGCAATGGGTTCAATCTTCCAAAACATTTTTAAAATATGGACTCTCAAATTTTAAAAGTGATGGATGAATAATTGATATTTTTCTGTAGCAACATTTTTTTTTAAAAAATAGGCTTATTATGGACCCCAAGACTCACCTTGTATCTATAAGTTTCTAAAAATTCCAGTCTCTTTCTCTCTTTGATCTGTAATTCAAGTTCTAAGCCACTTGGGGGGGGAAATGAACCCTATTCTCTATAATGGTATATATAAAAACAGGTACAATTTCCCCCCTCTTGGCCAAAGTGGATAAAATTTACAGGCACATGAGCCCTCATCAGTACTGTTACACCTGTACTAATCCATACCCAGGACTTTTCTGGCTTAAGCCAACAATACAAACAAATGTAATATAGAAAGAGAATGCACAGTGGGTACCTGCACCATGGTTTGAATCTGATTTTATCCTAGGTTTGATCTTTGACTGACAGAGGCAGACATACAGTCCAGCAAAGTGAACACTACCTCAGCAGTCCATCTCACGCCCTTTCCTATGTCAACAAGCAGCCTCCCTTTTTAATTTTTAAAGAACTGTCACATGTATATGTCTACGCATTTATCACTCTTTGCTTTATTAAGAAAATGAATGTTTATTAACAATGCAAAACTACAGGGATTGGGGAGTAAATAGGCTTCTTGGTGACATCATGGGCATGAGCCAATTAGTGCTGTCCTTGTCTGGCTTCTGTTGCAAACTTGCAGAACTGTGTCCCCTCCAGTCACGTTTGACCTTGGTGAATAGAAGCACATTTGGATTAAATGCAGTCAGGGTACTTTTAAACTAGCCACACATCTATCTGGAAAATACTCAAAAGCATTCTTGAGAAAGAAGGGTTCACCCTTCCCCAGTTAATGGTGGCACTAGAAGAGTAACCCAGATATAAGGGTACCTCTGTCTGTTAGATTTTAAACAGCTATGGCAACGTAGAAGTCAGAAGAATTAGCTGCCAAATTAAGCAATGAGTAATGAAAACTGCTTTGTTTGAGATCATCATTCATTGAACTGTAATAGCTTGAATAGCACAAAATTGAATTCTAACAAGTTAGGGTCTTGACTTTGTGCATGTTTAGAAAAAAAAAGTGTGACCATATTGAACACTAGTAAGTGTCTGATCTGAATGCCACAGAGCACACAGTGTAATTGTATGCTACCATATTTGGCTCTCATATCACTTTTTCTTTAACACTGTGATTTAGGATTTGAGCTTTGAATCAGACAAAGCATAGTGAGTTCTGCCATTCCTATAGCTGTAAAATTTTATGTGGGTTAACAATCAAACTGTCTGATTATACACTCGTAGGCCTTTTGCACATGGTCCCTCTTATGTTGTGGTGGGGAACCTCAGGTTAAGAGCAGTAGTGTAGTGGCAGATTCAGACATACAGGGTCTCTTCATGATAGTCACACCATGCCCCCTCACAGACACAACCCCTTTCTACTTTCCCTCATCTCCCTTGCTTTTTGTGTCATCTTCGAGTCCTCACTCCACTATAACAGACATCCCTAGGAGCCAATCAGCATAAAAATGGAGGCTGTGTGTTAGCTAATGAAAAGAGCCTTCTCAGTGGCTGACTCACCTCCTTTCATTCTGATTGGCTCTAGTCAGAACAAAATGATAAGGACTCTTCTCAGTAGCTAACATGCTCCCCTTCCATGCTGATTGTCCTGTACATAGGGACCTGGCTGGGACACTGCTCCCAAAAAAGGAAAGGGTCTACAACCCTCTGCAACCCTGGGCAACTACACTCCTGTCCCAGAGGACAAATATGTCCCCTGGCCTCTCTCTCTCTGGCTTTTGTGACTTTTCCCAGCCCACCCTCTTTCCTCCCAGGCTACACTCCTCACCAGCCTTGCTCCATTCCCCCTTCGAGCTCCTTTCTCTGGCTGGAATGTGCTCTTGAACTGTGAAAATGTCTCTTGCTTGCCTAAACAGAGAACGTCTGTGTAGAAATCTCTGACTTTTATTTTAAATACTTAATTTTTGTTAATTTCAACAAACGACAAATAGAACAAATACAAAACAGATATGTCACTTTTTGTATGATACGAAAACATTCCTAAAAGGAAAAGTGACATATGTATATACCTCCAGATACAAGACGGGGAGGGGGGAGAGAGATCTGTTACTTGGTGCAGACTACTGGGGAAAACATCTCACCAAAAAGAAACAGCAGGTGAAGGTGGCATAGAGCCAGACCCCTTTTCTAGTACAAAGTGCGGAGGGGGGGAGGAAAACACACACCTGTGAATTTGTCAGATGGCTGGAATGTAGCCTGCACTCACAAAGGTCAGAGTTGCATCCCTCACTTTTTTTGCCTCTGGCCACACCCATCACATTAATGCGCTCTCTCCAAAGTTGCTCAGGGTGGAATGCAGCCCTTGGGCTGCAAAAGATCCCCCACCCCTCCTCCAACAGGTTGGTATCTGGTGGGCCCATAGGTGGGACAGATGTATCTGATAGGTAAGGAATAGGGCTGTGACTGCCCCCCGTTTGATTCAGGGCCTGATCCAGTGCTTTGGAGCAGGTCCGATCCAACCAAGGATAATCTGGGGCCAACCTGACCCAGATCTTTACCCCAAACTGAATCGTGGGCCTTGCAGAGTCTTTAATTACAGTTTTAAACCCTAACATGTGGTTGGAGGAGGAGGAGATACACTCAAGCTGCCTGCCCGCATCCCCTTCTCCCCCTCTCTTCTTGCTGCTCAACTGCCCCCCTTTGGACAGCCTCAGGTCATTACAGGTGGATTTGATCTGAGCCAGGGTGATCTGGGACTGCCTAACTCACTCTGGTTGTATCCTGGGTCAATCCAAATTGATCCGATTTGGTTTGGGATCCAGAATGTGGCCAGAACTGGTGCACAGTCCTAGAAAGTGGGTGCTATTCCTCTCACCCACAATGTGCATCCCCTACCATGCCAGGCTTTTGCTATCAAGTCTCATGAGGAGGTGGAGAAAGAGTTGAGCACTGCAGCTCACTGAGGTCACTGTGGAAAAGAAGAACCATTAAAGAAATTGCAACTGATGAGGCAATCATACCAAAAATAAGCAGAGAGTGCATGCCATTTCATCAGTCTGAGTTGGAAGCATGACTGTTGTCTAATGTAGGGGAGCCCATGCTTTGAATTCTGAACAGATCAAACCATCTGTGGAACTGTTTGGAACAAGTCCCACTGCACTCCAATTGTTATATCAGCCGCTGAGAGCCTGGAGAATTTGAGAGAGTGTGAAATTATTCAATCAAAATGGTTTGTATGTTTTAAAAGAATCCAGTGCTCAGTATTCAAAGGGAGAATATGTACTTTGTGTCCTTTTTTGTTTGTTTACTGGTTTCAGTTTATAGTAAGTTGAAGAGATCTATAGCAGAAGAAAATTTGGTGGAGTCCTAAGTATGGCAAATGCAAAGAATAAGCCTCCTGCAGTGTTTTTCAAATATCTGATAGCTGAGACACATTTCTTTACTAAAGGCTGCATTCAGATGGAACTTTATTCCATCTTCCCATCTTTCCTTACCTGTTAATTTTTTTTATTTTGTGAGATCTTTCACACAACAGTAAATCCAGTTCTGGAAATCTAGCAGAACCTAGAGGAAGTTCAGCACTTATTTCTGTGTTGTTTCCAGAAAAAAAATCTGCTTGTATTTTTCATTGATCACGCCTCCACCACTCACATAATGAAATTTTGGGCAGTATTTTGGCATACCACATGGTGTATCATGGGGGAACAGAAGCACACATGCATGGGAAGGATGGAGGAGGGGTGACATGTCTGATTATTGTTGTGTCACACCGCAGCCAGTGGTGTGAATTAAATGTAGCATGGCTGGGCGGTATATCGATCAAAAAGGCACAGTTCCATAATGCAACAGGTACTGCAATATAAAAGGAACACTGGATATTGGGACAGAAGTGTTACCATTATAACCAGTAGAACTAACACAATAAATAACTAACACAATAAAACACAATAAATAAATAACACAGCAAAACACAATAAAACGGACACAATAACACAATAAAGGGAAAATGCCCTTCTGTGGCTAGTGGTTCAAGATCTGTATAAAAGCCAAAAAGGCAGCAAGCACTCATTAGAGATGGTGCCAAACAAAAGAGGCGGAAGATGGCTACGGGCGAGGGAGCTATGGTCAACGGAGCTCTTCTACTGATGGCTTTTATGGAGTAATTCTCCCCCCCACACACACTGGAAGCTGCAACATTTGGGAGTGCATGGGAAAGATGGGGAGCCCCCTCCCTTCTTTCCATACTTTTTATACTGCCTCCCTTGTTATTTGACCTGAATTGGACACTAGCTACCGGCATGTCCCAGAGACATTACCTACATCAGGCCGCAGCCACCACCGCCTCTCACGGTGGAGAGCGCCGAGCTGTGCTGGACGCAGAGGAAGGCGGGAGCCGGAGACTGGCAGGTCGGGTGTTGAGGCCTGACCTTGGAAGACGCCATTGCTGTCTTTTGGCTTCTGAGGAGTGGGAGGCGCCCCTGCGGCGGCTGTCGTTTTGCCATGTGGCCTCTGTTTGTTTTGCCTGTTATCAGTCACGTTTACACCCTGGCTCCTCTGCCTTGGCTTCCTTGAGAACTACCCTGTTGGTTTTGATTTCGAGGGGCCTGTTGTCCCGCCCCTCTCTTTCTTGGAGTTGCTGGATGTTAAGATCAGGGGAGGATGTTGCTTTACATCTTGCAAATGAACTATTGGCACACTGGTTCGATGCTTACACCAGGAACCTCCATCGGTAGTTACACCTCCGGACTACACAGGAGAGAAGCCCTATTATTGTTGGAATTTGTTGTTTTTACGTTATTGTTAGTTTTTATTGTTAGTCTCTTAATGTTTTGCTGTTTACATGTTCTGCTTTGTACGTCGCTTAGAGTGGCTGACAATTCAGCCAGATAAGCGACTAATAAGTCGAATAAATAAAATAAATCGAATAAATAAAAAAAGAGATTGGATTCAAATGATAATGTTACCACACATTTGTACCTGATGTGTAATTTAAAAAAACACACCTCTTACTATTTAAGTAGCATAATGCAGATGGCTCAGCTTCTCTAGGGAGAGAGAGCTCAGCCTGAAGTAGCTTGATCATTTGTACAGGATCAGAATGCAAACTCAGTTGGATACAGAACCATTCTAGCTTGGTTTCAGTAGCTTCTGTTCTGTGGTACAGTAGCCTTTCCCACTCATGCACAGAGGTATTTAGTGCTGAAGTAGCTCAATGTCAGAATTGCATCATGCCCAGAGACTTCCTGTATCAGTACAACATATCATGGTCCCATACTGACATAGGCTGCATGTGTGGTGAGACTGAGGCTAATGTAGAAACTTCTGGAAGCAGTGGAACTCCCTGCAAACCTCCTTTAGGAAGCCTGAAGTCTAAAGACAGAAGTTGCAACCCACCAACATCTGGAGGGCACCATGTTGGCTACTCCTGGTGTGACTTATGCCACTGTCTCGTGGAATTGTTGCTTGAATGGGGATATTAGGCTTCAAAAGTGTCTTTGCTTCAGCAAAAGAGTGTCAAGAGAATTGGATATAGGCCACATCAGTTCCCCATGAAACAGTGTTCTGCACTGATTGTCACTAAGCCATGCACAATTCTTTACTTTGCCAGTGTTAACAAACAGATATTAAAATGGGGGTGGAAGAACACTGGCTGTTTGGTAGAACTGAACTGTCCCATTGTCTGCTTATGTTGTTTTAGAAATCAGACGCCAGTCAGAGCATTGCCCTGTCAGTCTCATCAGGAGGCTGATGAGAACAATAAAAATTGCTTTTTGAAACAGCCTTCATTTTGAAAATGACCTCCAGATTTTTTTTTCAAAAACTACAATAAAAAAACAACACACTTATTGGACCTTTCCAATTACCACTGTTTAATTGGTTAAAAGCCAGTTTGTTAACAGGCTAAAAAATAAAAATAAAATATTTTATTGGCTGGCAGCCCTGGAAGAGATTAACCTTTCACAAGGCAGTCTGTTCCCAAGGGTGAAAACATGGAAGGAAATCTTTCTCTTTGATTCTGGTAATACCATCCAAATTCATTTATAGGTTGCAACATTACAAAAGATTTTTCTAGTGATGGTATTTCAGTTGTTACGTACATAAGAAGAGCCGTGCTGGACCAAACCAAAGGCTCATCTATTCCAGCCTCCTGTACTCACAGTGGCCAACTAGATGCCGATGGAAAGCCTGCAAACAGGATGTTGCAGGCTGTGAGCATGACAGCACTCTCCCTGTCCCTGCATCCTGCCTCTGATACTGGAAATAGCACACAGCCATCATTGGACTAGATATCTTTCTGTCAGCTTACCTTATCAATATAGTGGAAACTAGGTATGGATCAGTCTGTTTTGGTTCTATTTCTCATTTTTCCAGCCTTAATTTCAGTTCTCCACATTTCTGCAACAATCTGTGATTATTTTAACAAAAAAAAAATCCTCATGAGCATTTTAGTATGAATTTCCCCCAACACACACATTTATGTATGAAGTTTTGACTAATGTACACATTTTTGCAAGCAATTTCTCTGTATATAATGCATTTTGGAACGTCTTTTTCACTAATATATTCATTTTTATTCTTCTAATATATGCATTTGTGTAAACATTGTTCGGCTGAAGAACTGCATTGCAAAATTCAGATACGTGCAAATTTCGAAGAATGGTTGTGTTTTGGCTCTCATATGTTTTTTGAAAGTGGAAATTTGATAAATTCAGCATTCAGTGTGAACTGAATCAAATTTCCCCCTCATCCCTAGTGGAAACAATGATAGATTTCCTTAAGGTGCGAGACAGTCAAACATAAGCGAGACAGAGAAACAAGATATTCACCTTGTCATATGAATCATGTGTATCCCCCCCCAATGAAACATTATCAAAAGGCAGCAGGAGGGCAGGAGGGGTTGGAGCAGCAGTGGGTGCCTCCTAGCATGCTGCTTGTTGGGTGCTGCTGCTCACTGGGAAGGGGATGAGGCATAGTGAGGCAAGGCAGTGGCAAAGTCAGGAGAGCTCTGGGCTTGCAGAGCTCCCTTCACCTCCCCAACTCCTTGCCTCATCCCTCCCCTGTGCCAGTGAGTGGCAGCAGCACTGATGCTATGAGGGAGGCACTGCTACTCCGCTTCCCCTAATGTACTACTGCTGTCGAAATGGCTTCTTAAATGATAGACCCGGTGGTGGCTATATATAATGGCTAGGTTGCATGAGCAGCTGAAGCTTGTTTCATATCAACAGAAATAAAATCCGCATGACAAGCTATATCTCTGGGGTAAGTGGGACTGCATGAAATAGCTATCATCTGATAGACACAATTGTCATAGGATCAATCATCTATTGAACAGTACAGTGAACAGTATATTATGTGTAATTCACTTGTAATCTTGGATTGGTAGAAACCTTTTTTTTAAAAAAAAAAGTAGGCAAGTACCACATGACAAATGCACAATTCATTCTGTGCCAAGGATGCAGTTGCCTCAGATCAGTTTCCTTTGAGTTCATCTACTCATTTTCATGGATTGATTGACACATCTGTCATTTATTTACCTTAAATTGTTTTGGAAGCATGGCATTTCTGCAGTGTGTGCAATCCTTATTTGCAAGCGGGAGTTACCTAGCAGGCCTGTAGAGATGGTTTGGCCACACCTTTAACATGTTTGGTTGTCATGGAAATTAGAAACAATAAGGCAAGATGAGTGTTCTTGTCCACACAGGAAAAGAAACTAGGCAGGCGGAGAGGTCTGAGCTCTCTTTCAAAACTGCTAAGTCAAACCAGAAAGAGATTGTCACTTGTGTCCTTAAACAATGTCATGGGAGTCTGCCTTCATTTTGACAATGTATTTTTGCATCACATTACACTCACAACCACTATATTAAAGCTTTGCCTATTTCAGCAGAGCATGCAGCTTGCTCAGGAAAACTTTGGCAGAGCTCTAATAGGTTTTAAACATTCAACTTTTCTTTTTGTGTGGAAGACATCAGGTGTGGGCAGCCTTTGGCCCTCCAGATGTTGCTGAACTACAACTCCCATCAGCCCCAACAAGCACAGTCAATGGCCAGGGATGGTGGCAGTTGTAGTTCACCAACATCTGGAGGGCCAAAGGTTCTCCACACCTGCAGTACATGGTCTGAGGGCACATGATGGTGCCACCTTCTCAAGCTAAGCAGGCCTGCAGCTGTTCAGTATCTGGACAGGAGATTGCCTGGAGGGACTACCACCTGGGAACCCCATAGATCCTTGAGTTCTATGATGGAAGAAAGGTAGGATATAAATGTATAAAATGAAAATAATAATTAAAATGCTGTTCCCTCTGCTACTACCACTGCATGCATGCCTTCCCTCAAGGATCTCCCCCCTCACTTGTCCAGGAGCACCACCCTTTTACTGTGCTGTATGGCCCATGCAACCTATCCCATCCTATCTGTTGGAGAACAATTCAGTCAGGAAAAAGAGATCATGGCCACTTTTCAGCTGTGCAGAATTTATCTGCTCTAGATAACTTTCTTCAGCTGCCTATCAGGAAAACCAGAGCAGAACATTAGATATCATTAGAAAGATAGACAGGAGCTCTAAGAGTAAAAATTAGAGCTGTGTGCAAATGGCATCTTGAAATTCTCCATCCTGTATTTGGGAGAGAAGCTGGAAGGACTATTTCACCAGTTTCTCTAGAGCAGCCTTTCCCAACCAGTGTGCCTCCAGATGTTGTTGGACCACAATTCCCATCTTTCCTGACCATTGGCAATGCTGGCTGAGGCTGATGGGAGTTGTAGTCCAACAACATCTGGAGGCACACTGGTTGGGAAAGGCTGCTCTAGAGGGAGGAAAAATTCTCAGTTTCTCTACTCATAGTAGGACACAATGCAATGCCAAACCACTTTGTGGTCCTATCTCTTTTTCTGCTCTTTATTGGCCATTATGTGTTATGCCACATACCCCATGGCAGCCATTTTTGTCACAAAAACCATAGCAGCCATTTTGTAACTGGCACCCATGGCATTTTGACAAAATGCCAAATGTGTCCTTTGGCCCAAAAAGGTCGGTGACCCCTGTAATAGATAGTATCTGTTTCTATGCTCCTGTGTAGCATATCAAATCTTGATTAGACCAGTTCTGCTCAGAAGGAGAAAGGCCTCCTTCTGGCTTTGTTCTCTGGAGGGCTTGGCCTTGCACTGTCTTTTCACTTCGTCCATACCATTTTTTTTTTACCTCAGTCAGATTCAACCTTCTGTATAGCTAGGTATTTGATAATCTGCATTTACAAGCTGTTCAAGTATTCAAGTTCTTAATAAAGTTGAAGACTGATTTACATGAAAGTGTGGATTGGATGTGAGTTTAGCTGACTCGATAGGCACACAGTCTAATGTGTGTTGTGGCCAGAACAACCATGGGGTGTGTGTGGAGGGTTAAAATATTCCCCATATGCTGACGTCCTAATCCTAATTCCCTCCCCCCAGATAAATGTTATTTTGAAGGAAAGAAATAGACACATTAAATAAAATGACACATTTAACATCACATCTAGTTTAGAGTATCTTTCTAAAGTGGGACACAGTACAGTGAGGTGAGAATGTCCCAGGCTGCAAATCTTCATCGTGGAGTGAGTGGAGCGGGGCAGAAAGGCCACATGTAAGAACACAAAAAGAATCTGCTGGATGAGGCCAATGGCCCATCTCGTCCAGTGCTCTCTTCTCGCAATGGCTGACCAGATGCTTATGGGTAGCCCAAAAGCAGGACCTGAGCACAGCAGCACTCTCCCCACTTGTGATTCTCAGCAACTGGCAGTCAGAGGCATATTGCAACAGTGGCAGTAGAACATAGTCATTGTGGCTAGTAGCCATTGAGGAAGGCTACCACACCTTATTTCTTGTGTAAATGCAACAATCAAAACCTCATCCAAGCTCCTGACATGTTCATAGCCTGTATATTTTTTTAAAAAATGGGAAGGCTGCCATGCCTAAGGCCATCAGGAGTCAAAGGCATAATTTGAAATGATAAACATCTCCATTTCAAGGCACAAGTTATTTGCATAGTTAATATCACTATAATTACTCATAGTTCTTGTAATTTATTGGAAAGGATGCTCAACCCCTCTAGTGTACTACAGTGATGAATGTCAGTAGTGCAACTTTGGAAGCTGGAATCAAGAAAATTAGTAACAGTTGGAGAATTAGCATGTAAATCAATAATATCCTTTCTCTAGCATCTTGAGAAGCTGGGGTATAGATCATATGCTGCAAAATGAAAAGGCACATGAAAAGTTACAATCATAGCCTGCTCTGAACAATTGTGCTTGCTTCTGCAGCAAGCTTTTTTTAAAGAGAAAAGCTTTAGCAAATATTTAAACTATGTATAACTAGCTGCAAATAAATTAAGCTGGTTTTATGCCTTCCCTCTAATGAGAAGGGCACCACATTTATTGAAAATGTGATTAGTATTATTCATTAAACAACAACAACAAAAATCCTCATTTGTATCTTATTATCACTATTCTGCATAAACTAACACAATTTGTCATGAACTCCCTCATTTGCTGTATCCTCAAAAAAGCAGATTATGCTTATTTTTCATTTGGACAGTGGAAAATCAAGCCAGGTGTTTGGCAGCACCAGAGTGTTCAGGTGTAACTGTGCCAGTGATGGTACATTACTAGCAGCGTGGATGAAGAATGAGGCATGGAGAATCATGGGACTGAGGTGCCTGGAGGCCCTTCCCTTCAGAGTGGTCCTGCTGATGAGACAGGTGTTGTTGTAAAAAAAAAAAAAGAGAGAGATAAACTTTTTTTTTTGTAAAGTCAGCCTTTCACCTTCAACTACAAAGCAAAAGTGCTAATGAATGAGCTGAAGGGTCTACAGTATCCTTCTGCTTGAAGTTCAAAAGACTTCAGCAGGCTAATATATAATGCATGCTATTTGTTATGATTAAGAACAATACCGAAGAGGGCCAATGTTGCAAATTGATTATTATCAGTGGTCACAGTAGGGTGTGGTGGTCTGGGATGCTACCCCGTTTCTTTTTAGGCAGTCCTATAGCCATCCCAGTGCTTTTCAGGTGGACATAACTGAGTCTAATGTAACCATCTCACGTCCTTTTTTCTTCCCTTTGGAAACCATCCCATTTCTCACCCCTCCCCCACTTCAGACACTGATTATTGTATTTTCATTTGCTTCTCTTCCCCCAGTGCCATCTCAGAAAGCAGGGTGGCCAGGTGGCCAGCTCTACAGAGGGCTGTTCTCTATTTCATGGGCTTTCAGAGAGCAGTCCTCTATTTGAAGGATTCCTCTGTCTCAAGGGCTGTCTGTTGGGATGACAGAGAATTACAGAAAAGGGAGTGGAAATTTCTGGTTTGTTTATTCGTTCCAAGTCTGGAATAGATTGATATTAGCTGTTGTTGCTTTCAGTCCTCAAACAATATGTAATTGATTACGTTTCCCCCTATTTGCATTGTGTTTCCTTTGCACTGAAATGAATGGGGTGGAATAACATAATGACAATATATCTTGTGTAATTAATTATGTAAAGTATGTAAATTACATAACTTCATCACAGCAGACAGCAACAAATAACGTAATTTTTGGTGGAAGATGAACTGCAGCAAACTGGAAACAGTGCTACATATGATGAATACAGGGCAGAACAGAAAACAATGCCCTCTTACATCTCTACTGTCTGGTTCAAGACCACATTCACACCATACACTTATTCCACTATTATTTCACTTTAAACAGTCAAAGTGTCCCCCAAGGAATCCTGGGAAGTATAATTTTTGAAGGGTGCTGAGTGTTGATAGGAGACCCCTATTCCTCTCACCGAGCTACAATTCTGTGGGAAGAGGGACTGACTGTTAAACCACTCTGGGAATAATAGCTCTGTGAGGGGAACAGGGGTCTCTTATCAACACTCAGCACCCTTCAAGAACTACACTTCCCAGGATTCTTTGGGGGACACTTTGACTGTTTAAAGTTGAATAGAATAAACATATGGTGTGAATGTGGTCCAAGTCTGATTAAAAGAGAAAAAGCAATAAAAAGGGAGAGCAGGAACCTTGAAGTTGTCCATCAGCAGACAGAATCTGGGCAGCAGTCCAAGTGGTCACAGTCTTTCTCACATTATGCAAATGTTATGCAAAACTATGTCTACTTTTGTCCTCTTTTTTGTGTGTGAGGTATTTTCTCTTTTTTAGTGATGCAAAAGTGGCCACCAACACCAGTTGGAGGGTTTGTGCCCTCAGTGACTTGTGCCTGATTATATCGGGCCCGCGGTAGGAGTGAGGATGAAAAAAGAAAGCCAATGCACAGTATCCAGTTGGGAAAGAGGCTACAATTAACACTTGGGCATATAAAGAGTTTAGAAACTGGAAGGCAAGGCCTTGACTGATGGTTGTGTCCAGCTCATCTTGCAGTAGATCTCCTTGCAGAAGGAGGAGATGCAATTGCACACTTTGCACAACATCAAGGCCCCTCCCTCTCCCTGTTGAAGCACTGACTGTTGGGAAGGGACTCAGAGAGGCAGATGAAGTCTAGCAGTGAGCTGTATCCGGCCCACAGTCTTAAGACAATAGAATCGTAGTGAGCTCTAACATTTGCTGTGGTGGTTGAATCTGGGACTTTGACTTGATAGTTTTTAATTATGATTCATAAAGTTACTTAATAGTCTTTATTGGTGTTTTAAAAGTATAGCTGCTGTCTACTTTGATACAAAGATGCAGTGTAACAGTCCACTGAAGCAGGAGTGAATGCCCTGCATGGCCTACGGGCCAAAGTAAACAGATGTTGTGGAAACAATATATTAGTATGGCCTATATAAAGGGCTTTTTGTTCTTGAATATCTCAGATAATGCAGCTGAGGGCTGGAAAAGTTTTAAATAGGGAATACAGCTGTTTCTGATAGCCATTCAGACAGTTGATACTCCAGATCAGCAGAAGATAGCCAATTGTTTCCTGAATATTGCTAGAGTACAGGCATTAAGTGGTTACAATTCCTTTGAGCTGTCCTCTGAGGGGCGAGTCAGTTATAATTCTGGTGTTGCAACATTTGAGGAGTATTGCCTACCCTGAGAGTAATGAAACAATGGGGAAAGCACTTCTTTTGTTCTCAATATCAGGAAGGGAAGGGGCAAACCTCTGCTGTAGTCCTGTCAGTTTTGAGAGCCAAATAAATGTCAAGAGTCAAGACATGCAACTTAGGAGAGTTAAGAGGCTCTTCTAGGAGACCAGATTGGGCATTACCTACAAAGGTATTTGTAGTCCTGGTCTGCATGACATGGTAAGCCAAACTATAGCTTCATGGGACCATGCACACATGTGAGCTCCCGGAGAGCCACTCGCAGCTGCTTTGATCTTCCCTGGTCCTGGTGCATGCTGACCTACGTCAAGGTTTGACTTAGTGCATTGTCCAACCTGAGCTCATGCTTAAGCTTTCTCCTCACTAACTACAAGAGATGTAGCAAAGAAGAAACCTTGGGTACAGCTCAAGGTTAGTGAGGCGAGAGCTTGACCATGATTCTCAGTTTGGACTACACGTTAAGCCAAACCTTGGCTTAGCTCAGTGTGGTGCAGGAGCAAAAGGGAACTGGGGAAGAACAAGACAGCTGCGGAGTCTTCTCCAGGAGTCCTCACATTCATGTAGTCCTAGCCATTGTTTGGCTTACCATGTCATGCAAACGAGACCATAGGCTGCTACTGCTAATTTAATGTTGGATGCTCCAATGTCAAAATGGAGAAAGGAATCAGAAGATCTTTCAGCTTGTCAACTGCAATGAAATGGAATTTTCTCCAGAGGAGACTAACCAAAGTAAAGGAGAAACTAAGTCAAGAGGGGGGAAAAATCTTCTGTTTTCCAGAGTCTGAAGGCAATGACTCACACTGTGACAAGGCCAGACTATATAGTCCTCTCCCCACCACCACTGCATTGTTGACCCAGATTGATCTCTCCCCCACAGCTGCTATTCGGGAAAGAAAGAAAGAAAGAAAGAAAGAAAGAAAGAAAGAAAGAAAGAAAGAAAGAAAGAAAGAAAGAAAGAAAGAAAGAAAGAAAGAGAAAAGCACACAAGCTCCAATTACTTTATGAACATCATGTTTAGCTTGGTTCTAAGCCTATCACGATTCCAAAGAGTACTTACCAGAGAGACTAGACTAGGCTATTGTTCATAATTTGTAGAAGTTCTTCAGTAACTTGAGTTTTATGTTTCCGCTCAGATAGTACTTGTAAACAGCTACTTAAAGGGGAAGTAGTGACTATATTAGTTTTGCTTAAGAGATTAGAATCATGATGAGTTTTGATTATAATTGCTGTGTATGATGATGGTGAATCATGGAATCATAAAACTGGAAGGGACCTCAAAAGTCATTTAGTCCAACTCTCTGCTGATGTGGAAAACTGAGTATTACTTTATTTATATAGTACATTTATTTATATAGTAACCTTTATTTATATAGCACCATCAATGTATCTGGAGCTTTAGAGAGCATGATAGTCAACTGGAACTTTGATTTGACACCTGGGTTCTGATTAGCTCTCACTTCATAAAGGTACTTTGCACTTCCTGTCATGATACACATATGGAAAATAACAGTGCACAGTGTACACAGTGCTCCACCAGATGCAGATTCCTACTTGATACCACTATGGAGCCCCCAAACCAAACTATTTCATGGTGAGTGATAAACCTATATAGACTGTCTATAGGCTTTCCTGTGATTGTCATCACTCTCATTTGAGAGGAGAGTGGTCCAGGTAACATAAAAGTCTTCACCCAGTTCAGGGATGGGGAACCAGTGGTTCTCAGATGTTTTTGGACTACAACTCCCATCATCCATAAGCACTGGCTATGCTGTCTGGAGCTAATGAAAGTTGGAGTCCAACAGCATCTAGAGGGCCCCAGATTTCCCTTTGATCTAATTCATCTCGACAACAGCCCAGCATGGCCAGTCAGGAAGGAGGAGAGTCACCATGCCATGAACAATAGGAACAGCGTGTTATGGGATTGAGGGATCAGATAGATGATTTCTTTGTGCCCCCTTCAAGCCTGTAATCTTGTATCTGAAGTTGGGATATGGAAGCAAGAAACCTGCTCTACTGATCAGATCAGTTTCCTTTGTTAAGCTAGCCTGTGAGTGCACTTATTGAATGGTCAGTCTACATATCCAAAAGGAGCTATTGGGACTCTTTTCAGGGGACAGGCCCTCCTCCCTCCCATCACCTGGCTAGAGCCCCCCCTCCCTGGAACCGAGGAGAGGCATGTGTGTTTTTTATTCTAGGCTGGGGGGAAGTTGGGAACTGGAGATAGACAGAGAGGCTTGCTTGCTCTCTGTACCCCCAAAGCTATGGACAATGGGGAGCAAGATCTGATGGACTGTTAATGCTGTGAACCCCTTCATCTTAAGCTCAGGTTGGAATGTGTGTAAATAAACACCATATATCCTATAAGACACCATCGTCTCCACTGACCTTTCAAAGGAAACTAAACCCTGGATAAGCTCAGGAGCCCATGGAAGACTTGCACCCCTGGGAGACTGGGGTGGCCAGCAACACAAGGTAGAAGTAAGTGGAATAGATTTGACAGCAAAGAAATGATAAAGAGTGAAACATTGGGTGTGTGCGTGCATGCAAGCTGATCTCCTGTCAAGGTAATCTGTTATGTATTCTTATCACTTTACAGACAGGGATGGCCATGAAGTAATCTTCATGCGTGCCATCAACAAAGATGGCGGCGGAGGCTTCATCCCCTAAGGAACCTAGGCCACCATCTTGGTTAATGGCAATGCTAAAAGGCAGGAGACAGGTAGGTGGGGAGCATGGGGGGCACATGTGCACATGCCAGGGCCCAGGGCAAGCTGATGCCCAAGGGCCCCGGCATGCCTGGGGCTGGTCCTGTCTCCCAGGCACATGGGCATTGGCTTTCATAATCTAGAAGAACAGTAGGCATTTCAAAAAAGCAGGGCAGGACATAGTTTTGAGGCATGGGATGCAGAAGAGCCTCCTTGCATTTCCTTTACACTTGCTCATCCCCCCTTCCTCTTGAAGTGTATTCCAGATTGTAGCCTCTTTAATCTCCCTCCCCCAGTGCACAGCTCAGTGGGGGTGTATAGCTCCTCTTTGTGTTTAGGTTCTTGGTCACACTGCACTGTAACAAAATGTCAGGAGCAGAAGACAAAATGGTGGGAACTGGCTTATACGGTTAGCTAGCTGGAAATAAATTGTTATCATAGTACTAAAAACAAAATTAAATTCCATGACATGCAGATGGGTACACGGGAGGTGGGTCATTGCTCCTTTATGATTGGTAACAGCAGGTAAGAGCGAATTAGTTTGGTTTCCTTTCTTTTACAAACCACAAATTAACTAAAGTCTGTTCACCCCCTCCCCCAAAAGATGCCAGACCCTTAATGGAGGAGAAGGAAAACTTCTGTTACCTCTGCAGTCATTAGACTTGGAAATGGAGAGTCACTTTTCTAGCCTGGAGCCAGAAGGTGGGCTATCTCGAAGGCAGGGTTGATCGCTTTTGAATACCACATGAAATCTATAGATACAAGGCTGGTGTCATATGACAAGAAGCCTTAAGCAGATGGATGACAGTGTGTGTGCACTATAGGCTGCTGTTAATTTACTAGCTAGAGATAATGCATCTTTAAAATTAAAAAAAATGAGTCACTGCAAAACAGACTGAGGCTATAGCTTGCAGATTGTACAGCTTAGATGGGGTGGCGGCAGAGGTTGTGTGTGTAGTTATGAAAGTTAAATTTAAAAATAAAATAAAGGGCGCTATAATTTTTTCATAGTTTGAGCTTTTCTGGATTAAGACAAAATGTTAACTTTGCTTAAAGAAGGATTCACAAAGTGGGTTTTGAATATGTGTGTCAATTACTGTGCAACTTAAAATTATGCAGACTCGTTAGGTTTTATTTGCCAGATTTAAAGAAACTTAATAGTAGAAGCTGGCATAACAGCATAACCAAATGATATAATTTCGGTTTAGTTAGGCTGTCTCACCTAGAGATGCTTGAGGAAGTTGATCTTCGCAAATTCCAAAAGACATCACCACCACCCAGACTGAGGGGCAGATTGAAACATTACCAGTTTAAAGAAACTTAATAATTGAAGCTGGCTTAGCAGTATAACTGAATGATATTTCTGTTTAGTTAGGCTGTGTTCACTTCATAATGCTTGAAGTGAATCTTTACAAATTCCTGAATTTTGTGACACAGTTCTTCACTAAACACACACACACACATACACACAATTTTAAAATGCTTATTTAGAGAGAAAATCCCCCTCTAGGATGGGAATGGGACATTGTCAATCAGGCAACTACAACGTTTTTTATGCAGGAAATGAGAAATTAAGAAGAAATGGGGTTGCTTTAATAGTGAGAAGTGATGTAGCAAAGCAATTAGGAGCTACAACGCAAGGTCTGAGCGAGTGATATCAATGAGATTAAACAGGAAACCTATTAACATAACCATCATCCAAGTCTATGCTCTAACAGCAAATGCAGAAGAAGAGGAATTGGAGAGATTTTATGCAGAAGTACAGGAAGAAATTGATCATACACCAAAACAAGATATGATGATAATCATGGGAGAGTGGAATGCAAAAGTAGGGAACTGAGAAGAACTAGGAATTGTGGGGAAATGGAGCTTAGGAGACAGAAATGAAGCAGGAGAAAGACTTATTGAATTCTGTGAAGCCAATAATTTGTTTCTTGCGAACACATTTTTTGAGCAACCGAAAATATGACTTTGCTTCGGTTGCTCAAAAGATGCAGACATCACCAAATGGTCAATATAGGAATCAACTTGATTATATAATTGGAAACAGAAGATGGAGAAGTTTCATACTTTCTGCAGAAACAAGACCAGGAGCAGACTGCAGTACAGATCATGAACTATTCGTATCGAAAATCAGAGTAAAGCTAAAGAAGAACAACAAAGCAATCATAATGCCAAAATACAATTTAAATAACATCCCAGAAGAGTATAAAGATCAAATAAGGAACAGATTTGAGGCTTTAAACTTAGTTGTCAGAGAACCAGAAGAACTATGGAGTGAAGTCAGAGAGATTATCAGGGAAGAATGCAAAAAGATAATACCTCTAATTAAAAAGAGAGAAAGACCTCAATGGATGACTGAAGAAATTCTTAAAATGGTTAAAGAGAGAAGGAAAGCAAAAGCAAAAGGAGACAGAAACACAGTCAGAACCCTAAATGTAATACAGCAATTAGTACGTAGGGACAAAGAGAACTATTACAATAGTTATTGGCTAGAAATAAAAGAGGACAACAAAAAGGGTAGGACAAGAGCCCTGTTCCAAAAGATTAGAGAAATGAAAGGGAAATTTAAACCACAAGTAGGGATATTGAATAATCAACAGGAGAACACATTGACTGACTGAGATGAAATAAAAGGAAGATGGAAGCAATACACTGAAGAGCTCAATAAAAGAGATGCCAAGATGACAGATTCATTCATGGAGGAACAGCATGATGAAGAACCAGGAATTTTAGAAAGTTGCTCTTAAAATACTTGGAAGAAACAAATCACCAGGAACAGATGGCAAACGATAGAGTTGCTACAAGCTGCTGAGACTGAATCTGTCCAAATTTTCACAAAAAATTGTCAAGAAATATGGAAAACTAAACAATGGCCCACAGACTGGAAGCGTTCAATATATATCCCAATTCCAAAGAAAGGGGATCACAGGGAATGCAGTAATTATCAAACTATTACCTTAATATTCCATGCAAGTAAAGTAATGCTCAAGATTCTATTTCAAAGGCTCTTACCATATATGGAGCGAGAAATGCCAGACGTCCAAGCTGGATTTAGAAAGGGAAGAAGCACCCGAGATCATATCGCAAACATACATTAGATAATGGAACGGACCAAGGAATTTCAGAAGAAAATCACCCAGTGCTTTATAGATTACAGCAAAGCCTTGGAATGTGTAGATCATGAAAAACTATGGGGGTGCCACAGCATCTGATTGTCCTGATGCGCAACCTATACTCTGCACAAGAGGCTACTGTAAGGACAGAATATGGAGAAACCGATTGGTTCCCCGTCGGAAAGGTTATGAGACAGGGGTGTATTTTATCACCCTATTTATTTGATGTATACACAGAACATATCATACGGAAAGCGGGATTGGACCAAGATGAAGGAGGTTTGAAAATTGGAGGGAGAAATATCAATAATTTAAGATATGCAGACGATACCATACTCTTAGCAGAAACCAGTAATGATTTGAAACGAATGCTGATGAAAGTTAAAGAGGAAAGCACAAAAGCAGGACTACAGCTGAACGTCAAAAAGGCTAAAGAAATGTCAACAGAAGATTTATGTAACTTTAAAGTTGACAATGAGGACATGGAACTTTTCAAGGATTATCAATACCTTGGCACAGTCATTAACCAAAATGGAGACCATAGTCAAGAAATCAGAAGGTGGCTAGGACTGGGGAGGGCAGCTATGAGAGAACTAGAAAAGGTTCTCAAATGCAAAGATGTATCACTGAACACTAAAGTCAGGCTCATTCAGACCATGGTATTCCCAATCTCTATGTATGGATGTGAAAGTTGGACAGTGAAAAAAGTGGATAAGAGAAAAATCAACTCATTTGAAATGTGATGTTGGAGGAGAGCTTTGCACATACCATGGACTGCGAAAAAGACAAATCATTGGGTGTTAGAAAAATTAAACCAGAACTGCCATTAGAAGCTAAAATGATGAAACTGAGGTTATCATACTTTGGACACATAATGAGAAGACATGATTCATTAGAAAAGACAATAATGCTAGGAAAAACAGAAGGGAGTAGAAAAAGAGGAAGGCCAAACAAGGGATGGATTGATTCCATAAAGGAAGTCACAGACCTGAACTTACAAGATCTGAACAGGGTGGTTCACAACAGATGCTGTTGGAGTTCGCTGATTCATAGGATTGCCATAAGTTGTAGTCGACTTGAAGGCACATAACAACAACGAGAGAAAATAGGTCCAGAGATGCATGTTGTGAGAGAAAATACATTTAGTCACTATATTAAGTGAAGATACTATTTTTAATGGAATTTTTTGTGGATTTTTAGAGACTTTCCAGTAAACATGTGGAAAACTGATGCAGTCTGGAAACAGACTAATTTGCCCATTCCTTCTCTGCCCAGAATCAATCTGATTTTTTCCTCCTGTGACTGAGAAATTTCATGCACTGTTTCCACACCATCAAAAATTGACGCTGGGTCTTCTCAAAATGGGACTGCTTACATATGTTCTAGCCATTTGGTTAAATGTATGCCAAGATAATGTACTAGTTTTGGCCAATTACTTGTTGGTAGACCTTTCACATACATGTACTCATCTGTGATCACCATCTTTACGTGTTTGATGAATGAACACTAGTGATGGGTGAGGATTTGGCATTGGACTCCCTGATAATTCACAGGTCCGCTGTCTTTGTGGACTGATTCTGAAACCTGCAAACTTCCACTGCTTTTCCTGGTGGATTTTTACCACATCAGATATGTCAACCTGCTTTGCTTGCTAACTGAAATTGACTAGGAGAAGGGAGGGGAAAAGTGTCTGAAACTGAACAGCCTGTCTGTGCTTGCTAATTCCCTCCCTTCCAATGCCATGTGTGTAAGTGTGTATGTGAGTGTGTGTGCACATGTGTGAGAGCTGCATTCAGCAGGGCAGCGGCACAGAAAGTAGTTGGCAGCAGCAAGTGACTGCATTGCAGGCAGCGAAGGTGCACACTCCAAGCAGCATATGGCCAGCCGGGACCAGCAATGGAGAGAGGAGAAGGAGAGGGAGAAGCAGGCTGGCTGGCTAGGTAGTTGATGGGAGGATGGAGGGAAGGACAGCCAGAAGGGGAGGGGAGGAGAGGAGCACGACAGTTGGA